>NC_088330.1:20648750-21315000 GCF_036884655.1 Musa acuminata AAA Group | reverse complement strand
TGAAGCCTATAAATACCCCTCCATTCTAAGTTTAGAATTCTATAAGAGGAGCGTGAGTGCTTGTAAGGGTTGTCTTCTAAACCCGTGAAAAGGAGAAGAGGGGTGTAAAAGGTGGTTGGTCTTCGCCTATTGAAGGAAGACCTCTAGTGGATGCCGGTGACCTCGTCGGAGGAGGAAGCCGAAAGTGGATGTAGGTCACGTTGACCGAACCACTCTAAAATCTGGTTTGCATTTCTATTGTTGTCATTTACATACTGTAAACTACTTTACTTAGTCACTACGCTTCTATACACTTTTAAGTTAAGTTTCCAAAATTGTTTTTAACGTAAACATATTTTATCGCACGAAAGTTTTTGAAGACGTGATTTTTTCGCTGCACTAATTCACCCCTCCAGTGCCGACCCCATTTCTAAAAATTAGTATCAGAGCCTCGTTATTTCTCAGTTGGTTTAACACCCAAGAGAAATGACACTTTTCGGCTTTCAAGATGGTCACTCTCTCATTCGTCCTCCCTTTTTCAATGGGACGGACTACACTTATTGGAAAACTCGAATGAGAGTTTTCTTACTTTTATTAAATCTCGATTTATGGCACATAGTCGAATTTGATTTTCAAATGTCTTCTCTTCCAATAAACCATTGGAATGATTTGGAGAAGAATACATTTTCTTTAAATGCAAAGGCTATGAATGCCTTATTTTGCGCCTTAGACAAAAACGAGTTTAATCGAGTTGTACGAAACGACTTTCGACATTTAGCATATTTTTGAAACCACATACGAAGGCACGAATATAGTTAAAGATTCTAAGATTAACCTTTTAATACATGATTTTAAATTTTTTCATATGAAACCAAGCGAAATCATTATTAACATGTACACCCATTTTACGGATGTCATCAATGGTTTAAAAGTACTTGGTAAAAGTTTTTCGAATTTTGAACTCGTTAACAAGATTTTAAGATCTCTATATAAAAATTAGAATTTGAAAGTAACGACAATACAAGAATCAAAAGATTTGAACTATTTCCCTCTTAAAGAACTAATAGGGTTTTTTATGACCTATGAAATTACGTATAATACACGTGAAGAACTCGAGAACCACCTTCTAAAAAACAGGAAGGATTTCGGAAATAGAATATTTGAAGACCACTTGAGCATAAGCTCAAGTGATGGTGAACTTGAACTCCACACTAATAAATTTAAAAAGTTCATGAAACAAAAATTAAAGAACAAAAAAAACACAACTACTTGCTTGAACACAAGAAGAAGAACATAAATTGGGATGAATCGAGCTCCTCCGAAGACGAGGAGAAAATCAACAAAGGTGAGGTGGCAAATTACGCCTTAACGAATTTCGACGATGAGGTAATCGAAACCCCCTTAATTTATTTTAAAATTACATGATTCTTTTTATGATGTATTTTCTTTTTTAATTTAGTTTAGAATTAATTTTTATTGAAAATTGCATGTTTAATATAATAAAAATGCTACAAAATTGGGATCATGCTAGTAATTTTAAACATAATCATGAAAAATATATATTTTATGATAAATAAACAAAATAATTTTGATTGAAAATATGAAATCATGCTTGATGATTTAATGATGCATAATGATGTTTTGATACCATGATTGATGATTTTATATTATGCATGAGACTTTGAAGTTATTCATGATGAAATGTTGCTTTTTCGATTTTAAACTATGATGTATGGTTTTCATAAGAAAAAAAACTTGAGCATGTTTATATGAAATCAATCACTTCAAAATGAAATACATAAAAATAGGGGGAATACATTTTCCATATCTATTGAGTTTTTGATAAAAAAATTAATGAATCCATGTATATTATGCTTTTGTGAATCTTTTGAAAATGATTTTGATGTGACCAGTTGAATTTGAATGAGTTTATCTTGATCTTTCGAGATTTATAACTTGAAATTTTTTAAATAAATCAAGATCTTGGTTTTTGATCTCCTATGCTTCCTTTTGTCATTTACTAAAGAGGAAAATTATCTAAATGAATCATGAATGTATTTTCGGTATTTATAAATTGATTATAACTTGAAAATCTTTTATGAATCAAGATTTCTTACTCTTTATTCTCTTGCATTTTGAGAAAATTTTCAATATGAATCATAAGAGTTCTTATGCATGAATTGAAATCTTTTTCTCCTACGTTTCCTTTTGCGATTTACTAAAAAGAATATTATTTTTAAAATTCATGACTTAAAATTTTATTTGAATATCTTTTATTATTTGATCTCCTAAGATCTCTCTTTGAATATTTAAAGAGGAGAATTTTCTAGATGAATCATGATTTTGATGATTGAAGATTTGATACGCATGAATTGAGATCTTGTTCTCCTACTATCCTTTTTGCTATTCACTAAAAAGAAGACTAATTCTAATAAACCATGATATGCTATTTTAAGGTTTATGACTTGAATTTTATTATGTAAAATTTCTTGTATTCATGAAGTAATATCTTATCACCAAGTTCTTCTTGATATTCTTCGTGTGATGATATGAATGCATACAATACTTGTGCTTTTTATAATGATGCATATGATGTATTACATATAATGTATATCATGAATGCTCTAAATGATAAATGTTTGGTATCATGATCAAAATGTTGATAAATACTTAAAAATTTTAATGTTTTAGTATCATGTATGATATGCTCATAATGATGATTAATTTATTTTTTGGTATCGTGTATGAAAAATGAAATGTAAGCTTTTGAAATTGTACATGTTTTAATTTGAAAATATAATGATGCACAAATAAAATTGATACTTTACCTTTGTCATGATTTGAAAAATTGATGTAAAGAGTCTTCCCTTCTTTTTGCCAATGACAAAGGGGGAGAAAGAGTTGCTAATGTGCACATCTCAAAGAGAAAGATGCTAGCTTGCATAATTCAAGAATGAAGCAAAATTTGCTAACTTGTGCATCGCAAAGAAAAGCAACAGTTGCTAGTTTGGACATCATAAAGAGAAGCAAAAAGCTTGCTTATCTCAAAAGATGTAAAACTTTGCTAACTTTCATATGTGTAAAATTTGCTAGCGTGCACTTTGCAAAGGAAGCAAAAATGACACTTCTCAAAAGAGAAGAAAGAGCTTGCTATCTTGAAAATCACTAGCTTGCCTATCTTAAAAAGCAAAAATACAAACTTGCAAAATTTACAATCATGCACATCTTTAAAATTAATGATGATTTGGTGATTATACATGTTGTAAAGTGATAGAAAATTGCTAGCTTACACTTTCTAAAATGATGATAAATTTTGCTAGCTTGTATGATGTAGAACATGATATCTTACTATCTTGCATATCTAAAACTTGATAGTTTGCATATTTTAAGCATGATGTAATACTTACTAAATTTTCTAGCTTCAAATTGCATGATGATAAAAATTGAAAATTATGTTTAATATGCAATGATTTGACTTCTAAACACATGAGAATTGGACTTTTTTTTGTTGATGACAAAGGGGGAGAAGTATGATGACATATTATGTATAAGTTTATGATAACATGTTGCTTGGATTTTTGAATCCAAGAGTTTCTATCAATATGACATATTGATAGGGGGAGTTTGTTTAAACTCCGGGAGTTAAGATTAACTCCATCATCGATTGATTATCATCATAAAAAAGGGGAAGATTATTGAATCTCGGATTGTGATGATAAAACCAATTGATAATTATTTATGTTTTAATCTGTGTTTTGAGTGACGTAGGATGCTTCGATCAAGATGAGACAATTAAAGCAGGAAGAATCATGTTGTGCCGGAGGAAAATATGTCAGAAGATTGGACGTCGAGCTGGAGGATCGATCGATGTATCGACAGAAGGCTTCGGGCCATGGATTCGGGCATCGGGCCAAGAAGAGCGGATATTGTGCCAAGGATATCAGAGTTGCGGAGTCAACTGGTCAATTGGGCAATAGGCTGCAAGAGAGGACGATGCGCCGAAGAATCGGACGAAGCGTCGAGGGACCAATGACATGCCGAACAACTTGATTAATGATTAGTATTAATTATCTAGATTGAAGTGTATTTTACATGTGCAGGATTAATTACGATAGCAAGACATGAAGCAAAATAAAGTTCTGGAGTCAAGGACACGATTTGGTTGGGAGTTCGAGAGTTCGTTGGGAGTTCGAGATTTTGTCGGAAGTCCGGACGTTCGTCGGAAGTTCTGGCGGAACCAGCCGAGAAGTCTCGGAGCTTGCTAGAGAAGCTCATCGGAACTCGCCAAGTAGATCGTCGTGAAGTCTAGGAGCTTACCGAGAGTCCGTTGGAACATTGCCGAGAGATCATCGGAAGTTCGCCGGAAGCTCGTTAGAAGAAACCAAGACATAGGGACTTATTTAGCTTAGCAAATGTCTTAGGAATCATAGTTAGCACGTAATTGGGTTTGGATTTAAGCCAACCTAGTTAGGGGTCAGCTAGACCCATGTAAGGACTGTGTTGGTCCTAATAAGAGGCCAAACAGTGCCCCAAGAAGTCTTACCGTCGTGGCACAGTCTTCGAGACTGTGCCAAGCGGTGGTACCGCTAGTCTGGGCGATTATACCACCCCTGGCAGGGTGCTAGGCAGTGGTACCGCCAGTCTGGGCGGTGGTACCGCCAGGCCTGGGCAGTGGACACTGGGCGGTGGTACCGCCCGTGCCCGAGAAACCGGGGATGAAAAAGTTTTAGGCTCCAAGTTTGAATCAACTTGAAGCCTATAAATATCCCTCTCATCCCTGGTTAATAAACACAAACACAGAGTATTCAAAAGTGAGAAAACGCTGCTGTAATCTCTTTAGAAATTCCCTCTTCCATTCTAAGTTTAGAATTCTGTAAGACGAGTGTGAGTGTTTGTAAGGGTTGTCTCCTAAACCCGTGATTGGTTTAGGAGAAGAGGGGTGTAAAAGGTGATTGGTTTTCGTCTATTGAAGGAAGACCTCTAATGGACGCCGATGACCTCGTCGGAGTAGGAAGCCGAAAGTGGATGTAGATCACGTTGACCGAACTACTCTAAAATCTGATTTGCATTTCTATTGTTGCTATTTACATACTGCAAACTACTTTACTTAGTCACTACGCTTCAATACACTTTTAAGTTAAGTTTCCGAAATCGTTTTCAACGTAAACAAATTTTATCGTACGAATGTTTTTGAAGATGTGATTTTTTTGCTCCACTAATTCATCCCCCCTCTTAGTGCCGACCCCGTTTCTAACAGGAAGGTCTTCTTTTTTGAGAAGAAACATCTAGATCTTATTATATATTATTGCTAGTGAATAGCGTCTGGGTTGCATTGGCTTTTTGAGGCAAGTAAGAGGAATGCACATGCTTAAATATTGCTAATTGGTGTTATCAGGGCCTGTTTCACCAACTCCTACCACATGTCCGTTCATGCTCTTTGCGGAGTTTGCATGCAAAAGAAGATGGTGTTCTTGCAACATCATGATGCTGATAATTCATTGAGGCCTTTAATTTATCTGAGTTCATGGTTACTCATCACTCGTCCTGCAACTTGATCACTAATAACTTTTATCTTTGATCCTGGTGTAGGGTCTCTGAATCTTGTTTTAGTTTCATCCAACTCTTTCAAAAGGTTGGAATCTTCATAGTTCCATACAGACAAGGTGGTAAAGTTTTGGGTTTTCCTGTGTACTATACACAAGTAGTGAAAGGTGTAGAATTATTCCACGTATGATTTCAGTGGGGAAAAAACAGCAGTGCAGTCAAGAAAACATTGTGGAAGGAATTGAAGCAGCAAACAAGGCACATGTGATTGTTTTTCTTTTGTGAAACACATGAATTGCTATCATTTGGACAAACAGTGGAACTGCGATGGCTACAGTGCAGCAATGGCTGCCTCTGGAATATAAGCCTCAAATACTATCTTGGGGATTGCTGTCAATTTTGCAGTATGCACACAAGATCATATACGATCACTGTGATGATTTCAGTTTGGTTGTATATCTATTCTTCTTATATATAGACTCTCAAATAGTTGGATATTATCCTTTACTCTCTAGACTGGCTTATTTTCACCAATTCAAGGCTGTTAAGTTCAGAAAAAAGATGGGGCTTTGCCTGATAGATTAATATTACCATTTCATCTGAACTCCTAAAACAACTCTGAAATATCAGATTGTATGTACTAAAGCAGGAAAGTCCTACAATACTTACGGAAAAAAAGGGAACAAGAATGAAGTGCAGCATCATGCTTAAGTTGTGCCATTGCTTCATTCTATATTATTTTGCCTTTCGCATTATGTTTTAGTCGTCATGTATTCAAATTCAAGAGTTACGTTATTTTAATCAGTCATTTCCTTTGTTTAAATCTACATCATGGTGGGTTTTTAATCAGTATAAGTATGATAAAGATAACTACAAAAAGTACAAGAATATAGAATCAATGTTTAAAACAGTATCCGGACGCTTGCCTAGGTGAGGCAAGGCCTAAGCGCCTCGCATAGTTACTAGGTGACGCGCTTCAGTGAACCGTTGATAGGGCGCTTGCCTGAACCCAGGTGTTGAGCACCTCGGGCAAGCGCCTGGTTGAAGGCGAGCAATCGAACCAGATGGTCAAACTTGGTTGAATAGTGACTTATTTGGTTCAATCGTACCAACTAAGCATAGTAAATAGTAATAGTAACTCCCCTACCCATTAACACTAGGTACTTTGCCGCTTTTGTCCCACCGTTGCCTTTGTCGCTGACGCACAGGCTTGATGCTTCCTCTACTATCGATGGACAGGTCCGAAGCTCTCACTACTATAGCTTTCGTGTGAAGTTCCCTCCACTATCATTGCTTTTGTGTGCAACTCCTTTCACCATCGAGGGATAGGACCGTAACTTCCTCCACCATCATTGATGTCGTCCTGTCACAGACAAATATATTGTAAACACAAGACGTTCGATGTAATGCTTGTATATTTTCGTATCTTTCGGTTTTATTTATGTTTTGTACAGTATGTAGAGGGCTTACAGTAGGCTTGATAGCCCTATTTTGGTTGTCTTTTGTGGTCATTTTAGTCTTCTAAATCCAGGTTATGTTCAGTCGTTGCGCAAAGACAAAACTGTCCAGAAACAAATCATCCAAGCAACCATTTTGGGGGGTTTTCTAGCTCCGTAGAGTGGTGCGGAGTGTCAGCCAACACAGTATGCAGGAGCTAGCGGGGTGGCACATGGTTGGATGGGCCTTTAGGTTAGTATCTAGGATTGCTTCGTTGCCTTGTTCTGCAGTAGTGTGATGTGGGGACTTTTGGCCACGATGAACCATCTTGAACCCTTTGTAATTTGTATTGCCTATTAAGTGTTTGTTGAAATGACTACTTGTTAGATTCTGAGTTAAATTCTTCTTCTAACTCGTCTTCTCTTTTGCAGGTCCTGAAGGAACCATAAAATGTTTCAGGGAGGCTAACCCTTTGTGGATGGACACGCAATGGTGCCACATGATTGAGGCACAACCAGCTAAGTTTGTGACGGATGGTATTAGAGTGGGAGAAAGAAGCACACTTAAAAACACTTGGTATGCAAACGTAAGAGACCTAACAAAGCTACATTGGGGGTAGCTAGCATGAAGAACGTTTGGATAGTTGAGTTTAAGCTATGAATCGATGTTAGCAACTAAACTTGATGGTGCTTAAGGCAAGTAGGACGTTTGGCAAAGGATGAGATAGTGCAAGGAGGGATGGGTTACTTGGCAACCGAAAGAGTTGTACAAAGCTCATAGAGGTAAAGAGGAATTGTTAACTCAAAGAATTCGGTACTCATGCGAGAGCTTGTATGCGAACAACGGACTGTTCGTGACCATCACAAGGCGATCAAAATTTGGTGCCATGAAGCATGAAAACTCTCTTCAGCATGGGAAGGATACATTCATATGAGGCTGAAGTATATGGTAGGTTTAACTTGTTGCTAGGCTTTGAGGGGCACAATAGGGGCTGTATTGACGAAGAGTCGTAATCTAGCAAGTACGTTTACGGTGGCGAAATAGCACACAGTTTGTTCAGTAAGGCAGAGTAGTCTAAGGGGATGATGGTCTTCAAAACTTTAGAGAGAATGATGCAAAGAGAAAAGTTACTCCAACGGGATAGATATCTAGGTGGGATAAGTCTTGTTCTTCCGAAAGAGAATCATGTGCAGCGAACCGCACATGTTGTGGGGGTACCTTAAGACGACAACTCTATAAAGCTTAATGGATTGAGCAAGCAGTGATGAGTCATTGCATGATCTCGCATGAGGTAATGCATTGGTGGACGTATTACGAGATTAAGTAGGGGAGCAGCCTTAGAGAACACCAAACGAAGGCACATTTAAAGCCGATATAAAGATTGGACTCAATGGAGGGTTGACTTGTCATATAGTGGGCGCGAGGGCCACCATTAACTCAATGCATACTAAGGAGCAAAGCAATATGGGTGGAACTTAGTGAAGTGCCCAAGCCACATGAAGGGAGTCGACATAGAAGATGAAACATAGAGTGGAGGCGCAGAGCTTTTCTTGGATAGAAGCCAAGGACATGAACTCTTGTAGAGGCAAGAGCGAGATTATGTCATTCCATGGGTCCCTCATTCTGATGGAGCAGACTCATCTTGCATGGTGCCAATGTCAGAGGGAGCTTCGAGGCACACACACTTTATCTTGATGAAACAATTGATGGAGGAACTAAGACAACTCAACTTGCGGAGGCGAAGTTGAGGTTAGAAGGGCTTGTCATGATGTAAGAGGATGCAGAGATAGGTACTCATGAAGAATATGTCACAGTGTTGCTATTTGAGTTGCCGCAAAGGAAATTGTGCATAGTGAAGATTGTGCTAGGGGCAGGGGTCGAGGATCCAGATAATGACATACCAATTTCAGCAAAGTCGATGGACTTCGAGAGCTACTAGGCAACGAACTATCCTAGAGTTGTGCTTCGTCCATGTGTAACTCGAGAGCGGATAGATAAAGGTCGATTGCCAAAGGAGCGAATACAATCGGAGGTGGCGAAAGCCCTGCGATTGCTGGCAAAGGCCATATCTAGAGAGATCGCAGTCCGAATTTATCCCACAAAGATCAAAATGCAATAGAGATATTACCAGGAGGCGACATAGTGCAACGGATTGTGGTAAAACAATTCAAGACAGTGTGACACGCACATGGGAGAAGTCCCGTGAGGGACTTGATCATACAGAGGTATATCGGAGCGGCTAGAGAGTTAGACTATTCTAGAGCTTATATTCGCTTGAGGGAGACCAACAAGTTAGAAGACAAACTCGAGTGAGTGAACGTTGCTACCAAGGACACAAGGAAGATTATAATCAGCGCAAGCCCTGCAACATGATGATAGAGGCTATGTATGAGAGTTATAGTCTTTCTTTCTATCAACCAAGGGAAACTACTTGGAGAACACAAAGGTGTTAAAGTAGGGGGTCAAAAGGGGCAAGAAAGCAATGATGAGTCTAGAGGGACTTAGCTACCCAAAACCAAGAATTGATTTGGATGGAGGTAGACTCAGAGGAGTGCCATAGTGCCGTAGAGGTGAACCTAATGATCGTAAAGAAAGGACGCAGATGTGAGGCGATAGATAATAGGGTCATGGGTATGGTAGTACCCTGGTACTATAGAGGCAAAACTTCCATAGCATCAGCGATCCCTTGCTCTCATGGAGGGAGAGTGCATGGTCGTAAAAGGAGACCGAAGAGGTGGAGAATGCAAAGGTAAATTCTAAGTATCTAGATAATGTTAAAGGGTACAGGCTAGGGAATTTCGTAAGACTGATGTCTACAGGCTTCTCATCAAGATAGCCAAAAGTGGAGGACTTTTGGTCGATGTAGGAGTGCTTAACCAAAGAACGGAGTAGGTAGTATGAAGTGCTATACCTTTTCTACTCAGAGGAGTAGGCGACAAAAATGATAGAGAAGATGGTATAATCATAGAAGCGGCTAAAATTATTAGATATTTGTTCCAAGTCAGCAAAATTTTGTTCTTTTCGGGCAAAACTTTTTGCATTTCATAAGTTCGATAACAATGATGAGGCGAATCGCAGTAGCTAACTCAACGCAAGGAGTGTAAACACTTCGGGTGCTTCAGAAGTGTGAGCAAAGAGTAGACAAATGCTAGTAATCAACTTGATGCATGAAGTACAACTCTCGAGGAGGTGAGCGAAGTTAAAGAACCTTTGCCTTCTTAACTCTTAAGAGAATGGGTAAAATTGAATACCTCAGTTCTCTTATTTATCCAATAGAGGAGTTCTACACATATTCAAAGATCCTTCCAAGAAACTTAGTGGGAAATAATAATTGTTAAATCTTCACCAATTGTGATCAATTTTACTGAGAGTAGATTGGCTATCTCATTTTCCAACATAGTGTCAATTAAAAGTAGAAGTAATGTAAACCTATTTGGAGGTGACAACTAAGTAAAAGTGGAATTGATGGGTAAATTTTACGAAGGAAAGACCTTAAAAACTTCAAAATCTACAAGGTGATGTTTGTTAAGGCTCAAATAGGTATCCACCCAATTTAAGCAAAATGACGTTTGAGAGACTAGTGCAAAATAAAGAAGATCTTTTTCTTCATTCGAAGGATTCACAGGAACCAAGATTGATTAAGATAATTCGATCGACCCTACACTATAGTCAAAGTAATTGGCAAGTTGAAACAACATTGACGGATCAAAGTTCGATTACTAACAATAGCGATGGAGAGTAGTTGTGAGTCAAGAGGTACATTGCAACTAGAGTAAAAGATTGAAGATTCAACAAAGGTGAGGAGATGCAACGTTCGTAAAGGCTTCGACGAAGACGTCGAAAGAATAAGTGGGGGAGAATGTCATGGACAGATACGTAAATAGGGTGTTCGATGTAATGTTTGTGTATGTTTGTGTCTTTCAGTTTTGTTCATATTTTGCACAACATATAGAAGGCTTGCAGTAGGCTTGGTAGCCCTATTTTGGTTAGCTTTTATGGTCATTTCAATCTTGTAAACATAGGTTGTGTGTAGTCGTTGTGCAGAGGTAAAACTGTCTAAAAATAGGCTATCCAGGCAACCATTTCTGGGGTTCTCTAGCTCCGTAGGGTAGTGTAGAGTATCAGCCACTCAGGAGCTACTCGGGTGGCATATGGCTAGATGGGCGTTTAGGGTAGTGTCTAGGGTTGGTTCGTTTGTCTTGTTCCATAGTAGTGTCATGTGGGCACTTATAGAGACTTTTGACTATGATGGATCACCATAAACCCTTTGTTACGTAATTATTCAGAGCTTGCAAAGTCTATGTTTGTAATTTACATTGACTATCAAGTGTTTATTAAAATGACTGCTTGTTGGATTCCGAGTTAAACGCTTCCTCTAACTTGTCTTCTTTTTTGCAGGTCCTTAGGCGACTGTAAGAGGTTTTAGGGAGGCTAACTATTTGCAGACGAATACGCAATGGTGCCACATGACTTAGGCAAAATCAACTAAATCTATGATAGTCTGTAGCTTTGTCTACCGCTATCGTCCTCTCCTACCTCACGTTCAACCATCTGTGACTCCTTTTCTCCCCCTCTACTATTATGATTACTATTAATAATGGATTAAATACTATTAACAATTGAATGTTAATCCTAAACTAATATTAAAACTACTATTATCATATAATAAACTAAAATTGATATTAACCCTTAGAACTATTGACCTATTTCGAACTAATTCTTAATTAGAATTGTTATTAGTCTCTATTTAGCAATGTTAATCTCTATTTATTTAGAATTTTATCAGGGTTTCAGGATTAATGGTAAGTGTACAAATTAATGCAGAAGATTCATCAAAAATTTTAATTTAATATTATATTTTTATTTATTTAATTATATTTATCATTGATATTATATATTTTTTAATATTTTAATATTTTAGAGTGTCTTGCTTCGCTCGAGTAGGCACCTAGGTGAGCGCCTAATGCCTCGGACATTTTGGAACCTTGACGCTTAGCATTTTTAAAAATACTGTATAGAATAATGGCTCAATAGTCACTTGACCTGACTCAATTTATACTCAAATTTGCAACTTCATACATTTAGAGGAATAATGTTTTATCATTCCTTCAGCATATTTAGGTATCATGATATATTGGTATTGGGATCACTAATTATCAGCTTCTTCTTCAGGTTCCAAAAGCTTCAGAAAAGCTGCCAAGAAAACCTTGTATGATACTGAAGTGAGTTGTGCTTAACTTACCCTTTGAAACTCCTTGAAATTTACATTGAGTTGCTTCAACTACTGTGATATTGCTGATTATCATGGAATCAAATAGACTTTAGTTTGCTAAAAATATTGAAAGTACCTTTTCCTACCACCTTTCTGTCTTTGGTGTGAGCACTTGCATTGGATCTGTAAGACTGTCTATGATTATTACTGTGACAAAATGCTGGAAGCCAAAAGCAGAATGAGCTAAATTTTACAGGGATAACAGTTTATATGAATGCAAAGGTTCATTTGCTAAAATTTGTGTAAGTTTGCTCATAATTAAATTGTATTATTTCATATTACTTATCTTTTCTATGGTCTCCTGAAATGTGACATTTTATGCCAGTCTAAGCAGTATATTTGGATGAATTATACATATATATTTATACACACATGTGATAAGGATGTATGTATATCCGTATGTGTCTTCTATGTCATCGTATATCACCATCTAGGTAAAACTTGTATGGAATACACAACTATATATATGTCAGATTCTGATAGAGGCACTGCTATCAAATTAGTAATACTAATTTCTGACACTTGGGTATGATGATGCTTCTATGTAGTTATACTTTTTGAAATACCATATGATGACTACAGCAATATGTCATGGTGTTATTTTTCATACATTTCATCAGGTCCACCAACATTACCTGTGTACTAACATGCCTTCTGTCTCACCCTTCCATTTCTCTAAACCATAGAACAGGGCACATGTTTTCGTCCAACTCTATATTCTATGCTAGAAATGTAAAGTGGTGGGTAAATATGGTGTATATGTACATGCACATTGAAAATACAGTGCAGTACATGATAAGAGAATACTTACCTCAAAATTTATGATTCATTTCTTACACCATGTTAGATACTCTTCACAGCTGATAAATACCAGTGAGCAGCAAAGTTCAACAGCATGAATTATGAATAGGAAGCTCAAGAAGGAAAAGATAACAATTAACACTATAGCATTAGGAGAAAAGATGAGTAGACTTGTACCTCTTGTAAGCTTTCTCTGTAAATTTGGAGCAACAGCCAGGGAGAGAACCAGACATGCAGCCTTGTGTTGCTGAGTGAGTGGTTGAAACTGCCAGATGATCTGATGAATCAAACCAAAATATGTTCTCTTCTTCCCCCTCCTCTCTCTTGGTGTAGGGATACATGTAGATCTTTTGGATAGCTAATCTAATTTCTACTGACTTTGATTCTATCACTTTGATCTATGCCTGTTGTGTAACCATATCTTGTTGATCATCATTGTCTTTCTCTACTGCCATCTCTAACTGAAGCAGAAGAGGCAAAGTAATCTTCCTACAGCTAATGCTTATGGTAACTCTGAACCATGACCAGATCATGCTGGCAGCTTCATCCTCTCACACCAACAAGCAAATTCTGAGCTAACAATTGAGAAGAAGGGGAATTAGAACCCGAAGAAGTCAGCTGACTGATAAGGGGAGAGAAGATGAGTCTGCTCCATTGCAAGCCATGCATGGTGGTGGTTGCGACAAGGAGGCCCTCCTCTAGTTATCCCTTGTGAAACTGCTTTGCAGCATCCTCTTCTCTGTCACCACATAAATGCACCTCATCACCATCAATCCTCTTGACTTGCAACGTATTACTTTGGTGTTCTAATTGGTGCTCTTTGGTCCCTTGCTACAGCTAGTGACAGTGACTCTGGTCTCT
Organism: Musa acuminata AAA Group; assembly: GCF_036884655.1. Lineage (NCBI taxonomy): Eukaryota > Viridiplantae > Streptophyta > Magnoliopsida > Zingiberales > Musaceae > Musa > Musa acuminata. The sequence goes on along the minus strand of NC_088330.1, from coordinate 21,301,106 downwards.
CTATTCAAACCAATGACAAGAACAACTCTTCTCCTATATTTGGACTGACAAGGTTTTGTGCTTGCTGTCAGTTACCTAACACAATCTTCCTTCTTTCTTCAGACTCGAATTAGCACAGGCTGAGTTGTCTCTGTAGCTGGATCAATCAGAAATTAATTTTTCCATCAAGGTAATAAAATTCTGCTCATAACACAACTTGTTTCACAATATACATATGATGACAGTCATTCTGTTGGAAAAATTTTATTGGTTTCATCAGCAGTAGCAATAATAGAATGCACTAATGTGGAGGGCATCATGCAAAAGTCTGTGAAGTCCTCTTTGGTTTTTGCTTATATCTTATTGTTTTAAGAAATTATCCCCATTTGACATGTAGAACTGGACTTACTGATATTCACTGGTTGCTTGCAGTAAAAGAGTTATTATAAGTTCTTCAACCTTTTCCTACAAAGGCAGAAAATCCATGACATTTTTTGTTCTTTACATCACAACTACCTAGGTAAACAACATTCAGGTATGCATGTAACTCGATGTCTGCTTGCACTAGCTGAAAAGCTTATTTCACAGTGATGAATGATCTAACAATGGAGGCCTGAATGGTGACCTATAACATTTCTAAGAGAGAGGAGAGTGTTAGCTGCCTTGGTTGATGTAAATAATCCTGTGTATTAATGCCTTATTCTACTTTTATTCTTTCTTTCTTTTTTTCATTTTCTTTACACTTTAATCTGAAGGCAAACAAAAAGAGTTGTTTTCTCACATTTGTGGCATATTTGATGAGGATAATTATAAAATGCTTAACCATGAGGCTTTCCATTTTATCTCAAAAGCTGTAATATTAGAAGAGCTATATATATCTGTGTTGTTATATATCTCTGAATGAGAATTACTAAAAAGCTCGTCTTGTTTCTGATTGTACTAAGTTTCTGCTATCCCTGTGATTGTTATTATATAACTGTGAATGCAGATCCTCCTGGAATATACTCTGTTGAGCTTCTCATATTTTTTTGAACAGCTTCTGTGGCAAGTTCATCTTGCAGGTCCTAAATGATAGATCTGTTCTAACAGTACCGTATGGCTTGCATTAATGAGAACCCTACAAAGGCTCAGACTTTTCCCTGTCAAGCCAAAATATGAGGTATGCTTCTGTCCATGCCGAAATGAAATTTCCAGTCACATTATCTGAGTTGCAAATGCCAATTTGCTTAGTGTGTAATGCATGGATTGGTGGACTGTGTTGGGAGGCATTTTGTGTAGGCTTGTCTTTTCTCTAGGGTGGTTCCAAAGTCTTGCATTTGACAACCATTAATAGCCTAAAAGGAGGGACCATATGCCTTTGCATTCGATCAATGGATAGAGGCACATGGCTGCCCTTTGTACTGTGGCCAGATGAGTCCCCTCCCAAGGCTATTAAGCATTCATTTATGGCTGCAAATTTTGTGGACAAAGACTTGTGGACTTCCACCTCTTCCAACCCCTTTGCTAACCTAAGGCTTAGAGTACACTGTTCCTCCATGTTTGAGCACTGCTGGACTCGGTGGTTGGTATTCTTTGGACTCTCATCCATGTTATCTCCAGCTAACTTGTTAGTTCTGGAAAAGCTTAGTTCAGCAAAGTCACTATTTAAGCATGTGATGCTTGGATAGGATACTGTCACTGTCACTGCTCATAAAGAAGCTGAGGGCTTAGGGACTGAAGACTTTCTCTGAATGGGGAAGATGGTTTATGGAGCCTAAATATGTGGAGTTAAACCCTTCTTGGTATGTTAAGGTTGGGCTTTAACATTAGATGGTCATGGAGACTTCTGCTTAAGTCTATGGATGAACTTCTGACTGAAAATTCTATTAATCATGTTGGTAATGATTTCAACACAGATGTTATTAAAGATAGTCGGCTCTTCAATATTTCCTCGCAGAAAAAACCTACCTACTTGGTGGTTGAACCTAAGCTCAGCACCATGAGGTTTATAACATTTATCCAATCGGGTGGTTGGAATTCTCAGTTGCTATTGAAAGCATGTTTAGTCTTGATTTCGTTGACATCGTTGACAGGGCAAAAAGTATTATGATTGTTATCCAGTCTTAGTGTTCGATCATGATTTCATTGATGAGGTCAAAAGTATTAGGATTGCTGTTGTGTTGCGATGATGATAGATCGATAATTAAGGTTCGATTCCATGGGCCTATCTTCTGCTAAGTTAGCATACAAATTCATTAGAGATGCTTGGATTTTGGAAAAGTAAAAGTGGTTGTGGAGGATTTCTCTATGCAAATTCCTTGTGGATTTTATGGAACCACTTTTTTTCCCCTTCTTTTGTAAATATTTTATCAAGGATTGTTATACGTGATGATTAGTACTTATCATCGATCGATCATGTCATGGATCACTGGTTCAATATAATATTATTGAATAGGAAAGTAATTTCTGATTGCATAGCATTTGGAAATAAGGAGGCTTCAAATGTTCTTTACCACAAGGTAAAGGGTCTACAGAAGGAAGAACCGTGTAAGAGATGCAGAGTCAAAATCGAAAAACCAAATCTGGGGCTTAATTTGATTCACTTGGAAGGAAAAGGAGACACAGATATGCCCCCAATAAGGAGCCTTTTCAACTAGGATTTGCTTATGATGTCACTTAATCTTAGTCTTAATCTGCAACGATGACTCTGTAAGCATGTTTTCAAGAACCCTAACAACAATATTATTGAAAACCCGATAAAGATACGAAGTTATAAAACCTTTGCAAATCTAAGAAGGGTAAAAATAAACTTAGGGTTACATTAAATCCCGTATCCTGAAGAGCAAGGAATGGTATATTTTGCTTGCAATGAGTAGGCAAAAAAATTGTCTAATCCGTGAAATAATTTCATGAGTTTAATTGACAATTTATGTTGTAAACTGACAAAAAAACACCAAAGTCTTCTGAACATGAAATTGTCCCATGTAAATAATAAGATTAATCATTATTTATAACAAATTAATCAAAACCTTTATTAATCATAAAAAAAAAAAATATTAAAAATATTCATGTGTGAGATAAATAGAGATGGACCGAAAAGGATATTCTCATATGGCTAAGGATTGGAAGGGTCGATTATATATACTAAATTTGACTTATAACCTAGATGACTAAGCCTAATTAATATCTAATTCATAATCAAAAGTTCGACTTAGACTAATCATCATTCGGGTTCTGATAGGAAAAGAGTATAATTTCCATCATCAAAGTCCCTCAAAGTTAATACAGGGCCAGTTATACAGCTTCTTGATCATGAAAATGTTACCCAGACAATTAGAACCAAACTTTTAATTGCTTATATTTCTACTTGAACCCTTAATTTAACAGAAGTCAGTTTATTAGAAGGAAGAGCTACCTTAATTGTCACAGCTAATTCTAAGTGCTAATAAGAACCATCGATCATAAAACTGGCAAGAATCTAAACAAAGGGTACGACAACTTTGACAGCATTCATGGTCCAGTTCAGGAAAGGAGTCATTAGCCGGTGGTAGACTTGGTCACCACTGGCTAATGATAAAGGTTTAGGTTCTGTGGGGAGCTTTACATGAGGGAAGAGATGGGATTACCGCAATGTTATCTTCACAAAGCCATTCAAATAATCCAGTAATTATACATCATAGCTAGTGGTGTGTGCCCCCAATAACTATGGATACCCTCTCAACTTATCTCTTCCTCGTCAAATATAGATTTATGAAGGTTTCATGATGTCAAATGTACTATGATCCGATTTAATAATGTCGTCATAATACTATTGTATGATATCATTATATTTTAATTCTAACTAAAGCTTTTTGCATAAAAATTTTCTAAAAAGGTGAACAAATTGAGGTCATCATCTTAATTGAGAAGGTGACGACCGACTAAAAAGAATGAGTAAACTAAGACGACATCAATATGCTCAGACTCTATAGGCTTCCCAGTGGCAGATCGATGTAGAGAACTGTAAGCAATCAGATCATCCTTCGCAACGTTTGTTCTCGATCTGATGGCTTAAAAGAAGTCAACAAAAAATCCATATCTCGGAGGCACAAAAGACATGATTGGATAGACATATACCCCAAAGCACAATTGACTGAGAGATTGAATCAATTAAGTCCCCAGCATATCAACAATGATTTACTGGATCATTTGTTTATTTCTGCAATCATATACATGAAAATTATCTCCCGAGAAAGAGAACACTGTCATCTTAATTGTTCTTATTATTATCCTAATGGATGCTCCACGTGCAACAGCTATAATTGCGTCGCATTGAATGTGCGAGATGGAGACTGCTCATTAATTGTCGATGAGAGGAAGCAGATAAAGCAAACCATTAATTGCGAGTATAATCAATACTAATAATGATTACTTACACAGTGTCTGTATGAAGATAACATGCTATGCATGTTATTGATGTGTCTGACCAACAAATAGTAGGCAGGATAAGAACCCTTCAGGCCTGGCAAGTGTCCAGCTTGCCAAGTATGACACTATGCTGACACTGCTACAGTGTCATTTACTGTTACTGCTTCCACTGCATCTCAGGTCGCTGCATGTCACAGAGAGTTGATGCCCACAGAACACCAGAATAATTATTGCCTGCACCAGCATGCACCACCAACCATTCGTGGAAAAAGAAAGAGAGAGAAGACAAAGAAGATTAAGAAATGGCTATGTTGTCTCTGTTGTTTTCTGCTTGTATTGATCCGCTCGGGCATTGAATCAGCTTCAATCTCTTGCTCGCCCTTGCCTTCTTACTCCATCGCCAGTTGCTCATCAATGTGATGTACAGGTTTGCCGTGTGTTAATGTGTATCGTGATTCCCAGGTTGAAGGGAGAAATTGAGGTCGATGCATGGCTTCTTTCTGGGGCCGTTGACCGGCACGTGCGCCGTGCACCTGGGGCACCGCGGGTCCACCGTGGAGATGAGCACGTAGAGGAGGCACACCGGGCATGCCGCCACCGCCATCACCCGCCCGCCCGTGTCCTCGGCCTGCCGCTTGGTAGATGAGGAGGTGAACGGCGGGGAAGGGGAGAAGCCGTCGGGCCGGGGGAAGAGGGGCTCGGTGGTGGCGACGAGGCGCGACTCCCGTTCCAGCGCGGACTTGACCTTCTCCAGGGTGCAGACGCTCTGGTACTCGACGTGGACGGCGGAGGTCGCCGCCTCCAGCTTGAGGCCGAGGGAGGCCATGGAGGGCGACGGCGGGGAGAGGTTGAGGTCGTGCAGATTGCGTGTGGCAGGACTGCGCTCGCGCTGTTGGAGGTACGTCTTCCCCGACTGCAACCATGGAAATCGGGGTGTTTCTTAGTCGAACTGAAGCAAGAACGACGCAAAAGCTCATCTTTTGAGCCGAGAAATGATCCAAACCAACGATTTCTACATTGGTATTTGGGGAAATTTTGATTCTTGGCAAGGAAACCAGAGATTACCTTTTCCTTTTCCCCACGAAAAGGAAACAGAGGAGTAGACAAAGGGAACGAGGATTTCGAGCGGGTGCAAAGGTTGGTGATCCGAGAATCAAGATCTTCGCGCCGCAGAGATCGAGGGTTTACTACCGGAGTGTTCGAAAAGCCAATCAAGAACGAGATTCGAATGACTGACGCAAAGGTTCGCAATTGATTCTCAAGAACAATTCAAATCCCGGCAAATTGCCTCGATCAACAAGAAAGACCAGATTTTCAGGTACCGTAAGAGGAGGTCGACCGGTCCCAGTCGCAAGGAAGCGAGATGGATAGAGCCATGAACAACGACATACCGAGAGATCGAGGCGCCTCTCCCCGGCGGTCGGGACCTGAAGCTCGAGACCCACCTCCCCGCCGAGCAGGTCACGCGTGACGAGCTCCCTCTCGCCCTCCCCTTCCTCCTTGCATCCCGCCAGCGTCCGCGCCGAGGAGCTCACCTCTGCGGCCATCTCCACCACCTAAAACATTAGGCTGCCCTTTTGGTCTCCGACTCCCGAAATAAGAGTATAACAGAGGCAAATAATAACTATAGTGAAGCCAACTTCAAAGAAATACATTAATTTTATTGGCACCATCTAAATAATTTTTATGGAAAATAGAGAATAAAATAATATGTATTTCTGAAAATTTCCAAAACTATCAAACCTACAATATAGAATAATATATCAAATAATCTGAAAAATCATACCACAAATACAACTAGTTAAATTTATGTTATGAGAAGAAGTTGACGTCCTGATAAACTCGATATGGTCCAGGCCTATATGGACAAGGTTGTCTGGGTGTCTCCGAGATGAAAACACTGAATTTTTGAGGTACCACTTACATGAAGATCGAAGTTGAGAGAGATCTCTAGACCCGATTTCTTCAATGCACCACCAAGATACTTGGTAGTTTGTCTTCCCAAGTACCTTTGACTCCAACAATCTACTTTTTTAACCTTTTTAGAATGGCTTGGTTGATGACCTAGGTGAGACAATTGGTCTAAGGATAAATTATCGAGCTAAACTTTAGTTGAACTTCGTAGGATTGACAAATCATTGAGCTTTGTATTATTAAATTGAGTTTTGTTGTCGGAGTTGAACTTCGAAGGATTGACAACTCCGAACTTTTGGTGTATGTCCTCTCCTTCGGCATATTGCCCGATCCATTGACACATTTGTTGAATCTTAGATTTTGATGATTAAATTAATTGATGAATTAATGACCTAATCCATATGTTGAGAAAAGTGATGCAGGATTAACTACGATCATGAAAAGGCAAAACAATTAAAGAAGAATTGAATGTTGGGCCGGAGTCAAAGATCAGGCATCGGATCGGAAGAATCATGGGAAACATTGAAAGTTCGGATGATGCATTGAAAGTTCGCTGAGAGTTTACCGAAAACTCATTGGAAGATCGCCGGGAGTTCGTCGAAAGCTCGTCGGAAGATCACCGAAACTTTCATCGGGAGTTCGGATGAACAATTGATGTACCAATCAACTAGGATTGCTTGCATTGTAATTGTTTAACCTTAACTATCATAGTTAAGACTTTAATTTGAGTTAGTTTTGAAAGAAATCATACTAACTTAATTAGGAGCCAATTGGACCCAAAACAGGGTTGAATTGGGTCGGTTAGATAGTTTATTTAGCCACTTGGAGCCACACCAAGTAGTGGCACCGCCTAGGCTAGGCTATAGAACTACTTGAGGCTTGGCTTCCCAAGTGGTTTGGGCGGTGGTGTAGGAAATTCTGGAGGTGACATCATATATGCAGCGGAAGAATAGAAAATAAAATCCTCAAATTTTCCAAAGATGTGTTCGTCGTCATGCGAAGATTGGTATGCAAAATCCACAAAATTGAAAACCAGACGTGAGATAGTTGTGTTACCTAGGGGGATCGTATATCCCTGAATCCCCACAGATCTGTTAGAGAGGATGAAGGAGGTCAAGCATCCTCCTCTCTCGACACTCGATAGCCCTCATAAGGTTGGCTACCACTCCTGATGACAGACTGTGCTAGATTTGGAACCTCCAAACCTATAAGTCCGATATTAAAGAGTGGAGTACTCATACAGGACATCCTTGGTGTCTCAAATCTAAGTACTAGATACACCACTGGGGTAACAGAATCATTGTGTGATAAGAAGGCATCATCAATCATCTAATATTCATTGAGCGAATCAATCAGTGAACTTATTCTCCAATGAGCACCTATATTGTATCCTTAGTGTCCTCACATGAGTGGCTATGAGACCAAATGCATTCATCATATGGATGGATATATAACACACAAATTTGTCCGATTATCTCAATGTCCCTCTTAAGTAACCTATGACCGGAATTATTTACGATTTGTGTTTAAAGGTGAATCGGTCTCATTATCGTGATCTCATCATGATTTGATTCACATTGCATAGATCCATGGACATCACAATATATTCATACAACATGTAATATAAAGTGATAAAATTGTAGGGAAATCTGTGCGGTAACATCACATACGTAGTCGAAGAACATAAAAATAAAATCCCCAAATTTCCCATAAATTATGTTTGTCATCGTGCGAAGATTGTATTAGGAAAAGAGTCGGCACTAATAGGAGGGGGGGGGGGTGTGGGGGTGAATTAGTACAATGGTAAAATAACATCGATTTTGGAAAATCTCTCATACGTTGAAAATTGATTTCGGAAACTTAACTTCAAAATGTATTCATAAAAGTATTGAAGGCAATAAGCAAGTAAAATAGTTTATAGTAAAGTAAATTTCTCAAAACGAAATGTAAACCAAGTTTATCGTGGTTCGGTCGTCATGACCTACATCCACTCCGTCGATTCCTCTTCCGTCGCGGCCACCGGCATCCACTATCGGTCTTCCTTCAATAGGCGAAGACCAACCACCTTTTACAACTCGATTCTCCTTTTACCGGGTTTAGGAGATAACCCTTACACCCCCACTTACTCCTCTCTCAAACTATTATAACACTTAGAAGAAGGAGAGGAGTTCACACAAGATTGCAGTAGCGTTTCTTTCCTTTTTTACTCTTGTGTGTTTTAACCAGGGATGAGAGGGATATTTATAGGCCTCAAGTTGATTCAAACTTGGAGCCTAAAAATATCTCATCTCGGGTTTTCTGGGTGCTGGGCGGTACCACCACTAGTGTCAATCTGACACTAACACTGCACTAGGCAGTACCATTGCTTGGGAGGCTGTGCTAGGCGGTACCACCGCCCATATTGGTAGTACCATTGCTTGTAGCCTCTCGGAGGCTGTGTTTGGGCGGTACCACCGCCTGACACAGTCACGGAGACTATGCTATGACGGTGCCACCTCTTGGGTCACTGTTTGGGCCTTTCATTGGGCCCAACACAATCCTTACATAGGCCCAACTGGCCCCTAATTGGGTTGGGCCAAATCAATTCCCAATTACGTGCTAACTATGAAATCTAAGGCATACTTAAACTAAACAAGTACCTAGGTCTTGGTTTCTTCCGACGATCTTTCGGTGAACTTCCGATGATCTCCCAGCAAGCTCCTGGACTTCACGATGATCTTCTTGGCGAGTTCCGATAAGCTTCTTCTGGCAAGCTCCTGGTCTTCTCGGTTGATTCCTGTAGAACTTTCGACGAACGTCTAGACTTCCGATGAACGCTCAAACTCCCAACGAAATCGCGTCCTTGACTCCGAGTGTTAGAATCATTGCAGATTCTAAACTTGGGGTTGATCTCTTTAGGGGATCGGCCTCCTTGGAACTCTATAGGGGTTCCTCCCTCCAAGTTGCTGCGCAAAGGCTGCAGAAAAGATTCATCTATTGCTTATGAAAAGAGGTGGAATACATGTCTATTTATAGGGATTCTAAACCCTAACTCCTAATAGGACTCTTACTTAAGACTCCTACTTCTAACCAACTCCTAATAGGACTCATACTCAAGACTCCTATTTCTAACCAACTCCTATTAGGACTCCTATTCAAGACTCCTATTTCTTTACAACTCCTTATTCTTCTCTAAGAAATAACCTCCTAACCTTAGCCGGCCACTTCACCTCTTTAATAGGGGTCGACTTAGGTAGGTTTTACATGAATGTCCCTCTCAATTAGGACTCTCCTAGCTAGAGTCCTAACAAACCCGCCCTCTTAAAATTAGCCTTATCCTCGAGGTTGACGATTCATGAATTTTGAGAAATTGATCTTCAAGTCATCATAGTTCTCCCAAGTGGCATCTTCTATTAGTAGGTTTGCCCACTATATTAGCAATTCAGTAGTGGATCATCGTCGTCGAGTCACGATCTGTCGATCAATAATGACACTTGGCTAAGTCTGAAGTTCTCCTTGGATAGTCATATTTAGTGGGTGGCTTTGGGCTATCTCCAAGCACCTATTTACAACTTCCGTCTGGCCGTCGGTTTGTGGGTGATATGCCATACTCCTTTTCAATTTAGTACCCTGCATATGGAATAACTTTGTCCAAAATCTTCTCATGAAGATGCAAGTAGAATTTATCATAAGTACAATGCGTCCCTTATAGTGTAATTCTTTTGAGTCCCAATTGTAATGAGCCATGGGGCTTGGTGCTTCCTCCAATTTTTTTATAATCTTACTAGTCTCTGAATCTTCCTGCCATTCCATCTTAATATCCTTAAGAAAGTCGCTGGTCGGAAGTGAAACGGTCGAAACTTCAACTTGCTTGGGTAGCTGCGAAAGCGCATATGCAAGAACATTCTCTTTCCCCTTTTTGTAAGTTATTTCATAATCAAATCCAAGAAGTTTTGTTACCCATTTTTTGCTGCTTAGGGGATGATATCTTTCGCTCCATAAAGTACTTGAGGCTTTTATGGTCAGTTTTAATTTGAAATCGTCGGCCAATCAAGTAGGGTCTCCACCTCGTTGTTGCGCGCACAATGGCGAGCATCTCCTTATCATATGTTGACTTATTTTGATGGGAGGGAGATAATGCCTTGCTAGTGTATGTGAGTGGTCGACCATCTTGCATGAGAATGACTCCAATTTCGACTCCAGATGCGTCGACCTCAATAATGAAGGGTCGGTTGAAATCTGGTAGTGTTAGCACCGACGTCATCGTCATGGCTGCCTTAAGTTTGTCGAAGGCAGCGGAGGCTCTGTCCGACAATTGGAAGACATCTTTTTTCAGCAAGGAAGTAAGTGGTGCACTAATCTCTCCATAGTTTTTCACGAACTTACAGTAGTAGCCTGTTAAACCCAAAAAGCCATATAGCAATTTTATGTTCCTCGGGGTCAGCCAGTTTTGCATTGCTCCAATTTTGAAGGGGTCTACTGCCACACCTTCGTCTGATATGATATGCCCAAGATATTCCACCTTCTTTTGAAGAAAGCAAAAATTCATAGTGGTTGTTGTGTGTTCAAAAGGTGGTTTTCGGTATGTCTTCTTCGCATACTCGTATTTGATGATACCCGGATCGAAGGTCTAGCTTTGTGAAGATTTGTGCTCCCTTTCATCTAGCAACTCATCTACTACTGGAATAGGATATTTATCCTTGATGGTTATGCCATTAAGAGCTCGGTAATCAACACATAATCGCCATATTCCATCCTTCTTTCGTATAAGGAGCACCGGTGAAGAGTAGGGGCTGCAACATGGCCGAATAACTCCTGTTTTGAGCATCTCTTTTACAATCCTTTCTATTTCATCCTTATAGAGATGTGGATGCTGATATGGCTGAGCATTTGCGGGAGATTTTCCTGGAAGAATCATTATACAATGATCATGCCGACGGGTAAGAGGTAGGTTGCACGGTTCGTCAAATATATCTAAAAATTCAGCAAGCAAAGGAAGTAGATTTGGATCATCAAATTTTGTTGGCTCTCCCTTAGTTTGCTGCTCAAGTTGTACCAAAAAGCCGCTGCATGCTTTATGCAAAACCTTCTCCATTTCTTGTGTGCAAATCGTTGTTAATCGCCCCCACATTTCCCATTTAGTATCACCTATTTCTCCTTACTGTAAAATTTCATAATTTGTTGCATAAAATTCCAAGAAATATCACCTAATGTCATCAACCATTTAATTATGAGCATGGCCTCATGATCATCAAGAGGGAGAAGGAAGAAATATGCAATTATCTCTTGGTAAGGCCTCATGATCAGCAACAGTTTTACTTGCGGACACCTACAATCATACTTCAAAATCCATCCATCGGCGACCTTAACGTTAAACCTGTTGCAATTCTCGATAGGTAAGGCCATCTGGATAGTAACCTTACTGTTTAGAAAGTTATTAGTACTGCCCGTGTCGATGAGAACAGTGATCGGTTGTTGTTTGAGAAGGCCTCCAACTTTCATCGTTTGCGGGTTTGAGTAGCCGGCTAGTGTATGTATCGTAATTTCGATCGGTTGTGGCTCTTCTTCTACATCTTCTTCTTCATGTTCAAGGCTCTCTTATGGAAATTCAATGACCTCTTCTTCTATTGGTTCAATCATAAGAAGTCTCCCTTTACTACAGCGATGCTCACGGCTCCACGGCTCGTCACAATGCCAACATAACCCCTTCGCATATCGCTCCTGAAGCTCTTCTCTTATTAACCTCTTTGGTGTAGGGACTTGGTTGATCGTAGGGGGGGCTGAGGGCTTCAATATTACTGGTTGAGGAGTGACCCTAGTCCTCTGAGCTTCATGGTTAAATTGCTCCTCTTGATGTCGTGCGAACGAGATGGCTGCCATAAGCGTATACGGTTGTCGCGCTTTAACTTCTCCTCGGATCTCCGGCTTCAAGCCCTCAATGAAGGTCCTCAGTAGCTATTTTTGGGACCAATCATGATTTTGATTAGATAACCTTTCAAACCTAGTTTGGTACTCCTGAATGGTGGAGGTTTGTCAGATCTTTGCTAGTAGTCCGTCAATATTCTCGTAATCGATTGGTCTGAAGCGGATCAGCAGTCGTTCTTTGAAATGTTGCCATGAAAGGACTCCATAAGTATGTTCAAACTAGTCAAACCACTGTATAGCATCCCCTTTAAGATGTATAGCTGTAATTTTCACCATAGATGCATCCGCGGTTTTGTGGTACTGAAAATATCGCTCCGCGCACGAGATCCAACCAATCGGGTCTCCTTCTTCCCATCTAGGGAAGTCCACTCTCATGCATGGATAGTTGGGGTCAGTCATAGAGCCTCCCCTCCCTTGGAACTCATCTCTTTGGGCCTGGTACGATTGGGCAAAGCTCTCTTCGTGATATGATTTTTTCGAGCTTAGTGGTCGGCCCAATCTGAGTTTGGTAAAGAGCGTCCGAATCTTATCCTCCATTCATGCCTCCAAGGCTTCGAATTTAGCATTAATTTCCTCCTTAGATGCTATAGTGTATGCCTCCAAATCTATGATGTTAAGATCTCTCTTTTGTTGTCAGGTTAAAGGCATGTATAGGTTGAGAGAAGTGATGGTCGAAAGGGTTGGTGGATCGGTGGATGTAGGCTACGATTTAGGCTTGTTTTGTGGTTGTTTTGGGTGTAGTTTGAGGGTATGGTTTGGTGGAATTTTAGGGCTGTGGATGAAAGTTTTGGATCTGTGGTAGATGGCAGCAAAGGTTTGATAGAAATCAGTGGAAGTTGCAGCAAGTATGTGCTGTCTTGTAAGAGTAGAATTGTCGTCGAAGAAACAATGGTTTCTTGATGTAATTTCCACCAAAAACTTGAGAGAATTGAGGAGGGAATTGATAGAAAAATCACAGTTTATATGACAGCAAGGATGTCTAATTTAATCAAGAGAATTTCGGCAGTATAACTGCAAGGAAATTGGTGCAAGTTATGATAGTAGAATTCTCGTCGAAAAATTTCAGCGGTTTACGACGAAAATTTACAGCAACACAAAATCGATTTTAGAGATGAATTTCTCAACAGTTCAATCTTAGATGGAAGCCAAGATGATCTATGAAGTGTATAAGAAATTTCATTCAAAAAAGATTGCAAATAGATGGGTTAAGGCAACAATATGCGGCAGAAATTTTCTGCATCATAGATTTTCAAGTGTAGCAGATTGCACATAAAAGATCAGTAGTTTATATTGAGAATTTTTCAATGAAACCAAAGGAAAATCTACTGTTAGGAAGTGTCAAAGATGTCATAAAAATTTTGTAGAAATTTGGATAGAAAAAGTATAGTAGCAAGATCAAATAGATGGTGCTATGCGGCTGGAATTCTGCAATGTATCTTTTGTTATAGAGATGAAAACTTTGTGACGAAAAGTTTATGCAGCAATATAGGAACAATTTTTTTTTTTTTAGATTTTTGAATAAGGATAACTAAATTACAGCAGCAGTAAGGTAGGAAACCAGAACCTGTTGCAATTCACGGGATGATCCGCGGTGGTGGAGATGATGGCGGAATTTGACGATGATCTTTTAAGCAATTGTGGGAATTGCTTTCGACAGTTGTGGAGGGTTGATGGATGGTAGTGGAAGGGCAGCGAGATGCCAAGAACGCTACTCTGATACCAGGTGTTAGAATCTTTGCAGATTCTAAATTTGGGGTTGATCTCTTTAGGGGATCAGCCTCCTTGGAACTCTATAGGGGTTCCTCCCTCCAAGTTGCTGCTCAAAGGCTGCAGAAAAGATTCATCTATTGCTTATGAAAAGAGGTGGAATACATGACTATTTATAGGGATTCTAAACCCTAACTCCTAATAGGACTCTTACTTAAGACTCCTACTTCTAACCAGCTCCTAATAGGACTCCTACTCAAGACTCCTACTTCTAACCAACTCATATTATGACTCCTATTCAAGACTCCTATTCCTTTACAACTCCTTATTCTTCTCTAAGAAATAACCTCCTAACCTTAGCCGGCCACTTCACCTCTTTAATAGGGGTCGGCTTAGGTAGGTTTTACATGAATGTCCCTCTCAATTGGGACTCTCCTAGCTAGAGTCCTAACACCGGGACTTCATTTTGCTTCATGTCTTGCTATCATAGTTAATCCTGCACATGTAAAACATACTTCGATCTAGACAATTATTACTAAGCATGAATCATGTTGTCCGGTATGTCATTGATCCATCGACGCTTCGTCCGATTCTTCGGTGCATCGTCCTCTCTTGTGGCCTATTGCCCAATCGGTCAGTTGACTCTACAACTCCAATATCCTTGACACAATATCCACTCTTCTTGGCCTGATGCCCGAATCCATGACCCGAAACCTTTTGTCGATACGTCGATCGATCCTCCGGCCCGATATCCAATCTTCTGACACGTTTTCTTCCGGCTCAACGTGATTCTTCCTACTTTAATTGTCTCATCCCGATCAAAGCATCTTGCGTCACTCAAAACGTAAATCAAATTATAAATACATATCAATTGGTTTCATCATCATAATACGAGATTCAACAATCTCCCCCTTTTTAATGATGACAACCAATTAATGACGGAGTTAAACTAAACTCCTAGAGTTTAAACAAACTCCCCCTATCAATATGCCATATTGATAGAACTCTTGGATTCAAAAATCCAAGCAACATATTATCATAAAACTTATGCATAACATCATCATACTTCTCCCCCTTTGTCATCAACAAAAAGGAGAAGTTCCAACTATCAAGTGTTTCTGATATAAGTTCAAATTATTGCATGAAAAACATAATATCAAGTTTTATCATCATGCAAGCTTTATAACATATAACTTAGCAAATTTGTTCATCAACTTATAATATGCGTAATCATCAAATCATCATTAATTTTGAAGATGTGCAAGATCGTAAATTTTGTAAGTTAGCATGTTTTGCTTCTTGAGATAGGCAAGATAGCACTTTTGCTTCTCTTGAGATTGCTGTTGAATCTTGAATTTTGATGATGAAATCAATTGATGGGTTAATTGATCTAATCCATATTATTGAGTTAAGTATGCAGGATTAACTACGATAGCTTGAAGACATAAAGCAAGTCTACCGGAATCAAGTTCGATGGGTGTTCGAGAGTCCGCCGAGAGTTCGAAAATTCGTCGGAAGTGCTGCCGGAACCAACCGAGAAGAAATCGGGGACTTGCCAAAGTTTTCGGAAGTCCGCCAAAGAGATCATTAGAGGTTCGTAGAGATCACCGAGAAGGTTTGGCTACTTGCCAAAGACTCGCTGAACTCGTTGCAAGATCGAGAGCCTACTAGGAGTCCACCGGAAGAAATCCGAGGGTGTATCGAAAGTCCGTCGGAAGATCACCGGAAAGCTCGCAAGAAGGAAACTCGACGTTGCCGGTTAAAAACCTGCTTAGGACTATGTCTTAATTTCATAGTTTGTATGTAATTAGGGTTAGGATTAAGAGTTAATCTTATAACCTGGTTAGGGGCCAACTGGGCCCTAATATGAACTGGTTTGGGCCAAATTTGGAGCCCAACTAGTGACTCGTAAGGACGGGCGGTGGCACCGCCCAGAACCTGAAGGATCGGGCAGTGGTAACGTCGGACTAGGTGGTGGCACCGCCTAGCACCCGAAAGGTCGAGCGGTGAACCTAAAGGAATTCAAAATTTGGAGCCCAAATTTGAATTCTCTTGGGGTCTATAAATACCCCTCAATTCTCAGCGCAGAAGACACCTTTTGAGAAGTTAGAAATTGAGAAAAATCCTTAGCAAAGTCTTTGGCAAAGTCTTGTTTTTTCAATAGCTTAAGTGTTCACCTCCCTCTTTCTCTTTGAAAAATCTGTAAGAGTGTGAACCACTTATAAAAAGGTTGTAAGAGGGGTATTTGGTCCTTCCCCTTCAAAGTGATTTGCTAGTGGAAGTTGGGAGCCTCATCGAAGAAGGCTTTGCAAGTAGATGTAGGTCATTTGACCGAACCACTTTAAATTATTGTGTTCCTTGAATATATTAGTGTTTAACTTTCTGAAACCTTTATTTACTTAGCAGCAAGCTTTTGGTTTTCATCTCCTTACTTTACTCGAGCTACTTTTACTAAGTTATTCTTTGTCGAATCGAAATCTCTACACATTTACGAAATTATTTTCAAACATACGAGTTTTAATCCGCTACACTAATTCACCCCCCCCCCCTCTTAGTGTCGCTCCGATACTAACAATTGGTATCAGAGCTAGGCTCACTCTCATATTTGGTTTAATACCCAAGAGAGATGGCTTACTCTGGTATGCATGAGGGTCATTCTATGACACATCCGTCTATGTTTAATGGGTCGGATTACACGTATTGGAAGACTCGAATGAGGATTTTCCTTATTTTCATGGATTTTAAGCTTTTGGACTATTATCGAAAATAAATTTAAAAAATCTTCTCTTCCGATGAGCAAATGTGATGAATCGAAGAAGAAGGTTTTTGCTTTAAACGCAAAGGCTATGAATGCCTTGTTTTGTGCATTGGACAAAAATAAATTTAATCGCGTTTCAATTTGTAATTCGGCTTTTGATATTTAGAAAACTCTTGAGGTCACTCATGAAGGCACTAGCCGAGTGAAAGAATCCAAAATCAACATTCTTGTGCACTCTTACGAACTTTTTCGAATGAACCAAGTGAGTCCATCGGAGACAAGTACACCCGTTTCACGGATGTCATCAATGGACTCAAAGCTTTTAGTAAAGGTTTTTCTAACTTTGAACTAGTAACTAAAATATTAAGATCCCTTCCAAAAAGTTGGGATCCAAAAGTTACGGCCATTCAAGAGGCCAAGGACCTTAAAACATTTTCTGTCGAAGAACTTATTGGGTCTCTAATGACCTACGAAATGATGTGCCATGCTCATGAAGAGCTTGAGAACCCCCTTCCAAAGAATAGGAAGGATGTGACACTTACAACACAAGAAGATCACTTGAAAGGAACGTCAAGTGATGAGGATAATGACGATGACATTGCACTTTTAACTCAAAATTTTAAAAAATTTATAAGAAAGAACAAATTTAAAAATAACACCAAAAACAAACTTGAATATAAAAAGGATCAAGTAATATGCTACGAATGCAAGAAACTGGGGCACTTAAAAAATGAATGCTCCCAAGCCAATAAGAAGTAACCGAAGAAGATGAAACCTTTAAAAGCGACTTGGGACGATTCAAGTGATTCCGAAAGTGAAGAAGCTAGCAACAAAGAGGAGGCAAACTTCGTGCTAATGCCTTTTGGAGAAGAGGTATGTGATTTAATTAATGAAGATTTATCTTTCGATGAACTTTCTATCGCTTTTCACGAATTATTTGATGAGTGTAGAACTATTAGTAAGAAGTTCAATCTATTAAAGAAAGAGCATATCTTACTACAAAATAAGCTTGATAGTCTTCAAACTCCTCCATGCTCTAAGTGTGAACACTTAGAAGCAATAAAAAGTAAAAATTTGCTATTTAAACTTGTTTAAGGTCGATAGTAAGGGCTTGGACATGATCCTTGCAAGCAAGGGTCATGTGGTAAATAGAAGTGGAATTGGTTTTGTGAGAGGATCTCACCAAAATCCTATCACTTTCATTAAAGGACCCACATTACATGTTTCACCTCATTTGAAAGGCAACTTTTGTTGTAAATCCGGACATGTTGCTTACAAATGTCTATTTAGGAAAATTAGTCCATATAAGTTGATATGGGTTCCTAAAGGAACTATAAATAGTTCAATGATGAATAACAAAATTGGTAGATCAATTTTTGAGGCACCCAAAATCAAATGGGTACCTAAAAATCATCCTCTTTTGTAGACAAACCCACAAGCTAAGAGCAAGAGATGGTATCTTGATAGTGGATGCCCAAGACACATGACTGGAGATCCATCTTATTTCTCTATGCTCACTAGCAAAGAAGAAGTGCACATCACCTTCGGAGACAACAACAAAGGCAAAATCATTGACAAGGGAACCATAGGTAACAAATTAAGTTTTTCAATTGATGATGTATTGCTAGTTGATGGATTAAAATATAATATCTTAAGTATTAGTTAATTATGTGATAAATGTTACATCGTTAGATTTGAATCTAATGTGTGCATTATTGAAAAACCAAACAATAACATGTCAATAAATGCTTTAAAATAAAATAATATCTACACCATCAACCTTGATGAACTGAGTAATGAAATATGCTTCTCCACTTTAAATGATGATGCTTGGTTTTGGCATAGGAGATTAGGCCATGTAAGTATGAAACTAATATCTAAGATCTCATCTAGAGAATTAGTACGAGGGATTCCTAATATGAAATTTGTTAAAGACAAAGTATGTGATGCGTGTCAACTAGGTAAACAAATAAAAACTAGTTTCAAACCAAAAAATCAAATTAGCACCACTAGACCATTACAATTGATCCATTTGGATTTATTTGGACCAATTGACACAACGAGTCTAGGAGGAAGCAAATATGCCTTTGTAATTGTAGATGACTATAGTAGATACACTTGGACCTATTTCTTGGCTCACAAAAGTGATTGTTTCAAATGTTTCTTTAAATTTTGTAAACTTACTCAAAACAAAAAGTGCTTCATGATTTCATCAATTCGGAGTGATCACGGTGACGAATTTCAAAACTATAACTTCCAAAGTTTTTGTGAATCTAATGGATATAACTACAACTTCTCCACTCTGAATAATCCTCAACAAAATGGAGTAGTTGAAAGAAAAAATAAAAATCTACAAGAAATGGTAAGAACTATGTTGAATGAACATAGTCTACCTAAGTATTTTTGGGCCGAAGCCGTTAATACGGCTTGCTACATCATGAATAGGGTTCTAATAAGACCATCTCTATCAAAAAATCCCTATGAATTATGGAATAACAAAAAACCAAATGTTTCTTATTTTAAAGTTTTCGGTTGCAAATGCTTTATTTTGAATTAAAAGGATGCCTTAGGAAAATTTGATGCCAAATCTGATGAAGACATCTTTCTTGGTTACTCTTTCGTTTCTAAGACTTTTTGTGTTTTTAACAAAAGAACCTTAGTTATAGAAGAGTCTATTCATATAGATTTTAATGAAATTTCTAAGTTAAATAAAAATAATTTTGATGATGATCTTAGTTTTGATAATTTGAATTTAAATGAACCCCCTCCTCAAAATAGCAACTTGGATGCATCTTCTTCCTTACCTAAGGAATGAAAGTATATGGATGCTCATCCAAAGGAGCTAATTATAGGAGATATATCAAAAGGGGTTCAAACTCGTTCTTCCTTTAAGAATTTTTATGCTAACGCTGCCATCCTTTCTTAAATTGAACCTAAATGCATTGATGAAGCCTTGAAAGATGATTCATGGGTTATTGCAATGCAAGAGGAATTGAACCAATTTGAGAGGAATGAGGTATGAAAGCTTGTTTCTAGACCTAGTGACCATTTAGTCATTGGTACTAAATGGGTCTTTAGAAATAATCAAGATGAATGCGGTATCGTGGTTAGAAACAAGGCTAGACTAGTGGCCAAAGGTTTTAACCAAGAAGAAGGTAACGACTACGAAGAAACCTTCACTCCTGTGGTAAGGTTAGAAGCTATTAGGATGTTCCTTCCCTATGCTAGTAGTAATGATTTTAAACTATTTCAAATGGATGTCAAAAGTACCTTCTTGATTGATTTTATTTTCGAAGAAGTATATGTCGAATAACCTCCCAAATTTGAAAATTCTCTTCTTCCTAATCATGCATTCAAATTGACTAAGGCTCTCTATGGCTTGAAACAAGCTCCTAGAGCTTGGTATGAAAAGCTTAGTTCCTTTCTTATTTTAAATAATTTTACCAAAGGCAAGGTTGATACTACATTGTTTATCAAATACTTTGAAAATATTTTTTTTATTATGCAAATTTATGTTGACGATATTATTTTTTGTTCTTCGGATGAATCACTATGTGAATCATTTGCCATGTGTATGAGTCATGAATTTGAAATGAGTCTAATGGGTGAATTAACCTTTTTTTTTAGGATTATAAATTAAACAACTTAGTGATGGCATATTTCTTAATCAATCTAAATATACATTAGAATTGTTAAAACGATTTAACATGGATGGTTCAAGAGCGATAAACACTCCTATGAGTACTTCCACTAAGTTAGATATGGATGGAAATGGTGAAAACTTTGATCAAAAAACGTATAGGGGAATGATAGATAGTCTACTTTATCTCACTGTGACTAGACCGGATATCATATTTAGTGTAGGACTTTGCACTATGTTTCAATCTAATCATAAATTATCTCATCTTAAAAGTGTTAAAAGAATTTTTAGATATCTTAAAGGAACTCCCAATTTAGGATTGTGGTATCCGAAATTCGATAAATTCGATTTAATAGCTTATGCAGATGCCAATTTTGGCGGATGCAGGATATATAGAAAAAGCATATCTGAAACATGTCAATTTTTAGGACATACACTTGTTTCTTGGACTTCCAAGAAACAAAATTCGGTTGCACTATCTACGGCAGAAGCCGAATACATAGCTGCAAGTGCATGCTGTGCACAAGTTGTTTGGATGAAGAATACATTGGAAGACTATGGAATTTACTTAAAGAACATTCCCATAAAATGTGATAATACAAGTGTCATTTGTCTTACCAAAAATCCAATTCAACACTTTATAACTAAGCATATCAACATTAGGTATCATTTTATATGCGATCATGTCCTTAACAATAATATCATTCTAGAGTTTATTGACACAAAACATCAATTAGTAGATATTTTTACAAAAGCCTTAAATGAAGATTAAATTGGCTTTATTAGAAGGGAACTAGGCATGTTAAATTGTCCTTGTGAATGAGCTTGATTGTATGTATTTTCTGAAAATTTTCATCCTCTTTCCGATTTTCGTGGATTTGACTTCTTCTTTATTTTTCGATTCCAAATGACATCTTAAAGAGCAATCCAAGACCCTATCCTATCTTGAATCAAACACTTTGAAAACAAAAAAAAAAAAGGAGGGAAAGAAAATTTTATTTTGGCATGCCAACGGTGGCATCGCCAGAACTGGTGGTAGCACCGCCTGGGCGCTCAGTCCTCAAGTGGTGGCACCACTCGGATTGGCGGTGGCACCACCCAAGAATCCTCATATAAGTAGATGAGTTAGGGTCGGTGGTGGAACCACCCCCAACCCGTGAGAACCCTCCCTAGAACTCCCACAAAACCCTCTAAACCTCTCTCACCCTCATTCTAATATCTAGAAGCCTAAGAGAGGGATTCTTGTTTGATCAAGCTCTCTACCTCTCACGGAAATCTCCATAACGTAAGATCTGAAATCTTTCTTTCTTCCTCTTATTATTTAGCCTCTTCTTTATAGTTTCTTCATGATCTATCATCTTGATTAGATATGGCTCCTAAGAGATCATGAAGAACCAAAGGGAAAGAGGGTGGAAGGAGATTCCTATGACCAAAACCTTTTTAGATCTAATGAAGTAGCTCTTAGGTTTCCTAATTTCGAAATAAGAACAATACATAAGGGCAAACTTGGAAACCTAGAACCCATTAGATGGTTTACACATTTAG
Source organism: Musa acuminata AAA Group (assembly GCF_036884655.1). Taxonomy (NCBI): domain Eukaryota; kingdom Viridiplantae; phylum Streptophyta; class Magnoliopsida; order Zingiberales; family Musaceae; genus Musa; species Musa acuminata. The sequence continues at coordinate 21,279,273 of NC_088330.1, read as the reverse complement.
ATGTCTTACCTCTCCTACAAATCAATGAACCAATTTATCCTATGTTAGTTAGGTTATTTTACGCAAACTTATGTGTGGACAATGATAGCTTAACTACCTACCTCTTAGGAACACAATTTCAAATCTTTGATAGCACTATATGTGAGTTAATTAGAATTACCGAAAAGGATAGGGGCTTGTTAGAACCCTTGCATATTCTAAACTTGGGGTTGATCTCTTTAAGGGATCGGCCTCCATGGAACTCTATAGGGGTTCCTCCCTCCAAGTTGTTGCTCAAAGGCTGCAGAAAAGATTCATCTATTGCTTATGAGGAGGAATACATGACTATTTATAGGGTTTCTAAACCCTAACTCCTAATAGGACTCCTACTCAAGACTCCTACTTCTAACCAACTCCTAATAGGACTTCTACTCAAGACTCATATTCCTTTACAACTCCTAATTGATCTCTAAGAAACAACCTCCTAACCCTAGCCGACCTCTTTACCACTTTAATAGATTTTACATGAATGTCCCTCTCAATTAGGACTCTCCTAGCTAGAGTCCTAACAGACCCGCCCTCTTCAAATCAGCCTTGTCCTCGAGGCCAACGATTCATGAATTTTGGGAATTTGATCTTCAAGTCGTCATAGTTCTCCCAAGTGGCATCTTCTGTTGGTAGGTTCACCCACTGTATTAGCACTTTAGTAGTGAGTCGTCGTCGTCGAGTCACGATCCGTCGATCAATAATGGCACTTGGTTGGGTCTGGAGTTCTCCTTGGATAGTCATATTTGGTGGGTGGCTTTGGGCTGTCTCCAAGCGCCTATTTATAACTTTTGTCTAGTTGTTGATTTGTGGGTGATATGCCGTACTCCTTTTCAATTTAGTACCCTGCATATGGAATAACTTTGTCCAAAATCTGCTCGTGAAGATGCAAGTAGAATTTATCATAGGCACAATACGTCCCTTATAGTGTAATTCTTTTGAGTCCCAATTGTAATGAGCCACGGAGCTTGGTGCTTCCTCTAATTTTTTTATAATCTTACTAGTCTCTGAATCTTTCTGCCATTCCATCTTAATATCCTCAAGTCGCTGGTCGGAAGTGAAATGATCGAAACTTCAGCTTGCTCGGGTAGCTGCGAAAGCGCATCTGCAAGAACATTCTCTTTCCCCTTTTTGTAAGTTATTTCATAATCAAATCCAAGAAGTTTTGTTACCCATTTTTGCTGCTCAGGGGATGATATCTTTCACTCCAAAAAGTACTTAAGGCTTTTATGGTCAGTTTTAATTTGAAATCGTCGACCAATCAAGTAGGGTCTCCACCTCGATGCTACGCGCACAATGGCGAGCATCTCCTTATCATATGTTGACTTATTTTGATGGGAGGGAGATAATGCCTTGCTAGTGTATGCGAGTGGTCGACCATCTTGCATGAGAATGGCTCCAATTCTGACTCCAGATGCGTCAGCCTCAATAATGAAGGGTCGGTTAAAATCTGGTAGTGTTAGCACCGGCGTTGTCGTCATGGCTACCTTAAGTTTGTCGAAGGCAGTGGAGGCTCTGTCTAATCATTGGAAGACATCTTTTTCCGGTAAGAAAATAAGTGGTGCATTGATCTTTCCATAGTTTTTCACGAACTTACGATAGTAGCCAGTTAAACCCAAAAAGCCATGTAGCAATTTTATGTTCCTCGGAGTAGGCCAATTTTGCATTGCTTCAATTTTGAAGGGGTCCACTGTCACACCTTCCTCTGATATGATATGCCCAAGATATTCCACCTTCTATTGAAGAAAGCAAAAATTCGTAGTGGTTGTTGTGTGTTCAAAATGTGGTTTTCGGTATGTCTTCTTCGCACACTCATATTTGATGATACCCGAATCAAAGGTCCAACTTTGTGAAGATTTATGCTCCCTTTCATATATCAATTCATCTGCTATTGGAATAAGGTATTTGTCCTTGATGGTTATGCCATTGAGAGCTCGGTAATCAACGCATATTCGTCATGTTCCGTCCTTCTTGCGTACAAGTAGCATCGGTGAAGAGTAGAGGTTGCAACTTGGCCGAATAACTCCTATTTTGAGCTTCTATTTTACAATCCTTTCTATTTCATCCTTCTAGAGATGTAGATATTGATATGGCCGAGTATTTTCTGGAGGTTTTCCTAAAAGAATCGTTATATAATGATCATGCCGACGGGTAAGAGGTAGGTTGTATGGTTCGTCAAATATATCTGAAAATTTAGCAAGCAAAGGAAGTGGGTTTGGATCTTCAAATTCTATTGGCTCTCCCTTAGTTTGCTGCTCAAGTTGTACCAAAAATCTGCTGCATGCTTTATGCAAAACCTTCTCCATTTGTTGTGTGCAAATCGTCGTTACGTCGCCCCCACGTTTCCCGTTCAGTATCACCTATTTCTCCTTACTGTAAAATTTCATAATTAGTTGCATAAAATTCCAAGAAATATCACCTAATGTTGTCAACCATTTAATTATGAGCATGGCCTCATGATCATCAAGAGGGAGAAGGAATAAATATGCAATTATCTCTTGGTAAGGCCTCATGATCAGCAACAGTTTCACTTGCGGGCGCCTATGATCATACTTCAAAATCCATCCATCGGCGACCTTAATGTCAAACCTATTACAATTCTCGATAGGTAAGGCCATCTGGATGGTAACCTTACTATTTAGAAAGTTATTAGTACTGCCCGTGTCGATGAGAACAGTGATCGGTTGTTGTTTGAGAAGGCCTCCAACTTTTATCGTTTGCGGGTTTGGGTAGCCGGCTAGTGTATGTACTGTAACTTCGGTCGGTTGTGGCTCTTCTTCTACATCTTCTTCTTCATGTTCAAGGCTCTCTTCTAGATGTTCAATGACCTCTTCTTCTATTGGTTCAATCATAAGAAGTCTCCCTTTCCTACAGCGATGCTCACGGCTCCACGACTCGTCACAATGCCAACATAACCCCTTCGCATATCACTCCTTAAGCTCTTCTCTTGTTAAACTCTTTGGTGTAGGGACTTGGTCGATAGTAGGGGGGGCTGAGGGCTTCAATATTATTGGTTGAGGAGCGACCCTAGTCCTCTGAGTTTCATGGTTCAATTGCTCCTCTTGATGTCATGCGAAAGAGATGGCTGCCATAAGCGTATATGGTTGTCGCGCTTTAACTTCTCCTCGGATCTCCGGCTTCAAGCCCTCAATGAAGGTCCTCAATAGCTATTTTTGAGACTAATCATGAGTTTGATTATATAACCTTTCAAACTTGGTTTGGTACTCCTGAATGGTAGAGGTTTGTCGGATCTCTGCTAGTTGTCCGTCAATATTCTCATAATCGATTGGTTTGAAGCGGATCAGCAATCCTTCTTTGAATTGTCACCATGAAAGGACTCCATAAGTATGTTCAAACCAGTCAAACCACTGTATAGCATCCCCTTCAAGATGTATAGCTGCAATTTTCACCATAGATGCATCTGCGATTTTATGGTACCGAAAATATCGCTCCGCGCGCGAGATCCAACCAATTGGGTCTCTTTCTTCCCATCTAGGGAAGTCCACTCTCATGCATGGATAGTTGGGGTTGGTCATAGAGCTTCCCCTCTTTTAGAAGTCATATCTTTGGGCTTGGTGCGATTGGGCAAAGCTCTCTCCTTAATGTGGTTTCTTCGGGCTTAGTGGTTGGCCCAATCTGAGTTCGGTAAAGAGCGTCCGAATCTTATCCTCCATTCGCGCATCAAAGGCTTCGAATTTAGCATTGATTACCTCCTCAGATGCCATAGTATATGCCGCCAAATCTGTGATGTTAATTTCTCTCTTTTGTTGTCGGGTTAAAGGCATGTATTGGTTGAGAGAGGTGATGGTCGAAAGGGTTGGTAGATTGGTGGATGTAGGCTACGGTTTAGGCTTGTTTTGTGGCTATTTTGGGTGCGGTTTGAGGGTGTGATTTAGTGGAGTTTTAGGGCTGTAGATGAAAGTTTTGGATCTGTGGTAGATGGTAGCAAAAGTTGTTGAATCTCGTATTTTGATGATGAAACTACTTGATATATGTTTATGATTTAATCTGCGTTTTGAGTGACGCAGGATGCTTTGATCAGGATGAGACAATTAAAGCAGGAAAATCATGTTGTGCCGAAGGAACATGTCAGAAGATTGGACGTCGGGCCGGTGGATCGGTCGACGTATCGACAGAAGGCTTCGGACCGTGGACTCGGGCATCGGGCCAAGAAGAGCGGGTATTGTGCCAAGGATATCGGAGTTGCGGAGTCAACTGGCCGATTGGGCAATAGGCTGCAGGAAAGGACGATGCGCCGAAGAATCGGACGAAGCGTCGAGGGACCAATGACATGCCGGACAACTTGGTTAATTGCTTAGGATTAATTGTCTCGATCGAAGTTTTGCTTTAATTGTGCAGGATTAGCTACGTTAACGATGAAGACATAAAGCGAAACAAAGTGTCGGAGTCAAGCGCGAAGGATTTGTTGCAAGTTCGAGAGTTCGACGGAAGTCCGAAGGTTCGTCGGGAATGCTACCGGAACTAGCCGAGAATGAGTTGGGAGCTTGCCGAAGGGTTTTTCGGAAGCTCACCGGAAGGTTCGTTGGGAGTTCGCGGAGCTCGCCGAGAAAGATCGGAGCTTGCCGAAGAAGCTCGTTGGAACTCGCTAAGAACAAATCGTGAAGTCTAGGAGCTTGCCGGGAGTCCGCAGAATGGTTTCCGAGAGTTCATCGGAAGACCGCCGGAAGTTTGCCGAAAGCTCGCCAGAAGAAGTCTTGACTTGCGGACTTTGTAATAGCTTATAAAATGTCTTTAAAATCATAGTTAGCACATTAATTAGTGTTAGGATTAGGTGTTAATCCTATAACCCAAGTAGGGGTCAATTAGGCCCAAGTTCGGACTGGTTTGGGCCAAGTTTGGAGCCAAACCAAGTGAGCTGAAATAGTGAAAGAGGTGGCACCGCCCCAGCCAGGAGGTAGCACCGCCCAGGCTATGTCTCCCAGCGAGACTGGGAGGTGCAACCGCCCCAGCCAAGAGGTGGCACCGCCTGGGGCTTAGTCTTCGAGCAAGACTGGGCGGTGCAACCTCCCTGACAGAGAGGTGGCACCGCCTGAGCTCGGTCTTCGAGCTCTGCCAGGCGGTGCAACCTCTCCAGTCAGGAGGTGCAACCGCCTGATCCCGGAATTCCGGGATTTGATCGTTTTGAGCTCCAAATTTGAATTGGGTTGGGGCCTATAAATACCCCACCCATTCAGCACTGAGATAGCAAGAACTTACCCGAAATCTTGATCTTTTCAGTGGTTCTTAGAGCTCAAAACTGCTAGTTTTCCTCCTCCTTCTGTTCTTCAAGTTTGAGTTGTAAAGAGAGGAGAGAAAACATCTGTAAGGGTTGTCTCCTAAGCCCGTCAAAAGGAGTGAATCTGTAAGAGGGTAGTTGGCCTTCGCCTATTGAAGGAAGGCTTCTAGTTGACGTTGGTGACCTCGTCGGTGGAGGAAGCCAAAAGTGGAGTAGGTCAAGACTGACCGAACCACTCTAAATCTCTGGTTTGCGTTTATTTTGAGCACTTTATCATTACTGCAAACCTCCTACATAGCCACTGCTCTCTGCGCTTTTACAAACAAGTTTCTAAGTTCTGTTCTTTTCAAATCTGCATTCAGACGTAAATCGGTGTTTTCGTACGATCTCTACATTGCGGTTTACGTTTACATCTTGATTCTGTTTATAACTGCAAACTGATTTCTGCGAACAAGTTTCTTTGCAGTTTACATTTACGTCTTGATTCTGCTTAGACATAAAACTATGTTTTAGACATAAACTACTTTTAAACGTAAAACTACGTTTAGACGTAAAACTTCGTTTAGACTTAAACTGCGTTTAGACGTAAAACTACGTTTAGACGTAAAACTGCGTTTAGACGCAAACTGCGTTTAGACGTAAAACTACGTTTAGACGTAAAACCGTGTTTAGATGTAAAACTGTGTTTAGACGTAAACTGCACTGCGCTCAGACGCAATCTGATCTTAGACGTAAACTGCGCTTAGACGCAAACTGCGCTTAAACGCAATCTGCGCTTAGACGCAAACTGCGCTTAGACGCAAACTGCGCTTAGACGCAATCTGAGTTTAGACATAAACTGCGCTTAGACGCAAACTGCGCTTAAACGCAATCTGAGCTTAGACGCAAACTGCGCTTAGATGCAAACTACGCTTAGACGCAATCTGCATTTAGACGCTAACTGCAAACTGCATAAATTGCGCTTAGACGCAAACTGTGTTTAGACATAAACTGCACTTAATCATAAGTAATCTTAGAATTGGCTTTTGCATCAAAATAGTTTTTATCGAACGAACGCAGCTTTCGTTTTTAATCGCTGAAAGATTTCCGCTGCACTAATTCACCCCCCCCCCCCCCTCTTAGTGCTCTCGATCCTAACAATTGGTATCAGAGCGGGGTATTTCTCATTTCGGATTTACACCCGAGAGAAATGACTCTTCAAGAGGGCTTTTCGGTCTTTCGTCCACCGTTCTTTAATGGATTGGACTACACTTATTGGAAAACTCGAATGAGAGTTTTCTTGATTTCTCTAAATCTGGATTTATGGAATATCGTTGAAAACGGTTTTCAACTTCCCTCTAAACCGATGAACGAATGGTCGGATTTAGAGAAGAAGTATTTTTCTTTAAACGCAAAGGCTATGAATGCCTTATTTTGCGCTTTGGACAAAAATGAATTCAATCGGGTTTCTTTGTGCGAAACGGCTTTCGATATTTGGCGCACTCTTGAAATCACGCACGAGGGAACTAGTAGAGTCAAAGACTCGAAAGTTAATATTTTACTGCATGATTTCGAGCTTTTTCATATGAAACCAAGCGAAACCGTTGTTGACATGTACACCCGTTTTACGGATGTCGTCAATGGTTTAAACTCACTTGGTAAAAGCTTTTCGGATTTTGAACTGGTTAACAAAGTTTTGCGCTCACTTTCTAAAACTTGGGATTCAAAAGTAACTGCTATTCAAGAATCAAAAAACTTGAACCAATTTCCACTTGAAGAACTAATTGGTTCATTGATCACATATGAAATGACGTGCAATGCACGTGAAGAACTTGAGAACCACCTTCCAAAGAACAGGAAGGATTTGGGACATAGAACATTTGAAGACCACTCGAGCATAAGCTCAAGTGATGGTGAACTTAAACTACAAATGAAACAAAAATTAAAAAGTAAAAAGAACGGAACTACTTGCTTTGAACGCAAGAAGAAGAACAAAAATTGGGATGAATCGAGTTCCTCTGAAGACGAGGAGAAAATCAACAAAGGCAAGGTGGCAAACTACGCCTTTACGCCTTTCGACGCTGAGGTAATCAAAATGCCTTTAATTTACTTCGAAATTACATGATGTTTTAAATGATGCATTTTTTTTTTTCTTTAAATTTTCTTGAAAATTATATTTTTAATTTAATAATGAAAATGCAAAAATATGATCATGCTTGTAATTTTGAAAATGATAATGAAAATTGCATGTCTTATGTTAATGCAAGATAGAAATCTAATGATTGTACACCTAGTGAGATTAAATCTTATTTATGTGCTTGAGAAACAAGAATGTATATTTTGATGATTTTCATATTGCTTTTCAATGACGATACATGGCTTTTGTCTGGAAGGCTTGATATTTTTCATTGTCTTTGTTTGTTAAATATGATGTATGATTTTGACATAAGAATAAAGATTTGAGATTTTAAAGTTATACATGATGATTTTTGTGATTGATGGTTTTATGATGAAATCCATTTCACGATCCTAAACGTTGATGCATGTTTTCATTTGACATAAATGAAAAGGCATTCTAAATGAAATCGATCACTTAAGATGAAACACTTAAAAAAAAAAAGGGGGAGAAATATATGAATTGATGCTATAAACACTATGCTATGATTATCCCATGCTTGCATCACCAAGAAATAGATGATTGCTATCATTGCTATATGCCCTGTATCAAGATATCAAACAAAATCTTGCTTCACAGTTTTACGCATTGATATCTTACCATATGATGAAATGCTACAATTGATGAACACTTGAAATGTAATCCTCTATCTTATTGATTTTTCAATAAATCTATGCTTGTCATACATGAATTTATTGAATATAATTTTGAGGATGATTTCAGATTTGACAAATGCTTGATTCGTATTTACGACATAAGATACACTTTAAATATGAATCATGCATTAATCATGTTAAATGCTTCAATCATTTTCTATCTCTAGAGTTCTCGATTTTGATAAAATACAAGTGATAAATTCATTTATGATATCTTGTAAATCACTTGAATTATGAATGAGTTTTTTTTTTTTTTTATGATGTGTTAAAAGAATCACTTAAAAAGAAAATGCTTTTCCCATCTTATCGAGATTAATGATTTCATAATATTGTGTGAATCTCGAAATTGATTTTGATGAAATAGTAATAACGTTATTCATGTTATGAATCTCAAAAATGATAATATGCTTCATGTGATAATATGAATACACGAAACACTTATGATATGATTTTTATACAATTCCGTGTATTCATAAAATATTTATCTCCTCATCCAATAACTTTTCTTGATATTCCTTATGAGATGAAATGAAATAATGTATGAAATACAAATGAGGAGTTATTGATCATGCATGGTAGGATATAATTTGACAAAATTGATACCATCATGATATGAAACATTTATGATTTACAATTATGCATGCAATACTTGTGCTTTCTAATTATGATGTGATGTATTGCAAATGATGTAAATCATGATGAGTGCTAAGTTACACATTTTGAGAAGAAATTGCTATATTGAAACATTAATGTAATTATGAATGATGATATGATATTATGCATGTAATACTTCAACTTATGATAATGCAATGATAAAATATTCATGATGAAAAATTATCTTGACATTCATAACTTGATTATTCATCCTTTGTCATGATTTTGAAATCGTTGTAAAAGGAAAAAGAACTAGAAAACTGTATTCTTCCTTTCTTTTTGACAATGACAAAGGGGGAGATAGCTAGCTTGCACAAGTCAAGAAGATGCAAAAACTTGATTGCTAGCTTGCCTATCTTAAGTAGCAAAGATTGCTAACTTGCTTATTTCAAGAAGCAAAAGTTGTCTTCTTGAACATCACCATCTTGAATATCTCAAGAAGCAAGACTTGCAACCTGCACATTACAATAGGAAGCAATAATCATGAGCCTACACAAGAAAGTTATCTTACATTTGCTTTCGAAGTTTTTGCTAACTTGTATATCGTAAAAAAATTGCTAGCTTGTAGTCTAAAGAGAAGCGAAAAGTTGCTATCTCAAAAGAAGCAAAGGTGCTATCTTGCCTATCTCAAGAAGCAAAACATGCTAACTTGCGCATCTAGCAAAGTGGACAAAATTTTCATATTTCAAGAAGCAAGAGTTGCCTTCTTGAACATCTCTAATTTGCTAGCTTGCATGATGTAGAACTTGCTATCTTGAACATCTCTAATTTTCATACCAAGTGCTATCTTGTATGCTATAAAACTTGTATATCTAAAACTTGATAGCTTGAATATTCTAAGCATGATTCAAAACTTGCTATATTTTCTAGCAAAATTGCATGATGATAAAACTTGATATTATGTTTTTCATGCAATGAGTTGAACCAATATCACAAACACTTGATTGTGATACTTCTCCTTTTTGTTGATGACAAAGGGGGAGAAGTATGTTGATGAAAGTATGTTGATGACATGACATGTGATGCATAAGTTTATGCATATGTTCATGTTGACGTGTTGCAAGTATTCATGATGAATATTGCAATGACTTGAATTTAGTTTGAATTCAAGGTTCTATCAATATGGCATATTGATAGGGGGAGTTTGTTTAAACTCCGGGAGTTAAGTTTAACTCCGTCATCAAGTGGTTGTCATCATCAAAAAGGGGGAGATTGTTGAATCTCGTATTTTGATGATGAAACTACTTGATATATGTTTATGATTTAATCTGCGTTTTGAGTGACGCAGGATGCTTTGATCAGGATGAGACAATTAAAGCAGGAAAATCATGTTGTGCCGAAGGAACATGTCAGAAGATTGGACGTCGAGCCGGTGGATCGGTCGACGTATCGACAGAAGGCTTCGGGCCGTGGACTCGGGCATCGGGCCAAGAAGAGCGGGTATTGTGCCAAGGATATCGGAGTTGCGGAGTCAACTGGCCGATTGGGCAATAGGCTGCAGGAAAGGACGATGCGCCGAAGAATCGGACGAAGCGTCGAGGGACCAATGACATGCCGGACAACTTGGTTAATTGCTTAGGATTAATTGTCTCGATCGAAGTTTTGCTTTAATTGTGCAGGATTAGCTATGATAACGATGAAGACATAAAGCGAAACAAAGTGTCGGAGTCAAGCACGAAGGATTTGTTGCAAGTTCGAGAGTTCGACGGAAGTCCGAAGGTTCGTCGGGAATGCTACCGGAACTAGCCGAGAATGAGTTGGGAGCTTGCCGAAGGGTTTTTCGGAAGCTCACCGGAATGTTCGTTGGGAGTTCGCGGAGCTCGCCGAGAAAGATCGGAGCTTGCCGAAGAAGCTCGTTGGAACTCGCTAAGAATAAATCGTGAAGTCTAGGAGCTTGCCGGGAGTCCGCAGAATGGTTTCCGAGAGTTCATCGGAAGACCGCCGGAAGTTTGCCGAAAGCTCGCCAGAAGAAGTCTTGACTTGCGGACTTTGTAATAGCTTATAAAATGTCTTTAAAATCATAGTTAGCACATTAATTAGGGTTAGGATTAGGTGTTAATCCTATAACCCAAGTAGGGGTCAATTAGGCCCAAGTTCGGACTGGTTTGGGCCAAGTTTGGAGCCAAACCAAGTGAGCTGAAATAGTGAAAGAGGTGGCACCGCCCCAGCCAGGAGGTAGCACCGCCCAGGCTATGTCTCCCAGCGAGACTGGGAGGTGCAACCGCCCCAGCCAAGAGGTGGCACCGCCTGGGGCTTAGTCTTCGAGCAAGACTGGGCGGTGCAACCTCCCTGACAGAGAGGTGGCACCGCCTGAGCTCGGTCTTCGAGCTCTGCCAGGCGGTGCAACCTCTCCAGTCAGGAGGTGCAACCGCCTGATCCCGGAATTCCGGGATTTGATCGTTTTGAGCTCCAAATTTGAATTGGGTTGGGGCCTATAAATACCCCACCCATTCAGCACTGAGATAGCAAGAACTTACCCGAAATCTTGATCTTTTCAGTGGTTCTTAGAGCTCAAAACTGCTAGTTTTCCTCCTCCTTCTGTTCTTCAAGTTTGAGTTGTAAAGAGAGGAGAGAAAACATCTGTAAGGGTTGTCTCCTAAGCCCGTCAAAAGGAGTGAATCTGTAAGAGGGTAGTTGGCCTTCGCCTATTGAAGGAAGGCTTCTAGTTGACGTCGGTGACCTCGTCGGTGGAGGAAGCCAAAAGTGGAGTAGGTCAAGACTGACCGAACCACTCTAAATCTCTGGTTTGCGTTTATTTTGAGCACTTTATCATTACTGCAAACCTCCTACATAGCCACTGCTCTCTGCGCTTTTACGAACAAGTTTCTAAGTTCTGTTCTTTTCAAATCTGCATTCAGACGTAAATCGGTGTTTTCGTACGATCTCTACATTGCGGTTTACGTTTACGTCTTGATTCTGTTTATAACTGCAAACTGATTTCTGCGAACAAGTTTCTTTGCAGTTTACGTTTACGTCTTGATTCTGCTTAGACATAAAACTGTGTTTTAGACATAAACTACTTTTAAACGTAAAACTATGTTTAGACGTAAAACTGCGTTTAGACGTAAACTGCGTTTAGACGTAAAACTACGTTTAGACGTAAAACTGTGTTTAGACGCAAACTGCGTTTAGACGTAAAACTACGTTTAGACGTAAAACTGTGTTTAGACGTAAAACTGTGTTTAGACGCAAACTGCACTGCGCTCAGGCGCAATCTGATCTTAGACGTAAACTGCGCTTAGACGCAAACTGCGCTTAAACGCAATCTGCGCTTAGACGCAAACTGCGCTTAGACGCAAACTGCGCTTAGACGCAATCTGAGTTTAGATGTAAACTGCGCTTAGACGCAAACTGCGCTTAAACGCAATCTGAGCTTAGACGCAAACTGCGCTTAGATGCAAACTACGCTTATACGCAATCTGCATTTAGATGCAAACTGCAAACTGCATAAATTGCGCTTAGACGCAAACTGTGTTTAGACATAAACTGCACTTAATCATAAGTAATCTTAGAATTGGCTTTTGCATCAAAATAGTTTTTATCGAACGAACGCAGCTTTCGTTTTTAATCGCTGAAAGATTTCCGCTGCACTAATTCACCCCCCCCCCTCTTAGTGCTCTCGATCCTAACAAAAGTTTCATAGAAATAAGTGGAAGTTGCAGCAAGTATGTGCTGTCTTGTAAGAGTAGAATTGTCGTCGAAGAAACAACGGTTTCTCGATGTAATTTTCACCAAAAACTTAAAAGAATTGAGGAGGGAATTGATAGAAAAATCATAGTTTATATGACAGTAAGGATATCTAATTTAATCAAGAAAATTTTGACAGTATAACAGCAAGGAAATTGGTGCAAGTTGCGATTGCAGAATTCTCATCGAGAAATTTCAACGGGTTACGACGAAAATTTGCAGTAACACAAAATCATTTTTAGAGATGAATTTCTTAATATATCAATCTTAGATAGAAGCCAAGATGATCTATGAAGTGTATAAGAAATTTTATTCAAAAAAGATTGCAAATAGATGGGTTAAGGCAACAATATGTGGCTGAAATTTTCTGCAGCACAGATATTTAAGTATAGCAGATTGGACGTAAATGTTCAGTGGTTTATATTGAGAATTTTTTGATGAAACAAAAGAAAATTCCACTGTTAGGAAGTATCAAAGCTATCATAAAAATTTTGTAGAGATTTGGATAGAAACAACATAGTATCAAGATCAAATAAACAGTGCTATGCAGTTGAAATTTTACAATGTAGATTTTCAAGTATAGCAGATTAGACGTAAAATATCAATGGTTTATATTGAGAATTTTTTGACAAAACTAAAAGAAATCTGCTGTTAGGAAATGTCAAAGATGTCATAAAAATTTTGTAGAGATTTGGATAGAAAAAACATAGTAGCAAGATCAAACAGACGGTGCTATATGGTTGGAATTCTGCAATGTATCTTTCGTCGTAGAGATGAAAACTTTATGACGAAAAATTTATGCAGCAATATAGGAATAATTTTTTTGGGATTTTCAAATAAGGATAACTAAATTACAGCAGCAGTAAGGTAGAAAATTAGAACCTATTGCAATTCACGGGGAGATCAAAGGATAATCCGTGGTGGTGGAGATGACGGCGGAATTTGGCAACGATCTCTTAAGAAAATGTGGGAATTGCTTTGGGCGGTTGTGGAGGGTTGATAGATGGCTATGGAAGGGCAGTGAGACACCAAGAATGCTGCTCTGATACAAGATGTTAGAACCCTTGCAGATTCTAAACTTGGGGTTGATCTCTTTAGGGGATCGGCCTCCTTGGAACTCTATAGGGGTTCCTCCCTCCAAGTTGTTGCTCAAAAGCTGCAAAAAAGATTCATCTATTGCTTATCAAAAGAGGAGGAATACATGGCTATTTATAGGGTTTCTAAACCCTAACTCCTAATAGGACTCCTACTCAAGACTCCTACTTCTAACCAACTCCTAATAGGACTTATACTCAAGACTCCTATTCCTTTACAACTCCTAATTCATCTTTAAGAAACAACCTCCTAACCCTAGCCGGCCTCTTCACCTCTTTAAGAGGGGTTGGCTTAGGTAGGTTTTACATGAATGTCCCTCTCAATTAGGACTCTCCTAGCTAGAGTTCTAATAGGGCTGTTATTTTAAAAATAAATGGGATATCAATGCAATAGGAGCAAATTACTCCGAAGCCTTAGAAATTATTTTTGCAAAACCGAACCTATGCATGATTCCCAAAAGTTGCGAGCACTTATGGCCCTTTAACTCTAAATTTCTTCATCACATCATGACTAGCATATTACTTCCCAAACAATTTCATCATGATGAAATTAGTCAAATAGAGCTAAGCACTATGTATTGGATTATGACCGTCCAACATAATTATTTTGGATACTTAATTCGACAACATATGCAGGACATAATAGCTAAAGATGCAATGTTACCATATGGGGGGTTAGTTACTCGATTAGTACTTGCCCATAATATTTGTGTCTCACTCGATGAAGAAATAATTCAAGTTGATCGATTTACCACTATCAATATAAACCTACTCAAAAGACTTATGTACACTTTTAGCAATGGTATATGGGTTGGACAACCTAGAATAATTGATCCAGTTCCCCCACCAGTAGAACACCCCGAAACACCAATTTTTAGGGGAAATGAATCTCCTTCTCCTAGTCCCTTTGGTGTAGCACCTTCAGAATCAGCTCCTACTTCATCTTCTAAAGATCTCATTATGGCAGAATTACATCAGATCAAATCACAACAAGAGCAACTCAAATCATAGCAAGTGCAAATTTAATTACAGCAAGTTGAAATTTTGAGGGAACTACGACAAATAAATCAAAAGATATATGTCATGTATAAGAACTATGGATTTTCTCCTAAGGATTAATCGATATGCCTTCTTATTCTGCGACATTGACATGCGATCCTTGTATGATTGATCTTAATGTCAAGTTAAAGCTTTGTCAATTTTTTTGCCATCTCCTATTTATGAATGCTGAATTTTTCTAATGAGATGAATTTTGTATGATCAATCTTAATGTTGAATTCCTTTTCTAATGATTTTATGATCACAAATTGTACGCTTAAAGTCTCATCTCCTTTTTGTTGATGACAAAGGGGGAGAAGAATGAGCAAAAGATTGATGACTTATGCAAAAATGATAGCATGACTTATATGAATTGCAAAAGCTAATATGTTGTGTAATGCAAATGTCTTATATGTATCACAAATGTGATAGCATGACTTATATGAATTACAAAAGCTAATGTCTTATATGCATCACAAATGTGATAGCATGACTTATATGAATTGCAAAAGCTAATATGATGTGTAATGCAAATGTTTTATATACATTGTAAAACTTTTTGAAAATATCACAATATGAAAGTTTTTAGATTGGTTGTCGCTTCATCTCATGATCATATGAAATCATACCTTACATTTATATCATGAGATTCATGTTGAAAGTTCATATCTCTTATCGAAATGTTAGTTGTCTTTTATCATTCGACTTGAAAATAATTTTCATAACTTGAAATTATGAGAAATATGAAGTTTCGTATTTGCTCATGCTTATAGAGAATAATGATAAGTTCAACGGATAGAACTTATCGGTTTAGGCTTGAATTCAAATGTTTTTATCTTCTCATTATATGGCATATAGATAGGGGGAGTTATGTTTAACTCTGTCATCAATTGATTGTCATCATAAAAAAGGAGGAGATTATTGAATCTCGAATTTTGATGATGAAATCAATTGATGGGTTAATTGATCTAATCCATATTATTGAGTTAAGTTTACAGGATTAACTACGATAGCTTGAAGACATAAAGCAAGTCTATCGGAGTCAAGTTCGATGGGTGTTCGAGAGTCCGCCGAGAGTCCGAAGATTCGTCGGAAGTGCTACCGGAACCAACCAAGAAGAAATTGGGGACTTGTCGAAGTTTTCGAAAGTCTGTCGAAGAGATCGTCGGAGGTTCGCGGAGATCACCAAGAAGGTTCGGCTACTTGCCAAAGACTCGCTAAACTCGCCACAAGATCGAGAGCCTGCTGGGAGTCCGCCGAAAGAAATCCGAGGGTGTATCAGAAGTCCGTCGGAAGATCGTCGGAAAGCTCGTCGGAAGGAAACTCGACATTACCGGTTAAAAACCTACTTAGGATTATGTCTTAATTTCATAGTTTGTATGTAATTAGGGTTAGGATTAAGAGTTAATCCTATAACCTGGTTAGGGGCCAACTATACCCTAATATGAACTGGTTTGGGCCAAATTTGGAGCCCAACCAGTGCCCCGTAAGGATGGGTGGTGGCACCGCCACCGATAGGCGGTGGCACTGCCAGTAAACGGTCAATGTGACATTGATAGGCGGTGGCACCGCCAGCTCCGGGAATCCAAATGAATTCAAAATTTGGAGCCTAAATTTGAATCCTCTTGGGGTCTATAAATACCCCTAAATTCTCAACAGAGAAGACACCTTTTGAGAAGTTAGAAATTGAAAAAAAAGCCTTAGCAAAGTCTTTAGCAAAGTCTTATTTTTCCAATAGCTTAAGTGTTCACCTCTCTCTTTCTCTTTGAAAAATACGTAAGAGTGTGAACCACTTGTAAAAAGGTTGTAAGAGGGGTATTTGGTCCTTCCCTTTCAAAGTGATTTGCTAGTGGAAGTTGAGAGCCTCATCGAAGAAGGCTTCGCAAGTGGATGTAGGTCATTTGACCGAACCACTTTAAATTATTGTGTTCCTTGAATTTGTGAGTGTTTAACTTTCTGAAACCTTTATTTACTTAGCAGCAAGCTTTTGATTTTCATCTCCTTACTTTACTCGAGCTACTTTTACTAAGTCATTCTTTGTCGAATCAAAATCTCTACACATTTACGAAATCGTTTTCAAACTTATGAGTTTTAATCTGCTACACTAATTCACCCCCCCCCCACTTTTAGTGCCGCTCCGATCCTAACAATTGTAAGCTAGCAATTCTTAGTGATGTTCAAGATGACAATTTCTATATCATGCAAGCTAGCAAAAATTTTTACATCATTAAAAAAAATATAAGCTAGCAATATTGAGGTGTTCAAGAAAATAACTTTTGCTTCTTGAAATATACAAGTTAGCAATCTTTGCTTCTCTTTTGAGATGAGCAAGCTAACATGTCTTTGCATCTTCTTGACTTGTGCAAGCTAGCTAGCAAGCTAGCTATCTCCCCCATTGTCTTTGTAAAAAAGAAGGGAAGAATATAATTTTGTAATTCTTTTCCCTTTATAGCAATTTCCGACAAAGGTAAAGTATCAATCTTATTCGTGTATCATTATATTTTCAAATTAAAACATGCACAATTTCAAAACCTTACATTTGTATCCTTACTTCATGCATGACACAAATAAATCAATCACTATGGGCATATCATACATGTTATTCAAGCATTCATGATACATTATTTTGGTAACAAATCATAGCATTTCAAATTATGATGTTATATAAATGTTAAATTATATTACATCCTATCATGCATGATCATAACTTCTCATTTGTTTGCATCAACATAAATTCATGAGTATTTCATGCATAATTTCATATCATCATAAAAAAAATATATCAAGAGATTTTTGGTGATGAGATATACAAATCATGAAGACAAATTGTGAATATCAAGAGACATATTATGATTCTTTTTGGATAACTCAAATGGCAAAAAGAAAGAATCATAGTAGACAATCTTGATTTATAAAAAAAAATTTTAAGTTATAATTCTAAGAAATCAAGATAAAAATCATGGTTAGATGAAACTTATTCAAATAATCAAAATCACTTTCAAGAGATTCAAATGACATAAACAACTTTATCAATCTTTTAGTGAAAAATTGATAAGATAGAGAAAAAAAAAATTTTAAGAAAAATATTTTTATATTTTTAGTTGTTTCAATTTATGTGATTTATTTCATAGAAGCATGCCATTGTCCATTTTTATTATGCCAAATGAAAAAATATATATCATTATTTAAAATGAAAGTGCAAGATTTATTACGACAAAGATCAATAAGCCACTTTTATTGTAGTAAAAATGATAATCCATAAATCACAAGATTCATCATGCATAATTTCAAATTATAAAACCATTAAAAATTATTTCAATTCAATATGCTCAAGTTTTTGTATGAAAATTATCCATCTTGTTTAAAACCGAAAAAGCAACTTTCATTATGGTAAAAATTGTAAAAATCATCCTGCATCGTTTCTAAATATAAACCCATTAAGTATGATATCAAATCATCATTATATTATTTCATCAAGCATGATTTCATAAGGCATTTTTAATCATAATCATTTTATTTATTTATCATAAAACATGTAATTTTTTAAAATCACTAGAAAGGTAAGCATGATCCAATTTTATTTGTGCATTTTCATTAAACATTATTAAACATATAATTTTTAAGAAAAATAAATAAATTAAAAATAACTCATGAAAAAACATCATGTAATTTCAAAACAAATTAAAGGTATTTTGATTACCTCATCGTCGAAAGCCGTTAAGGCGTTCTTTTGTTGATTTTCTCCTCATCTTCGGAGGAGCTCGTTTCATCTCAAAGTGCTTTCTTCTTCTTCAATTTGTTTTTATTTTTTGATTCTTGCTTTAAGTACTTTTTAAGTTTTATTTTAAGAAGTTCAAGTTCATCATCACTTGGCCTTCTTTTGTTCGATGTGCCAAATCCTTCCAGTTCTTTGGAAGGTGGTTCTCAAGTTTATCATATTCAACATGTGTCATAAAACTCATTTCATGAGTCTTTAAAGACCCAATTAGTTCTTCGAGTAGAAAACTGTTCAAATCCTCGACCTCTTGTATGACTGTTACTTTAGAGTTGCAAGTTTTAGAAAGTGAGCGTAAAACTTTGTTGATAAATTCAAAATTTGAAAAACATTTGCCAAGAGCTTTTAAACCATTGACGACATCCATAAAACAGGTGTACATGTCAACAATGGTT
This sequence comes from Musa acuminata AAA Group, assembly GCF_036884655.1. Classification (NCBI taxonomy): domain Eukaryota; kingdom Viridiplantae; phylum Streptophyta; class Magnoliopsida; order Zingiberales; family Musaceae; genus Musa; species Musa acuminata. The sequence goes on along the minus strand of NC_088330.1, from coordinate 21,260,559 downwards.
TCGCTAAGCTTCATTCGAAAAAGTTCAAAATCATGCAATAAAAGATTGACTTTAGACTCTTTAACTCTATTCGTGCCTTCGTGTGTGATTTTGAGAATGTGCCAAATATTGAAAGCCATTTTGCACAAAGAAACCTGATTGAATCCGTTTTTGTCTAAGGCACAAAATAGAGCATTCATAGCTCTAACATTTAGAGAAAACGTATTCTTCTCCAAATCATTCCAATGGTTCATTAGAAGAGAAGACTTTTGAAAACCAAATTCGACTATGTGCCATTAATCGAGATTCAATGAAAGCAAGAAAACTCTCATTCGAGTTTTCTAATAAGTATAGTCCGCCCCATTGAAAAAGGGAGGACGAATGAGAGAGTGACCCTCTTGAAAGATGAAAAGAGTCATTTCTCTTAAACAAAATGAGAAAATGAGACTCTGATACTAATTGTTAGGAAAAGAGTCGGCACTAAGAGAAGGGGGGGGGGTTTGAATTAGTGTAGCGGTAAAATAATGTCGGTTTTGAAAAATCTCTTATACATTGAAAACCAATTTTGGAAATTTAACTTGAAAGTGTGTTCATAAAAGTATTGAAGGCAGTAAGCAACTAAAATAGTTTGTAGTAAAGTAAATTTCTCAAGACGAAATACAAACCGAGTTTATAGTGGTTCGGTCATCGTGACCTACATTCACTCCGTCAATTCCTCTTACGTTGAGGCCACTAGCATCCACTATCGGTCTTCCTTCAATAGGCGAAGACCAAGCATCTTTTACAACTCGATTCCCCTTTTACCGGGTTTAGGAAATACCCCTTACACCCTCACTTACTCATCTCTTAAACTATTCTAACACTTAGAAGAAGGAGAGGAGTTCACACAAGATTGTAGCAGCGTTTCTTTCCTTTTTTTACTCTCAACTCTTGTGTGTTTTAACCAGGGATGAGAGAGATATTTATTGGCCTCAAGTTGATTCAAACTTGGAGCCTAAAAACATCTTATCCCGGGTTTCCTAGGTTCGGGCAGTACCATCGCCTGTGCTGGGTGGTACCACCGCCAGTGTCAGTCTGACATTGACACTACACTGGGCGGTACCACCGCCTAGGAGGCTGTGCTAGGCAGTACCATTACCCAGACTGGTGGTACCCCCGCTTGTAGCCTCTCGGAGGCTATGTCTGGGTAGTATCTGTCACGCCCCTCAAAGTATCCATGATATTAAAATTTTCAACACAAACCAATCCAGGATCCAAACTAACATTTGAGGACACTGAAAAATATTCTATCAAATTCACATCTATAAAACCTGTGCAGTTTATAATCATATATCACGTCATCCGATAATTCACATTTATGGCAACCCAAGCCAACTTAAAAAACATGAACAATATTTATAAATCCACAAGCTAAGTAATTTATACAATCGCAACTCCAACCATTTACCACAAGTTCATATCATCGTAAACTAGACTTAACATTCCGAAATTCCAAATAAAAGAGATCTTCTAACACTTTTACATAGTATATCCATTTCGATTCATCGACAACATTTCATTACATACAAAATATGCTTATACAACAATAACATCATAACCAACAAGACTTGCCCATAATTCTGAATAGCTCTCCACTGCCTCAGCCCAATTCAAACATCTCAAAAAGTGACAAGCTGACCTGAAAGATTTTATATAACAACAGAGTGAGCTAAAAACAGCTCAGAAAGTGACAAAGCATATTCAGAACAAAAAGAACATTTTCAAACAAGTAGGGTATCATAATGCAAGACAGAATACAAGAATTCTCAAGATACCATATCATTAGATACAAAATCATAAGTGTCATGTCATTCAAAACATATTTGGTTCATAACAGATGGAGCATAGAGTAATTGAAGCATATCAATAGCGTACGAGATGTTCCGGAGCATATCAATGGCATATAGGATATTTCAAAATATATCAGTTCATAACAAATGGAGCATAGAGTAATTGGAGCATATCAATAGCGAGATGTTCCGGAGCATATCAATGGCAAATAGGACATTTCATAACATATTAGGTCATAGCAAATGGAACACAGAGTAATTGAAGCATATCAATAGCGTATGAAATGTTCCGGAGTATATCAATGACATATGAAACATTTCGAAGCGTAACAATAACAGATGAAACAGATAGAATGTGAAGTGGGATTCCAAACATAATATGGTCCATCCATTTCTGAATGACCACGAAACATAATCTAGAGCATCGCAGGCTCTAAGCACATACCCTTTACCATTTCTGGCAAAGGTCCAAATAATCCCACAAACACTAGAGTACAAAAGGGTATTGTGAACAATAATTTGAAATAGTAGCAGATGAAGCATTTCGGAGCATATCAATGGCGTATAAAATGTTCCGGAGCATATCAATGACATGGAACATTTCAAAGCGTAACAATAATAGATGAAACATTTCGGAGCATATCAATGGGGTATGAAATGTTTCGGAGCATATCAATAATAAATGAAACATTTTAAAACATATCAATAACAAATACCAAACAGAAGCTCAAACGTCGTAGTTGACGTTGCATTCATATCATTCTTATCCAAAGCATGTACATAAACACATAACCAAAGCTTTGAATATCATATCAAACATACAGAAGGTGTAGTGGGACCACAGACAGAATGCGATTCATCCATTTTTGAATGACCACCAAACAGAAGTCTCCCACGTCTGGGAGGTCTCCCACATCTGGGAGCTCCATCCACCCACGTCTAGGTGAAGTCAGAGGGGGCCGGCAGAGCATCGCAGGCTCTATGCATAACTCCCTTTACCATTTCTGGCAAAGGTTCACAAATCCCACAAACACCAGAGTACAAAAGGATAGTATGAACAATGAATAGCACATATCGGAAGCACACGTGGAACAATAAAATGTACATGTGCGTTTACGAGTCAATACGAAGTAAGCAATAATGAAAGCAAGAGCATAATTGTATTCAGATTTGAAGGGAAATGAAAGCAAGAGCATTCAAGGATTCCAAGCAATCACATATAACTCAATTCAAATAAGAAGGTTAGATGAATTCAATGTCCCAAAGGAATGAAACTGGAATAGGCACATATCAAAAGCAAATGCGGAATAATGGGATATACATATGCCTCTATGAATCAATACGATATAGCATAAACGTTGCACAATAGTTTTCAAGAATGCAAATAATTTTAAGGACAAGAGCATACAAGAATTCAAAGCACTAATATAAAGCTCAATTGAATAAGAAAGCTAAAGGATATCAATTTCCAAAGGAATGAAACCAGAATATGAGAAATCGACCAAAGCTCGATTTCTGGCAGAATGCAAAAGGCACATTGAACAAATGATTCAAACTATCAATCGTGCTCCAATTTACTTAGAAATATATCATTGGATTATACTTTCAGATAAGACAAGCTTCATTTGAATTGAACTATCCAATAGAGAGAGTTACAAATAATTTGGCAAACAAGGGTCGGAGAACAAAATCTCTGTTTGGCAGAATTCATAAGGTCAGATTCAACAGATAACTGGGCAGGTGTTTGGAATCCAATTCTTTCAATCCATATATCAAAAGAAAGATCTATGAGTCTAGTTTCTAATGAAATTAGTTTTGAATAAATCAGAGTTTCCAACATCGACTTATAGGCAGATTAGTATCAAAAGGTCAGAAATTACGATCTCTATTTTGCAGAATCTGTAGGCTCATTTGAAACAGAAGTTTGGGTAGATAAACTTACTCTGAATTCTTAAAATAAGCTATCAAAAGAAAGGTTTATGTTTAAAGATGAATATATAGTACACTAGTCTATCCGGTTATCTCGATATCTCTCTCGAGTAACCTATGACTAGGATTATTTAAGGTTTATGTTTAAAGGAGAATCGATCTCATTATCGTGATCTCATCACAATCCGATTCTCATTGCACAGATCTATGGACATCACAATATATGTATTTGTATATGTAACAATCAATATAAAGTGAGAAAATGCTAAATTATAATAAGCAAAGAGATTGTATGTCAAGTCATACGTGCCATCACTCATGTGATTGACTTGTAGGGTACCTATGACTAGCAAAAATACCAACTAATAATAATAAGCAAAAATATTGCATGTCAAGTCATACGTGTCATCACTCACGTGATTGGCTTATAGGGCACCTATGACTAGCAATTCAATCCTTTAGGCATATCTGTCTTTAGTTACCATATATCTATAGTCCATTATCCATCTAATACCCTAGAGATCATATACCAGACATGCTACTGTCAGGCCCATACAGTTTCTACTCGAGTCTCGCTCTAATTATATTCTCCCGGAGAACTCTTTATCTCTCAATCCGAATGACCCTGGCTAGGGATTTATCTAAGCAAGAACACATGAGATATTCCTCTCATGATACTGAGAGTGGATGATCCTCTATCGATACTCAATAGCCCTCGTAAGGTTGGCTACCAATCTCGATGACCGACCGTGCAAGATCTAGAACCTCAAGACCTACAAGTCTGGCATCAAAGAGTGGAGTACTCATACATGATATCCTTAATGTCTCAAGTCTAAGGACCAGATGCACCATAGGGACGATGAAATTACTGTCTAACAGTAAGGCATCATCAACCATCCAACATTCTGTGAGCGGATTTATTAGTGAACTCATTCTCTAATTAGCACATGCACTGTATCCTTAGTGTCCCCACATGAGCAGCTATGAGACTAGTTGCATCCATCATATGGATGGGTATATAGCACACCAGTCTGTCCAATTATCTCGATATCCCTCTCGAGTAGATTATGACCGGGATTATTTAGGATCTGTGTTTAAAAGTAAATCAGTCTTATTATCATAATCTCATCACGGTCCGATTCCCATTGCACAGATCCATGGACATTAAATATATTCATGCAATAGGCAATATAAAGTGATAAAATATCAAATAATAATAATAAGCAAAAAGATTGCATGTCAAGTCACATGTGCCACCACTCACATGATTGAATTGTAGAGCACTTGTGACTAGCAATCTCCCACTTGACCTAAAGCCAATCACCTTTGTATTTGATCCCCATTAGACCCTTGTGACGCTCAAAGACAATCTGAGACAACGGATTTGTCAAGGGATTTACGATGTTATCTTCGGATGGAACTCTTTCCACTGCTACATCTCTTTAGGTCACGTTCTAGTGGAACCTCCTCAGAACATGCTTAAACTTCTGATGAGACCTAGGTTCCTTTGCTTGAGCAATCACCCTATTGTTGTCGCAAAATAAGGGAATCAAATCCTTGCTGCATGACACGACTTCCAGATCTATGATGAACTTCTTCATCTAGACTCCCTCATTTGCTGCCTCTCCAGTAGCAATGTACTATGCCTCTGTGATCGAGTCAGTAGTAGTATCTTGCTTGGAAATCTTCGAGCATACTGCTCCTCCATTCCAAGTGTACACATACCCAGAATTTGACTTACTATCATCGACATCAGATTGGAAACTCGAGTTCGTATAGCCTTTAACCTTGAGGATACTATCTCTATATACTAGTAAAAGATCCTTAGTCTTTCTCAAGTACTTAATGATACACTTTACTACTTTCTAGTTCTCCAAGCTAGGATCCACTTGATACCTGCTCATGACACTCAGAGCATGCACTATATCAGGCCTGGTGCATAGCATGACATACATGATAGACCATATCACTGAGGCATATGGTATCTTATCCATGTTCACCCTTTCTTCAGGAGTCTTTGGGGACATAATCCTAGAAAGTGATATATCATGTTTCATCAGTATGAGACATCTCTTAGAATTTTTCATGCCAAACCTTTTGACAATGGTGTCTATGTACCTAGATTAGGATAAGCCAAGCATTCTCTTGGATCTATCTATCTATATAGATCTGAATCCTTAAGATATAGGATGCTTCCCCTAAGTCTTTTATGGAGAAGTGTCTAGATAACCAAGCCTTTACTATGGATAACATTCCTACATCATACCTAATGATCAGGATGTTATCCACATATAACACCAAGAAGGAGATAACACTCCCACTCACCTTTCTGTACACACAAGGCTCATCTTCATTCTTAACAAAGTCATAAGATCTGATCGCCTCATCAAATCTTATGTTCCAACTTCGGGAAGCTTGCTTCAGTCCATAAATGGACCTAAGCAACCTACACACCCTATCTGGGTAGTCCTTAGACACAAATCTGTTAGGATCCTTTTATTTTTCCTTTTATTTTATGTACTTTCCTTTTATTTTCTGCGTATTTATTAAGTCTGTTTAGTTTAGCTAAAGTCAGAACTCTATAAATAAGGATGTAACTGCTTCTTTTCGATCATCTATGAAAGATATTATTCTGTCTTTTGACAAATCCTAGGAGGCCGATCCCCTCGAAGCGATCAAGGAGGGTCGATCCCCTCGAAGCGATCAAGGAGGCCGATCCCCTCGGAGTGATCATCCCCTTTCTCTTTTCTTTTTTACGATAAGACTTTAGGGTCTTATCATTTGGTATTAGAGCGGCGATCCTTGGCGTTCTCGCTGCAACATAAAATAAAAAAAAGGGCGAAAAGGGTTGTTACCCGGCGACCACCGAGAATTCCCTGCTTCCCTTCTTCCCCACCACCGCCCCTGCTCTCCGATAGGCCGCGCCCTCCCTTGCTGCCTCCTTTCCACTACCGATGCTGCTTCCCGGTCGATCGACCAACGTCGCCACTGCCCCCGCAGCTGGTGACCTCTCCTCCTCACTTTCCCATCTCGCTCGAGCAAGAAGGATCACTAGCGCCGTCTCCCTGCCAACGGACCACCCCTTCATCGTTGATACTCTCGGCGACGCTGCCCTAACTTCTCTACCACCGTGCCCCCGCCGGGTCACAGTTGCAGCCGTCGGTTGCCCCCCTCCTCACGGCGACCGAAATAGGGCAACTCACTATTGCTGTCCTTGTTTCCAACCGTGCCTCCACCAGCCGTGCCTCCTCCAGCACTCTTCCCCTCTAGCGCCGTCATCGCCCAGCCGACCCATCACCATTGTGGGCCACCGTGCGACGACCGCCACTTGCCTCCCAGCCGTCGCCACTCCACCTTGCTCTGCATCTAATCGAAACAGAGCACACTTGCTCTGCCCTTGTTTTCAACCGCGCCATAGCCGTGTGGGGTCCCTTGCTACTGTCAGCTGTCACCACCGTCGCTGCTACTACCAACTACTATGCAGATGCCGTTGACTAGACATCAGAAACAAGAACTGGGGATTACCGACTTGCAATCGTACACAATGGCTACCGATAACTCAGTGAAGGCACAAATGGAAGCGTTGGAAACCAGAATTGAAAATTGGCTACAAGAAACTCTTTATGATTTTAAAAAGAGTTTGTTGGAGCACTTTAGCGGGTTTCAACAAGATGGGAGCTCAAGTTCTACGCTGAACAGATCGAGAGATACAGGAAAAGGGCCCCAGGATTGTGACACATGCTACCCACGTATCAGGGTAGAATTTTCACGATGGGAAGATGGGGATCCGACCAGTTGGATCTCTAGGGCGAAATTTTTTTTTCGTTTTCACAGAACCCTAGAAGAATCCAAGGTAGAAGTGGCCTCAATCCAGCTCGATGAAGATGCAATCCAGTGGTATGATTGGTATGAAACTTGCCATGGAATTCCTTCGTGGGAGCAGTTTAAAAGAGGACTTCTTGTTCACTTTGGCCCATCCGAATATGAGAATGTTGATGGCCAACTCACCAAAATTCGTCAGACTTCTACAATGTTGGAGTATCAGAGTAGATTTTAAAGATTGTCCAACCAAGCTAGAGATTGGTCAGAAGGACAACTTCTGGGTACATTTATTGAAGGGCTTATTCCCGAGATCCGGTGCGAGGTTAAGGCTCGTCAACCCCGCACTATGATGGCTGCAATTTTATTTGCATGCCTACATGAAGAAAAAATCAGTGTGGAATATCGTCGAAATAGAGGTGCCAATAAACAGGTGATTAGCAGGCAACCTACCTCATGTACTCCTAGTAGAAACTACAAGACTAGCAGACTAACCTGAGAGGAACTAAAAGAAAGGTTAGCGAAGGGTTTGTGCTGGCATTGCGATGAAAAGTAGAGTAAGGAGTATCGATGTAAACAAGGAAGACTTTTGATGATTGAACCGATCGAGGATGAATCGAAAGTAGAAGTATCAGATTCCGATCATGAAGAAGTGGAAACTAATGATGATGTTGAAGCCGTCACACATACAGTGCATGCATTGGCTGGCTACTCTAATCCACAAACTATGAAAATTGGGGAAACTATGAAACACTAGTCTGTCACTGTTTTGATTGATACGGGTAGCACTAATAATTTTATGGATAGAAAAGTTGCAGCCCGATTAGCTTACCACATCGAATGTTGTGACAAATTTGAAGTCAAGGTCGCCGATGGACGGATTTTAACCTGTGACAGCAAGTGCTCAAAGATAAAACTAATTTTGCAAGGTCAAGAATTATTTATGAATTTCTTTTTATTACCCTTGGAAGACTATGAAGTGGTGCTCGGAATTGAATGGCTATCAACCCTAGGTGATGTCTCCTAGAATTTTTCTAAACTGATTATGAAGTTCTTTATTAATGGAAGATAGGTGACTCTCAAAGGAAGATGTGGAGGTAAGGTTACAACTATCACTAGCCATCGGATGGAGCGGGTCCTTCGGAAGACACACACTGGATTTTTGGTGCAATTGCATAACATTGAAAAGGAAATGACAATGAACATTCCCGTTGGAAATATTGAATCATTGCTAACAGAGTTTACGGATATATTTGCAGAGCCACACAGACTTCCACCTCTTAGATTTCATAATCATCGGATCCCACTATTACCCGAGAAGGCACCAACCAATGTCCGACCCTATAGATATTCATATTTCTAAAAGGCAGAGATAGAGAGGGTTGTCACAAAGATGCTCAAAACAAGAGTTATATGAGCTAGTGTTAGCCCATATTCTTCTCCAGTCTTACTAGTGAGAAAGAAGGATGGCTCATGGCGGATGTGTGTCGACTATCGAGCACTTTACAATATTACAATGAAAGATAAATATCCTATTCCAGTAGTGGATGAACTGTTGGACGAATTGGGAGGAGCTCAGGTCTTCACTAAATTAGACCTACGATCGGGCTATCATCAAATCAGAGTACATGAAAGGGATGTTCAGAAAACTACCTTCAGGACACATAACAGCCATTATGAGTTTCTAGTAATGCCTTTCAGGTTAACCAATGCGCCCTCTACCTTCCAGAGTTTAATGAATGATATATTTCGGGCTCATCTCCGTAAGTTTGTTTTGGTTTTCTTTAATGATATTTTAATATATAGTCATTCCCTAGAAAGTCATTTATTACATTTACGAATTGTCTTTAATATTCTTCATGAGCATGGTCTTTTTTTCAAGATATCCAAGTGCAGTTTTGGGCAACCTGAGGTTGAGTACCTTGGCCATATCATATCTCAAAAGGGTATTGCAGTTGATTCTTCAAAAATCCAAGTGATGACAGACTGGCCAATTCCAAAGTTAATCAAAGCTTTAAGGGGGTTCTTGGGACTAACAGGCTATTATTGAAAGTTTGTGAAGAATTATGGCAAAATTAGTGCCCCCTTGACGTCACTTCTAAAGAAAAATGCATTCAGATGGTCAGAAGAGGCAACTCAGGCATTTCAATTCTTGAAAACTATAATGACTACTACACTCGTGCTGGCTTTACCCGATTTTAATAAGATGTTTGTGATTGAATCTAATGCTTCTAGAGCTGGAATAGGGGCTGTATTAATGTAGGAAGTTCGGCCTATCGCTTATGCAAGTAAGGCTCTTTCCCCTTCCTATTTGAGTTTATCTATTTATGACAAGGAGATGCTAGCTATAATACATGCAGTCATAAAATGGAGACCCTACCTAATTGGTCGATGGTTTCAAATACGCACTGATCACAAAAGCCTCAAATATTTTCTAGAGCAAAAGATTTCTTCTCCAGAGCAACAGAAATGGGTCACAAAGCTACTGGGATTCGATTATGAGATCATTTATAAAAAGGGGAGTGAGAATTTAGTAGCAGATGCTCTCTCACGCCTTCCAAAACAAGCTGAACTAGTAGTTATTTCTATTCCTATTTGCGAGACTTTGGAAGTTATCAGAAGGGAATGGACAAATAATCCAGAGATCCAAAACATCATTAAAAAATTAGAAGAAGCCCTAGGTTCTGTCTCAAATTATAGTTGGGATTCGGTGGACTTACGCTATAAAGGCCTAATAGTGGTTGCCCCACATTCTTCTTGCCAGGCAATAATTCTGAAGGAGTTCCATTCATCACTAATTGCTGGTCACTCGGGATTTCTCTGCGCTTATAAGTGAGTTCGACAACTTTTTTACTGGAAAGGTATGAAAAATTTTATCAAGAAATTTATTACTGAATGTGATGTTTGCCAACGTCACAAAAGTGAGACAGTAGCCACCCCAGGCTTACTACAGCCCCTCCCTATTCCTGATGCTACTTGGACCGACATATCTATGGATTTCATTGACAGTCTCCTATCATCTCAAGGAAAGAGTACTATACTTGTAGTCGTGGATAGACTTACAAAATATGCTCATTTCTGTGCTTTATGACATCCTTATACTGCTGCAAGTGTTGTTCGTATTTTTGTGGAAAACATAGCTAAATTGCATGGGAGTCCCCGTTCCATTGTTAGTGATAGAGACAAGATATTTTACTAGCTCCTTCTGGACAGAACTTTTTCGTTTACAAGGTACTCAATTGAATATGAGCACTGCTTATCATCCGCAAACAGATGGGCAAACTGAAGTGGTAAATAGGTGCCTAGAAAATTACCTCCGATGCTTTACTAGCGACAAGCCGAAGGAATTGATGACTCCATTTGAAGTAGTTTATGGCCAACCCCCACCTACAATTACAAAGTATGTACCCGGTTCTTCTAAAGTTGATCAAGTGGATAAGGATTTGATGGATAGAAATAAGATTATTCAGCTTTTAAAGGATAACCTCACAGCCGCACAAGAAAGAATAAAACAACAAGCTGATAAACACCAAAGTGAACGAGAATTTACTGTGGGTGATTGGGTTTTCCTTCGTCTTCAACCCTACAATCAAACTTCCATAAAAGTCCGATCTTCCATGAAGTTATCTCCTCGATTTTTTCGGCCTTATAAGGTATTAGAATGCATTGGACCAGTGGCCTACCACTTGGATTTGCCTGCTAGCTCTAAAATACATCCAGTCTTTCATGTTGCATGCCTTAAAAGGAAATTGAGTGAAGATGCAATAGTGTAGTGCCATTTGCCGAACACTTCTACTACTGGGAAAGTTCGAGCTCAACCACAAGTCATACTTGATCGACGAGTTGCAATGTACCGCAAACATCTTGTAACTGAAGTGCTGGTGCAATGGGCCAACTTACCAAAGGAAGATGCCACTTGGGAGTCCTACAGCATGCTAAAGGAGAAGTTTCCAGAATTTGATGCTACTCAGCCTTGAGGACAAGGCTGAATTAAAGGAGGCGGGATTGTTAGGATCCTTTTATTTTTCCTTTTATTTGTTGTGCTTTCCTTTTATTTACTGCATATTTATTAAGTCTGTTTAGTTTAGCTGAAGTCGGAACTCTATAAATAGGGATGTAACTGCTTCTTTTCGATCATCTATGAAAAATATTATTCTGTCTTTTGACAAACCCTAGGAGGCAGATCCCCTCGAAGCGATCAAGGAGGCCAATCCCCTCGAAGTGATCATCCCCTTTCTCTTTTCTTTTTTACGATAAGACTTTAGGGTCTTATCAGAATCCCTCAAGCTTTATCATATATACCTCCTCCTCGAGGTTGCCATTGAGGAACATAATTTTCATATCCATCTACCAAATGTTATAATCATAGTATGCTGCAATAGCTAATAGAATTTAGATAAATTTTAGCATGACTATGGTTGAGAAGGTTTCATCATAGTCAACATCTTACTTTTGACGATACCCTTTAGCTACTAGCCTTGCTTTATAGGTCTCTATCTTTTCATCTACTCTGATCTTCTTCTTGAAGATCTACTTGTAATTGATGGGTACAATACCCTCGAGTGCATCAACTAGGTTCCAAACCTTGTTGGAGTATATGAAATCTATATCAAAATTTATGGTTTTTTGTCACTTCCCGAAGTCTATACTCATAATAGCCTCCTAGTAGGTCCGAGGATCAATATTCTCTACACCCTCTCCTCTAATATATCCCATATATCTCTCAGGAGGATGATATACTCTGCCGGACCTATGTAAAGTTGAAACTTGTGTGTTAGGTACCTGAACAAACTCGGGTTGTGGAGTGGTGCTTGAGCTATGTTCTCCAATTTCACTCAACTATATCATGCTCCCACTATCTCTGCTAAGAATATGTTCCTTCTCAAGGAACACCACTTTCTTGGATAAAAAGATCTTTTGGTCCTTAGGAAGATAGAAATAATACTCACAAGTTTCCTTGGGGTATCCCTAAATCTTAATAACCTTAAGATCGGGCTTCTTCTCTTTATTAGGATCAAGTTGGCACTAAGAGCGTACGTAAAAATTACGTTGATTCAAAGATCTTCATATGATAAAATCATTTTGACAATGTTTAACTTTGAAAACGTTCGTAAGAGTGTGAAACTAAAGTAATGAGGAAGTAAAGCAGTTTACAATAAAGATAAACAACAAAACAGAAATGCAAATCGATTTATAGTGGTTCGGTTATCGTGACCTACGTCCACTACTGATTCCTCTTCCGTCGAGGCCACTAGCATCCACTAATGGTCTCCTTTTAATAAGTGAAGACCAACTACCCTTTTACACTCTTTTTTCTTTTCATGGGTTTAGGAGACTACTTTTACAAGCCTCACACCTCTCTTGAATGATCTCAAAACTAGAAAGCAAGGAGGAGGGCTTTAGCAATTTTACAACCTAAAATAACAAACCCTTTCTGCTCTAATTCATTGCTTATCCATACAGGAATAGTTGAGGTATTTATAGACCCCAAATGACTTCAAAATTAGAGAAAAAAAAGTCTCATCCTGGGTCCTAGCGGTACCACTGCTTATGCTAGGCGGTACTACCGCCTACAGCACTAACACTAGGTCGTACCACCGCTTGACATAGTTTGAGAGATTGTGCCTGGGCGGTACCACTGCTTGACACTTGGCGGTACCACTACCCAGTTTGGCAGTACTACCGCCTAAGATAGTCTTGGAGATTGTGTCTTGGAGATTGAGCCTTTAGCGGTGCCACCGCTTGGATTGGCAGTGCCACCGCCTGACCCAACATTTAGGTCACTGAATGAGCCTTTCTCTTGGCCCAAAACAGCCCCAATTCGGGCCCAATTAGCCCCTAATTGAGTTGGCTTAATTAAATTCTAAACCAACCCAATTATAACTAAAACTACTTCGATCTAGATAATTATTACAAAGCATTAATCACATGTTATTCGGCATGGTATTGGTTTATCAGCGATTCGTCTAATCCTTTGGCACATCATCGTCTTTTATGGCCTTTTGATCAATCGGCATGTTGACCTCCGTAACTCCAATCTCCTTAGTGTAATATCTGCTCTTCTAGGCCCAATGCCTGAACTCATGGCACAAAGCCTTCTGCCAACACATTGATCGATACTTTGGCTTGACGTCTAATCTTCTGACATGTTCCACTCTGGCCCAACATTGATTCTTTCTGTTTTAATTATCTCTTCATGATCGAAGCTAGTCCTGCATCATTCAAAACACAGATTAAATCATAAACACTATCAATTGGTTTCATCATCAAAATATGAGATTCAACAATCTCTCCCTTTTTGATGATGACAACCAATTGATGATGGAGTTTAACTAACTCCCTCTATCAATATGTCATATTGATAGAAACTTTGAATTCAGAGAATTATAAGTATTTTACCATTGCATGCAACATAAATATCGAAGGAACCAATTATATCATTGCATGCAACATAAAACATGCATAATCAAAATATCGAAGGAACCAATCATATCATTGCATGTAACATAAAATCATGCATAATCAAAACATCTAAGTACATCATCTCATGCATGATTATCATCATAAATTATACATCATCATCATATCTTCTTCCCCTTTTTCATCAACAAAAAGGAGAAGTGCAACTATCAATTTTGAGATATGCAAGCTAGTAATTTAGCAAAATTTTCATCACTTTAGAATATGCAAGCTAGCAAATTTTAAAGATGCACAAGTTTAACAATATTTTCTTTTCTTTTGCAATGTGCAAGTTAGCAATTTTTGCTATTCTTGAAATGTGCAAGCTAGTAAGTTCTTTGCTTCCCTTTGAAATGTGTAAGCTAGCAATTTTTTCCCCCTTTGTTATCGTAAAAAAGAAGGGAAGAATATAATATTATAATTCTTTTTCCTTTACATCAATTTTTAAATCATGACAAAGATAAAGTATCAATCTTATTTCAATATGGCATATTGAAATAAGGTATCATTTTAGAAAATGATAGTTGTTGACTTTCACATCATTTCCTCAAAAAATCATAAGTATTGCATGCATCATTTCAAATCATAAATATTTCAAATTAGGATAGTATCAAAATGTCAAATTACATTACATCCTACCATGCATGATCAAAACTTCTCATTTATATGCATCAACATAATATCATAAGTATTTCATGTATAATTTCATATCATCACATGAAGAATATCAAGAAAAATTAATTGGGTGATGAGATATACACTTCATGAATACAAGGGAGTCAAGAACCAAATTTTAAATTATGAGTATAAAAAAATCAAGAGAAAAATTGTGATTCTTTTTGGATTACTTAAATAGCGAAAAGAAGAATCATAGTAAATGATCTTGATTCATAAAAAATCTCATGTTATAATTTCAAGAATTCACAAAAAAAATCATGATTCATTTAAATAATTCTCCTTTTTAGTAAATAGCAAAAGGAACCATGGGAGTTTAAAAATAATATCTTGATTCATAGAAAGATCTCAAGTATCAAATATCGAGAAATCAAGATCATGATTTGGATAAAAAATAAATCTCAATCCATAAAATTTTCTTGCAAGAAATGCCAAGTCATCATCATTATCACTTTGGGCATGATACCAAATCAATAAATTTTCAAATCAACATTACTTGGGTATGCATGATACCAAAACATAGTTTCAAGTCTTCAACATATAACATGCACAATTTCAAACTATTACAAACCATTATCAAGGTCATAGTTTGTTTGCATAAGTCTCTTCTTTAGTAAATGGTAAGAAAGAATAATCAAAGATAGAAATTTTTTTATTCTCATAAAAGATAGCTCAAGTTGAGAAATAAAAAAAAAAAAGTTCATGATTCGATTGGAAAATTTTCATTCAAATTTAATTTGTCAACTCAAAACTTATCATCAAAATCAGTTTTCTTAATTCAAGAGATAACATAAAATAGATTCATCACTAAGAATTTCTTATTGAAAAATTGAAATGCTTTAGAGATATTTTCAAGAAACATGCGTTCTCCCCTTTTTATTTCAATTTAAGTGATTTGATTTCATATAAGCATGCTGTTAGGACCCTTTTTCTGAGCTTTTGAATAATGTTTATTGAGTCTGTTTAGTCCAGTTATTTATTAAGTCTGTTTAGTTTAGTTAAAGTCAAGTATAGGTTTATTTAATATTTATTTATTATTAAGAGTCCAAGTCCCAGTGGACTCTAGGTGGAACTCTATAAATAGTGATGTAAACCTTTCTTTTCGGCAATCAATCAATCAAATATTATTCCAATCTGTGGACAAACCCAAGGAGGCCGAAACCCTCGAAGTGATCATCCCATTTTCTCCCCTTTCTTCCATGATAAGACCTTAGGGTCTTATCGTTTGGTATTAGAGCTCTTCTTTCTTCCATGATAAAATCATAAGGTCTTATCATTTGGTATAAGAGCAGTGATCCTTGGCATTCTCGCTGCAGTGTTACCATAGTTATAAAAAAAAAAGAGAGAGAGAGAAAGAAATTTGTTGGAGGAAGGGTGAAGCCAATAGCCACGAACACTGATCCTTCTCAATCGAGAAAGAACCTCTACGTCCCGGCCAGCGACCACTGTTGCCCTTTCTCTACTGTTGTCACTGCTGCCCATGTTGAATCTCGGATTTTGATGATGAAGTCAATTGTCATTTGTTGTCTAATCTATATGTTGAGATAAGTGTGCAGGATTAACTACGATGAAAGTAAGACATGCAGCAGGAGTTGCGTCGGAGTCATGACAATGATCACGTTGGGAGTTCGAGAGTTCGACGGAAGTTCGGACAGTCATCGAAGGTTCTGAAGGAACAAATCCGAGAAGTCCATAAGCTTGCCAAAGAAGCTCGTCAGAACTCGCCAAGTGAATCGTCGCAAGTCCAGGAGTTTGCCGGAAGTCCGCAGGAGCATCACCGAGGGTTCATCGGATGATCGACGGAAGTTCGCCGGAAGCTCGCTGGAAGAAGCGATTGACGCACCGGAGCAAGTTGAAGTAAATGTCTTAGTGAATATCGTACTTAGCACAATGATTAAGTTGAAAATGGGAGGTGATCCCATTAACTTAATCTTGGGGCAATTGGGCCCCTGAAAAACCCAAATTGGGCCGAATGGATCAACCCATTTGGACCCTGATTTCTGCCAAGCGATTGAACCGCCCAAGGCAGGAGGTTGCACCACCTGGGCTCAGTCTCCGAGCGAGACTGGGAGGTGCAACCGCTCTAGCCAGGAGGTGGCACCGCCTGGGCTCAGTCTCCGAGCGAGACTGGGCGGTGCAACCTCCCCTAACAAGAGGTGGCACCGCTTGAGCTCGGTCTTCGAGCTCTGCCAGGCGGTGCAACCGCCTCAGTCAGGAGGTGCAACCGCTTGAGCTCGGTCTTCGAGCTCTGGCAGGAGGTCCAACCGCCCCTGACAGGAGGTAGCACCACCCAGAGGCTCAGTCTTTGAGCTCTGCTAGGCGGTGCAACCGCTCCAGTCAGGAGGTGCAACCGCCTGATCTCGGAATTCCGGGAATTGACAGTTTTGAGCTCCAAATTTGAACTGGGTTGGGGCCTATAAATACCCTACCCATTCAGCACTGAAAGAGCATGAACTTACACCGAAATCTTGATCTTTTTCTGTGATTCTTAGAGTTCAAAATTGTTTTAAAGGCCAAAAGTTCTTCTCCCTCTTTTCTTCTAAGTTCTGAGTTGAAAGAGAGGAGAGAAAATTCTGTAAGGGTTGTCTCCTAAGCCCGTCAAAAGGAGTGAAACTATAAAAGGGTGGTTGGCGTTCGCCTATTGAAGGAAGGCCTCTAGTTGACGTCGGTGACCTCATCGGTGGAGGAAGCCAAAAGTGGAGTAGGTCAAGATTGACCGAACCACTCTAAATCTCGGTTTGCATTTACTTTGAGCAT
This sequence comes from Musa acuminata AAA Group, assembly GCF_036884655.1. Classification (NCBI taxonomy): domain Eukaryota; kingdom Viridiplantae; phylum Streptophyta; class Magnoliopsida; order Zingiberales; family Musaceae; genus Musa; species Musa acuminata. Next base: position 21,243,112 of record NC_088330.1, on the reverse strand, counting down.
CTTATCTTTACTACAAACCTCCTCAATAGCTTACTGCCTTCTGTGATTTTACGAACGTGTTTCAAAGTTCAGTGCTTTCCGAATCGGGGTTTAAGATGCAAATCAGTTTTATCGAACGAACGTCGTATTTCAGTTTGCGCATAAGTTCTGATTTCCATTATAACTGCAAATTACCTTTATATCTTTGCTTTAACTACATCTCGCCTTATCTCAAGTTAAAGTAGTTTTCGAATCAGCTTTTATACCGAAATCGCTTTTATCAAACAAACATCATATTTCAGTTTGCGCTTATATTCTGATTTCCATCATAACTGCAAACTGCGTTCATATCTTTGCTGCATCTCTCCTAGTCAAAAGTTGAAGTGATTTACGAATCGGCTTTCTTACCAAAATCACTTCTATCGAACTAACGCAGTTTTCGATTTTAATCGCAGAAGGTTTTCCGCTGCACTAATTCACCCCCCCCTCTTAGTGCTCTTGATCCTAACAATTGGTATCAGAGCGGGGTTAACTCTCTAACGGATTAAAACTCAAGAGAGATGGCATACGCCGGAAACCAAGAGGGCCATTCTATTACACGTCCACCCATGTTCAATGGGACGGACTACACCTATTGGAAGACCTGAATGAGGATCTTTCTTACTTCTATGGATTTTGAACTTTGGAATCTTGTCGAAAACGGATTTTCGAAGTCTTCTCTTCCAATGATCGATTGGAATGAATTGGAGAAGAAGGCTTTCGCTCTTAATGCAAAGGCTATAATATGCCTTATTTTGTGCACTTGATAAAAACGAGTTTAACCGTGTTTCGACTTGTGAAACCGCATTTGATATTTGGCACACACTCGAAGTGACTCACGATGGCACAAGTTGAGTGAAAGAGTAAAAAATCAATCTTCTGTTACATTCTTTCGAACTTTTCCGGATGAAACCGAGTGAGACCATTGGCGACATGTTTACCCGTTTCACGGATGTCGTCAACGGTCTAAAAGGACTTGGAAAATGTTTTTCGAATTTTGAGCTCGTAAATAAGATTCTAAGATCCCTTCCTAAGAGTTGGGATCCTAAAGTCACTGCTATTCAAGAGGTGAAAGATCTAAACAACTTCCCTCTTGAAGAACTAATCGGGTCATTAATGACCTACGAGATGACTTGCAAAGCTCATGAAGAGCAAGAAGACATCCTTCCAAAGAACAGGAAGGATATGACACTTAAAATTTCAGAAGACCACTTGAGAGAAAACTCAAGTGATGAGGACTGTGACGATGACTTGGCACTTCTAACAAGAAAATTTAAAAAATTCATTAAAAGAAACAAGTTTAAGAATGAAACAAAAAATAAATTTGAACCCAAGAAGGACCAAGTTATTTGCTATGAGTGCAAAAAGCCGGGGCACTACAAGAGTGATTGTCCCCAAGCCAAAAAGAGAACATCAAAGAAGAAGGCGCTCAAAGCAACGTGGGATAACTCGAGCGCTTCCGAAGAAGAGGAGTCCAACACCGAGCAAGTTGCTCACTACGCCTTAATGGCCATCGGAGAGGAGGTAATGAATTTAATAGATGTAGATTTATCATTTGATGAATTATTAAATGCCTTCCATGACTTATTTGATGAATGCAAGATTATTGGTAGAAAATATAAATTGCTTAAAAAGGAGCATGATAGTCTTACTTGTAATTATGATAAGTTAAAAGCTGAATATCATGATAGTTTAGGCTCATGCATAAAATGCCATGATCTAGACACTCTCCAAAAGGAAAACTTGCTACTTAAGGACACCTTGAAGAAATTCGAGGTTGGTAGCAAGTCATTGAACATGATCCTTGCAAACAAGGGTCACGTTTCCAAAATAAGTGGAATTGGATTTGTGAGAAGTCCTCACCAAAATCCAACCACCTTCATAAAAGGCCCCATCTTACATGTTCGACACCAAAGCAAATGCAACTTTTGTTGCAAACTTGGACACAAAATGCATTATTGTCCATTCAAGAAAATTAGTCCGAATAAATTAATTTGGGTTCCTAAAGGAACCATGACAAATTCTATGCAACATGATAAATAATATAGATCTATTTTTGAGGCACCCAAAAGCAAATGGGTACCTAAAAATCATCCTTTCCTGTAAAGACATAAAAAATTATTATAAGCTGAAGCAAGAAATAATATCCTGCTCCTTGGATTCTCGATATTCATGACCCGAAGTCCAAAATGGAACTCGCAATGCTTTCTACCCCAAATAATAGAAGAGGATTAGAAAATTAAAATCACAAATACGATTTGAATACAATCTTATTTGATTTCTCAGAATTGGAAACTCATGATTCCCAATTCACATATCCTCTGGATTTTCGAACCCATCAATTTCATTCGTTCGTAACTTTTGAATTCGATTCTATATCATGAACTGACTAAGTTTGTCATGAACTTGCAAGGCTTACCAACTTGAATAATCTATCACAAATATGTGTACGACATTGAGAGTATGCATCTTGATCGTGCAAAAATTCTTATTCTTACGTAATTACGTAAGTGAAGTTGATTGTTCCACAAATAAAAAGTCAAAAACATTCAAGACTATGCTCGCTGCCTGCAGCGGTTGAACCGCCCCAACTGGAGGTAGCACCTCCAGCTGTCACGTGTTGCAAGCGGTTGCACCACCCTAGCCAGAGGTGCAACCACCCACAACTCTGCCCTTTTTAACCCAAGCTAGGGCCGACGGTGAAACCGACCCCAACTCACTCCCTTCCCCTCTTTACTCTTCCAAAGCTCCTCCATCCCCATTTCTCCCCTCGTAGCATCCCAAATACTCCTCATTTCGGAGCAAAACATTAACAATCCTTCCCTCTCTTGAAGATCTCACTAAGGTATTCTCTAAGAAGCCCTTAAATTTTGTTTTTGATTCATTTACTCTTGCTCATCACTATTCTTCTAAATAGCAGTAGTTATGGGATCTAGAAGATCCTCAAGGGACAAAGGGAAGAGGAGATTAGTGGAAGATTTTGATCTCACCCTTTTCGATTCAAAATACCATGCTGAAAAGTTTTCCTCTTTCGAACTTAGGAGTGTTAATAAGGGAAAACATGTAGATTTAAATGAACTAAGAGACTTAGAGACAATTCGATGGTTTGCAAACTTAGATCTACTCCCTATTTTATAAATTAATGAACCCATCTATCCAAGACTTGTTAGATTGTTTTACAACAACATACAAATAGATGAAGAAGAAAGAATGTCTACCTATCTTTTAGGACAACACATCTCCATTACAAATAAATTCATTTGCGACATGATAGGCATTCCCATAAAAAGTAGAGGACTTTACTTTAGAGGATCATGGGATGATGAAACTGTTGGAACAACATATGTTGAAGCCTTAGGAACAATTTTCGTCAATCCCAACTTAGCATTTGTTCCTAAAAGTTGTGAACATCTACTGCCTCTAAACACTAAGGTACTTCATCATATCCTAACTAGCATCATTCTCCCTAAACAATACCATCATGATGAAGTAAGCCAATTAGAATTAGGAACTATGTATTTGATCATGAAAGGACATGACATCTGTCTTGGTTATCTTATCCAACAAAACATGTTAGAACTATCTAAGAAAGACATGATGCTCCCATATGGTGGTATAATCACTAGAATAATGAAAGCCTACGATATTCTAATACCACCGGAAGAAGAAGCAATAAAAGTAGATAGGTTTAGCATAATAAATAAAAATCTACTTCACCGATTAAGATGTTTTTATAGAAACGGTAACTGGGTTAGAATGCCTAGAAGAACCAATCCCCCTCAACCTGAACCAGAACCGGAAACACCAGTCTTTAGGGGTACCCAATCTCCTCCGATCTGTCCCTTTAAGGAAACATAACCATTTGAGCAAACTCATACATCATCTGTTGAAGATATTGAGATTCGGATGGACCGATTCGAACAAAGACAAGAACGGCTTGAACATCGACAAGATCAAATCCTATCTGAGCTGCAGCAAATTCATCGACAATTTGACTCTTTATTTAGGCACTTTAATTTTCCACCTCATGAATGAGCTTATATGAACACAATCACCTGTTGTTATTGTAAACTCCTTATGGGCTTTGCCTTGATCCTTGATATGGTTACCTGATATATTTTTGAGCATCTGCAGAGTTACAAACATCTCTCATTGTTTATCTCGGATCTTACATTGAAACTAAATGTTTTGAAAACCTTGTGCCTTGATTTCCATGATAAATATAATTTGAGAAAATGATATACCAATGCAGTTGATAAGTCATGACATTGCCATGATATTAACACTAAACATCAACTAGTTGATATTTTTACAAAACCTCTAAGTTAAGAACAATTTGATTTCATAAGAAGAGAATTAGAAATGTTGATATGTCCGAATACATAAACTAGTTAAAATTATTTTTCGGACTTTATTGAATGATCAAATCACGTGATTGCCATTACATGCCTAAATAACATGTTGTAAATTATGTGTTGAATACAAAAATGTTTTGTCTTCATGATTGTATTTGAAAATCTGTAGCATAGTCTTGTCTGAATGAAAGTGTTCATTTCATTTTCGGATTCGCTTAACAATTGAAATGCTAAAAATCAGATTTTCTCATACACTCTTATGAAAAATATTTTTCTGAAATGGATTTGATGAAATGATTCCTGCTTATTCCATCTTGAAATATAGATGATAGTATTTTTACTTGCAAAGAGCTATTTCACACACATATCTTGACTCAAAGTAAACTCACAAATGGCTAGTATCACAAAGTAAACTCACTTGTAAATAGCTAGTATCACAAATGGCTTTCCTCCTTCATGCAAAAAGATTATAACAAATAAAAAGGAAGAAGTATTCAAAGCAATCTACGTATCATGCCTTCCTTTATATGCTTGATTTCCTATCACTTACTATTGGAAAATAACATAACCCAGTAAAGGCATGAACAATTATCGCACTTATGCTCAAAATTTGCTTATATTGTTCTCCTGGTATCACAACTACCATGCTTTTTGTTGATGACAAAGGGGGAGAAATATATGAATTGATGCTATACACACTGATGCTATAATTATGCCATGCTTGCATCACCGAGAAATATATGAATTGATGCTATACACACTGATGCTATGATTATGCCATGCTTGCATCCCCAAGAGATATATGAACAGATGCTATGATTAATTTGCATTTTGCCTTGTTTGTATCGTGTCAAGATATCAAACAAAAAACTTGCATCACCGATATCGTGTCAAGATATGAATTGATGCTATACACACTGATGCTATAATTATGCCATGCTTGCATCACCGAGAAATATATGAATTGATGCTATACACACTGATGCTATGATTATGCCATGCTTGCATCACCAAGAGATATATGAATAGATGCTTTGATTAATTTGCATTATGCCTTGTTTGTATCGTGTCAAGATATCAAACAAAAAACTTGCATTGTAATTTTACGAGTTGATATCTTACCATGTGATGAAATGCAATACTTGCTAAAATATTTAAAATGTGTGCATCATGTAATGATATCAAAATCTTACTTCGCAGCTTTACATGTTGATATCTTACAATATGATGAATTGCTACTATTACCATCATTCAAACTTGTAATGTAAAATTTGAAAATGAATGTCAAGCCTTGACATCATCTTCAGAGAGATACATCATGATAGGAATCATGATGGGAGTATTGATAAGTTCAAATGATTTTAACTTATCAATATGTCTCTTGAATTCTTAGGTTTTGAATTCAAGAATGACTTATCTCAAGTATGGCATATAGATAGGGGGAGTTAAGGTTAACTCCATTATCAATTGATCGTCACCATCAAAAAGGGGGAGATTGTTGAATCTCGGATTTTGATGATGAAGTCAATTGTCATTTGTTGTCTAATCTATATGTTGAGATAAGTGTGCAGGATTAACTACGAATAAAGTAAGACATACAGCAGGAGTTGCGCCGGAGTCATGACAATGATCACGTTGGGAGTTTGAGAGTTCGACGGAAGTTCGCACAATCGTCGGAGGTTCTGTTGGAACAAATCCGAGAAGTCCATAAGCTTGCCAAAGAAGCTCGTCGGAACTCGCCAAGTGAATCGTCGCCAGTCCAGGAGTTTGTCGGAAGTCCGTAGGAGCATCACCGAGGGTTCATCGGATGATCGACGGAAGTTCGCCGGAAGCTCGCCGGAAGAAGCGATTGATGCACCGGAGCAAGTTGCAGTAAATGTCTTAGGGAATATCGTAGTTAGCATAATGATTAAGTTGGAAATGGGTGGTGATCCCATTAACTTAATCTTGGGGCAATTGGGACCCTGAAAAACCCAAATTGGGCCGAATGGATCAACCCATTCGGACCCTGATTTCTGCCAGGCGGTTGAACCGCCCAAGGCAGGAGGTTGCACCGCTTGGGCTCAGTCTCCGAGCGAGACTGGGAGGTGCAACCGCTCTAGCCAGGCGGTGGCACCGCCTGGGCTCAGTCTCTGAGCGAGACTGGGCGATGCAACCTCCCCTGACAGGAGGTGGCACTGCCTGAGCTCGGTCTTCGAGCTCTGCCAGGAGGTGCAACCGCCTCAGTCAGGAGGTGCAACCGCCTGAGCTCGGTCTTCGAGCTCTAGTAGGAGGTGCAACCGCCCCTGACAGGAGGTAGCACCGCCTAGAGGCTCAGTCTTCGAGCTCTGCCAAGCGGTGCAACGGTTCCAGTTAGGAGGTGCAACTGCTTGATCCCGGAATTCCGGGAATTGACAGTTTTGAGCTCCAAATTTGAATTGGGTTGGGGCCTATAAATACCCTACACATTCAGCACTGAAAGAGTATGAACTTACACCGAAATCTTGATCTTTTTCTATGATTCTTAGAGCTCAAAATTGTTGTAAAGGCCAAAAGTTCTTCTCCCTCTTTTCTTCTAAGTTCTGAGTTGTAAAGAGAGGAGAGAAAATTCTGTAAGGGTTGTCTCCTAAGCCCGTCAAAAGGAGTGAAACTGTGAAAGGGTGGTTGGCCTTCGCCTATTGAAGGAAGGCCTCTAGTTGACGTCGGTGACCTCGTCGGTGGAGGAAGCCAAAAGTGGAGTAGGTCAAGATTGACCGAACCACTCTAAATCTCAGTTAACATTTACTTTGAGCATCTTATCTTTACTGCAAACCTCCTCAATAGCTTACTGCCTTCTGTGTTTTTACGAACGTGTTTCAAAGTTCAGTGCTTTCTGAATCGGGGTTTAAGACGCAAATCAGTTTTATTGAACGAACGTCGTATTTCAGTTTGCGCTTAAGTTCTGATTTCCATTATAACTGCAAACTACCTTTATATCTTTGCTTTAACTGCATCTCGCCTTATCTCAAGTTAAAGTAGTTTACGAATCAGCTTTTATACAGAAATCGCTTTTATCGTACGAATGTCGTATTTTAATTTGCGCTTATATTCTGATTTCCATCATAACTGTAAACCACGTTCATATCTTTGCTGCATCTCTCCGAGTCAAAAGTTGAAGTGATTTACGAATCGGCTTTCTTACCAAAATCACTTCTATCGAACGAACGTAGTTTTCGATTTTAATCGCAGAAGGTTTTCCGCTGTACTAATTCACCCCCCCCTCTTAGTGCTCTTGATCCTAACAGCCCAGCCACCAAGTAGCTATCGTCATAAAAAAAAAAAAGAAGAGAGAGAAGAAGAAGTCGCAGCCACCCCTACTTCCCCTACTTCCGGCCAGCCCACCCACCACCGCTGCTCCCTGGTCCGTGATCACTGCCACCGCTGGTTCTCGGCCGACAGACCACCACTACCACCACTACTGCTCAGCCAGCAGCCACCACCACCATCGCCGCCTCTTTCTCCACCGCCGCCGCCTCCCCTTGCGTCGCAACCGCAATTGCTCGACCTCTCCTCCTCGACAATCGTTGGTGATGCTGCTCCCAGCCATGCCACCACCACCGCCTCCTTCTCCACCACCGCCCACCTCAAATTGGGTTGCAGTCGCAACCGCCGATTGCCTCCCTCCTCGCGGTGACTGAAACAGGGCAACTCACCTATTGTCCTTGTTTCCAGCCACGTCACCACCACTTTTCCCAGCCGCCTCGCCACCCCTCAATCACCGCCGCCTGCCTCCCCTTGCATCGCAGCTGTAACCGCTCGACCTCCCCTCCTTTATGATCATTGGTGATGCTGCTCCCAGCCACACCACAACCACTGCCTCCTTCTCCACCATCGCCCGCCTCCCCTTGGGTTGCAGTCGTAGCTGCCGGTTGCCTCCCTCCTCCTGAAGACCGAAACAGGGTAACTCACATATTGCCCTTGTTCCCAGCCACCTCGCCGCCCCTCGATCACCGCCACCTGCCTCCTAGCTGCAACCCTAGCTGCCTCCCCTTGGGTCATGGCCTCAGACATCGATTCCTCTCCTCCACCGACATCAACAACAGAGCATCCTCTGCTGTCATAGCCACGACCCTCGGCCTCCTTCTCCTTCTCCACCGCCGCCGTTGCTTCCCAGCCGCTCGACCACTGCCGCCGTCGCTTCTCGGCCACCAACCGTCCCCTCTCCAGCAATGCCGCCCCTGCTTTCTGGCAGCCTACACCCTTGCTTCAGGTCGCCACACCCCTTCTTCCCTTCTTCCCTACTGCCGCTGCAAGGCAACTCCTCCACCGCTGCCGCTGCTTCCCGGCCGCTCGACCACCGCTACCATTGCTCCCCGGCCAGCGACCTTCACCTCCTCTCTGCCCCATCTCAGTTGAGCGAGAAGGGCCACCGCTGCTACTTCGTAACCAGTGGACCACCCCCTCGTCACTTCTACCATCGGCGATGCTGCCACAATTGCACTACCATTGCTGCCTCCCCTTGGGTCATAACTGTAGTCGTTCGACCATCCCTCCTCGTGGCGATTAAAACAAGGCAACCACGACCGCCGCAGCCATCGCCATTTCCTCAACCACACGTGATCCCTCAGTGTCACCAATGCCTCCTTCCGTAGTGCGATAGAGCCAGAGCAATGCTACCTTCTATCTACACTGTCGCAACCACCGCAGTAGTGAGCCCTTGGCGGCGCTGCCCCCAGCCGCACCATCACTGTGTTAGGAAAAGGTCAGCACTAAGAGGGGTGAATTAGTGCTGCGGTAAAATTACGTCGGTTTGGAAAATCTTTCATATGTTAAAAACTGAACTTGGAAGAAAACTTGAAATCTCATTCATATATAAAGTGAAGCCAGTAGGCAAGTAAAGATTCAATTTGTAGTTAAAGTAATTTGCTCAAAATAAATGCAAACCAGATTTTATAGTGGTTCGGTCATCGTGACCTACATCCACTCCGCCGATTCCTCTTCCATCGAGGCCATCGGCAACCACTATTGATCTTCTTTCAATGGGCGAAGACCATTTACCCTTTTACACCCTCTTCTCCTTTTCATAGGATTAGGAGACAACATTTTACAACCTTCTTTTACAAGGTATCTCTCTCACACCTCCCTTAGAACTCTCTCTAAGCTTTGGGAGGAGGGAACTAAACTTGTTAGGATCAAGAGCACTAAGAGGGGGGGGGGGGGGGTGAATTAGTGAATTAGTGCAGCAGAAAAACTTTCGTCGATTTCGAACGATGTTCGTACGATGAAATCATTTCCGACGTAAACCCATTTTCGGAAACTTAACTTGAAAACGAGTTCGTAAAGGAGTGCAGCAAAAGTAATGAGGAAGTAAAGCACATATGGAGGTTTGCAGTAAGGTGAACAACAAGAATAAATGCAAACCAGAGAGCACCGCAATTTTAGAGTGGTTCGGTCAATCTTGATCTACATCTACTCTTGGCTTCCTCCTCCGACGAGGTCACTGACGTCCACTAGAGGCCTTCCTTTAATAGGCAAAGGCTAACCATCTTTTACACCTTTTCTCCTTTTGACGGGCTTAGGAGACAACCCTTGCAGATTTCCACTCCTCTCTTGAATGATCAAAATTTAAAAAAGAGAGGGAGAAGAACTTCTAGCCTTTTACAACACTTTTAAGCTATCAAATTCTCAAAATAAATGTAAGCTTTCAGTTACCCTTTCATGTAGAAAGGGTGGGGTTTATATAGGCCCCAATCAGTTTGAATTTGGAGTTGAAAAGTGTCATCTCCCTATTTTTCAGGGTCCTGGCGATACTATCGCCATAACTGGGTGGTACTACCGCCTGTCATCTATCACTGAGCGATACTACCGCTCAGTTTGGGTGGTACTACCGCTTGATGGATCGAGCTCAAGCGGTACCACCGCTTGACAAGGGCGGTACCACCGTTGGCAGTAATAACTGCCGGTGGTACCACCGCCTAACAGGGGCGGTACTACCGCCCAGAATTCTTGGGAGACCAAGTCTCCTAGGCAGTGCCACTGTTGGCCAGGAATTCTGGGTCCGAATGGGCTGATCCATTCGGCCCAATTTGGGTATGTCAAGGGCCCAATTGCCCTCAGATTAAGTTAATGGGATCACCTCCCATTCCTAACTTAATCTACATACTAACTACGATATTTAAGACATTAATACTAAACTTGCTCCGATGCATCAATCGCTTCTTCCGGCGAGCTTCCGACGAACTTCCGGCGAACATCCGACGAACCCTCGACGATGCTTCGGTGGACTTCCGGCAAACTCTTGGACTTGCGACAATCCACTTGGCGAGTTCCGATGAGCTTCTTTGGCAAGCTCCTGGACTTTTCGGATTTGTTCCCATAGAACCTCCAACGACCGTTCGGACTTCCGTCGAACTCTCGAACCCCCAACATGATCATGGTCTTAACTCCGGCGTAACTCCTACTGCATGTCATACTGCCATCGTAGTTAATCCTGCACACTTATCTCAACATATGGATTAGATAACAAATGACAATTGACTTCATCATCAAAATCTGAGATTCAACTATCTCTCCCTTTTTGATGATGACAGTCAATTGATAACGGAGTTAACCTTAACTCCCCCTATCTATATGCCATACTTGAGATAAGTCATTCTTGAATTCAAAGCCTTTGAATTCAAGAGATATATCGATAAGTTAAGATCGTTTAACCTTATCAATACTCCCATCATGATTCTTATCATGATGTATCTCTCTGAAAATGATGTCAAGGCTTGACATCCATTTTCAGGTTTTACATTTCAAATGTGAAAGATAGTAATCGTAGCAATTCATCATATGGTAATATATCAATATGTAAAATTACGATGTAAGTTCTTGATATCTTAACATAATGTAAACATTTCAAGTGTTTAGCAATCTTAGTATTTCATCTCATGACAAGATATCAATTTGTAGAATTGTGATGTAAGCTCTAGATATCTTAACATAGTGCAAATATGGCAATCATAGCAATTCTATCACCAATTTATCATATATTTTGATGCAAGCTTTTGATATCTTAACATAATTCAAATATGGCACTCATAGCAATTCTATCATCAATTTATCATATATTTTGATGCAAGATTTTGATATCTTAACATAATTCAAATATGGCACTCACATCAATTTACCATGTATTTCTCCCCCTTTGTCATCAACAAAAAGGAGAACTATTTAAGCAAACTTTAAGCATAAGTGCGGTAATGATTCATGTCATTTTTTAATAATGAGTGATAGGATACCAATTATGTAAACATATGAAGGAAAACATGACATGGAGATAGCTTTCACTACTTCTTCCTTTCTATTTGTCATTATCTTTTTGCATGAAGGAGGAAAGTCATTTGTGAGCTTACTTGAATGAAGTTAAAATCGATAAAAGATTAAATCACGCTTCATTTTTGCAAGGATCAAGATATGTATGTGAATCAAATCCTTGCAAGTGTTAAAAAATATCTTCCTTTTTCAAGAAGGAATCATTTCATCAAATTCATTTCTCGAAAAAATATTTTTCACACGATAAGTCTATGAGATATGCATTTGTTAATTGATTCCATATGTCAATGATATGAAACAAACTCGATATGACATATGCTTATGAAAGCTACATTAAGTCCGAAAGAGAAATACTAAATCATGTTAGGATCAAAAAAATCTGAAAATGAAATTTAACACTTTATGCATTTGGACATGGTTTTGCTATAGATTTTCAAACATAATCATAAAGATAAAGCATGCTTATCATCATGGAAATTTTTGTATCCAAAACACATAATTTTCAACATATTATTAAGACATGTAATCGTATAAGCTTCTCATCATAGCATCAAGTGATTGAATCAAGAAAGTCCGAAAAATAATTTTAATAAGTTCATGCATTCGGACAAATTAACATTCCTAATTCTCTTTTAATGAAATCAAATTGTTCTTCACTTAAAGGCTTTGTAAAAATATCAGCTAATTGATGTTTAGTATCAATGAACTCTATAATTACATCATGATTAGTGACATGATCTCGTATAAAGTGATGTCTAATATCAATATGCTTTGTTCTTGAGTGTTGAATGAGATTCTTTGTTAAGCATATTGCATTTGTGTTATCACATTTAATGGGAATATTTTTAAGATGAATTTTATAATCTTCTAAGGTGTTTTTCATCCACACAACTTGTGCACAACATGCACTAGCTGCAATATACTCAGCTTCGGTTGTTGATAGTGCAACCGAGTTTTGTTTCTTAGATGACTAGGAAACAAGGGCATGTCCTAAAAATTGATATATTCCTGATGTGCTTTTTCTATCTAGTCTACACCCAGCAAAATCCGCATCAGTATAAGCAATTAGCTCAAAATTCTCGGATTTTGGATACCATAATCCTAGATTTATGGTACCTTTAAGATATCTAAGTATTCTTTTAACTGCTTTGAGATGAGATATCTTAGGGTTCGATTGAAACCTAGCACAAAGTCCTACATTGAACATGATATATGGTCTAGTTGTAGTGAGGTAAAGTAAACTTCCTATCATACCCCTATAATTTTTTTGATCGAAGATTTCTCCACTTTCATCAACTTCTAACTTAGTGGAGGTTCTCATAGGAGTGTTGATAGCTTTTGAGCTATCCATATTAAATCTTTTTAGCAAATCTAAAGCATATTTAGTTTGACTAATAAAGATTCCATTGCTTAGTTGCATAATTTGTAAGCCTAAGAAGAAGGTTAATTCTCCCATCAAACTCATTTCAAATTCGAGATTCATAGTTTTAGCAAAAGATTCACAAAGAGATTTATTCGTAGAACCGAAGATAATATCATCAACATAAATCTGAACAATGAGAAAATTATTTTCAAAATTCTTGATAAACAATATAGTATCGACCTTGCCTTTTGTGAAATTATTTTCAATAAGAAAAGAACAAAGTCTCTCATACTAAGCCCTTGGGGCTTGTTTTAAACCATAGAGAGCTTTAGTTAATTTAAACATATGATTAGGGAGGCTATTATTTTCAAATTCGGGAGGTTGTTCAACATAAACTTCTTTGGAAATAAAGCCATTAAGAAAAGCGCTTTTAACATCCATTTGAAACAACTTAAAATTATTATTACTAGAGGCAAGGAGCATCCTTATGGCTTCTAATCGAGCCACAAGAGCGAAGGTTTCTTCGTAATCGATACCTTCTTCTTGGTTGAAACCTTTGGCCACTAATCTAGCCTTGTTTCTAACCACGATACCATATTCATCTTGCTTGTTTCTAAAGACTCATTTAGTACCAATAACTAAATGGTCATTTGGTCTAGGGACAAGCTTCCACACCTTATTTCTCTCAAATTGATTTAACTCATCCTGCATTGCGATAATCCATGAATCATCTTTCATGGCTTCGTCAATACATTTAGGTTCAATTTGGGAGAGAAAAGCGGCATTGGCACAAAAATTTTTAAGAGAAGAACGTGTTTAAACCCCCTTAGATATGTCTCCTAGGATTAGCTCCTTAGGATGAGCATCTACATACTTCCAATCCTTGGGTAAGGATGTTTCGAAAGTGGATACATCCAAGTTGCTAGTTGGAGAAGGGGTTTCATTTAAATTCAAAGAATCGAAATTAACATCATCATCAAAATCATTTTTCTTGATTTTGAAAATCTCATTGAAAACAACATGAATAGATTCTTCTATAATTAAAGTTCTTCTATTGAAGATACGAAAAGCTTTTGAAACCGAAGAATAACCAAGAAAAAATTCTTCATCGGATTTAGCATCAAATTTTCCTAAGGCATCTTTTTCATTCAAGATAAAACACTTATACCTAAAAACTTTAAAATATGAAACATTATGGTTTTTATTGTTCCACAACTCATAGGGAGTTTTGGTGAGTAAGGGTCTTACTAGTACTCTATTCAAAATATAGCATATAGTGTTTACGGCTTCGGCCCAAAAATATTTGGGTAGGCTATGTTCATTCAACATGGTTCTTGCCATTTCTTGTAAATTTCTATTCTTTCTTTCTACTACTCCATTTTGTTAACGATTGCTTAGAGTAGAGAAGTTGTGGTTGTATCCATTAGATTCATAAAATTCTTGAAAATCACGGTTTTGAAATTCACCACTGTGATCACTTCAAATTGATTAAATCATAAAACCCTTTTCATTTTGAACAAGTTTACAAAACCTGGTGAAATATCTAAAGCATTCATTTTTGTGTTTCAAGAGATAAGTCCATGTGTATCTACTATAGTCATCTACAATAACAAAGGCATATTTGCTACCTCCTAGGCTTGATGTAGAGATTAGTCCGAACAAGTCCATATGGATCAATTGCAAGGGCCAAGAGATGCTTATTTGATTCTTAGATTTGAAACTACCTTTAATTTATTTTCCTAGTTGACAAGCATCACACAAATTATCTTTGATGAACTTGATATGAGGAATTCCTCTTACAAGTTCTTTGGATGATATTTGAGTGATTAGTTTCATGCTAGCATGACCTAATCTCCTATGCCAAAGCCAAGCATCCTCATTCAAAACCGAGAAACACATTTCATTACAAAGATCATTGATATCAATGGTATATACGTTATTTTGTTTTAATGTAATCATAGATGTGTTTTTGTATGGTTTTTCAATGATGCAAGCATTAGATTCAAATTTGACAATATATCCTTTATCACATAGTTGACTAATGCTCAAGATGTTATGTTTTAAACTATCAACTAACAAAACATCTTCAATAAAGAAGTTGGTTTTGCTACCTATGGTTCCTTTGCCAATGATTTTACCCTTGTTGTTGTCTCCAAAGTTGACATAGTCTTCGTCTATGCTAGTGAGCTTAGAGAATTAAGATGGATCTCCAGTCGTATGCCTTGAGCATCCACTATCGAGGTACCATCTCTTGCTCCTAGCTTGTGATGGTATATGTTTCTACAAGAAAGGATGACTTTTAGGTACCCATTTACTTTTGGGTGCCTCAAAAACTGATCTAAATTGTTTATTATGTTGTATAGAATTTATTATGGTTCTTTTAGGAACCCAAATCAGTTTGTTCGGACTAACATTCTTGAATGGACAATGATAAGTTATATGCCCATGTTTGCAACAAAAGTTGCATTTGCTTTGGTGCCGAACATGTAAGATAGGGCCTTTAATGAAGGTAGTTGGATTTTAGTGAGGACTTCTTATAAATCCGATTCCACTTCTTTTAGGAATGTGACTCTTATTTGTAAGGATCATATTCAAAGGCTTGCTACCAATCTCGAATTTCTTCAAGGTGTCCTTAAGTAGCAAGTTCTCCTTTTAGAGAGTTTCTAGATCATGACATTTTATACCTGGAGCTAAACTATTATAATATTCAGTTTTAATTTATCGAAATTACTAATAAGACAATCATGCTCCTTTTTAAACAATTTATATTTTCTACTAATTGTTTTGCATTCATCAAATAAGTCATGGAAAGCATTTAATAATTCATCAAATGATAAATCTACATCAATTAAATTCATTACCTCCTCTCCG
Source organism: Musa acuminata AAA Group (assembly GCF_036884655.1). Taxonomy (NCBI): domain Eukaryota; kingdom Viridiplantae; phylum Streptophyta; class Magnoliopsida; order Zingiberales; family Musaceae; genus Musa; species Musa acuminata. The sequence goes on along the minus strand of NC_088330.1, from coordinate 21,227,227 downwards.
ATGGCCATTAGGGCATAGTGAGCAACTTGCTTGGTGTTGGACTCCTCTTCTTCGGATGCGCTTGAGTCATCCCACGTTGCTTTGAGCGCATTCTTCTTTGATGTTCTCTTCTTAGCTTGGGGACAATCAATTTTTTAGTGTCCCGACTTCTTGCATTGTAGCAAATAACTTGGTCCTTCTTGGGTTCAAATTTATTTTTTGTGTCATTTTTAAACTTATTTCTTTTAATAATTTTTTTAAATTTCCTTATTAGAAGTGCCAAGTCATCATCATAGTCCTCATCACTTGAGTTTTCACTCAAGTGGTCTTCTAAAGTTCTAAGTGTCATATCTTCCTGTTCTTTGGAACGATATCTTCTTGCTCTTCATGAGCTTTGCAAGTCATTTCGTAGGTCATTAATGACCCGATTAATTCTTCAAAAGGGAAGTTGTTTAAATCTTTAGCCTCTTGAATAGCTGTGACTTTAGGGTCCCAACTCTTTGGAAGGGATCTTAGAATCTTATTCACGAGCTCAAAATCTGAAAAACTTTTACCGAGTCCTTTTAGACCATTGACGATATCCGTGAAACGGGTGTACATGTCGCCTATGGTCTCGCTCGGTTTCATTCGAAAAAGTTCATAAGAATGTACTAAAAGATTAATTTTTAACTCTTTCACTCTACTCGTGCCTTCGTGAGTCACTTCGAGTGTATGCCAAATATCAAATGCAGTTTTACAAATCGAAACACGATTGAACTCATTTTTATTAAGCGCACAAAATAAGGCATTCATAGCCTTTGCATTAAGAGCAAAAGTCTTCTTCTCCAATTCATTCCAATCGATCATTGGAAGAGAAGACTTTGAAAATCCATTTTCAACAATATTCCAACGTTCAAAATCCATGGAAATAAGGAAGATCCTCATTCAGGTCTTCTAATAGGTGTAGTTTGTCCATTGAACATGGGTGGATGTGTAATAGAGTAGCCCTCTTGGTTTCCGACGTATGCCATCTCTCTTGGGTTTTAATCTGATTGAGAGTTAACCTCGCTCTAATACCAATTGTTAGGATCAAGAGCACTAAGAGGGGGGGGGGGCGGGGTGAATTAGTGTAGCGGAAAAACTTTCGTCGATTTCAAATGATGTTCATACGGTGAAATCATTTCCGATGTAAAACTATTTTCAGAAACTTAACTTGAAAGCGAGTTTGTAAAGGAGTGCAGCAAAAGTAATGAGGAAGTAAAGCACATATGGAGGTTTGTAGTAAGGTAAACAACAAGAATAAATGCAAACCAGAGAGCACCGCAATTTTAGAGTGGTTCGGTGAATCTTGACCTACATCCACTTTTGGCTTCCTCCTCTGACGAGGTCACCGATGTCCAGTAGAGGCCTTCCTTCAATAAGCGAAGACCAACCACCTTTTACACCTTTTCTCCTTTTGACGGGCTTAGGAGACAACCCTTACAAATTTTCACTCCTCTCTTGAATGATGAAAACTTAGAAGAAGAGAGGGAGAAGAACTTCTAGCCTTTTACAATACTTTTAAGCTCTCAAATTCTCAGAATAAATATAAGCTTTCGATTACCCTTTCATGTAGAAAGGGTGGGGTTTATATAGGCCTCAATCAGTTTGAATTTGGAACTGAAAAGTGTCATCTCTTGGTTTTCGGGGTCCTGGCAGTACTACCGCCATAATTGGGCAGTACTACCGCCTGTCATCTGTCATTGAGCAGTACTACTGCTCAGTCTGGGCAGTACTACCGCCTGACATCGCTCGGAGACCGAGCTCAGGCGGTACCACCGCTTGATAGGGGCGGTACCACCGTTGTCAGTAATAACTACCGGCGGTACCATCGCCTGACAAGGGTGGTACTACTGCCCAGAATTCCTAGAAGACCAAGTCTCCTGGGCGGTGCCACCGCCGGCCAGGAATTCTGGGTCTGAATGGGCTAATCTATTCGACCCAATTTGGGTCTGTCAAGGGCCCAATTGATCCCAGATTAAGTTAATGGGATAACCTCCCATTCCTAACTTAATCTACATGATAACTACGATATTTAAGACATTAATACTGCAACTTGCTCCGGTGCATCAATTGCTTCTTCCGGTTGTTGAATCTCGGATTTTGATGATGAAGTCAACTGTCATTTGTTATCTAATCTATATGTTGAGCTAAGTGTGCAGGATTAACTACGATGGAAGAAAGACATGCAGTAGGAGTTGCGCCGGAGTCAAGACAATGATCACGTTGGGAGTTCGAGAGTTCGATGGAAGTTCGGACAGTCGTCGGAGGTTCTACGGGAACAAATCCGAGAAGTCCATGAGATTGTCAAAGAAGCTCGTCGAAACTCACCAAGTGGATCGTCGCAAGTCCAAGAGTTTGCCAGAAGTCCGTAGGAGCATCACTGAGGGTTCATCGGATGATCGACGGAAGTTCGCCGGAAGAAGCGATTGACGCACCGGAGCAAGTTGCAGTAAATGTCTTAGGAAATATCGTACTTAGCACAATGATTAAGTTGGAAATGGGAGGTGATCCCATTAACTTAATCTTGGGGCAATTGGGCCCTTAAAAAACCCAAATTGGGTCGAATGGATCAACCCATTCAGACCCTGATTTCTGTTGGCGGTTGAACCGCCCGAGCTAGGAGGTGGCACCGCCTGGGCTAAGTCTCCGAGCGAGACTGGGCGGTGCAACCGCCCCAGCCAGGAGGTGGCACCGCCTGGGCTCAGTCTCCGAGCGAGACTGGGCGGTGCAACCTCCCTTGACAGGAGGTGGCACCGCCTGGGCTCGGTCTCCGAGCACTAGCTAAGCGGTGCAACCGCCTCAGTCAGGAGGTGGCACCGCCTGAGCTCGGTCTTCAAGCTCTGGCAGGAGGTGCAACCGCCCCTGACAGGAGGTGGCACCGCCTAGAGGCTCAGTCTTCGAGCTCTGCCAAGCGGTGCAACCGCTCCAGTCAGGAGGTGCAACTGCCAGATCCCGGAATTCCGGGAATTGATAGTTTTGAGCTCCAAATTTGAACTGGGTTGGGGCCTATAAATACCCCACCCATTCAGTACTAAAAGAGCACTGAACATACACCGAAATCTTGATCTTGTTCTGTGATTTTTAGAGCTCAAAATTGTTGTAAAGGCCAAAAGTTCTTCTCCCTCTTTTCTTCCAAGTTCTGAGCTTTAAAGAGAGGAGAGAAAATTCTATAAGGGTTGTCTCCTAAGCCCGTCAAAAGGAGTGAAACTGTAAAAGGGTGGTTAGCCTTCGCCTATTGAAGGAAGGCCTCTAGTTGACGTCGGTGACCTCATCGGTGGAGGAAGCCAAAAGTAGAGTAGGTCAAGATTGACCGAACCACTCTATATCTCGGTTTGCATTTACTTTAAGCATCTTATCTTTACTGCAAACCTCCTCAATAGCTTACTGCCTTCTATGTTTTTATGAACGTGTTTCAAAGTTCAGTGCTTTCCGAATCGATGTTTAGACGCAAATCAGTTTTATCGTACGAACATCATATTTCAGTTTGCGCTTACGTTCTGATTTCCATCATAACGGTAAACTGCCTTTATATCTTTGCTTTAACTGCATCTCGCTTCATCTCAAGTTAAAGTGGTTTACTAATCGGCTTTCACACCGAAATCGCTTTTATCGTACGAACGTCGTATTTCAGTTTGCGCTTATATTCTGATTTTCATCATAACTGCAAACTGCCTTCATAGATGGACTTTAACGTCATCTCGCTTGATCTTAAGTTAAAGTAATCTTAGAATCGGCTTTCACACCGAAATCATTTTTATCGTTCGAATGTTTTTTATCGTTGAAAGATTTCTGCTACACTAATTCACCCCCCCCCCCCCCCCCCCCCCCCCCCCCCCCCCCCTTGTGCTCTTAATCTTAACACCGGCAAGCTTCCGGCTAACATCCGATGAACCCTCGGCGATGCTCCGACGGACTTCTGACAAACTCTTGGACTTGTGACGATCCACTTAGTGAGTTTCGACAAGCTTCTTTGGCAAGCTCCTGGACTTCTCGGATTTGTTCCTGCAGAACCTTCGACGACCGTTCAGACTTCCGTCAAACTCTCGAACCCCCAACGTGATCATGGTCTCAACTCCGGCATAACTCCTGTTGCATATCTTTCTACCATCATAGTTAATTCTGCACATTTATCTCAACATATGTAATAGATAACAAATGACAATTGACTTCATCATCAAAATCTGAGATTCAACAAAACTTTCTAAGGTTTACAACTTTAGAATCATAGAGTTTTGCTCAATATTTCTTGCTTTTCCATGCAGGAATAGCTGGGGTATTTATAGGCTCCAAATGGATTCAAATTTGGAGCCCAAAATTCAAACCCCTAAAATTTTAGGGTACGAGTGGTAGCACCGCCTGCACTGGGCGGTACCACCGCCTGTAGCCTGACACTAGGTGGTACCACCGCCCAGTCTAGTGGTACTATCGTCAAGAAGATTGTCTGGGTGGTACCACCGTCTGACATAGTCTCAGAGATTGTGTGATGACGGTTTCACTTGTTTGGTCATTGTTTGGGCCTTTCTCTTTGCCCAACAAAGCCCAAACTTGGGCCCAACTATCCCCTAATTGGGTTGGCCCAATTATAATTCTAATTATATGTTAACCATGAATTTTAAGACATTTACTAAGCTAAACAAAGTCTGTAAGTCTAGGAGGTTTCTTCCGGTGAGCTTATGACGAACTTCCAACGATCTATTGGCAATGTTCCAGCGGACTCCTAGCAAGCTCTTAGACTTCATGACAATCTTCTTGGCGAGTTCCGACAAGCTTCTTTGGCAAGCTCCTGGACTTCTTGGTTGATTCCAGCAGAACTTCCGACGAACTCTCGAACTCTCAATGAAGTCTCGTTCTTGACTTCGGGACTTTATTTTGCTTTATGCCTTGCTATCATAGTTAATCATGCACACATAAAAATCTACTTTGATCTAGACAATTAATACTAAGCTAATCAGATGTTGTCCGACATGTCATTGGTTCATCGACGCCTTGTCCGATTGTTCAGTGCATTGTCCTCTCTTATGGCCTATTGCCCAATCAGCCAGTTGACGTCTGCAACTCTGATTTCCTTAGTGCAATATCCGCTCTTCTTGGCCCGATGCCCGAACTCATGGCCCGAAGTCTTCTGTCGATACATCGACCGATCTTTCGGCGTGATGTCCAATCTTCTGACATGTTTTTCTCCGGCACAACGTGATTCTTCCTACTTTAATTGTCTCATCATGATCAAAGCATCTTGCATCACTCAAAACACAAATCAAATCATAAACACTTATCAATTAGTTTCGTCATCAAAATCCGAGATTCAACAATCTCCCCTTTTTTGATGATGACAACCAATTGATAACGGAGTTAACCTTAACTCCCGGAGTTTAAACAAACTCCCCCTATCAATATGTCATATTGATAGAACTCTTGGATTCAAAAATCCAAGCAATATGTTATCATAAAACTTATGTATAACATCATACTTCTCCCCCTTTGTCATCAACAAAAAGGAGAAGTTTAACTATTAAGTGTTTGAGATATAAGTTCAAATCATTACATAATAAATGTCAAGTTTAATCATCATGCATGCTAGCAAATTTAGCAAGTGCCACATCATATTAGAACATGCAAGCTATCAAGTTTTTCTTTCTTTTGTAATGTGTAAGTTTCCAAAATTTGCATCTTGAGCTCCCCCTTTGTCATTGTCAAAAAGAAGAGAATAAAAATACAATGATGCAAATCATTTCCCTTTACATCAATTTTCAAAATATGATAAAGATAAAGTGTCATTAGTATTTCAATATGTTTGTACATCATTATAGTTTCAAATTAAAATATGCACAATTTCAAAACCTTATATTTCATCCTTACTTCATGCATGAAACTAAACATAAATCAATATTTTTAATTATTTTTCACTTCATGATTGTTGGTACCAAACATTCAAATTCAAATTATAAAAATCATCAAAATCACTTACAAGAGATTCAAAATGAAATAAATAAATTTATCAATCTCTTGAAATGCTAGTGATTTTTTTTCTCCCCTTTTGTCACTGTAATTAAGAAAGAAGAGAAGAATAATACAATAGTGCAATTCATTTCCTTTTACTTTAATCTTCAAATCATGACAAGGATAAATAACAAAGATGAAAAATCAAGTCATGAATGTCAAAAGACCGTATATCATTTTTGACAAATTTCTTCTTTGGTAAATAGAAAGAATGATAGAAAAAGAAAACTAAAGTTATAATTCCAAGAATTCACAAGAAAAATTATGATTCATTTGACAAAAAGATCATCGATTCATGCATTTGAATAAATATTTTTAAATCGTCACTTCAACTCATCATGCATAATTTCAAAATGTAAAATCATCAAACATGATACAATCATTTATTTTCAAAATATTCATCATTATTTTTAACTTATTCAATTTGTTAAATCAACACAATATCATGAGTATTTCCTACATTCATATCATCATATAAAGAATATCAAGAAGAATTAATTGAGTGATGAGATAAATATTTTATGAATACAAAGAATTGTACATAAAAATCATATCATGAGAGATAAAATATCAAAGATCATGAAGACAAATTGTGAGTATCAAGAGACATATTATGATTTTTTTTGGATAACTCAAATAGCGAAAAGAAAGAATCATAGTAGACAATCTAGATTTATAAAAAGAATTTTCAAGTTATAATTTCGAGAAATCTAGAGAATGATTTCGATAAAATCCATTAAATTTAAATCATTTTCATAATCCATGAGATTCACAAAAGCATAATATACACGGATTCATTAATGAAAAATCAAAATCAATTTCATGGTTCAAAAAATTCATAACACAGGAATTGAGAAATTTTCAAGAAATGTATTCCCCTTTTATTTCATACAAGCATGCCTTTGCTAAATAAAAACATTCATCATTGTTTTAAGACCAAAAAATTAAATTTCATCATGACAAGGGTCAACGAGCCATAAATCACAAAAATCATCATGCATAATTTTGAAATATAAACTCATTAAGCATGATCATTATGCATCATTACTTTGGGCATGATACCAAAACATAGTTTCAAGTTTTCAAGGTATAACATGCACAATTTCAAACTATAAACTCATTAAGAATGATATCAAATCTCTTAACGTTTTCATTAAGACTTTAAGTATGGTTTCATTGAACATAATGTTGAATGATTCTTAAAGATATCTAATTTTTTTTAGTTTCAATTTGTATGATTGACTTTATATTAGCATGGCCAAATATTTGTTCTTATATCAAAATCATGCATCATGTTTAAAATCGAAAACCAAGGACAAGATTCATCACAAAAATCATTAAGCCTTTCATACAAAAGCTATCATGTATAACTTCAAAATCTCATGCAATTGTCATTATCATTTTCAAAATTACTAGAAAGATAAGTATGATCCTGAAACTTCAAACATTTTCATGAAATAAAAAAAATTATATAATTTTTCTAAACTAAATTAAAAATAACTTATGAAAAGCATCATATAATTTTGAAATAAATTAAAGGAGTTTCATTTGAGTTATTTACCTCATTGTCAAGAGTCAGCAAAGTGAAGTTAGTTGTTTCATATTTATCGGTTTGCTCCTCTTCTTCGGATGCACTTGTTTCGTCCCAATTTTTATTCTTTTTAAGTTTATTTTTATTTTTTGATTATTGTTTCATGAACTTTTTAAATTTCATGAGGAGTTCAAGTTCACCATCACTTGAGCTTATGCTTGAGTGGTGTTCAATTGTTCTAAGTCTCAAATCCTTCCTATTCTTTGGAAGGTAGTTTTCATGTTCGTTAAGTGCCACATTAGTCATTTCATAGGTCACCAGGTCACCAAGGACCCGATAAGTTCTTCGAGAGGAAAATTGTTCAAGTTTTTTTATTCTTGAATAACCGTTACTTTTGAATCCCAAGTTTTAGAAAGTGAGCGTAAAACTTTATTCACAAGTTCAAGAATCGAAAAACATTTGCTAAGAGTTTTTAAATCATTGATGATATCCTTAAAATGGGTATACATATCAACAACGGTTTCGCTTGGTTTCATATGAAAAAGCTCAAAATCATGCATTAAAAAATTGATCTTCGAATCTTTTACTCCATTAGTGAATTTGTATGTAATTTTGAGAGTGTGCCATATATCGAAAGCCATTTTGCACATAGAAATTCAGTTAAATTCTTTTTTGTCTAAGGCGCAAAATAGAGCATTCATAGCTCTAGCATTTAAAGAAAAAATCTTCTTCTCCAAATCATTCCAATGGTTCATTGGAAAAGAAGACCTTTCAAATCCGTTTTCAACAATATTCTATAAATTTAAATCCAAGGAAAGCAAGAAAACTCTCATCCGAGTTTTCCAATAAGTGTAGTCCGTCCCATTGAACATGGGAGGACGAATGAGAGAGTGACCCTCTTGAAAGCTGAAAAGTGTTATTTCTCTTTGAGTGTTAAACCAAATGAGAAAAATATGGCTCTAATACCAACTGTTAGGAAAATGTCAGCACTAAGAGGAGGCAGTGAATTAGTGCAACGGTAAAATTACATCGGTTTGGAAAATCTTTCGTACGTTGATAATCGAACTCGAAAGATAACTTGAAATCTCGTTTATATATAAAGTAAAAGCAATAGGCAAGTAAAGATTTAGTTTGCAGTTAAAGTAATTTGCTCAAAATAAATGCAAACCAGATTTTATAGTGGTTCAGTCATCGTGACCTACATCCACTCCACCGATTCCTCTTCCGTCAAGGCCACCAGCATCCACTATTGGTCTTCTTTCAATGGGTGAAGACCAACTACCCTTTTACACCCTCTTCTCCTTTTCACAGGTTTAGGAGACAACCTTTTACAACCTTCTTTTATAAGGTATCCCTCTCACACTTCTCTTAGAAATCTCTCTAAGCTTTGGGAGGAGGGAACTAAACTTTCTAAGGTTTATAACTTTAGAATCACAGAGTTTTGCTTAATATTTCTTGATTTTCCATGCAGGAATAGCTGGGGTATTTATAGGCTCCAAATGGATTCAAATTTGGAGCCCAAAATTCAAACCCCCGAAATTTCAAGGTACGGGTGGTACCACTACCTAGAAGACTGTTTGGGCAGTACCACCACCCAAACTGGTGGTACCACCGCCTGACATAATCTCAGAGACTGTGCCATGACGGTTTCACTTGTTTAGTCACTGTTTGGGCCTTTCTCTTGGTCCAACAAAGCCTAAACTTAGACCCAACTATCCCCTAATTAGGTTTGCCTAATTTTAATCATAATTATGTGCTAATTATAAATTTTAAGATATTTTCTAACTTAAAAAAGGTCCGTAAGTCTAGGTTTTTTCGGATGAACTTCCGACGATCTTCCGGCGAACTTCCGATGATCTCTCGGCAATGTTCCAGCGGATTCCTAGCAAGCTCCTGGACTTCACGATAATCTTCTTAGCGAGTTTTGATAAGCTTCTTTGGCAAGCTCTTGGACTTCTTGGTTGGTTTTGGCAGAACTTCCGACGAATGTCCGGACTTCCGACGAACTCTCGAACTCCCAACGATGTCTCGTTCTTGACTTCAGGACTTTATTATGCTTTATGCCTTGCTATCGTAGTTAATCCTGCACATATAAAAATCTACTTCGATCTAGACAATTAATACTAAGCTAATCAGCTATTGTTTGACATATCATTGGTTCATTGACGCTTCGTCCAATTATTTAGTGCATAATCCTCTCTTGCACCCTATTGCCCAATTGGCCAGTTGCCTTTCACAAATCCGATTTCCTTAACGCAATATCCGCTCTTTTTAGCCCGATGCCCAAACTCATGGCCCGAAGCCTTCTGTCGATACATCGACCGATCCTTCGGCGCGACATCCAATCTTCTGATATGTTTTTCTCTGGCCCAACATGATTCTTCCTGCTTTAATTATCTCATCCTGATCGAAGCATCCTATTTCACTCAATACGTAGATTAAATCATAAACACTTATCAATTGGTTTCATCATCAAAATCTGATATCCAACACATCGTTGCCTCCCAACCCTCAGTAGCAGCGATCCCTCCATACAGCGATCGCAACAAGCATTGCTACCTCCTATCCACGCCATCGTAGCCACCGCAGCTACAACCTCGCATCCTCGTAGCAACCCTTCATTCCCATAGTGTTGCCACTAACTACATCACAACAACAGCACCGAATAGGGCAGTAATTAATGCCCTAGTCCTCACACTAGAAATAGGTGTTGAGATTACAGATTAGTAGTCTTACGCAATGACCACCGATAACTTAGTGAAAGCACAAATGGAATCATTGGAAATCAGAATTGAGAACTGGCTGTAAGAAACACTTAATGATTTCAAAAAGAGCCTTCTAGAGAGCCTAAGTAAATTTTAACAAGATGGGGGCTCTGTTAGGATCGAGAGCACTAAGAGGGGGGGGGGGGGGGGGAGGGGTGAATTTGTGCAGCGGAAATCTTACAGCGATTAAGAACGAAAGCTGCGTTCGTTCGATAAAAGATTATTATGATGCAAAAGCCGATTGACAGTTTGTATCTAAGTGCAGTTTGCATCTAAATGCAGTTTTGCGTCTAAATGCAGTTTGCATCTAAATGCAGATTGCGTCTAAGCGCAGTTTGCATCTAGGCGCAGTTTGCGTCTAAGCGCAGATTGCGTCTAAGCGCAATTTGCGTCTAAACACAGTTTGCGTCTAAACACTATTTGCGTCTAAGCGCAGTTTGCGTGTAAGCGCAGTTTGCGTCTAAGCGCAGTTGGCGTCTAAGCGCAGTTTACGTCTAAACGCAGTTTGCGTCTAAACACAGTTTACGTCTAAACACAGTTTACGTCTAAACGCAGTTTGCATCTAAACGCAGTTGGCGTATAAGCGCAGATGACAGTTTGCAGTTATAAATGGAATCAAGACGTAAACGTAAACTGCACAGAAACTCGTTCGTAAAAGCGTAGAAGACAGTTTGCAGTTATAAATGGAATCAAGACGTAAACGTAAACTGCACAGAAACTCGTTCGTAAAAGCGCAGAAGACAGTTCGCAGTTATAAACAGATTCAAGATGTAAATGTAAGCTGCAATGTAACGATCGTACGAAAACACCTTTTTACGTCTGAATGCAGATTCGGAAAGATTAGAACTTAGAAACTTGTTCGTAAAAGTGCAGAGAGCAGTGGCTATGTAGGAGGTTTGCAGTAATGATAAAGTGCTCAAAATAAACGCAAACCAGAGATTTAGAGTGGTTCGGTCAGTCTTGACCTACTCCACTTTTGGCTTCCTCCACCGGCGAGGTCACCGACGTCAACTAGAGGCCTTCCTTCAATAGGCGAAGGCCAACTGCCCTTTTACAGTTTCTCTCCTTTTGACAGGCTCAGGAGACAACCTTTACAGACCTTTCTCTCCTCACTTTACAACTCAAAACTTGAAGAACAGAAGGAGGAGACTTAAAGGCTTTACAACACTTTTGAGCTCTTAGAATCACAGAAAAGATCAAGATTTCGGTGTAGGTCTGTGTCTTTTCAGTGCTGAATGGGTGGGGTATTTATAGGCCCCAACCCAATTCAAATTTGGAGCTCAAAACGATCAAATCCCGGAATTCCGGGATCAGGCGGTTGCACCTCCTGACTGGAGAGGTTGCACCGCCTGGCAGAGCTCGAAGACTGAGCCCAGGCGGTGCCACCTCTTGACTGAGGCGGTTGCACCTCTTTGCCAGAGCTCGAAGACCGAGCTCAGGCGGTGCCACCTCCTGGCTGGGGAGGTTGCACCGCCCAGTCTCGCTGGGAGGCTTAGCCCAGGCGGTGCCACCTCCTGGCCTAGGCGGTTGCACCTCCTGGTGCAATCAGGGTCCGAATGGTTAGCTCCATTCGGCCCAATTTCAGTCTTTCAGGGGCCCAATTGCCCCAAGATTAAGCTAATGGGATCACCTCCCATTTTCCAACTTAATCAACATGCTAACTACGATTAGATCTAAGACAATTTCTGCAGCTTTGCTTCGGTGCGTCAATCGCTTCTTCCGGCGAGTTTCCGACGAACTTCCGTCGATCATCCGATGAACCCTCGGTGATGCTCCTGCGGACTTCCGGCAAACTCCTGGACTTTGCGACGATCCACTTGGTGAGTTCCGACGAGCTTCGCTTGGCAAGCTTCTGGACTTCTCGGATCTGTTCTCGCAGAACCTCCGATGACCGTCCGAACTTCCGTCGAACTCTCGAACTCCCAACGTGATCATGAACTTGACTCTGGCGCAACTCCTGCTGCTTGTCTAACTTTCATCGTAGTTAATCCTGCACACTCAAAACAAAAACTTCGATCGAGACAATTAATCCTAAGCAATTAACCAAGTTGTCCGGCATGTCATTGGTCCCTCGACGCTTCGTCCGATTCTTCGGCGCATCGTCCTTTCCTGCAGCCTATTACCCAATCGGCCAGTTGACTCAGCAACTCCGATATCCTTGGCACAATACCTGCTCTTCTTGGCCCGATGCCCGAGTCCACGGCCCGAATCCTTCTGTCGATACGTCGACCGATCCACCGGCCCGACGTCCAATCTTCTGACATGTTCCTCCGGCACAACATGATGTTCCTGCTTTAATTGTCTCATCCTAATCGAAGCACCCTGCGTCACTCAAAACGCAGATTAAATCATAAACATATATCAAGGAGTTTCATCATCAAAATACGAGATTCAACAATCTCCCCCTTTTTTATGATGACAACTACTTGATGACGGAGTTAAACTTAACTCCCGGAGTTTAAACAAACTCCCCCTATCAATATGCCATATTGATAGAAACTCTTAGATTCAAAAATCTAAGCAACATGTCATCATAAACAGAGTTAACCATAACTCCCAGAGTTTAAACAAACTCCCCCTATCAATATGCCATATTGATAGAAACTCTTGGATTCAAAAATCCAAGCAACATGTCATCATAAACTTATGCATAACATGTGATGTCATCAACATACTTCTCCCCCTTTGTCATCAACAAAAAGGAGAAGTACCACAATCAAGTGTTTGTGATGTAAGTTTTAACTCATTGCATGAAAAACATAATATCAAGTTTTATCATCATGCAGTTTTGAATCCAGAAAATTTAGCAAATGTTACATCATGCTTAGAACATTCAAGCTATCAAGTTTTAGATACGCAAGTTTTACAGCATACAAGATAGCACTTTTATGCAAGCTAGCAATGTTGCAACATTTTAGAACTTGCAAGCTAGCAAATTAGAGATGTTCAAGAAGGCAACTCTTGCTTCTTGAAATATGCAAGTTGTAAGCTAGCAACTTTTTACGATATGCAAGTTTTGCTTCTTGAGATATGCAAGATAGCACTTTTACAAATTTTTGTTTGGCAAGCTTGTGATGTTCAAGATAACAAGCTCTTTCTTCTCTTTTGAGAAGTGTCATTTTTGCTTTCTTTGCAAAGTGCAAGCTAGCAAAATGCCAAACTAGCAAGAGATAATGTTTTACATGAGGCAAGCAAACAATTTGGCAAGTGTTACATTTGCATCTTCTCTTTATATGTGCAAGAAAATAAATAAGTTTTTGCATTTTCTTGACATTTCAAGCTAGCAATTATCGGTGATGTTCAAGATAGCATTTTCTTCTCTTTTGTAATTTTTGCCTCTTTTTTTTTTTTTGAATTGTGCTAGCAAGTTATCTCCTCCTTAGTCATTGTCAAAAAGAAGGGAAAACCCTTTCTGTCAATTTCTAAATCATGACAAAGATGAGTAATCATTCTTATTTCAAAATTCCATAATTGAGATAAACCTTGAATTCAAATCAAGGCAATTTTAATCAAGGTTCATATCATATGCAATACATTACGTAGAAAGCATAAGTATTGCATGCATCATTTTAGCAACAAATCATAGCATTTCATCACATGGCAAGATATCATCAAGTAGAATTACGATGCAAGTTCTTGATATCTTAACATGATGAAAATTCAAATATGGCACTTATAGTATCAATTCATATATTTCTCCCCCTTTATCATCAACAAAAGGAGAAGTAGCTCTAGCTATTTTAAAATATATGCAAGTTTTTATAACATGAAGCTATATTTTCATCACAACATATAAGCACAAAAGCATAGCAAGATTCTTAGGTTCAATCATGTCAATTCAACACTTGCTTCATGTGCAAGATTGCACTTGCTTTTCTTTGCATGTTCTAACTAGCAAAAGCTTTCTCCCCTTTGTTTTTGTCGAAAAGAAGGGAGAAATCAATGGCCAAAAATTTTAATTATTATACAGGCCATATTACAAAATCTTGTCATGATATCAAGAAAGTTCAAGAAGGACATGATCCATTCAACAAATCCTTTTAATAGGGCAAAGGAATTATATAACCAAGAATCATGATTAAAATATTTCAATATCATAGATCAAGTCATGATTCGTGATTCATCATAAAGCAAATTAATTTTCAGTCATCACATAAGGCATTTAAAGAATTTTTGAAACATAGAAGAATGATTAATTTAAGCATGTAATGTTTCAATCAAAATCAAGTCATGAATACCAATACTTTCATATTGTGAGTATCAATTCATGAATACCAAAAGATATTATTTGTGATTTTAATTTTGCAAGATCATGATTATGATTTAGACATAACTTATTCAAATCAAATCGTCAACTTGAAACTCATAATCAAGTCATTAAAATTAATTTCGAAATTCATAAAATATCATGAAATCAAAAGACAAGTTGCATTTCATTTGAAGAACTCCTTTTTGATAAATGTAGGGAGCATAATGAACGATCTTGATTTATATAGAGCTTCATGTTATAATTATCAAGATCATGATTTTAATAATTATTCTCTTTAGCAAAGAATCACAAAAGCACTTTATTTTTGCATAAGAAATCTCATTGTATTATGATTTATAAATTCTTTTTCAGCACATGAATCATAGGAGATATGTATGTGAAACAAATCTTTGCAAGCAAAGACACTATCATTCATATTTCAAGATGGAATTTATAAGCAGGAATCATTTCATCAAATCCATTTTAGAAAAATATTTTTCAAAAATGTATGAGAAAATCCGATTGTTAGGATACCAATTGTTAAGTGAATTCGAAAATGAAATTAGTACCTTCATGCATTCGGATAAGATTTTGCTATAGATTTTCAAGTTCAATTATGAAGATAAAACATGCTGATGATCATAAAAATTTATGTATCCAAAACATATAATTTCCAACATGTTATAGTGTAAAATCATCATGGCAATTAAGTGTTTTGAACACTGAATCAAGAATGTCCGAAAAATAATCTTAACACGTTCATGCATTCGAGCACATTTTTGCAATAGTTTTTCAAATATACTCATGAGAATAACACATGCTTATCATCGGCTTAAAATCTCATGCATAAAATTGTTAATCAAAATATTTAATTTCATCATTATGCATTTCTTCAAATCAAACATGATCTTTAATCAAAATCGAGAAATAACAATGGAAATCAACGTAATACACATTATTACTTCTTAACCATGATTTCATATTTTCAATCAAGATCATTTTATTTGTTTATCATAAAATATGCAATATTATCATTTTCGAAATTACTTAGTATGATCATAATAATTTTTAAGAAAATTAATTCTAAACTAAAAGAGAAAAATACATCATGAGAGCATCAAGTAATTTCAAAATAAATTAGGGGGATTTCGATTACCTCATCATTGTAGGCTATTAAGGCGTAGTTTGCCGCCTTGCTTTTGTTGACTTCCTCACCTTCGGAGGAGCTCGATTCATCCCAATTTTTGTTCTTCTTCTTGCGTTTAAAGCAAGTAGTTCGATTCTTTTTGCTTTTTAATTTTCGTTTCATTTGTAGTTTAAGTTCACCATCACTTGAGCTTATGCTCGAGTGGTCTTCAAATGTTCTATGTCCGAAATCCTTCCTGTTCTTTGGAAGGTGGTTCTCAAGTTCTTCACGTGCATTGCACGTCATTTCATATGTGATCAATGAACCAATTAGTTCTTCAAGTGGAAATTGGTTCAAGTTTTTCGATTCTTGAATAGCAGTTACTTTTGAATCCCAAGTTTTAGAAAGTGAGCGCAAAACTTTGTTAACGAGTTCAAAATCCGAAAAGCTTTTACCAAGTGATTTTAAACCATTGACGACATCCGTAAAACGGGTGTACATGTCAACAACGGTTTCGCTTGGTTTCATATGAAAAAGCTCGAAATCATGCAGTAAAATATTAACTTTCGAGTCTTTGACTCTACTAGTTCCCTCGTGCGTGATTTCAAGAGCGCGCCAAATATCGAAAGCCATTTCGCACAAAGAAACCCGATTGAACTCATTTTTGTCCAAAGCGCAAAATAAGGCATTCATAGCCTTTGCGTTTAAAGAAAAATACTTCTTCTCTAAATCCGACCATTCGTTCATCGGTTTAGAGGGAAGTTGAAAACCGTTTTCAATGATATTCCATAAATCCAGATTTAGAGAAATCAAGAAAACTCTCATTCGAGTTTTCCAAAAAGTGTAGTCCAATCCGTTAAAGAACGGTGGACGAAAGACCGAAAAGCCCTCTTGAAGAGCCATTTCTCTCGGGTGTAAATCCGAAATGAGAAATACCCCGCTCTGATACCAATTGTTAGGATCGAGAGCACTAAGAGGGAGGGGGGGTGAATTAGTGCAGCGGAAATCTTACAGCGATTAACAACGAAAGCTGCGTTCGTTCGATAAAAGATTATTACGATGCAAAAGCCGATTTACAGTTTGTATCTAAGTGCAGTTTGCGCAGTTTGCATCTAAATGCAGTTTTGCGTCTAAATGCAGTTTGCGTCTAAATGCAGATTGCGTCTAAGCGCAGTTTGCATCTAGGCGCAGTTTGCGTCTAAGCGTAGATTGCGTCTAAGCGCAGTTTGCGTCTAAGCGCAGTTTGCGTCTAAACACAGTTTGCGTCTAAACACTGTTTGCGTCTAAGCGCAGTTTGCGTCTAAGCGCAGTTTGCGTCTAAGCGCAGTTGGCGTCTAAGCGCAGTTTGCGTCTAAGCGCAGTTTACGTCTAAACGCAGTTTGCGTCTAAACACAGTTTACGTCTAAACACAGTTTATGTATAAACGCAGTTTGCGTCTAAACGCAGTTGGCGTATAAGCGCAGATGACAGTTTGCAGTTATAAATGGAATCAAGACGTAAACGTAAACTCCTGGACTTTGCGACGATCCACTTGGTGAGTTCCGACGAGCTTCGCTTGGCAATCTTCTGGACTTCTCGGATCTGTTCTCGCAGAACCTCCGACGACCGTCCGAACTTCCGTCGAACTCTCGAACTCCCAACGTGATCATGAACTTGACTCCGGCGCAACTCCTACTGCTTGTCTAACTTTCATCGTAGTTAATCCTAACTTTCATCGACGATTAAAACTGCGTTCGTACGATAAGAGCGATTTCGATAGAAAAGCCGATTCATAAATCACTTTAACTTGTGATCAGCAAGATGCAGTTAAAGTGAATCTATAAGGGCAGTTTGCAGTTATGATGGAAATCAGAATGTAAGCGCAAACTGAAATATGATGTTCGTATGATAAAACTGATTTACGTCGAAACACTGATTCAGAAAATACTGAACTATGAAACATGATCGTAAATTCGCAGAAGGCAGTAAGCTATTGAGGAGGTTTGCAGTAAAGATAATATGCTCAAAGTAAATGCAAACCAGAGAGCACCACGATTTTAGAGTGGTTCGGTCAATCTTGACCTACATCCACTTCTAGCTTCCTCCACCGACGAGGTCACCGATGTCCACTAGAGGCCTTCCTTCAATAGGCGAAGGCCAACTACCCTTTTACAGTTTCACTCCTTTTGACGGGCTTAGGAGACAACCCTTATAGAATTTTCTCTCCTCTCTTGAAAGATCAGAACTTGGAAGAAAAGAGGGAGAATAACTTGTAACTCATACAACACTTTTGAGCTCGAAAAATCATAGAGTAAGATCAAGATTTCGATGGTTTTGGTTGCTCTTTCATTGCTGAAAGAGTGGGGTATTTATAGGCCCCAAACCAGTTTGAATTCTGAGCTCAAAACAGTCAATTCCCGGAATTCTGAGGTCTGGCGGTTGCATCGCCTAGCAGAGCTCGGAGACTGAGCCTCTGGGCGGTGCCACCGCTTGTCAGGGGTGGTTGCACCTCCTACCAGAACTCAGAGGCCGAGCTCAGGTGGTGCCACTGCCTGACTGGGGTAGTTGCACCTCTATCAGAGGCAGTTGCACTGCCCAGCCAGAGCTCA
Organism: Musa acuminata AAA Group; assembly: GCF_036884655.1. NCBI lineage: Eukaryota > Viridiplantae > Streptophyta > Magnoliopsida > Zingiberales > Musaceae > Musa > Musa acuminata. Next base: position 21,208,971 of record NC_088330.1, on the reverse strand, counting down.
GAGACTAAGCCCTGGGTGATGCCACCGTTGACCCAGGCGATGCCACCTCTGGCCAAGTAATCTGGGTCCGAATGGGCTGATCCATTCGGCCCAATTTGGGTCTTTCAAGGGCCCAATTGCCCCAAGATTAAGTTAATGGGATTACCTCCCATTTCTAACTTAATCATCATGCTAACTACGAATTTCTTAAGACATTTACTACAGCTTGCTCCGGTGCATCAATCGCTTCTTCCGGCTAACTTCCGGCGAACATCCGACGAACCTCCAGCGATGCTCCGACGGACTTCCGGCAAACTCCTGGACTTGCGATTATCCACTTGGCGAGTTCCAACGAGCTTCTTTTGGCAAGCTCCTGGACTTCTCGGATTTGTTACCGCAGAACCTCCGACGACCGTCCGAACTTCCGTCGAGCTCTCGAACTCCCAACGTGATCATAGTCTTAACTCCGGCGCAACTCCTGCTGCATGTCTTACTTTCATCGTAGTTAATCCTGCACACTTATCTCAACATATGGATTAGATAACAAATACAATTGACATCATCATCAAAATCTGAGATTCAACAATCTCCCCCTTTTTGATGATGATAATCAATTGATAACGGAGTTAACCTTAACTCCCCCTATCTAAGTGCCATAATTGAGATAAGTCATTCTTGAATTCAAAGCCATTGAATTCAAGAGACATATTGATTAGTTAAAATCATTTAACTTTATCAATACTCCCATCATGATTCCCATCATGATGTATCTCTCTGAAAATGATGTATGATGTTAAGGCTTGACATCCATTTTCAAATTTCAAATGTGAATTATGGTCATGGTAGCAATTCATCATATGGTAAGATATCAACACGTAAAATTACGATGCAAGTTCTTGATATCTTAACATGATGCAAATATGGAAATCATAACAAATATGCCATAATGCAAATATGGCAATCATAGTTATCATCAATTCATATATTTTTGATGATGCAGTCATAGCATAATCATAGCATCAATAATCATATATCTGCTTCTTTCAACATAATATGACATTTATAGCATCAATTCATATACTTCTCCCCCTTTGTCATCAACAAAAAGGAGAATGATATAAACAACTTTTAAATATACGTGCGATGCCATAAGTAGGTTCATGTCATTTATAGGATACAAATATTTCAAGAAAAACATGACATGGAGATTATTTACATAGAGTGAAAACTTCTTCCTTTTTATTTGTTATTATCTTTTTTGCATGAAGGAGGAAAGCCATTTGTGTAGTTCAAATCGATAGGATATTAAGGCATGCTTTACAAGGATCAGGATATTTATGTGAATCAAATCCTTGCAAAAAGTATCTTCCTTTTATAAGAAGGAATCATCAAATTTATTTCTTAAAGGGAATATTTTTCACATGATAAGTCTAAAAGATATGCATTTGCTAGATGATTCTATTTGTCAAAAATCAATGACGTGAATCAAAGTCCGAAAGAGAATAATGTATTCATGAAATCCGATTAGAACTGAAAATTTAATTTAACACTTTCATGCAATCGGACAAGACTATGAAGACATGCTCATCGTTATGGAAATTTTTTGTATTAATTTCCAACATGTTATTTTAGGCATGTAATGACAATTAAATGATTTGATCATTCAATCAATAAAGTCCGAATAATTTTAACAAGTTTATGCATTCGGACACATCAACATTCCTAATTCTCTTCTTATGAAATCAAATTGTTCTTCACTTAGAGGTTTTGTAAAAATATCAGCTAGTTGATGCTTAGTATCTATGAACTCTATAATTACATCACGATTAGTAACATGATCTTATATAAAATGATGTCTAATATCAATATGTTTTGTTCTTGTGTGTTGAATGGGATTCTTTGTTAAACATATTGCACTCGTGTTATCACATTTAATGTGAATGTTTTTAAGATAGACTTTATAATCTTCTAAGGTGTTTTTCATCCACACAACTTGTGCACAACATGCACTAGCTGCAATATATTCAGCTTCAGTTGTTGATAGAGCAACCGAGTTTTGTTTCTTAGATGACCAGGAAACAAGGGAATGTCCAAAAAATTGACATGTTCCTGTTGTGCTTTTTCTATCTAGTCTACACCTAGCAAAATCTGCATCAGCATAAGCAATTAACTCAAAATTTTCAGATTTTAGATACCATAATCCTAGATTTGTGGTACTTTTAAGATATCTAAGTATTCTTTTAATTGCTTTGAGATAAGATATCTTAGGGTTCGATTGAAACCTAGCGCAAAGTCCTATACTAAACATGATATCTGGTCTAGTTGTAGTTGTTGAATCTCGGATTTTGATGATATAATCAATTGGTGGGTTAATTGATCTAATCCATATTATTGAGTTAAGTATGCCGGATTAACTATGATAACCAGAAAACATAAAGCAAGGATACCGGAGTCGAGCTCGATGGACGTTTAAGAGACCGAAGAATCATCGGAGATGCTGCCGGAACCATCCGAGAAGAAATCGGGAACGTGTCGGAAGTTCGCCGAAGGAATCGTCGGAGGCTCGCGGAGATCACCGAGAAGGCTCGGCTACTCGTTAAAGTCATCACAAAGATTGGGAGCTTGAAGGGAGTCCGTCAGAAGAAGTTCGTCGGAAAGCTCGCCGGAACAAGACTCGACGTTCGCGGTTGAAAATTTGCTTAGGATGTGTTTTGGTTATGTAGTCCACTTGTAATTAGGATTAGGATTAAGAGATAATCCTATATCCTGGTTAGGGGCCAACTGGGCCCAAAGTCAGAGTTGGTTTAGGCTAAAAATTAAGCTAAACCAGCGAACTAGAGAGCCAAGATTGAAGCCCAACTAGTGGCTGAAAACACTGTAGTCGGGCTGAAAACACTGTAGGCGGTGGCACCGCCTAGCTGGGCGGTGACACCTCCTTGGCTGGGCGGTTGCACCGTCCAGCACCCGAGCGCTGGGCGGTGGCACCGCCTGATTGGGCGGTGGCACCTCCAGCACCGGAAACCCTAAGAAAATTCAAATTTTGGAGCCCAAAATTTGAATCCTCTTGAGGCCTATAAATACCCCTCTAATCTCAGCTGAGAGAACAACTTTTGAGAAGCATTTTGATTGAGAGAAAAGTCTTAGAAAGTCTTAGCAAGTCTTGTTTTCAATTTGCTAGAGAGTTCTCCTCCTTCTTTCTTATTGAAAATTTGTAAGAGGTTGAGCTGCTTGTAAAAGGTTGTAAGAGGGGTGTTTACCCTTCCATTTCAAGAGACTTGCTAGTGGAAGGTGGGAGCCTCATCGAAGAGGGGCCTCGCAAGTGGAGTAGGTCATTTGACCGAACCACTCTAAAAATCGGCGTAATCTCTGGTTTGCTTTTTATTATTGTCATTTACATTACTGCAAATCTTCTTACTGCTTTAGTTTGTATTACTCTTGCTGCGCAACTTTAAGAATACGCCTTCAAGTTAAATTTCTCAAGTTTCGTTCTTAACGTACGAAAGATTTTGATTAAAATCGAAGTTTTAATCCGCTGCACTAATTCACCCCCCCCTCTTAGTGCCGCTCCGATCCTAACAAGTGGTATCAGAGCAAGGTTATCTCTCATATTTGGTTTAATACCCAAGAGAGATGGCTTACTCCGGCATGCAAGAGGGTCATTCTATTGCACGACCACCTTTGTTTAATGGGTCGGATTACACATATTGGAAGACTCGCATGAGAATCTTCCTCATTTCTATGGACTTTGAGCTTTGGTCTATTGTCGAGAATGGATTTCAAAAATCTTCTCTTCCGATGAGCGAATGGGATGAATCGGAGAAGAAGGTTTTTGCTTTAAATGCAAAGGCTATGAATGCCTTGTTTTGTGCACTAGACAAAAACGAATTTAATCGTGTTTCAATGTGTGATTCAGCTTTTGATATTTGGAGAACTCTTGAGGTCACTCATGAAGGCACTAGCCGAGTGAAAGAGTCCAAAATCAACATCCTTGTGCACTCTTACGAACTTTTCCGAATGAAACCAAGTGAGTCCATCGGAGACATGTACACCCGGTTTACGGATGTCATCAATGGACTCAAAGCTCTTGGTAAAGATTTTACTAACTTTGAACTAGTAACTAAAATCTTAAGATCCCTCCCTAAAAGTTGGGATCCAAAAGTTATGGCCATTCAAGAGGCCAAAGACCTTAAAGCATTCCCTCTTGAAGAACTCATTGGGTCTCTAATGACCTACGAAATGACATGTCAAGCTCATGACGAGCTCGAGAACCCCCTTCCAAAGAACAGGAAGGATATGGCACTCAAATCACAAGAAGACCACTTGAAAGGAACATCAAGTGATGAGGACAGTGATAATGACATTGCACTTTTGACTCAAAAATTTAAGAAATACTTAAGAAAGAACAAATTTAAAAATAAATTTGAACAAAAGAAGGACCAAGTGATTTGCTATGAATGCAAAAAACCGGGACACTACAAGAACGATTGTCCTCAAGCCAAAAAGAGAACATCGAAGAAGAAGGCGTTCAAGGCAACGTGGGATGATTCAAGCGCATCCGAAGAAGAGGAGTCCAACACCGAGCAAGTTGCTCATTACGCGCTAATGGCGTTAGGAGAAGAGGTATGTGATTTATTTAATGAAGAGTTATCTTTTGAAGAACTATCTATCGCTTTTCATGAATTATTTGATGAATGTAGAGCTGTTAGCAAGAAGTTAAGTATCTTAAAGAAAGAGCATGCTTTGCTACAAGATAAGTTTGATAGTCTTCAAACTCCTCCATGCTCTAAGTGTGAGCACTTAGAAGCAATAAAAAATGAAAATTTGCTTCTCAAGGAAACCTTAAACAAGTTTAAGGTTGGTAGCAAAGGATTAGATATGATCCTTGCACACAAGGGTCACATCGCAAATAGAAATGGAATTGGATTTGTAAAAGGATTACATCAAAATCCTACCACTTTCATAAAAGGACCTACATTACATGTTTCCTCTTATATGAAATGTAACTTTTGTTGCAAATCCGGACATATTGCCTACAAATGCCCATTTAGGAAAATTAGTTCACAAAAATTAATATGGGTTCCTAAAGGAACTATAAAGAATTCAATAATAAATAACAAAGTTAGTGGGTCAATTTTTGAGGCACCCAAAATCAAATGGGTACCTAAAAATCATCCTCTTTTGTAGACAAACCCACAAGCTAGGAGCAAGAGATGGTATCTCGATAGTGGATGCTCAAGACATATGACTGGAGATCCATCTCATTTCTCTATGCTCACTAGCAAAGAAGAAGGGTACGTTACCTTCGGAGACAACAACAAGGGCAAAATCATTGGCAAGGGAACTATTGGTAACAAATTTAATTTTTCCATTGATGATGTCTTACTAGTTGATGGATTGAAACATAATCTCTTGAGTATTAGTCAACTATGCGATAAAGGTTACATCGTTAGATTTGAATCAAATATGTGCATTATTAAAAAACCAAATCATAACATGACTATGATTGCTTTAAAACAAAATAATGTCTATACCATCAATCTTGATGAACTAAGTAATGAAATGTGCTTCTCCGCCGTAAATAATGATGCTTGGCTTTGGCATAGGAGATTAGGCCATGCAAGCATGAAAACAATATCTAAGATCTCATCTCAAGAATTAGTACGAGGAATTCCAAATATAAAGTTTATTAAGGATAAAGTATGCGATGCATGTCAACTAGGCAAACAAATAAAAACAAGCTTCAAACCAAAAAATCAAATTAGCACTACTAGACCATTACAATTGATCCATTTGGACCTATTTGGACCAATTGATACAACAAGTCTAGGTGGAAGCAAATATGCTTTTGTGATTGTGGATGACTACTCTAGATACACTTGGACCTATTTCTTAGCCCACAAAAGTGATTGCTTCAAGTGTTTCTCTAAATTTTGTAAACTCACTCAAAACGAAAAAGGCTTCATGATTTCATCAATTCGGAGTGATCACGGTGGTGAATTCCAAAACCGTGACTTTCAAAATTTTTGCGAAAGTAATGGGTACAATCACAACTTCTCAACTCCAAGAAATCCTCAACAAAATGGAGTAGTTGAAAGGAAAAATAGAAACCTACAAGAAATGGCAAGAACTATGTTGAATGAACATAGTTTACCTAAGTACTTTTGGGCCGAAGCCGTAAATACGGCTTGCTACATCATGAATAGAGTCCTAATAAGACCATCCTTATCCAAAACTCCCTATGAATTATGGAATAACAAAAAACCAAACATCTCCTATTTTAAAGTTTTTGGTTGTAAATGCTTTATTTTAAATGAAAGGGATGCTTTAGGAAAATTTGATGCTAAATCCGATGAAGGCATCTTTCTTGGTTACTCTTCCGTTTCTAAAGCTTTTCGGGTTTTTAATAAAAGAACTTTAGTAATTGAAGAGTCTATTCATGTAGTTTTTAATGAAATTTCCGATTTAAAGAAAAATGATTTTGATGATGATCTTGGTTTTGATAATTTGAATTTAAATAAACCCTCTCCTCAAAATAGCCATTTGAATGCATCTTCTTCCGAAATTTCTTTACCAAAAGAATGGAAGTATATAGATGCTCATCCAAAAGAGCAAATTATAGGAGATACATCAAAAGGGGTTCAAACTCGTTCTTCTTTCAAAAATTTCTGTGCTAACGCCGCTTTCCTTTCTCAAATTGAACCTAAATGCATTGACGAAGCCTTAAAAGATGATTTTTGGATCATTGCAATGCAAGAAGAATTGAACCAATTTGAGAGGAATGATGTATGGAAGCTTGTTCCTAGACCAAGTGACCACTTAGTCATAGGTACTAAGTGGGTCTTTAGAAACAAGCAAGACGAAAATGGTATCGTGGTTAGAAACAAGGCTAGATTAGTGGCCAAAGGTTTCAACCAAGAAGAAGGTATCGATTACGAAGAAACCTTCGCTCCCGTGGCTCGATTAGAAGCCATAAGGATGCTCCTTGCCTATTCTAGTAGTAATAATTTTAAACTATTTCAAATGGATGTTAAAAGTGCTTTCTTGAATGGTTTTATTTCCGAAGAAGTATTTGTCGAACAACCTCCCGGATTTGAAAATTCTCTTCTTCCTAATCATGTATTCAAATTGACTAAAGCTCTCTATGGCTTAAAACAAGCTCCTAGAGCTTGGTATGAAAGGCTTAGTTCCTTTTTTATTTTAAATAATTTTACCAAAGGCAAGGTTGATACTACATTGTTTATTAAACATTTTGAAAATAATTTTCTTATTGTGCAAATTTATGTTGACGATATTGTGTTTGGCTCTTCGGATGAATCACTATGTGAATCATTTGCCAAATGTATGAGTCTTGAATTTGAAATGAGTTTAATGGGTGAATTAACTTTCTTTTTGGGATTACAAATCAAACAACTTAGTGATGGTATATTTCTTAACCAATCCAAATATACATTAGAATTGTTAAAACGATTTAACATGGATAATTCAAAAGCAATAAACACCCCTATGAGTACTGCGACTAAGTTAGATATGGATGAAAATGGTGAAAGTTTCGATCAAAAAACATATAGGGGAATGATAGGTAGTCTATTCTACCTCACTGCGACTAGACTAGATATTATGCTTAGTGTAGGACTTTGCGCTAGGTTTCAATCTAATCCTAAATTATCTCATCTTAAGAGTGTTAAAAGAATATTTAGGTATCTTAAAGGAACTCCAAATTTAGGATTGTGGTATCCAAAATCTGAAAAATTTGATCTAATAGCTTATGCAGATGCCGATTTTGGTGGATGCAGGATAGATAGAAAAAGTACATCCGGAACATGCCAATTTTTAGGACATGCACTTGTTTCTTGGACTTCCAAGAAACAAAATTCAGTTGCACTATCTACGGCGGAAGCCGAATACATTGCTGCAAGTGCATGTTGTGCACAAGTAATTTGGATGAAAAATACATTAGAAGACTATGGAATTCACCTTGAAAATATTCCCATAAAATGCGATAATACTAGTGCCATATGCCTTACTAAAAATCCAATTCAGCATTCTAGAACTAAGCACATCGACGTTAGGCATCATTTCATACGCGATCATGTCCTTAACAATAATGTTGTTCTAGAATTCATTGACACAAAGCATCAATTAGCAGATATATTCACAAAAGCCTTGAATGAAGACCAATTTGAATTCATTAGAAGGGAATTAGGTATGTTAAATTGTCCCTAAACAATAAACTTGTTTGATTGGATTTTCCGTAAAGTTTTTCATCTTCTTTCCATCTCTCATTCTCCTTCAAATTCCATATGACATGTTGTGAAATCTCGAAATCGACTTTGATGACTTGATTATGAATTTCAAGTTAGCGATTTGATTTAAATAAGTTTTATCTAAATCATAATCTTGATCTTGCAAAATTGGAATCACAAATAATATCTTTTGGCATTCATGAATTGATACTTACAAATATGAAAGTATTGGCATTCATGACTTGAATTTGATTGAAACATTGTATGCTTAAATTCATCATTCTCCTATGTTTCAAAAATTCTTTAAATGCCTTATGTGATGATTAAAAAGTAATGTTGAGATTTTCATGAATTATGATCTTGACTTCGTGAAATTACTACTTGAATTTTTTATCCCAATCTCTCTCTTATACATCTACAATTTCTATTATTCATAGAAAGAAGAGATTAGATAATATGAATGCATGCTGAATTTTCCTCTAAAATGAACTCTGCGTAAATATTTTTGCATACTTAATTTTCAATGATAAAATCGTTGTATGACAAAATATGTGCTTCAAGTCTCATTTTCCTTTTTGTTGATAACAAAGGGGGAGAAAAGTGATGACTTATATCATTCTTAATAGCATGACAAAATATGAATTGCAAAATCCTTGAGAAAAGTGATCGATCGATGATTATCTTATATGCCTTGCAAAATTCTTGAAAATATCGTAAGATTGATTGATCATATTGAATGCATGTCTAAAATGTATAATCATGCAATTCAAGTTGAAAATCTTTATCTCTTGTCATAGTAAAATTTGTCTCTTATCTTTCGACTTGAAAAAGATTTTCATCAAAGTTTCGTACTTACTATTGTTTAATGAGGATAACGATAGAGTTCTACGATTAGAACTTATCGGGTTATGCTTGAATCCAATGGGATGGAATTCAAGTGTTTTTTATCTTCTCATAATATGGCATATAGATAGGGGGAGTTATGTTTAACTCCGTCATCAATTGATTGTCATCATCAAAAAGGGGGAGATTGTTGAATCTCGGATTTTGATGATATAATCAATTGGTGGGTTAATTGATCTAATCCATATTATTGAGTTAAATGTGCAGGATTAACTACGATAACCAGAAAACATAAAGCAAGGATACCGGAGTCGAGCTCGATGGACGTTTAAGAGACCGAAGAATCATCGGAGATGCTGCCGGAACCATCCGAGAAGAAATCGGGAACGTGTCGGAAGTTCGCCGAAGGAATCGTCGGAGGCTCGCGGAGATCACCGAGAAGGCTCGGCTACTCGTTAAAGTCATCACAAAGATTGGGAGCTTGAAGGGAGTCCGTCAGAAGAAGTTCGTCGGAAAGCTCGCCGGAACAAGACTCGACGTTCGCGGTTGAAAATTTGCTTAGGATGTGTTTTGGTTATGTAGTCCACTTGTAATTAGGATTAGGATTAAGAGATAATCCTATATCCTGGTTAGAGGCCAACTGGGCCCAAAGTCAGAGTTGGTTTAGGCTAAAAATTAAGCTAAACCAGCGAACTAGAGAGCCAAGATTGAAGCCCAACTAGTGGCTGAAAACACTGTAGTCGGGCTGAAAACACTGTAGGCGGTGGCACCGCCTTGCTGGGCGGTGGCACCGCCCAGCACCCGAGAGCTGGGCGGTGACACCTCCTTGGCTGGGCGGTTGCACCGTCCAGCACCCGAGCGTTGGGCGGTGGCACCGCCTGATTGGGCGGTGGCACCACCAGCACCGGAAACCCTAAGAAAATTCAAATTTTGGAGCCCAAAATTTGAATCCTCTTGAGGCCTATAAATACCCCTCTAATCTCAGCTGAGAGAACAACTTTTGAGAAGCATTTTGATTGAGAGAAAAGTCTTAGAAAGTCTTAGCAAGTCTTGTTTTCAATTTGCTAGAGAGTTCTCCTCCTTCTTTCTTATTGAAAATTTGTAAGAGGTTGAGCTGCTTGTAAAAGGTTGTAAGAGGGGTGTTTACCCTTCCATTTCAAGAGACTTGCTAGTGGAAGGTGGGAGCCTCATCGAAGAGGGGCCTCGCAAGTGGAGTAGGTCATTTGACCGAACCACTCTAAAAATCGGCGTAATCTCTGGTTTGCTTTTTATTATTGTCATTTACATTACTGCAAATCTTCTTACTGCTTTAGTTTGTATTACTCTTGCTGCGCAACTTTAAGAATACGCCTTCAAGTTAAATTTCTCAAGTTTCGTTCTTAACGTACGAAAGATTTTGATTAAAATCGAAGTTTTAATCCGCTGCACTAATTCACCCCCCCCTCTTAGTGCCGCTCCGATCCTAACAGTAGTGAGGTAAAGTAAACTTCCTATCATACCCTTATAAGTTTTTTGATCGAAGCTTTCTCCACTCTCATCAGCTTGTAACTTAGTGGAGGTGCTCCAAGGGGTGTTAATAGCTTTTGAGCTATCCATATTAAATATTTTCAGTAGATCTAAAGCATATTTAGTTTGACTAATAAAGATGTCATTGCTTAGTTGCTTAATTTGTAAGTCTAAGAAAAAGGTTAATTCTTCCATCAAACTCATTTCAAATTCGAGACTCAATGGTTTTAGTAAAAGATTCACAAAGAGATTCATTTGTAGAACCAAAGATAATATCATCAACATAAATCTGAACAATGAGAAAATTATTTTTAAAATTTTTGATAAACAATGTAATATCGACCTTGCCTTTTGTGAAATTGTTTTCAATAAGAAAAGTACTTAGTCTATCATACCAAACCCTTGGGGCTTATTTTAAACCATAGAGAGCATTGGTTAATTTAAATACATGATTAGGGAGGCTATTATTTTCAAATCCCGGAGGTTGTTCAACATAAACTTCTTCAGAAATAAAGTCATTAAGAAAAGTACTTTTAACATCCATTTGAAACAACTTAAAATTATTATTACTAGCATAGGCAAGGAGCATCCTTATGGCTTCTAATCTAGCCATAGGAGCGAAGGTTTCTTCGTAATCGATACTTTCTTCTTTGTTGAAACCTTTGGCCACTAATCTAGCCTTGTTTCTCATCACGATACCATATTCATCTTGCTTGTTTCTAAAGACCCATTTAGTACCAATAACTAAATGGTCATTTAGCCTAGGAATAAGCTTCCACACCTCATTTCTCTCAAATTGATTTAACTCATCTTGCATTGCGATAATCTATGAATCATCTTTCATGGCTTCGTCAATACATTTAGGTTCAATTTGGGAGAGAAAAGCGACGTTGGCACAAAAATTTTTAAGAGATGAACGTGTTTGAACCCCCTTAGATGTGTCTCCTAGGATTAGCTCCTTAGGATGAGCATCTACATACTTCCAATCCTTGGGTAAGGATGTTTTAGAAGTGGATGCATCCAAGTTGCTAGTTGGAGAAGGGGTTTCATTTAAATTCAAAGAATCGAAATTAACATCATCATCAAAGTCATTTTTCTTGATTTCGGAAATCTCATTGAAAACAACATGAATGGATTTTTCTATAATTAAAGTCCTTTTATTGAAGATACGAAAAGCTTTAGAAACCGAAGAATAACCAAGAAAAATTCTTTCATTGGATTTAGCATCAAAATTTTCTAAGGCATCTTTTTCATTCAAGATAAAACACTTAAACCCAAAAACTTTAAAATATGAAACATTGGGTTTTTAATTGTTCCACAACTCATAGGGAGTTTTGGTGAGCAAGGGTCTTACTAAAACTCTATTCAGAATATAGTACGCAATGTTTACAACTTCGGCCCAAAAATATTTGGGTAGGCTATGTTCATTCAACATGGTTCTTGTCATTTCTTGTAAAATTCTATTCTTTCTTTCTACTACTCCATTTTGTTGAGGATTTCTTGGAGTAGAGAAGTTGTGGTTGTATCCATTAGATTCACAAAATTCTTGGAAATCACGGTTTTGAAATTCACCACCGTGATCACTTCGAATTGATGAAATCATAAAACCCTTTTCATTTTGAACAAGTTTGCAAAACTTGGTGAAATATCTAAAGCATTCATTTTTGTGTTTTAAGAAATAAGTCCATGTGTATCTACTATAGTCATCTACAATGACGAAGGCATATTTGCTACCTCCTAGGCTTGATGTAGAGATTGGTCCGAACAAGTCCATATGGATCAATTGTATGGGCCTAGATGTGCTTATTTGATTCTTAGATTTGAAACTACTCTTAATTTGTTTTCCTAATTGACAAGCATCACACACATTATCTTTGATGAACTTGATGTGAGGAATTCCTCGTACAAGTTCTTTGGATGATATTTGAGTGATTAGTTTCATGCTAGCATGACCTAATCTCCTATGCCAAAGCCAAGCATCCTCATTCAAAACTGAGAAACATACTTCATTGCAAAGATCATTGATGTTAATGGTGTATACATTATTTTGTTTTAATACAATCATAGATGTGTTTTTATGTGGTTTTTCAATGATGCAAGCATTAGATTCGAATTTGACGATATATCCTTTATCACATAATTGACTAATACTCAAGAGGTTATGTTTTAAACCATCAACTAACAAAACATCTTCAATAAGGAAGTTGGATTTGTTACCTATGGTTCCGTTGCCAAAGATTTTACCTTTGTTGTTGTCTCCGAAGGTGACATAGCCTTCGTCTATGCTAGTAAGCTTAGAGAATTGAGATGGATCTCCGGTCATATGCCTTGAGCATCTACTATCAAGGTACCATCTCTTGCTCCTAGCTTGTGATGGTGTATGTCTCTCCTCTCCGATGGCCATTAAGGCGTAATGAGCAACTTGCTCGGTGTTGGACTCCTCTTCTTCGGACGCGCTCGAGTCATCCCATGTTGCTTTGAGCGCCTTCTTCTTTGATGTTCTCTTCTTGGCTTGGGGACAATCACTCTTGTAGTGTCCCGGCTTTTTGCACTCATAGCAAATAACTTGGTCCTTTTTGGGTTCAAGTTTATTTTTTGTGTCATTTTTAAACTTATTTCTCTTAATGAATTTTTTGAATTTTCTTGTTAGAAGTGCCAAGTCATCGTCACAGTCCTCATCACTTGAGTTTTCTCTCAAGTGATCATCTAAAGTTCTAAGTGCCATATCCTTCTTGTTCTTTGGAAGGATGTCTTCTTGCTCTTCATGAACCTTGCATGTCATTTCATAGGTCATTAATGACTCGATTAGTTCTTCAAGAGGGAAGTTGTTTAAATCTTTAGCCTCTTGAATAGCAGTGACTTTAGGGTACCAACTCTTAGGAAGGGATCTTAGAATCTTATTCACGAGCTCAAAATCTGAAAAACTTTTGCCGAGTCCTTTTAGACCAATGACGACATCCGTGAAACGGGTGTACATGTCGCCAATAGTCTTGCTTAGTTTCATTCGGAAAAGTTCGAAAGATTATATCAAAAGATTGATTTTTGACTCTTTCACTCTACTTGTGCCTTCGTGAGTCACTTCGAGTATATGCCAAATATCAAACGCGGTTTCACAAATCGAAACACGATTAAACTCATTTTTATCAAGTGCACAAAATAAGGCATTCATAGCCTTTGCATTAAGAGCGAATGTCTTCTTCTTCAATTCATTCCAATCGATCATTGGAATAGAAGACTTTGAAAATCCATTTTCGACAAGATTCCAAAGTTTAAAATCTATTAAAATAAGGAAGATCCTCATTCGGGTCTTCCAATAGGTGTAGTCCATCCCATTGAACATGGGTGGATGTGTAATAGAATGGCCCTCTTGGTTTCTGGCGTATGCCATCTCTCTTGGGTTTTAATCCGTTTGAGAGTTAACCCCGCTCTGATACCAATTGTTAGGATCAAGAGCACTAAGAGGGGGGGGGGGGGGGGTGAATTAGTGCAGCGAAAAACTTTCGACGATTAAAACTACGTTCGTACGATAAGAGCGATTTCGGTAGAAAAGCCGATTCGTAAATCACTTTAACTTGTGATCAGCAAGATGCAGTTAAAGTGAATCTATAAGGGCAGTTTGCAGTTATGATGGAAATCAGAATGTAAGCGCAAACTGAAATATGATTTTTGTACGATAAAACTGATTTACGTCTAAACACCGATTCAGAAAATACTGAACTATGAAACACGATCGTAAATTCGCAGAAGGCAGTAAGCTATTGAGGAGGTTTGCAGTAAAGATAATATGCTTAAAGTAAATGCAAACCAGAGAGCACCGCGATTTTAGAGTGGTTCGGTCAATCTTGACCTACATCCACTTCTAGCTTCCTCCACCGACGAGGTCACCGATGTCCACTAGAGGCCTTCCTTCAAGAGGCGAAGGCCAACAACCCTTTTACAGTTTCATTCTTTTGACGGGCTTAGGAGACAACCCTTATAGAATTTTCTCTCCTCTCTTGAAAGATCATAACTTGGAAGAAAAGAGGGAGAAGAACTTTTAACTCATACAACACTTTTGAGCTCTAAAAATCACAGAGTAAGATAAGGATTTTGGTGGTTTTCGTTGCTCTTTCATTGCTGAAAGAGTGGGGTATTTATAAGCCCCAAACCAGTTTGAATTCCGAGCTCAAAACTATCAATTCCCGGAATTCCAGGGTCTAGCAGTGCACCGCCTGGCAGAGCTCGGAGACTGAGCCTCTAGGCGGTGCCACCGCTTGTCAGAGGCGGTTGCACCTCCTGCTAGAGCTTGGAGACCGAGCTCAGGCGGTGCTACCGCCTGACTGGGGTGGCTGCACCGCCCAGCCAGAGCTCAAAGATCGAGCTTAGGCGGTTGCACCTCTATCAGAGGCTGTTGCACCGCCCAGCCAGAGCTCGGAGACTGAGCCCTAGGCGGTGCCACCGCTGACCCAGGCGATGCCACCTTTGGCCAAATAATCTGGGTCCGAATAGGCTAATCCATTCAGCCCAATTTGGGTCTTTCAAGGGCCCAATTGCCCCAAGATTAAGTTAATGGGATCACCTCCGATTTTTAACTTAATCATCATGCTAACTATGAATTTCTTAAGACATTTTCTGCAGCTTGCTCCGATGCATCAATCGCTTCTTCCGGCAAACATCCGACAAACCTCCGGCGATGCTCCGACGGACTTTCGGCAAACTCCTGGACTTGCGATGATCCACTTGGCGAGTTCCAACGAGCTTCTTTTGGCAAGCTCCTGGACTTCTCGGATTTGTTCCCGCAGAACCTCCGACGACCGTCCGAACTTCCGTCGAGCTCTCGAACTCCCATCGTGATCATAGTCTTGACTCCGTTGTAACTCCTGCTGCATGTCTTACTTTCGTCGTAGTTAATCCTACACACTTATCTCAGCATATGGATTATATAACAAATGACAATTGACGTCATCATCAAAATCTGAGATTTAACACAATCATGAAGGTATAGATTCTAATAAAGATGTTGGGCCTACCATACATACAATGCATGCATTAACTGGCTACTCTAACCCGTAAACTATGAAAGTTGGTGGAACTCTAGAACATCAGCATGTTATAGTTTTGATTGATACTAGTAGCACTAATAATTTTATGGACAATGAGATTGTTGACCAATTGGCCCACCATATTGAAGGCTATGACAGATTCGTAGTAAAGATCGCTAATGGATGGATTTTAACTTATGATAGTAAATACTCAAAGATAAAATTGATTATATAGGGCTAGGAGTTTCTTGCAATGATTACTACACTGAAAGACAAATCTATTTCTTACACAAGCAAAAAGTGGAGACTATACTTACTTGATCAACGAGTTGTAATGTGTTGTCGATAACCTATGGCTGAAGTATTGAAAAAGAAGCTCCTCGAGTTTGATGTTGCTCAGCCTTGAGGATAAGACTGATTTGAAGAGGGAGGAATTGTTAGGACCCTTTTTCGGAGCTTTTGAATAATTTTTATTAAGTCTGTTTAGTCCAGTTATTTATTGAGTCTCTTTAGTTCAGTTAGAGTCAGGTAGAGATTTATTTAATATTTATTTATTATTAAGAGTCTAAGTCCTGATGGACCTTAGGTGGAACTCTATAAATAGTGATGTAACCCTTTCTTTTCGACAATCAATCAATCAATCAATTAATAAAATATTATTCCAGTCTATAGACAAACCCTAGGAGGTTGATCCTCTCGAAGTGACCAAGCAGGCTGATCCCCTCGAAGCGATCAAGGAGGCCGATCCCCTCGAAGCGATTATCCCATTTTCTCCCCTTTCTTCCATGATAAGACTTTAGGGTCTTATCATTTGGTATCAGAGCTCTTCTTTCTTCCATGATAAGACTATAGGGTATTATCATATACCCAAGTTTTTTATGCCAAATCAAAACATGCATCATCGTTTAAAACCGAAATAGCAAATTCCATCATAGAAATTATCAAGATTAATAATTCATAAATCATAAATATCATTATTACTTTAAATCATCATTCATAATTAAATCATCAAGCATGATTTCATTAATCCTAAAGCATTTTCAATCAAAATCATTTTGTTTTTTATTTTTAGTAATGTATTTTCAATCAAAATGACTAAGTGAATCTAACTCTTCATGCTTAGTCTTCCACACAAAAGCCATGCATCATCATTTATAAGCGAAAAACAATATGAAAATCATCAAGATTCATATTATTGCTTTTAAACTATTGATAACATTTATAAAACAGGTGTACATGCGAATGATAGTTGCACTTGGCTTCATTCAAAATAATTCAAAAGCATGCATCAAAAGATTAATTTTTGAATCTTTAACTCTACTAGTGTATTCATGTGTGATTTCAAAAGTATGCCAAATGTCATGCACGGTTTCGTAAATAGAAACATGATTAAATTTTTTTTTGTCTAAGGCACAAAACAAAGTGATAATCACTTTAGCATTCAAGAAAAATAATTTTTTCTTGAAGTCATTTCATTCATTCATAGGTTTAGAGGGGGTTTAAAAACCATGTTCAATGATATTCTATAAATCAAAGTTCAAAGAAATCAATAAAACTCTCATTCGTGTTTTCTAATAAGTGTAATCCGTCCCATTGAACATAGAAGGATGAATGATAGAGTGACCCTCTTGAAATCCGATAAAAGTCATTTCTTTTGAGTGTTAAACCAAATGAGAAAAACTGGTGTTGGGACCCTTTTTCTGAGCTTTTGAATAATGCTTATTGAGTCTATTTAGTCCAGTTGTTTATTGAGTCTATTTAGCTCAGTTAGAGCCAGGTAGAGGTTTATTTAATGTTTATTTATTATTAAGAGTCTAGGTCATGGTGGACCCTAGGTGGAACTCTATAAATAGTGATGTAACCCTTTTTTTTGGTAGTCAATCAATGAATGAATCAATCAATCAATGAAATATTATTCTAGTCTATGAACTAAACCTTAGGAGGCCAATCCCCTCGAAGCGATCAAGGAGGCCGATCCCCTCGAAGTGATCATTATTATTCTCTTTTCTCCCCTTTCTTCCATGATAAGACCATAGGGTCTTATCATTTGGTATTAGAGCAGCGATCCTTGGCGTTCTCACTACAATTTTGTCGTAGCTATCATAAAAAAAAAAAAGAAAGAAAGGAAAGGCCGACAGCCATGCACGCAATCGAGAACCCCTACTTTCGGCAAGCCCACCGCTGCCGCTGCTCTCCGATCAGCGACCATCACCGCCACTGCTGCAAGGTGACTCCACCATTACCACTGCTTCTCGGCCGCTCGCCACCGCTCAATCACCGCCGGCCACCTCCCAGCTGCAACCCTAGCTGCCTCTCCCTTAGGTCATAGCCGCAGCCGCCAATTGCCTCCCTCCCTACGGCGACCCTTGGTGACGTTGCTCCCAGTAGTGCCACCAATGTTGCCAGCCATCGTAATCCTCTCCTCATTGATCCCAGCCCTCGGTGAGGCTTTGGTGTCGCCAACAACTCCTTCTGCGGTGCGATAGAAACAGAGCCCTCTGTTGCCGCAGCCCCCCTTCGATCCTTGCCGCCACCGCTGCTCCCAACAGCGCCACCACCACTGCCAACCGCCGCAATCCTCTCCTGGTCGATCCCAGCCCTCGGAGAGGCTTTGGCATCACTAGCAGCTCCTTCGGTGGTGCGACAGAAATAGAGCCCTCTGTTGCTACAACCCCCCTTCGATCCTTGCCGCCGTCGCTACTCCCCGGCCACCAACCTCCTCCTCTCCAGCACCGCTACCCCTACTTCCCGGCAGCCCGCACCCCTTTGCAGCCCACCGCACCTCTGCATCATTGCCATAGACTCAACCCCCTTGCCACCATCGCCGCTACTTCTCGGCCGGCGACGTCTGCCACTAATTCTTATTCTCCACTGTAATCTCAACCCCGACCACTTCAACGACTGCTCCCTCTTATTCTGCCTCCGCTGTCGCAACTGCCGGTTGCCATCATCGTAGCCTCAACCTGACTATTCGATGATCGCTCCCGTGAGTCACAATAGTTGCAGTCGTTGCCTTCCAGCCCCCGACGCTCTCATCTCACGCAGCGATTGAAACACAGGGTAGCACCTCTTCATCCTTGCATCGACAATGCTGATGCCCTTGACCGATATCAAAAATAGGAGTTGAGATTACAGATTTGTAGTCTTATGCAATGGCCACCGATAACTCAGTGAAAGCACAAATGAAAGCATTGGAAATCAGAATTGAGAATCAACTGCAAGAAACACTTAATGATTTCAAAAAGAGAGCATATTGGAGAGCCTCAGCAACTTTCAACAAAATGGGGGTTCAAGTTCTACATTGCACAGATATGGAAATACAAGAAAAGGGCCCAAGATTGTGACACAAACTACTCACACAGGAAGGTGAAATTTTTGAGATGGGAGGATGGAGATCCGACTAGTTGGATGTCTAGGGCAGAATTTTTTTTTCATTTTCACAGAACCTCAAAAGAATCTAAGGTAGAAGTAGCCTCAATCTAACTCAATGGAGATGCAATCCAGTGGTACGATTGGTTTGAAACTTGTCATGGAGTTCCTTTGTGGGAGCAGTTCAAAAGAGGGTTTCTTGTTCGCTTTGGCCCATCCGAATATGAGAATATTGATGGACAGCTCGCCAAAATTTGTCAGACTTCTATAGTGTTGGAATATCAGAGTAGTTTTGAAAGATCATCAAATCAAGCTAGAGATTGATCGGAACGATAACTTCTGTGTATATTTATTGAATGGCTTATTCCAGAGATCTAGTGTGAAGTTAAGGCTCATCAACCCCGCACTATGATAGTTGCGATCTCATTCACACATCTATATGAGAAAAAAATTAGTAGGAAAAATCATGGAAATAGAAGTGACAACAACCAAATGATCAGCAAGCCAACCACCTCATCTATTCCCAACCAAAACCCTGACACCCGAAGACTAACCCAAGAAGAACTCAAGGAAAGATCAACAAAGGGTTTGTACAATGATGAAATGTGGAGTATGGAGCACCGATGTAAACAAGGGCAACTTCTGATGATTGAGCCAATTGGGGAGGAACCAGAAGTAGAAGAGTTGAACTCTGATCATGAAGGTGTGGAAACTAATAACGATATTGAAGCCATCACACATATAGTGCATGCATTGGCTGGCTACGCTAACCCACAAACTATAAAAATCGAAAGAAATTTGAAGCATCAGCCTGTCACTATTTTGATTAGTACAGGTAGCACTAATAATTGTTAGGATCGGAGCGGCACTAAGAGGGGGGGGGTGAATTAGTGCAGTGGTAAAGTACGATAAACTTTTGACGATTTAAACACTTTCGAAAACTTTGTATGATAAAAGCAACGTTTCGTTTGAAACCATTTCGATTGCGTTTTAACTTGAAAGGATACGTAAGAAGGAGACAAAGAAGTAGAGCATTAAAGTGCAAATGGTTTGCAGTAATATAAATGACAATAAGTAAATGCAAAACAGAGATCACGACGATTTTAAAGTGGTTCGGTCAAATGACCTACATCCACTTGCGAGGCCCCTCTTCGTTGAGGCTCCCACCTTCCACTAGAAAATCTCTTGAAGGGGAAGGGTAAATACCCCTCTTACAACTTTTTACAAGCGGTTCACTCTCTTACAGATTTTCAGCAAGAAAGAACGAGGTGAACACTAGCAAATTGAAAACAAGACTTGCTAAGACTTTTCTAAGACCTTTCTCTCAATCAATTGCTTCTCAAAAAGTTATAATCTCAGTTGATATTTAAGGGGTATTTATAGGCCTCAAGAGGATTCAAATCTGGGCTCCAAAATTTGAATTCTCTTTGGTTCCCGATGCTGGCGGTGCCACCGCTTGTCAGTGGCGGTGCCACCGCCCAGCCAAGCGGTGCCACCGCCTAGCCAGGCGGTGCCACCGCCCAGCTCTCCGGTTCATTGGTTGGGCTTTAAATTTAGCCCAAACCAAATCTAATTTTGGGCCCAATTAGCCCCTAACCAGGATATAGGATTATCTCTTAATCCTAATCCTAATTACAAGTGAACTACATAACTAAAAACATCCTAAGCAAGTTTTCAACCGCGAACGTCGAGTCTTGTTCCGGCGAGCTTTCCGACGAACTTCTTCCAACGGACTCCCAGCAAGCTCCTAGACTTCACGATTTGATCTTGGCGAGTTCCAACAAGCTTCTTCGGCAAGCTCCGATCTTTCTCGGCGAGCTCCGTGAACTTCCAACAAACCTTCCGACGAGCTTCCGAAAAACCCTTCGGCAAGCTCCCTACTCATTCTCGGCTAGTTCCGGCAGCATTCCCGACGAACCTTCGGACTCCCGTCAAACTCTCGAACTCACAACAAATCCTTCGCGTTTGACTCCGACACTTTGTTTCGCTTTATGTTTTCATCGTTATCGTAGTTAATCCTGCACACACAAGCCAAAACTCTACTCCGATCTAGACAATTATTACAACGCGAATTGATATTCTATTGCCCGGCACGTCATTGGTTGGCGCTTCATCCGATTCTTCAGTGCATTGTCCTCTCTTGCGGCTTGTTACCCAATTGGCGGTTGACTCCGCAACCCCGATATCCTTGGCGCAATTCTGCTCTTGGCCCGATGCCCGACGTCCGAAGCCTTCTGCCATCCAATATCCTAACGTGATCTCCTCCGGCGCAACTTCAATTCCTCCTGCGTTAATTGTCTAATCCTGATCGAGTAGACCTGCATCACTCAAAATGCAGTTAAACATATAAACACAATCAATTAGTTTCATCATCAAAATCCGAGATTCAACAATCTCCCCCTTTTTTATGATGACAACTAATTGATGACTAACGAAATTAACCTTAACTCCCCGGAGTTTAACCAAACTCCCCCTATCAATATGCCATTGATAGAACACTTGGATTATTCCAAATCCAAGTAACATTCATCACATGTTATGAAAAACATTTAAACCATCATGCAAATATATATAAAATATTCAATTCAATGCATGAAGTCATCAATATACTTCTCCCCCTATGTCATCAACAAAAAGGAGAAGTAGCTCTAGCTATTTTAAAAGATATGCAAGTTTTTGCAACATGAAGCTAGATTTTCATCACAATATATAAGCACAAAAGCATAGCAAGATTCTTAAGTTCAATCATGGCAATTCAACACTTGAATTTTTGTACAAGATTGCACTTTGCTTTTCTTTGCAAGTAACAATATTTATGATGTTTGATATAGCAAATTTCTTCGTTACAATGATCGAGCTAGCAAATTCTTCATTCAAGTGTGCAAGCTAGCAATAACTTTCTCCCCCTTGGTCAATGTCAAAAAGAAGGAGAGGAACCAATGATTTAGACTTTTACATCAACTTTGCATCAATCAATATTTCAATCATCACATGATATATACAAGACAAAAATGCAAAGAAATCATGTCATGAAAGACATCAATTGTTAAACATGATATGATAATAGTCTCAAAATTTTCAATTTGCGATACATGTGATACATTGTGATACTAAAAAATTTAATACGATGCTTTTTAGGATATCAACCTGTTTTTGATACAAAGCATGACAAGAGCAATTATATTGCAAGTTTTCTAAGTTTTGCATTTTTTTGCTTCTTTCGAGATAATAATTCTTTGTTTCTCTACAAGTTAGCAACTTTTACGATATGCAAATTTTACTACATACAAGCTAGCAAATTTAAAGATGTGCAAGTTGGCATATTTGCTTTTCTTTACAATGTGCATGATAGTATTTCTTTGTAATGTTCCAGATAGCAAATTGTACATCATGCTAGCTAGCAAATTAAAGATGTTCAAGAAAGCAAGCTCTTTCTTCTCTTTTGAGAAGTGCTATTTTCGCTTCCTTTACAAAGTGCAAGCTAGCAAAGTGTTTGAAAAAGTGAGCAAGTTTTGCAACATACAAGCTAGCAAAAATTTCGAAAGCAAATACAAGATAGCTTTCTTGTTGAAGTGTGTAAGCTATCGATTCTTGCTTCCTATTGTAATGTGCAGGTTGCAAGTCTTGCTTCTTGAGATAGGCAAGATAGTGATGTTCAAGAAGACAACTTTTGCTTCTTGAAATAAACAAGTTAGCAATCTTTGCTACTTAAGATAGGCAAGCTAGCAATCAAGTTTTTGCATCTTTTTGACTTGTGCAAGCTAGCTATCTCCCCCTTTGTCATTGTCAAAAAGAAGGAAAAACCCTTTACATCAATTATGACAAAGGTAAGTATCAATCTCATTTGTGCATCATTATATTTTCAAATTAAAATATGCACTATTTCAAAAACCTTATATTTCATTCATGCACGATATTGAATAAATCAATCAATATTATAAGCATATCATACATGATACATCATTTTGGTAATAAATCATAGCATTTATCAATATTTTGATCATGATACCAAGCATTCATCATTTAGAGCATTCATGATACACATTATATGCATATATCATCACAATAAAAAGCAATTGCATGTATAATTTCAAATCATAAATGTTTCAAATCATGATGGTATCAATTTTGTCAAATTATATCCTATCATGTTCATAACTTTTCATTTGTATGTATCAAAATAATATCAAGAGTATTTTATACAAAATCATCATTTATAATTACATCAATATTCTAATCATTATTTCAATCTACACATCATGATAATAATAAATTTGCACTATAGACAATCTCATGTTTTATCATTCAAGCTAGCATATATTTTACAATTAGCAAGCTATCAAATTCCTTTTTCTTTTATAATAGTGATTCAATCATATCAAGGTATTTGTATCATAGATACAAATAAATCATATCATCAAAGATAAGACCATTTGAATACCAAAATACATGATTTATTTCAACAGATCTCCTTTATTTTTATAAATTTCAAAAAGAAATGTAGGAGATCAAATGTTATAATCCCTTGATTCTTGCATAAGAAGTCATAAGTTATAAATTTCAAAAAAATCAAGATAAGTCTTATTCAAATTCAAATCATCAAATCAAAATCATTTTTCAAGAGATTCATAAAAAGAAAAACATAAATAGATTTTTTAATCTCTCAATTCTTTATGAATCATAAAAATTATAATTCCAAAAAATCATGATTTATTTCAGAAATTTTCTTCTTTAGTAAACAATAAGAAGAAATATGGGAGTTCAAAGAACAAGATCTTGATTCACAATAAAATTTCATGTATTAAATATCGAGAAATCAAGATGATGATTCATAAAGAATATCATAAGTTACATTCAAGAGAAAAATCATCATTCATTTTCAAATCATTCAATTTGTCAAATCAACATTTCTTGGGTATGCATGATATCAAAACATGGTTTCAAATCTTCAACATATAACATGCATGAATTCAAAAATCGAAAGGAGAAGGAAAGAATTCAAGGGTACAAAGATTTCAACCATCTCATAAACAAATGAAGGATCAAGTTATAAATCCAAAATTCCATAAATCATTTCATCAAATCTTCTTTTAAATAATAAAAAAGATCATAAAAGGAAATCTCATATTATTCCAAAAAATCAAGATCATGATTTTGATAAAACTCATTTCAAATTCAAATTATCAAAATCATTTTTATGGTTCACAAAATTCTTAACATAAGTAGATTCATGATTTCATTGATAATAGATTTTCTCCCCCCTTTTTTTTAAGTGTTTCATTTTAAGTGATTAATTTCATGTTAACATGCTTTTCAAACATGCATCAATGTTTAGGATCAAAAAATGAATTTCGTCATAAAACCATCAAGACCAATAAATTACAAAAATCATTATATATTACTTTAAAATCTAATACATAAAATCATCAAATCATGGTATCAAAATTTCAATATTTTCATTACAACTTTATTGCATTGGTTTTATTGAACATAATTTTGAATGATTCTTATAGATAACTAAAACTTCTTTAATTTTAATTTATATGATTGACTTTATATTAGCATGCTCAAATTTTGTTCTTATATCAAAACCATACATCATGTTTGAAAACCAAAGATAAGGTTCATATTAAAAAAATCATCAAGCCTTCCATTCAAAAGCCATGCATCGTCATTGAAAATCAATATGGAAATCGTCAAAATATACATTCTTGCTTCTCAAGCACATACATAAGATTAATCTTACTAGGTGTATAAGCATTAGATTTATATCTAACATTTTATTGCATTAACATAACACATGCAATTTTCAAGAAAATTAATCCTAAACTAAATTAAAAATATCTCATGAAAGTATTATGTAATTTCAAAATAATTCAAGAGAGTTGAGTTACTTACCTTGTAGTCGAAGCTCGTCAAAGCCCAATTCGCCGTTTCACCTTTAGAAATTTTTGATTCATCCTTGGTTGCCTTCCTCTTCTTTGGCCTCTTCCTCAGTTCAAGTTCATTATTTATTTTAGATTTTTGTTTAATAAACTTATTAAGATTTAGTGTTCGAAGTTCAAGTTCATCATTGTCCTCATCACTTGAGTCATCGCTCAAGTGGTATTCATTTGTCCGGAGTTCCAAATCCTTCCTATTCTTTGGAAGGTGATTTTGTTCATCATGTGTATTGTGCACCATTTCATATTTCATCGACGAACCAATTAGTTCTTCAAGTGGAAAAATATTTAAATCTTTTGTTTCTTGTATTGCGGTTATTTTAGGATCCCACCTTTTTGGAAGGGATCTTAAGATCTTGCTTATGAGATCAAAATTTGAAAAAGATTTACCAAGAACTCTTAGATTATTGACGACATCCGTGAAACGGGTGTACATGTCGCATATAGTCTCGCTTGGTTGCATTTGAAAAAGCTCAAAAACATGCAATAAAATGTTAACTTTTCAGTCTTTGACTCTACTAGTTCCCTCGTGCGTGATTTCAAGTATTCGTCAAATATCAAAAGCCGTTTCGCACGTTGAAATCCGATTGAACTCATTTTTGTTTAAAGCACAAAATAAGGCATTCATAGACTTTGCATTTAAAGAAAAATACTTCTCTAAATCGGACCATTCGTTCATCGGTTTAGAGGGAAGTTGAAAACCATTTTCAACGATATTCCATAAATCCAAATTCATAGAAATCAAGAAAACTCTTATTTGAGTTTTCCAATAAGTGTAGTCCAATCCGTTAAACAACGGTGGACGAAAAACGGATAAGCCCTCTTGAAAGCCATGAAGAGTCATTTCTCTCGGGTGTAAATCCGAAATGAGAAATATCGGGCTCTGATACCAATTGTTAGGATCGGAGCGGCACTAAGAGGGGGGGAGGGGTGAATTAGTGCAGTGGTAAAGCACGATAAACTTTTGACGATTTAAACACTTTCGGAAACTTCGTATGATAAAAGCAATGTTTAGTTTGAAACCGTTTTGATTGCGTTTTAACTTGAAGGGATACGTAAGAAGGAGACAAAGAAGTAGAGCATTAAAGTGCAAATGGTTTGCAGTAATATAAATGACAATAAGTAAATGCAAACCAGAGATCACGCCAATTTTAAAGTGGTTCGGTCAAATGACCTACATCCACTTGTGAGGCCCCTCTTCGATGAGGCTACCACCTTCCACTAGCAAATCTCTTGAAGGGGAAGGGTAAATACCCCTCTTACAACTTTTTACAAGCGGTTCACTCTCTTACAGATTTTCAGCAAAAAAGAAGGAGGTGAACACTAGCAAATTGAAAACAAGAATTGCTAAGACTATTCTAAGACCTTTCTCTCAATTAATTGCTTCTCAAAAAGTTATAATCTCAGCTGAGATTTGAGGGGTATTTATAGGCCTCAAGAGGATTCAAATTTGGGCTCCAAAATTTGAATTCTCTTTGGTTCCCAATGCTAGCGGTGCCACCGCCTGTCAGTGTCCGACACTGACAGTGGACTGGCGGTGCCACCGCCCAGCCAGGCGGTGCCACTCCTTGGCTCTCCGGTTCATTGGTTGGGCTTTAAATTTAGCCCAAACCAAATCTAATTTTGGGCCCAGTTGGCCCCTAACCAGGATATAGGATTATCTCTTAATCCTAATCCTAATTACAAGTGAACTACATAACTAAAAACATCCTAAGCAAGCTTTCAACTGCGAATGTCGAGTCTTGTTCCGGTGAGCTTTCCGACGAACTTCTTCCGACGGACTCCCAACAAGCTCCTAGACTTCACGATTTGATCTTGGCGAGTTCCAACGAGCTTCTTCGGCAAGCTCCGATCTTTCTCTGCGAGCTCCGTGAACTTCCAACAAACCTTTCGGCGAGCTTCCGAGAAACCCTTCAGCCAGCTCCCTACTCATTCTCGGCTAGTTCCGGCAGTAATCCCGACGAACCTTCGGACTTCCGTCGAACTCTCGAACTCGCAACAAATCCTTCGCGCTTGACTCCGACACTTTGTTTTGCTTTATGTCTTCATCGTTATCATAGTTAATCCTGCACACATAAGCCAAAACTCTACTCTAATCTAGACAATTATTACAACGCAAATTGACATTCTATTGCCTGGCACGTCATTGGTTGGCGCTTCGTCTGATTCTTCAGTGCATCGTCCTCTCTTGCGGCTTGTTACCCAATTGGCGGTTGACCTCCACAACCCCGATATCCTTAGCACAATTCTGCTCTTGGCCCGATGCCCGACGTCCGAAGCCTTCTGCCATCCAATTTCCTAACGTGATCTCCTCCGGTGCAACGTCAATTCCTCCTGCGTTAATTGTCTAATCCTGATCGAGTAGACCTGCATCACTCAAAATGCAGTTAGTTTCATCAACAATAATTGTTTGGATAGGAAAGTTGTAGCCCGATTAGCTTACCACATTGAAGACTACAACAAATTCGAAGTAAAGATTGCTGATGGATGGATTTTAACTTATGATAGCAAATGTTCAAAGATAAAATTGATTATACAGGGCCAAGTATTTCTTGCAATGATTACTACACTGAAAGACTGGTCTATTGCTTACACTATCAAAAAGTGGAGACCATACTTACTTGATCAACGGGTTGTGATGCGCTGTAGATAGCCTATGGCTGAAGTACTGCAAGAGAAGCTCCTCGAGTTTGATGCTGCTCTCAGCCTTGAGGATAAGGCTGATTTGAAGAGGGAGAAATTGTTAGGACCCTTTTTTTGAGCTTTTGAATAATATTTATTGAGTCTATTTAGTTCAATTATTTATTGAGTTTGTTTAGTTCAATTAGAGTCAGGTAGAGGTTTATTTAATATTTATTTATTATTAAGAGTCCAAGTCCTAGTGGACCCTAGATGGAACTCTATAAATAGTGATGTAATCCTTTCTTTTTGGTAGTCAATCAATGAATCAATCAATCAATCAATGAAATATTATTCTAGTCTGTGGACCAAACCCTAAGAGGTCGATCCTCTCGAAGTGATCAAGGAGGCCGATCCCCTCGAAGCGATCATTATCATTCCCTTTTCTCCCCTTTGTTCTACAATAAGACCTTTGGGTCTTATCAATGTTTATAAGAGTGTGCAGCTAAAGTAATAAGGAAGTAAAGTAGTTTGTAATAAAGATAAACAACAAAACAGAAAAAAAAAACTGATATATAGTGGTTCGGTCATCATGACGTATGTCCACTCCTGATTCCTTTTCCGTCAAGGCCACCAATATCCACTAACAATCTTCCTTCAATGAGCGAAGACCAACTATCCTTTTACACTCTTTTTCCTTTTCACAGGTTTAGGAAACAACCCTTACAAGCCTCACACCTCTCTTGAATGATCTTAAAACTAGAAAACAAGGAGGAGGACTTTATCAATTTTAAAACCAAAAATAACGACCTCTTCTACACTAATTTGTTGCTTATCCATGCAGGAATAGCTATGCTATTTATAGACCCCAAATGGCTTCAAAATTGAAGCAAAAAAATGTCTCATCCTAGGTCTTGGTGGTACCACCGCTTGTGCTGGGCAATATTACCACTTGTAGCACTAACATTAGGCGGCAACACTGACACTATCTGGCGGTACTATTGAATCTCAGATTTTGATGATGAAACCAATCGATAAGTGTTTACGTTTTAATCTACATTTTGAGTAACGTAAGATGCTTTGATCAGGATGAGACAATTAAAGCAGGAAATATCATATTGGGTAGGAGGAACATGTCAGAAGATTGGACATCGGGCTAATGGATCGGTCAACGTATCAACAGAAGGCTTTGGGACGTGGATTCGGGCATCGAGCCAAGAAGAGCGGATATTGCACCAAGGATATCGGAGTTACCGAGTCAACTGGTCGATTGGGCAATAGGCTGCAAGAGAGGACGATGCACCGAAGAATCAGATAAAGCGTCGAGGGACCAATGACATGCCGGACAACATAATTATTGCTTAGTATTAATTGTCTAGATCGAAGTATGTTCTCTAGTTTGCATTTACTTATTGCTAATTACCTTATTGTAAACCTCTATACGTGCTTGACTTCCTCATTACTTTTGCTGCACACCTTTCTGAACACACTTTCAAGTTAAGTACTTTTGAGTTTAGTTTTTATTGTATGAAAGATTTTCTTAAACTAACGTTACCACTGCACTAATTCACCCTCCCTCTTAGTGCCGACTCTAGATCTTAATACGTACCACCACCTAACAGAGTTTAGGAGACTATGTTTGGGCCGTACCACTTCTTGACACTAGGCAGTACCACCGCCTAGTCTGGCGGTACTATCGCTTGATACTATCTCAGAGACTATATCTTGGAGACAGAGCCTATAGCGGTGCCACCGCCTGACCCAATGTTTGGGTCACTTTATGGGCCTTTCTCTTTGCCCAACATAGCCCTAATTTGGGCCCAATTGGCCTATAATTGAGTTAGCTTAATTACATTTTAAACCAACCCAATTACAACTAAAACTACTTCGATCTAGACAATTATTATAAAGAATTAATCACATGTTGTCCGCCATGTCATTAGTTCATCGGTGATTCGTCCAATCCTTCGGCGCATAGTTCTTTTTTGTGGCCTTTTGCCCAATCAACATGTTGACCTCCGCAACTCCGATCTCCTTAGCGCAATGTCCACTCTTCTAGGCCCGATTCCCAAATTCATTGCTCGAAGCCTTCTGCCGACACGTCAACCGATCGTCTAGCTCGATGTCCAATCTTCTGACATGTTCCACTCTGGCCCAACATTGATTCTTTTTACTTTACTTAATTCTTCATATTCGAAGCTAGTCCTACATCACTCAAAATGTAGATTAAATCATAAATGCTATCAATTATTTTCATCATCAAAATATGAGATTCAATACCCTTTCCATATCTTATATGGTGTAGGCACTACCGACTTAGTTGGAACTTTATTTAGAAGGTTAGCTTTGGTCTCTAGGGCATATCCCAAGAAGGAGATGGGTAGGTCAGCGTGTTGAATCTCATATTTTGATGATGAAACCAATTGATAAGTGTTTATGATTTGATCTACATTTTTAGTGACGTAGGATGCTTCGATCAGGATGAGACAACTACAGTGGGAAGAATCATGTTGGGCCGGAGAAAAACATGTCAGAAGATTGGACATCGGGTCGGAGGATCCGTCGATGTATCAATAGAAGGCTTTGGGCCATATATTCGGGCATTAGGCCAAGAAGAGCAGATATTGCACTAAGGATATTGGAGTTGCAGAGTCAACTGGCCGATTAGGCTATGCTGCAAGAGAGGACGATGCGCCGAAGAATCGGACGAAGCGTCGATGGACCAATGACATATCGGACAACATGATTCAAGCTTAGTAATAATTGTCTAGATCGAAGTTTGTTTTTATATGTGCAAGATTAACTACGATAGCAAGGCATGAAGCAAAATGAAGTCCCGGAGTCAAGGACGTGATTTTGTTGGGAGTTCGAGAGTTCATCGGAAGTATGAATGTTCGTCGGAAGTTCTACAGGAACCAGTGGAGAAGTCTTAGAGCTTGCTAGAGAAGCTCTTTGGAAATCTCTAAGAAGATCATTGTGAAGTCTAGGAGCTTGCCGGGAGTCCACTGGAACATTGCAAAGAGATCGTCGGAAGTTCACCGGATGATCGTCCGAAGCTCGGCAGAAGAAACTAGACTAACGGACTTGTTTAGGTTAGGAAATATCTTAAAATTTGTAGTTAACACGTAATTAGGATTGGATTTGGGCCAACCCAATTAGGGGCCAGTTTGACCCATGTAAGGACTATGTTGGACCCAATGAAAGGCCCAAATAGTGACCCAAAAAGTGGTACCATTGTGGCATAGTCTTCGAGACTATGTCAGGCGGTGGTATCGCCCAGTGGCCTAGTACCAGGTGGTGGTACCGCCAAACTGGGAGGTGGTACCGCCTAGTGCAGTGTCAATGTCAAACTAACACTAGTGGTGGTACTGCCCGGACCCAGGAAACCCAAGATGAGATATTTTTAGGCTCCAAGTTTAAATCAACTTAAAGCCTATAAATACACCTCTCATACCTGGTTAAAAGACACAAGCACAGAGAATTTAAAGAGGGAAAAATGTTGTTGTAATCTCTTTTGAGAATCCTCCTCTTCTAGTCTAAGTGTAAGAATAGTTTGAGATAGGAGTGAGTGCTTGTAAAAGTTGTCTTCTAAACCCAGTAAAAGGAGAAGAGGGGTGTAAGAAGGAGGTTGATATTTTCCTATTAAAGGAAGATCGATAATGGATGCCAGTAGCCTCGACGGAAGAGGAATTGGAGGAGTGGATGTAGGTCACGACGACCGAACCACTATAAATCAATTTGCATTTCTATTTTGCTATTTATCTTAACTGCAAACTACCTTCCTTGTTTTACATCAACTACACTTCCATATGCTGTTAATTTAAAGGTCTTTCCAAAACTATTTTCATCGAAATCAGATTTTATCATACGAAGGTTTTTTAAACCGACGTAATTTTTACCACTGCACTAATTCACCCCCCCCCCCCCCCCCCCTCCGTCTTAGTGCCGACTCTATTTCTAACAATTAGTATCAGAGCTTCATTTTCTCATTTGGTTTAACACCTAAATAGAAATTACATTTTTCAGCTTTCAAGAGGGTCATTCTCTCATTCGTCCTCCCTTGTTCAATGGGACGGACTACATATATTGGAAAACTTGAATGAGAGTTTTCTTGCTTTCGTTGAATCTCGATTTATGAAATATTATCAAAAATGGATTTCGAAAGTCTTCTTTTCTAATAAAAGATTGGAATGATTTGGAGAAAAAGGTTTTCTCTTTAAATGTGAAAGCTATGAATGCTTTGTTTTGAGCCTTAGATAAAAATGAATTTAATCGTGTTTCTATTTGCGAAATTATGCACGAAATTTGGTATACTCTTGAAATCACACATAAAAGCACTAATAGAGAAAAGATTCGATGATCAATCTTTTAATGCATGATTTTAAACTTTTTATATGAAACTAAGCGAAACCGTTATTGACATGTACACTCGTTTTACGGATGTCGTCAATGGTATAAAAGCTCTTGGCAAATATTTTTCGAATCCTAAACTTGTGAATAAAGTTTTACGCTTACTTTCTAAAACTTGGGATTCTAAAATAACAGCTATTCAAGAATCAAAAAACTTGAACCATTTACCAATTTAAGAACTTGTAGGGTTCTTGATGACCTATGAAATGACGTACAATGCATGTAAAGAACTTGAGAACCACTTTCCAAAGAACAGGAAGGATTTTAGACTAATAACAATCGAAGACCACTCGAGCATAAGGTCAAAGTGATAGTGAACATGAACTCCTCACTATGAAATTTAAAAGGTTCGTGAAACAAGAGTTAAAGAACAAAAATAAACTTAAAAAGAACGCAACTACTTGTTATGAATGCAAGAAAAAGGAAGCTCTTTGGGACGAATCAAGCTCATCCGAAGACGAGGAGAAAATCAACAAAGGCGAGGTGGCAAACTACGCCTTAATGGCTTTCGACGATGAGGTAATCAAAATGCCCTTAGTTTACTTTGAAATTACATAATACTTTTCATGAGTTATTTTTAATTCAGTTTAGAATAATTATTTTTCTTGAAAATTGCATGTTTAATAATGTAATGAAAATGAAAGCATTATGAAATCATGCTTGATGTTTTAATAATGAAAATACAACTAAATGTTAGATTTAAATCTAATGATTAATCCTATGTTTAATGTGTTATTTTTTTGTCATGATGATTTTGATTGAAGATGATTTAAAATCATGCTTATTGAGTTTATCTTTCTAAATTATGCATGATGATTCTTGCGATTTATGGATTATCGATTTTTACCATAATGAAAGTGACTTTTTCGGTTTTAAAAATAATGCATGTTTTTTATTTGACATAAATGAAAAAGGCATGCTTATATGAAATCAATTACTTAAAATGAAACACATAAAAAGGAAAAAATATTATCATTGGAATTAAAATAATGAATCAATTTATGATATGAATTTTGTGAACCATGAAATTAATTTTGATAAATCTATTTGTATTATTTTTATGAATCTCTTAAAAGTGACTTTGTTGATTTAATAAGTTGAATGATTTGAAGATAAATGATGATTTTTCTCTTGATTATGACTTGTGATATTTTTTATATGAATCATCATCTTGATTTCTCGATATTTGATACATGAGATTTCTCTATGAATCAAGATCTTATTTTTGAACTCCTATGTTTCTTCTTACCATTTTTCTAAAAAGGAGAGATTAATGAATCTATCTATATCATTTTTATAAATATCTTGAAAATGATTTTGATTTGAGAATTTGAATTTGAATGAGCTTTATCTTATTTTTTTTAGATTTATAACTAGAGATTTCTTATGCATCAATCAAGATATTATATCATTTTTTCTCTTATGGTTCTTTTTGCCAATTGCTCCAGAGAAAATATCAAAATGTTGATTTATTGATGAATGTTTGATACCAACAATCAAGAAGTGATAAATGGTTAAAAATATTGATTTAATGTTTAGTATCATAAATGCTTTATTATCATTCATGGGAGTAATGATGAAGGTTTTGAACACAAATGTTTGTATCATGTTTGATGATTTTATATTTTGAAATTATGCATGATGAGTTGAAGTGATGTTGGTTTAAATGTATAAATCAACAATCTTTTTGTCAAATGAATCATGATTTTTGTTACTTCTTGAATTATAACTTGAGTTTTCTTTTTGAATCAAGATCGTTTCTTATCATGCTTTCTATTTACCAAAAGAAGAAACTTATCAAAAATGAGATATGATCTTTTGACATTAATTTTTGTTGTTTACCTTTGTCATGATTTGGAAATTGATGTGAAGGGAAAAGAATTACAATATTGTATTCTTCCCTTCTATTTGACAATGATAAAGGGGGAGCAAAACTTGCTAGAAAGCAAAATTGATAAGCTTGCACTTCTCAAAAGAGAAGAAAGAATGATGCTATCTTGTGAATTTTGCTAAGTTACACATTTCAAGAAAATGCAAAAATGGTGCTATCTTGTACTTTTCAAAAACTTGCTAGTTTTGAACATCATAAATAAAAGCAAATATGCCAACTTGCACATTTTTAAAAATACTAGCTTGCATGATGTAAAGCTTGCTATCTTGAAAATCACTAGCTTGCCTATCTTATAAAGAAAAAATACAAACATGCAAAATTTACAATCATCTACATCTTTAAAATTAATGATGATTTGGTGATTATGCATGTTGTAAAGTGATAGAAAATTGCTAGCTTACACTTTCTAAAATGATGATAAATTTTGCTAGCTTGTATGTTGTAGAATATGCTGTTTTACTACCTTGCATATCTAAAACTTGATAGCTTGCATGTTCTAATATGATGTAGCAATTGCTAAATTTTTGCTAGCTTGCATGATGATAAAAATGGAGATTATGTTTAGTAAGCAATGAGTTGAACTTGTATTTCCAAACACTAGAAAGTTATACTTCTCCTTTTTGTTGATGATAAAGGGGGAAAAGTATGGTGTTATGTATAAGTTTATGATAACATGTTGCTTGGATTTTTGAATCCAAGAGTCTCTATCAATATGACATATTAATAGGGGGAGTTTGTTTAAACTTCGGGAGTTTGTTTTAACTCCGTCATCAATTGGTTGTCATCATAAAAAAGGGAAAGAATGTTGAATCTCGTATTTTGTGTTAGGATCGGAGCGGCACTAAGAGGGGGGGGGGGTGAATTAGTGCAGCGGATTAAAACTTCGATTTTAACAAAATCTTTCGTACGATAAGAACGGAACTTGAAAAGTTTAACTTGAAAGCGAATTCTTAAAGTTGCGCAGCAAGGGTAATAAGGAACTAAAGCAGTAAGAAGATTTGCAGTAATGTAAATGACAATAATAAAATGCAAACCAGAGATTACGCCGATTTTTAGAGTGGTTCGGTCAAATGACCTACTCCACTTGCGATGCCCCTCTTCGATGAGGCTCCCACCTTCCACTAGCAAATCTCTTGAAATGGAAGGGTAAACACCCCTCTTACAACCTTTTACAAGTAGTTCAACCTCTTACAAATTTTCAATAGGAAAGAAGGAGGAGAACTCTCTAGCAAATTGAAAACAAGACTTGCTAAGACTTTCTAAGACTTTTCTCTCAATCAAAATGCTTCTCAAAAGTTGTAAACTCAGCTGAGATTTGAAGGGTATTTATAGGCCTCAAGAGGATTCAAATTTTGGGCTCCAAAATTTGAATTTTCTCAGGGTTCCCGGTGCTGGAGGTGCCACCGCCCAGCGCTCGGGTGCTGGACGGTGCAACCGCCCAGCCAAGGAGGTGTCACCGCCCAGCTCTCGGGTGCTGGGCGGTGCCACCGCCTGGCACTCCGATTTCACTGGTTTGGCTTAATTTAAGCCCAAACCATATCTGACTTTGGGCCCAGTTGGCCCCTAACCAGGATATAGGATTATCTCTTAATCCTAATCCTAATTACAAGTGAACTACATAACAAAAACACATCCTAAGCAAGCTTTCAACCGCGAACGTCGAGTCTTGTTTCGGCGAGCTTTCCGACGAGCTTCTTCCGACGGACTCCCATCAAGCTCCCGATCTTGTGATGACTTTAACGAGTAGCCGAGCCTTCTCGGTGATCTCCGTGAACCTCTGACGATCTCTTCGGCGAACTTCCGAAAATTCCGATAGGTTCCCGATTTCTTCTCGGTTGGTTCCGGCAGCATCTCCGACGATTCTTCGGACTCTTAAACGTCCATCGATCTTGACTCCGGTATTCTTGCTTTATGTTTTCTGGTTATCGTAGTTAATCCTGCACACTTAACTCAATAATATGGATTAGATCAATTAACCCATCAATTGATTTCATCATCAAAATCCGAGATTCAACAATCTCCCCCTTTTTGATGATGACAATCAATTGATGACGGAGTTAAACATAACTCCCCCTATCTATATGCCATATTATGAGAAGATGAAAACACTTGAATTTCATCCATTGAATTCAAGCATAAACCGATAAGTTCTAACTGTAGAGCTTATCGTTATTCTCATTAAGCAATAGTAAATGCGAAACATCGATGAAAATCATAAGTCAAATGATATTGGACAATTTTTACTACGATAGGAGATAAAGATTTTCAACATGAATTTCATGATATCGATGTAAGGCATGCTTTCAATATGATCAATCAATCTTGTGATATTCTCAAGGATTTTGCAAGGCATATAAGACATTCATATCACACAAGCTTTTGCAATCCATATAAGTCATACTATTAAAATGATACAAGTCATCACTTTTCTCCCCCTTTGTCATCAACAAAAAGGGAATGAGACTTGAAGCACATAATTTATCATACAAAGATTTTATCATTGATCATACATCACTCATCTATATTATCATTGATCATACAAAGATTTTATCATTGATCATACATCACTCATCTATATTATCATTGATCATACAAAGATTTTATCATTCAAAATTAAGTATGCTAAAATATTTACGCAGAGTTCATCTTAAAGGAAAATTCAGCATTCATCCATATTATCAAATCTCTTCTTTTTATAAATAACAAAAATTGTAGATGTACAAAGAAGAGATTGGGATAAGAAAAAAATTTTAAGTAGTAACTCCAATAAGTCAAGATCATAATTCGAATACAAATCCATTCAAATTCAATTCGTCAACTTGAAACTCATAATCAAGCCATCAAAATCAATTTCGAGATTCAAAATATCATAAAATCATTAATCTTGATCAGATGGAAGCGGTGTTTGACTCAAGATAGGATAAGATAATTTAACAAGTCACCGAGGAACGGAGAAAGAATGAAAAACTTTATGGAAAATCCATTCAACCAAGTTTATTCTTAGGGACAATTTAACATACCTAATTCCCTTCTAATGAATTCAAATTGGTCTTCATTCAAAGCTTTTGTAAATATATCTGCTAATTGATGCTTTGTGTCAATGAATTCTAGAACAACATCATTGTTAAGGACATGATCGCGTATGAAATGATGCCTAACGTCGATGTGCTTAGTTCTAGAGTGCTGAATTGGATTTTTAGTAAGACATATGACACTAGTATTATCACATTTTATGGGAATGTTTTTAAAGTGAATTCTATAGTCTTCTAATGTATTTTTCATCCAAATGACTTGTGCACAACATGCACTTGCAGCAATGTATTCGGCTTCCGCCGTAGATAGTGCAACTGAATTTTGTTTCTTGGAAGTCCAAGAAACAAGTGCATGTCCTAAAAATTGGCATGTTCCGGATGTACTTTTTCTATCTATCCTGCATCCGCCAAAATCGGCATCTGCATAAGCTATTAGATCGAATTTTTCAGATTTTGGATACCACAATCCTAAATTTAGAGTTCCTTTAAGATACCTAAATATTCTTTTAACACTCTTTAGATGAGATAATTTAGGATTAGATTGAAACCTAGCGCAAAGTCCTACAATAAACATAATATCTAGTCTAGTCGCGGTGAGGTAGAGTAGACTACCTATCATTCCCCTATATGTTTTTTGATCAAAATTTTCACTATTTTCATCCATATCTAACTTAGTCGCAGTACTCATAGGGGTGTTTATTACTTTTGAATTATCCATGTTAAATCGTTTTAACAATTCTAATGTATATTTGGATTGGTTAAGAAATATACCATCACTAAGTTGTTTGATTTGTAATCCAAAAAAGAAGGTTAATTCACCCATTAAACTCATTTCAAATTCATGACTCATACATTTGGCAAATGATTCACATAGTGATTCATCCGAAGAGCCAAAAATAATATCGTCAACATAAATTTGCATAATAAGAAAATTATTTTTAAAATGTTTAATAAACAATGTAGTATCAACCTTGCCTTTGGTAAAATTATTTAAAATAAGAAAGGAACTAAGCCTTTCATACCAAGCTCTAGGAGCTTGTTTCAAGCCATAGAGAGCTTTAGTCAATTTGAATACATGATTAGGAAGAAGAGAATTTTCAAATCCAGGAGGTTGTTCGACATATACTTCTTCGGAAATAAAACCATTCAAGAAAGCACTTTTAACATCCATTTTAAATAGTTTAAAATTATTACTGCTAGCATAGGCAAGGAGCATCCTTATGGCTTCTAATCGAGCCACGGGAGCGAAGGTTTCTTCATAATCGATACCTTCTTCTTGGTTGAAACCTTTGGCCACTAATCTAGCCTTGTTTCTAACCACGATACCATTTTCGTCTTGCTTGTTTCTAAAGACCCACTTAGTACCTATGACTAAGTGGTCACTTGGTCTAGGAACAAGCTTCCATACCTCATTCCTCTCAAATTGGTTCAATTCTTCTTGCATTGCAATGACCCAAAAATCATCTTTTAAAGCTTCGTCAATGCATTTAGGTTCAATTTGAGAAAGGAAAGCGGCGTTAGCACAAAAATTCTTGAAAGAAGAACGAGTTTGAACCCCTTTTGTTGTATCTCCTATAATTAGATCCTTTGGATGAGCATCTACATACTTCCATTCTTTGGGTAAAGAAATTTCGGAAGAAGATGCATTCAAATGGCTATTTTGAGGAGGGGGTTCGTTTAAATTCAAATTATCAAAACCAAGATCATCATCAAAATTATTTTTCTTTAAATCAGAAATTTCATTAAAAACTACATGAATAGACTCTTCTATTACTAAGGTCCTTTTGTTAAAGACACGAAAGGCCTTAGAAACAGAGGAGTAACCAAGAAAAATGCCTTCATCGGATTTAGCATCAAATTTACCTAGGGCATC
Organism: Musa acuminata AAA Group; assembly: GCF_036884655.1. Classification (NCBI taxonomy): domain Eukaryota; kingdom Viridiplantae; phylum Streptophyta; class Magnoliopsida; order Zingiberales; family Musaceae; genus Musa; species Musa acuminata. The sequence continues at coordinate 21,170,243 of NC_088330.1, read as the reverse complement.
CTTTTCATTTAAAATGAAGCATTTACAACCAAAAACTTTAAAATAAGAAATATTTAGTTTTTTATTATTCCATAATTCATAGGGAGTTTTTGATAGATATGGTCTTATAAGGACCCTATTCATGATGTAACAAGCCGTATTTACGGCTTCGGCCCAAAAATATTTGGGTAAACTATGTTCATTTAACATAGTTCTTGCCATTTCTTGTAGGTTTCTATTTTTCCTTTCAACTACTCCATTTTGTTGAGGATTTCTTGGAGTTGAGAAGTTATGATTGTACCCATTAACTTCGTAAAAATTTTGAAAGTCACGATTTTGGAATTCACCACCGTGATCACTCCGAATTGATGAAATCATGAAGCCTTTTTCGTTTTGAGTGAGTTTACAAAACTTAGAGAAACACTTGAAGCAATCACTTTTGTGAGCTAAGAAATAGGTCCAAGTGTATCTAGAGTAGTCATCCACAATCACAAAAGCATATTTGCTTCCACCTAGACTTGTTGTATCAATTGGTCCAAATAAGTCCAAATGGATCAATTGTAATGGTCTAGTGGTGCTAATTTGATTTTTTGGTTTGAAGCTTGTTTTTATTTGTTTGCCTAGTTGACATGCATCGCATACCTTATCCTTAATAAACTTCATATTCGGAATCCCTCGTACTAATTCTTGAGATGAGATTTTAGATATTGTTTTCATGCTTGCGTGACCTAATCTCCTATGCCAAAGCCAAGCATCATTATTTACGGCGGAGAAACACATTTCATTACTTAGTTCATCAAGATTGATGGTATAGACATTATTTTGCTTTAAAGCAATCATAGTCATGTTATGATTTGGTTTTTCAATAATGCACATATTTGATTCAAATCTAACGATATAACCTTTATCGCATAGTTAACTAATACTCAAGAGATTATGTTTCAATCCATCAACTAGTAAAACATCATCAATGGAAAAACTAAATTTGTTACCAATAGTTCCCTTGCCAATGATTTTGCCTTTGTTGTTGTCTCCGAAGGTGACGTACCCTTCTTCTTTGCTAGTGAGCATAGAGAAATGAGATGGATCTCCAGTCATATGTCTTGAGCATCCACTATCGAGATACCATCTCTTGCTCCTAGCTTGTGGGTTTGTCTACAAAAGAGGATGATTTTTAGGTACCCATTTGATTTTGGGTGCCTCAAAAATTGACCCACTAACCTTGTTATTTATTTTTGAATCCATTATAGTTCCTTTAGGAACCCATATTAATTTTTGTGAACTAATTTTCCTAAATGGACATTTGTAGGCAATATGTCCGGATTTGCAACAGAAGTTGCATTTCATATAAGAGGAAACATGTAATGTAGGTCCTTTTATGAAAGTGGTAGGATTTTGATGTAATCCTTTTACAAATCCAATTCCATTTCTATTTGCGATGTGACCCTTATGTGCAAGGATCATATCTAATCCTTTGCTACCAACCTTAAACTTGTTTAAGGTTTCCTTAAGAAGCAAATTTTCATTTTTTATTGCTTCTAAATGCTCACACTTAGAGCATGGAGGAGTTTGAAGACTATCAAACTTATCTTGTAGCAAAGCATGCTCTTTCTTTAAGATACTTAACTTCTTGCTAACAGTTCTACATTCATCAAATAATTCATGAAAAGCGATAGAGAGTTCTTCAAAAGATAAATCTTCATTAAATAAATCACATACCTCTTCTTCTAAAGCCATTAGCGTGTAATGAGCAACTTGCTCGGTGTTGGACTCCTCTTCTTCGGATGCGCTTGAATCATCCCATGTTGCCTTGAGCGCCTTCTTCTTTGATGTCCTCTTTTTGGCTTGAGGACAATTGTTCTTGTAGTGTCCCGGTTTTTTGCATTCATAGCAAATCACTTGGTCCTTCTTTTGTTCAAATTTATTTTTTAAATTATTTTTAAGTTTGTTCTTTCTTAAATATTTTTTAAATTTTTGAGTCAAAAGTGCAATGTCATTGTCACTGTCCTCATCACTTGATGTTCCTTTCAAGTGGTCTTCTTGTGATTTGAGTGTCATATCCTTCCTGTTCTTTGGAAGGGGGTTCTCGAGCTCGTCATGAGCTTGAAATGTCATTTCGTAGGTCATTAGAGACCCAATGAGTTCTTCAAGAGGGAATGCTTTACGGTCTTTGGCCTCTTGAATGGCCGTAACTTTTGGATCTCAACTTTTAGGGAGGGATCTTAAGATTTTAGTTACTAGTTCAAAGTTAGTAAAATCTTTACCAAGAGCTTTGAGTCCATTGATGACATCCGTAAACCGGGTGTACATGTCTCCGATGGACTCACTTGGTTTCATTCGGAAAAGTTCGTAAGAGTGCACAAGGATGTTGATTTTGGACTCTTTCACTCGGCTAGTGCCTTCATGAGTGACCTCAAGAGTTCTCCAAATATCAAAAGCCGAATCACACATTGAAACACGATTAAATTCGTTTTTGTCTAATGCACAAAACAAGGCATTCATAGCCTTTGCATTTAAAGCAAAAACCTTCTTCTCCGATTCATTCCATTCGCTCATCGGAAGAGAAGATTTTTGAAATCCATTCTCAACAATAGACCAAAGCTCAAAGTCCATAGAAATGAGGAAGATCCTCATGCGAGTCTTCCAATATGTGTAATCCGACCCATTAAACAAAGGTGGTCGTGCAATAGAGTGGCCCTCTTGCATGCCGGAGTAAGCCATCTCTCTTGGGTATTAAACCAAATATGAGAGATAACCTCGCTCTGATACCACTTGTTAGGATCGGAGCGGCACTAAGAGGGGGGGGTGAATTAGTGTAGCGGATTAAAACTTCGATTTTAACAAAATCTTTCGTACGATAAGAACGGAACTTGAAAAGTTTAACTTGAAAGCGTATTCTTAAAGTTGCGCAGCAAGGGTAATAAGGAACTAAAGCAGTAAGAAGATTTGCAGTAATGTAAATGACAATAATAAAATGCAAACCAGAGATTACACCGATTTTTAGAATGGTTCGGTCAAATGACCTACTCCACTTGCGATGCCCCTCTTCGATGAGGCTCCCACCATCCACTAGCAAATCTCTTGAAATGGAAGGGTAAACACCCCTCTTACAACCTTTTACAAGCAGTTCAACCTCTTACAAATTTTCAATAGGAAAGAAGGAGAACTCTCTAGCAAATTGAAAACAAGACTTGCTAAGACTTTCTAAGACTTTTCTCTCAATCAAAATGCTTCTCAAAAGTTGTAACCTCAGTTGAGATTTGAGGGGTATTTATAGGCCTCAAGAGGATTCAAATTTTGGGCTCCAAAATTTGAATTTTCTTAGGGTTCCCGGTGCTGGAGGTGCCACCGCCCAGCCAGGCGGTGCCACCGCCCAGCGCTCGGGTGCTGGATGGTGCAACCGCCCAGCCAAGGAGGTGTCACCGCCCAGCTCTCGGGTGCTGGGCGGTGCCACCACCGCCTGGCACTCCGATTTCACTGGTTTGGCTTAATTTAAGCCCAAACCATATCTGACTTTGGGCCCAGTTGGCCCCTAACCAGGATATAGGATTATCTCTTAATCCTAATCCTAATTACAAGTGAACTACATAACAAAAACACATCCTAAGCAAGCTTTCAACCGCGAACGTCGAGTCTTGTTTCGGCGAGCTTTCCGACGAGCTTCTTCCGACGGACTCCCATCAAGCTCCCGATCTTGTGATGACTTTAACGAGTAGCCGAGCCTTCTCGGTGATCTCCGTGAACCTCCGACGATCTCTTCGGCGAACTTCCGAAAATTCCGATTGGTTCCCGATTTCTTCTCGGTTGGTTCCGGCAGCATCTCTGACGATTCTTCGGACTCTTAAACGTCCATCGATCTTGACTCTGGTATTCTTGCTTTGTGTTTTCTGGTTATCGTAGTTAATCCTGCACACTTAACTCAATAATATGGATTAGATCAATTAACCCATCAATTGATTTCATCATCAAAATCCGAGATTCAACATTTTGATGATGAAACCAATTGATAAGTATTTATGATTTGATCTGCATTTTTAGTAACATAGGATGCTTCGATTAGGATGAGACAATTAAAGTAGGAAGAATTATGTTGGGCCAGAGGAAAACATGTCAGAATATTGGACGTCGGGCTGGAGGATCAGTCGACATATCGATAGAAGGCTTCGGGCTATGGATTCGGGTATCGGGCCAAGAAGAGCAGATATTGCGCCAAGGATATCAGAGTTGCAGAGTCAATTGACCAATTGGGCAATAAGCCGTAAGAGAGGATGATGTGCCGAAGAATCGGACGAAGCATCGATGGACCAATGACATGCTGGACAATGTGATTCAAGCTTAGTAATAATTGTTTTGATTAAAGTATGTTTTTACATGTGCAGGATTAACTACGATAGCAAGGCATGAAGCAAAATGAAGTTCCGGAGTCAAGGATGTGATTTTGTTGGGAGTTCGAGAGTTCGTCGGAAGTCCGAACGTTCATCGGAAGTTCTGTAGGAACCAGCCGAGAAGTCTCAGAGCTTGCTAGAGAAGCTCGTTGGAACTCGCCAAGAAGTTTGTTGTAAAGTCCAGGAGCTTGCCGGGAGTCCATTGGAACATTGCCGAGAGATCGTCGGAAGTTTGCTAGAAGATCGCCGGAAGCTCGCTGGAAGAAATTAGATTAACAGACTTGTTTAGCTTAGGAAATGTTTTAGAATTCATAGTTAGCACATAATTGGGATTAGATTTGGGCCAACCCAATTAGGGGCTAGTTTGGCCTATGTAAGGATTGTGTTGGGCCCAATGAAAGGCCCAAATAGTGACCCAAGAAGTGGCACCGTCATGGCACAATCTTCGATACTGTGTCAAGCGGTAGTACCGCCAGTCCGAGTGGTGGTACCGCCCAGTGGCCCTATGCCAAGCGATGGTACTGCCAGATTGAGTGGTGATACCACCGAATGTAGTGTAAGTGTCAAACTGACACTAGCGATGGTACCGCCCGGACCTATGAAACCCGGGATGAGATATTTTTAGGCTCCAAGTTTGAATCAACTTGAAGCCTATAAATACCCCTCTCATCCTTGGTTAAAAGACACAAGCACAAAGAATTTAAAGAGGGAAAAACGCTATTGTAATCTCTTGTGAGAATCCTCCTCTTCTAGTCAAGTGTAAGAATAGTTTGAGAGAGGAGTGAGTGCTTGTAAGGGTTGTCTCCTAAACCTAGTAAAAGGAGAAGAGGGGTATAAGAAGAAGGTTAATCTTCGTCTATTAAAGGAAGATCGATAGTGGATGTCGGTGGCCTCGACCAAAGAGGAATCAGAGAAGTGGATGTAGGTCACGACGACCGAACCATTATAAATCGGTTTGCATTTCTGTTTTGCTATTTATCTTAACTGTAAACTGCCTTCCTTGCTTTACATCAACTACAGTTCCATATGCTTTCAATTTAAAGATCTTTCCGAAATAGTTTCCATCAAAATCAGATTTTATTGTACAAAGGTTTTCCAAACCGATGTAATTTTTACCGCTGCACTAATTCACCCCCCCTCTTAGTGTCGACTCTGTTCTTAACACAGCGAAGCTCATCATGGACTGCACCATGTTTAATAGTATACTATTCCTCCTTTCAGATACACTATTAGTGGAGGTATATAATAAGATGTCCACTAGGATAAAATCTCATGGTCCTTGAGGAACTGGGTGAACTCTATACTCAAGTACTCACCTCCTTGATTTGATCGAAGAATCTTGATATTCTTTCTAGTCTGTTTCTCCACTTCATTCTTATACTCCCTGAATTTCTCAAAGGCCTCAGACTTGTACTTCATCAAGTACAAATTTTCATACCTTGAGAAATCATCAGTAAAAAAAATAAAGTAGGAGTAAAAACCTATGGAATGAGTAGACATGGGTCCACATACATCACTATATATGAGTTCCAACAGCTTAGTGACTCACTCTCCAATTCCACTGAAAGGAGAGTTGGTTAGTTTTCTACGAAGTAAACGCTCACAAGTTGCATATGACTCATAGTCGAATGGATCTAGATATCCATCTTTTAGAAATGTTTGAATCCTTCCCTCATGGATGTGACCTAGTGTACAATGCCACAAGTATACACTGTTCACCTCATCTCGTTTCCTCTTGGACACACTTATATTCATGATATGTAGAGCATTGTCTAGCATAAACAAACCATTATGCAATGTTTCTCTTATGATGATCTTATTAGCTAATAATATTGAACAACCATTGTTATCAAAAATTAATTTATATCCCCTAACTATCAAACATGAAATGGAAATAATATTTTTAATAATAGAAGGAACAAAATAGGATGCATCCAATGCAATAATAGCTCCACTAGGTAGATGTAGGGTGACCTCGCTAGCAGCTACTATAGCAACTTTTGCTCCATTGCTCATCCTAAGATCTATCTCACCTCTCACCAATCTCCTAGGTCTTGTCAGAACTTGCAATGAATTGCAAATCTGGTAAGCACTACTGGTATCCAATACCAATATATTTTTATAAGAGTTTGACAAATGGAGACTAATCATAAATGTACCTAAAGCTTTTCCAAGCTTTTGTTTTGCCCTCTCTGCAAGGAACTCTTTTGTAGTTCCTCTTCTAGTGCCCAGCTTTCTCACAGTAGAAGCACTGACCTATGTTCTTTATTAGGTCCTTTTAGCTACCTTTGCTTCACCCGAACTATCCTTGCCCTTGCCGTTGCCCTTCTTAAGGGACTTTTCTACTTTCTTTTTCTTTTTGGTCTTACTAGTATAAAGAACTGACTTCTCTTTCTTAATAGTGCTCTCTGCCTCCCTCAATATATTGAGGAGCTCAGGGAGAGTCACCTTAAGCTTTTTCATATTAAAATTTATTATGAATTATGAAAAAGAATTTGGTAGGGACAGTAGCAAAAGATCCACACACAGGTTATCCTCTAGGACCATTCCTAGACCTGTGAGTTTTTCTATCCACTCAATCGTTTTTAGGACATGGTTCTGCTAGTCATATGTGTTAGGATCAAGAGCACTAAGAGAGGGGGGGGGGGGGGGGGGGGGTGAATTAGTGCAGCGGAAATCTTTCACTATTAAAATCGAAAGCTGCGTTCGTTTGATAAAAATGATTTCAATGTAAAAGCCGATTCTAAGATTACTTTAACTTCAGATTAAGCAAGATGACGTTAAAGTAAATCTACGAAGGCAGTTTGCAGTTTATGATAAAAATCAGAATGTAAGTGCAAACTGAAATGCGACGTTCGTACAATAAAACCGATTTACCTCTAAATGCCAATTTTGAGGATATTGAACTTTGAGATACGTTTTATAAATGCGTAGAAGGCAGTTTGCAGTTATGATTGAAATCAAAACGTAAACGTAAACTGAAGTGTAATGATCGTACGAAAAAGCCGATTTACGTCTAAACGCAGATTCGGAAAGTTCTAAACTTAGAAACTCGTTCGTAAAAGCGCAGAAGGCAAAAGCTATTTAGGAGGTTTGCAATAAAGATAAAATGCTCAAAGTAAATGCAAACCGAGATTTAGAGTGGTTCGGTCAATCTTGACCTACTCCACTTTTGGCTTCCTCCACCGATGAGGTCACCGACGTCAACTAGAGGCCTTCCTTCAATAGGCGAAGGCCAACCACCCTTTTACAGTTTCACTCCTTTTGACGGGCTTAGGAGACAACCTTATAGAAATTTTCTCTCCTCTCTTTACAACTCAAAACTTTGAAGAACAGAGGGAGGAGAACTTTTGGCCTTTACAACAATTTTGAGCTCTAAGAATCACAGAAAAGGATCAAGATTTCGAGTGTAAGTTGTTCTATTTCAGTGCTGAATGGGTGGGGTATTTATAGGCCCCAACCCAGTTCAAATTTGGAGCTCAAAACTGTCAATTCCCGGAATTCCGGGATCAGGCGGTTGCACCTCCTAACTAGGGCGGTTGCACCGCCTAGCAGAGCTCGAAGACTGAGCCTCTGGGCGGTGCCACCTCTGTCAGGGGCGGTTGCACCTCTCTGCCAGAGCTCGAAGACCGAGCTCAGGCGGTTGCACCTCCTGACTGGGGCGATTGCACCGCCTGCCAGAGCTCGAAGACTGAGCTCAGGCGGTGTTACCTCCTGTCAAGAGAGGTTGCACCGCCCAGTCTCGCTCGGAGACTGAGCCCAGGCGTTGCTACCTCCTGGCTGGGACGGTTGCACCACCCAGTCTCCCTGGGAGACTTAGCCCAAGCGGTGCTACCTCCTGGCTTGGGCAGTTGCACCTCCCGCAGCAATCAGGGTCCGAATGGGTAGATCCATTCGGCCCAATTTGGGTTTTTCAAGGGCCCAATTGCCCCAAGATTAAGCTAATGGGATCACCTCCCATTTTCAACTTAATCATTGTGCTAACTACGATAAATCCTAAGACAATTTCTGCAGCTTGCTCCGGTGCGTCAATCGCTTCTTCCGGCGAGTTTCCAGCGAACTTCCGTCGATCATCCGATGAACCATCGGTGATGCTCCTGTGGACTTCCGGCAAACTCCTGGACTTGCGAGGATCCACTTGGCAAGTTCTGACGAGCTTCTTTTGGCAAGCTTATGGACTTCTCGGATTTGTTCCCGCAGAACCTCCGACGATTGTCCGAACTTCCGTCGAACTCTCGATCTCCTAATGTGATCATTGTCTTGACTCCGGCGCAACTCCTGCTGCATGTCTAACTTTCATCGTAGTTAATCCTGCACACTTATCTCACCCCATAGATTAGACAACAAATGACAATTGACTTCATCATCAAAATCCGAGATTCAACAATCTCCCCCTTTTTGATGATGACAATTAATTGATAATGGAGTTAACCTTAACTCCCTCTTTCTATATGCCATACTTGAGATAAGTCATTCTTGAATTCGAAACCTTAAGAATTCAAGAGACATATTGATAAGTTAAAATCATTTGAACTTATCAATATTCCCATCATGATTCCTATCATGATGTATCTCTCTGAAGATGATGTCAAGGCTTGACATTTATTTTCAAATTTTACCTTACAAGTTTGAAAGATGGTAACAGTAACAATTCATCATATTGTAAGATATCAGCATGTAAAACTGTGAAGTATGATTTTGATATCATTACATGATGTACACATTTCAAGTACACATTTCAAATATTTTAGCAAGTATTGCAATTCATCACACGATAAGATATCAACTCGTAAAATTACGATGCAAGTTTTTGTTTGATATCTTAACACGATACAAGGCATAATGCAAATCATAGCATTTATTCATATATCACTTGGTGATGCAAGCATGGCATAATTATAGCATCAGTGTTTATAGCATCAATTCATATATTTCTCCCCCTTTGTCATCAACAAAAAGCATGGTAGTTGTGATATCAAGAGAACAATACAAGTAAATTTTGAGTATACGTGCAATGATTGTTTCATGCCTTTACTTGATTCATGTTATTTCCAATAGTAACTGATAGGAAATTAATTGTTCAAGCACATAAAGGAAAACATGATATGTTGATTGCTTTGATTCATGCTATTTTTGAGTTTGCTTTGAGTCAAGATATGTGAAACAACTTTTTGTAAATACTATCATCCATATTTCAAGATGGAATCATTTTATCAAATCCATTTCAAAAAAATATTTTTCATAAGAATGTACGAGAGAATCCGATTTTTAGCATTCCAATTATTAAGCGAATCCGAAAATGAAATTAACTCTTTCATGCATTCGGATAAAACTATGCTACAGATTTTCAAATACAATCAAAAGACAAAACATTTTTGTATTCAACACATAATTTCCAACATGTTATTTAGGCATGTAATGGCAGTCAAATGATATGATCATTCAATAAAGTCCGAAAGATAATTTTAACTAGTTTATGTAATCGGACACATCAACATTCCTAATTCTCTTCTTATGAAATCAAATTGTTCTTCACTTAGAGGTTTTGTAAAAATATCGGCTAGTTGATGTTTAGTGTCAATGAACTCTATGATTACATCATGATTAGTAACATGATCTCGTATAAAGTGATGTCTAATATCAATATGTTTTGTTCTTGAGTGTTGTATAGGATTCTTTGTTAAGCATATTGCACTTGTGTTATCACATTTAATGGGAATATTTTTAAGATGAACTTTATAATCTTCTAAAGTGTTTTTCATCCATACAACTTGTGTACAGCATGCACTTGCTGCAATATATTCAGCTTCGGTTGTTGATAGTGCAACCGAGTTTTATTTTTTAGATGACAGGAAACAAGGGCATGTCCTAAAAATTGACATGTTCCTGATGTGCTTTTTCTATCTAGTCTACAGTCAGCAAAGTCTGCATCAGCATAAGCAATTAACTCAAGATTTTCTGATTTTGGGTACCATAATCCTAGATTTGTGGTACCTTTAAGATATCTAAGTATTCTTTTAACTGCTTTGAGATGAGATATCTTAGGGTTTGATTGAAATCTAGCACAAAGTCCTACACTGAACATGATGTCTGGTCTAGTTGCAGTGAGGTAAAGTAAACTTCCTATCATACCCCTATAAGTTTTTTGATCGAAACTTTCTCCACTTTCATCAATTTCTAACTTAGTGGAGGTGCTCATAGGAGTGTCAATAGCTTTTGAGTTATTCATATTAAACTTTTTTAGTAAATTCATAGTATATTTAGTTTGACTAATAAAGATGTCATTGCTTAGTTGTTTGATTTGTAAACCTAAGAAGAATGTTAACTCTCCCATTAAACTCATTTCAAATTCAAGACTCATAGTTTTAGCAAAAGATTCACAAAGAGATTCATTCGTGGAACCAAAGATAATATCATCAACATAAATCTGAACAATGAGAAAATTATTTTTAAAATTCTTGATGAATAATGTAGTATCAACCTTGCCTTTTATGAAATTATTTTCAATAAGAAAAGAACTAAGTCTCTCATACCAAGCCCTCAGAGCTTGTTTTAAACCATAGAGAGCTTTAGTTAATCTAAACACATGATTAGGGAGGCTATTATTTTCAAATCCAGGAGGTTGTTCAACATAGACTTCTTCAGAAATAAAACCATTAAGAAAAGCGCTTTTAACATCCATTTGAAACAGCTTCAAATTATTACTACTAGCGTAGGCAAGGAGCATCCTTATGGCTTCTAATCGAGCCACGGGAGTGAAGGTTTCTTCGTAATCGATACCTTCTTCTTGGTTGAAACCTTTGGCCACTAGTCTAGCCTTGTTTCTAACCACGATACCATTTTCATCTTGTTTGTTTCTAAAGACCCATTTAATACCAATAACTAACTGGTCATTTGGCCTAGGAACAAGCTTCCACACCTCATTTCTCTCAAATTGATTTAGTTCATCTTGCATTGCGATAATCCATAAATCATCTTTCATGGCTTCGTCAATGCATTTGGGTTCAATTTGGGAGAGAAAAGCGGTGTTGGCACAAAAATTTTTAAGAGAGGATCGTGTTTGAACCCCTTTTGATGTGTCTCCTAAGATTAGCTCCTTAGGATGAGCATCTACATACTTCCAATCCTTGGGTAAGGATGTTTCGGAAGTGGATGCATTCAAGTTGCTAGTTGGAGACGGGGTTTCATTTAAATTCAAGGAATCAAAATTAACATCATCATCAAAATCGTTTTTCCTGATTTCAGAAATCTCATTGAAAACAACATGAATGGATTCTTCAATAATTAATGTTCTTTTATTGAAGATATGAAAAGCTTTAGAAACCGAAGAATAACCAAGAAAGATTCCTTCATCGGATTTAGCATCAAATTTTCCTAAGTTATCTTTTTCATTCAAGATAAATCACTTACACCCAAAGACTTTAAAATATGAAACATTGGGTTTTTTGTTGTTCCATAACTCATAAGGAGTTTTGGTGAGTAAGGGTCTAACTAGAACTCTATTCAAAATATAGCATGCAGTGTTTACGGCTTCAGCCCAAAAATATTTGGGTAGGCTATGTTCATTTAACATAGTTCTTGCCATTTCTTGTAAATTTCGATTTTTTCTTTCTACTACTCCATTTTGTTGAGGATTTCTTGGAGTAGAGAAATTATGGTTGTATCCATTGAGTTCACAGAATTCGTGGAAATCATGGTTTTGAAATTCTCCACCATGATCACTTCTAATTGACGAAATCATAGAACCCTTCTCGTTTTGAACAAGTTTACAAAACTTGGTAAAAGATCTAAAGCATTCATTTTTCTGTTTCAAGAAGTAAGTCCATATGTATCTATTATAGTCATCCACAATGACGAAGGCGTATTTGCTACCTCCTAGGCTTGATGTAGAGATTGGTCCGAATAAGTCCATATGGATCAATTGTAAGGGCCTAGAGGTGCTTATTTGATTCTTAGATTTGAAACTACCTTTAATTTGTTTACCTAATTGGCAAGCATCACATATATTATCTTTGATGAACTTGATATGAGAAATTCCTCTTACAAGATCTTTATATGATACTTGAGTGATTAGTTTCATGCTAGCATGACCTAATCTTCTATGCCATAGCCAAGCATCCTCATTCAAAACTGAAAAACACATTTCATTACACAAATCATTGATGTCAATAGTGTATACGTTATTTTATTTTAATGCAATCATAGACATGTTTTTGTGTGATTTTTCAATGATGCAAGCATTAGATTCGAATCTAACAATGTATCCTTTATCACATAATTGACTAATGCTCAAGAGGTTATGTTTTAAACCATCAACTAACAACACATCATCAATAAAGAAGTTGGATTTGTTACCTATGGTTCCTTTGCCAATGATTTTACCCTTGTTGTTGTCTCCAAAGGTGACATAGCCTTCGTCTATGCTAGTGAGCTTAGAGAATTGATATGGATCTCCGGTCATATGCCTTGAGCATCCACTATCAAGGTACCATCTCTTGCTCCTAACTTGCGATGTTATGGGTTTCTATAAGAAAGGATGATTTTTAAGTACCCATTTGCTTTTGGGTGCCTCAAAGATAGATCTACATTGTCTATCATGTTGCATAGAATTTATCATAGTTCCTTTAGGAACCCAAATCAATTTGTTTGGACTAATTTTCTTGAATGGACAATAATGCGTCTTGTGTCCAAATTTGCAACAAAAGTTACTTTTGCTTTGGTGTCGAACATGTAAGATGGGGCCTTTTATGAAGGTGGTTGGATTTTGGTGAGGACTTCTCACAAATCCAATTCCACTTCTTTTGGGAACGTGATCCTTGTTTGCAAGGATCATGTTTAATGACTTGCTACCAACCTAGAATTTCTTCAAGGTGTCCTTAAGTAGCAAGTTTTCCTTTTGGAGAGTTTCTAGATCATGGCATTTTATGCATGAGCTTAAACTATCATGATATTCAGCTTTTAACTTATCAAAATTATAAATAAGACTATCATGCTCCTTTTTTAGCAATTTGTATTTTCTACTAATTATCTTATATTCATCGAATAATTCATGGAAAGCATTTAATAATTCATGATAAGGTAAATCTGCATCAATTAAATCCGTTACCTCTTCTCCGATGGCCATTAGGGCGTAATGAGCAACTTGCTCGGTGTTGGACTCCTCTTCTTTGGATGCGCTTAAATCATCCCATGTTGCTTTGAGCGCCTTCTTCTTTGGTGTTCTCTTTTTAATTTGGGGACAATCACTCTTGTAGTGTCCTGGCTTTTTGCATTCATAGCAAATGACTTGATCCTTTTTGGGTTCAAGTTTGTTTTTTGTGTCATTTTTAAACTTGTTTCTTTTAATGAATTTTTTAAATTTTCTTGTTAGAAGTGCTAAGTCGTCGTCACAGTCCTCATCACTTGAGTTTTCTCTCAAGTGGTCTTCTGAAGTTCTAAGTGCCATATCCTTCCTGTTCTTTGGAAGGATGTCTTCTTGCTCTTCATGAGCTTTGCAAGTCATCTCGTAGGTCATTAATGACCCAAGTAGTTTTCAAGAGGGAAGTTGTTTAGATCTTTCGCCTCTTGAATAATAGTAACTTTAGGATCCCAACTTTTAGGAAGGGATCTTAAAATCTTATTTACGAGCTCAAAATCCAAAAAACTTTTTCTGAGTCCTTTTAGACCGTTGACGACATCCGTGAAACGGGTAAACATGTCGCCAATAGTCTCACTCGGTTTCATCCGAAAAAGTTCAAAAGAGTGTAGCAAAAGATTAATTTTTGACTCTTTCACTCTACTTGTGCCTTCATGAGTCACTTCGAGTGTGTGCCAAATATCAAACGCGGTTTCACAAATCGAAACACAATTAAACTTGTTTTTATCAAGTGCACAAAATAAGGCATTCATAGCCTTTGCATTAAGAGCGAAAGCCTTCTTCTCCAAATCATTCCAATCGATCATTGGAAGAGAAGATTTCGAAAAACCGTTTTCGACAAGATTCCAAAGTTCAAAATCCATAGAAATAAGAAAGATCCTCATTCGGGTCTTCCAATAGGTGTAGTCTGTCCCATTGAACATGGGTGGACGTGTAATAGAATGACCCTCTTGGTTTCCGGCGTAAGCCATCTCTCTTGGGTTTTAATCCGTTTGAGAGTTAACCCCGCTCTGATACCAATTGTTAGGATCAAGAGCACTAAGAGGGGGGGGGGGGGGATTAGTGCAGCGAAAATCTTTCACTATTAAAATTGAAAGCTGCGTTCGTTTGATAAAAACGATTTCGATGTAAAAGCCGATTCTAAGATTACTTTAACTTAAGATTAAGCGAGATGACGTTAAAGTAAATCTACGAAGGCAGTTTACAGTTTATGATAAAAATCAGAATGTAAGTGCAAATTGAAATGCGACGTTCGTACGATAAAACCGGTTTACGTCTAAATGCCAATTTTGAGGATACTGAACTTTGAGATACGTTTTATAAATGTGCAGAAGGCAGTTTGCAGTTATGATTGAAATCAAAACGTAAACGTAAGCTGAAGTGTAATGATCGTACGAAAAAGCTGATTTACGTTTAAATGCAGATTCGGAAAGTTCTGAACTTAGAAACTCGTTCATGATGAGAATCGGATCGTGATTCTGATCTGTGCAATAGGAATCGGATCGTGATGAGATCATGATAATGAGATCGATTCGCCTTTAAACACAGATCCTAAATAATCCTGGTCATAAGTTACTCGATAGAGACATCAAGATAACTGGATAGACTGGTGTATTGTATACCCTTCCATATGATGGATGTAGCTAGTCTCATAGTTGCTCGTGTGGGGACACTAGGGATACAATACAAATGCTCATTGGGGAATGAGTTCACTAATTGATCCTCTTACGAAATGGTGAATGGTTGATGATGCCTTATTGTCAGATAGCGATTTCGTAGTCCTAGTGGTGTATCTGGCCCTTAGACTTGAGAGACCAAGGTAATCCTGTATGAGTGCTCCACTCTTTGATACCAGATTATAGGTTTGGATGTCCCAGATCTAGCACAACTGGTCATCAAGAGTGGTAGTCAACCTTACGAGGGCTATTGAGTATCGATAGAGGATTATTCACTCTCGGTGTCATGAGAGGAATGTCCCATGTATTCTTGCTCAAACAAATCCCTAGCTAGGGTCATTTAGATTGAGAGAGAAAGAGTTTTCCGGGAGAATCCGATTAAAGCGAGACTCGAGTAGAAACCGTAAGGGTCTGATAGCACCATGCCCGGTATACGATCCCTGGGATATTTGATGGATGAGGGACTATAGGTACACGGTAACTAATGATAGACATGTCCAATGGATTGGATTCCCCTATATCGTTTGGGGATTGCGATGTAGTGGCCTAGTACATCCGCAGTTGATGAGCCGAGTGAATTATTATGGAGATAATAATTCACTGAGCCTAAATTGTTAGGATCGAGAGCACTAAGAGGGGGGGGGTGAATTAGTGCTGCGGAAATCTTTCAACGATTAAAATCGAAAGCTGCGTTCGTTCGATAAAAACTATTTTGATGCAAAAGCCGATTCTAAGATTACTTATGATTAAGTGCAGTTTACGTCTAAACAAAGTTTGCATCTAAGCGCAGTTTACGCAGTTTGCGTCTAAATGCAGTTTGCGTCTAAATGCAGTTTGCGTCTAAATACAGATTGCGTCTAAGCACAGTTTGCATCTAAGCGCAGTTTGCGTCTAAGCTCAGATTGCGTCTAAACGCAGTTTGCGTCTAAGCGCAGTTTGCGTCTAGGCGCATATTGCGTCTAAGTGCAGTTTGCGGTTATAAATGGAATCAAAACGTAAACATAAACTGCAAAGAAACTCGTTAGTAAAAGTGCAGAAGACAGTTTGCAGTTATAAATAGAATCAAAACGTAAATGTAAACTACAATGTAAAGATCGTACGAAAACACCGATTTACGTCTGAATGCAGATTCGGAAAGATCAGAACTTAGAAACTTGTTCGTAAAAGCGCAGAGAGCAGTAGCTATGTAGGAGGTTTGCAGTAATGATAAAGTGCTCAAAATAAAAGCAAACCAAAGATTTAGAGTGGTTCGGTCAGTCTTGACCTACTCCACTTTTGGCTTCCTCCACCGACGAGGTCAACGACATCAACTAGAGGCCTTCCTTCAATAGGCGAAGGCCAACTGCCCTTTTACAGTTTCACTCCTTTTGACGGGCTCAGGAGACAACCCTTACAGAACCTTTCTCTCCTCTCTTTACAACTCAAGACTTGAAGAATAGAAAGAGGAGAACTTTTGGACTTTACACAAATTTGAGCTCTTAGAATCACAGAAAAGATCAAGAATTCGGTGTAGGTCTGTATCTTTTCAGTGCTGAATGGGTGGGGTATTTATAAGCCCCAACCTAGTTCAAATTTGGAGCTCAAAACGATCAAATCCCGGAATTCCAGGATCAGGCGGTTGCACCTCCTGACTGGAGAGGTTGCACCGCCTGGTAGAGCTCGAAGACTGAGCCTCTGGGCGGTGCCACCTCTGTCAGGGGCGGTTGCACCTCTCTACCAGAGCTCGAAGACCGAGCTCAAGCGGTTGCACCGCCTGACTGGAGAGGTTGCACCGCCAGGCAGAGCTCGAACCTTGAGCTCTGGCGGTGCTACCTCCTGACAGAGGAGGTTGCACCGCCCAGTCTCACTCGGAGACTGAGCCCTGGGCGGTTGCACCTCTTGGCTGGGGTGGTTGCACCGCCCAGTCTCGCTGGGAGACATAGCCTGGGCGGTGCTACCTCCCTGCCTGGGCGGTTGCACCTCCCACAACAACCTGGGTCCGAATGGGTTGAACCATTCGACCCAATTTGAGTTCTTCAGGGGCCCAATTGCCCCAGAATTAAGCTAATGGGATCACCTCCCATTTCTAACTTAATCAAAGTGCTAACTACAATTATTTCCTAAGACATATTCTGCAGCTTGCTTTAGTGCGTCACTCGCTTCTTCCGGCGAGTTTCCGGCGAACTTTCATCGATCAACCGATGAACCCTCGGTGATGCTCCTGCGGACTTCCGGCAAACTCCTGGACTTGCGACGATCCACTTGGCAAGTTCCGACGAGCTCCTTTGGCAAGCTTCTGGACTTCTCGGATTTGTTCCCGCAGAACCTCCGACGACTGTCCGAACTTCCGTCGAGCTCTTGAACTCCCAACGTGATCATTATCATGACTCCGGCGCAACTCCTGCTGCATGTCTTACTTTCATCGTAGTTAATCCTGCACACTCAAAACAAAAACTTCGATCGAGACAATTAATCCTAAGCAATTAACCAAGTTGTCCGGCATGTCATTGGTCCCTCGACGCTTCGTCCGATTTTTCGGTGCATCGTCCTTTCCTGCAGCCTATTGCCCAATCGGCCAGTTGACTCCGCAACTCCGATATCCTTGGCACAATACCCGCTCTTCTTGGCCCGATGCCCGAGTCTACGACCCGAAGCCTTCTATCAATACGTCGACCGATCCACCGGCCCGACGTCCAATCTTCTGACATGTTCCTCCGGCACAACATGATTTTCCTGCTTTAATTGTCTCATCCTGATCGAGGCATCCTGCGTCACTCAAAATGCAGATTAAATCATAAACATATATCAAGTAGTTTCATCATCAAAATACGAGATTCAACAATCTCCCCCTTTTTGATGATGACAACCACTTGATGACGGAGTTAACCTTAACTCCCGAAGTTTAAACAAACTCCCCCTATCAATATGCCATATTGATAGAAACTCTTAGATTCAAAAATCTAAGCAACATGTCATCATAAACGGAGTTAACCTTAACTCCCAGAGTTTAAACAAACTCCCCCTATCAATATGCCATATTGATAGAAGCTCTTGGATTCAAAAATCCAAGTAACATGTCATCATAAACTTATGCATAATATGTCATGTCATCAACATACTTCTCCCCCTTTGTCATCAACAAAAAGGAGAAGTACCACAATCAAGTGTTTGTGATATATGTTTAACTCATTGCATGAAAAACATAATATCTATTGTTATCATCATGCAAGTTTGCTATCATCAAATGGTAAGATATCAACATGTAAAATTGCGATTCAAGTTCTTGATATCTTAACATGATATGACATTCATAGCACCTATTCATATGAATGCTGCTTTTGATATCTCATCATAATATGACATTCATCACATCTATTTATATTCTTCAAATATGGCACTCATAGTATCAATTTATATATTTCTCCCCCTTTGTCATCAACAACAAGGAGGACGATATAAGCAAATTTTAAATATAAGTGCGATGCCATAAGTTGGTTCATGTCATTTTCTAACAGTGAGTGATAGGATACCAATTATGCAAATATCTCGAGGAAAACATGACATGGAGATAGCTTTTATTGCTTCTTCCTTTTTATTTGTTATCTTTTTACATGAAGGAGGAAAGCCATATGTGAAGTTCAAATCGATAAGATATTAAAGCACACTTCATTTTGCAAGGATTAAGATATGTAAGTGAGTCAAATCCTTGTATGTAAAAATATCTTCCTTTTATAAGAGGGAATCATCAAATATGTTTCTCGAAAAATATTTTTCACATGATAAGTGCATTTGCTAGATGATTCCATATGTCAAAAATCAATGATGTGAATTAAACTTGATATAACATATGCTTGTTAAGTTCGGAAGAGGATAATGTATCAAGAAAATCCAATTGTTAGGATCAAGAAAATCCGAAAATGAAATTTGACACTTTCATACATTCGGACAGGGTTTTACTAGAGATATTCAATTACAATCATGAAGGTAAAACATGCTTATTATCATGGAAATTTTTGTATTCAAGCACAAAATTTCCAACATGTAATCATGGCAAGTAATTGTGTAAAATCATTATGGCAATCAAGTGATTTGATCATTCAATCAAAAATGTCCGAAAAATAATTTTAACACGTTTAATCATTCGAACATATTTTTGCCATAGTTTTTCAAATATAATCATGAAGATAAGGCATGCTCATCATCATGGTAGTATGATAGCAAGTTTACCATATACAAGCTAGCAAAAAATTTCTACATTTTAAGGCCCGCAAGTTAGCAATTTTGAGATGTTCAAGAAAGCAACTCTTGCTTCTTGAAATATAAGTTTTGCTAGATGTGCAAGTTAACTTTTTGCTTCTTGAGATAGGCAAGATAGCATTCCTTGGTGATGTTCAATATAGCTAAGTTCTACATCATGCAAGCTAGTGAATTTTATAACATTTTAGAACATGCATAATCACCAAAGCATCATAAATTTTAATGATGTGCAAAATTACAAATTTTGCATGATTGCATTTGTGTGTCTTGAGATTTGCAAGATAGCACTTCTTGGTGATGTTCAAGATAGCAATTTCTTCTCTTTTGAGAAGTGCAATTTTTGCTTTCTTCTTGAATTGTGCAAGCTAGCTATCTCCCCTTTTGTCATTGTCAAAAAGAAGGGAAAAACCCTTTACATCAATTTTTAAATCATGACAAAGGTTAGTATCAATCTCATTTGTGCATCATTATATTTTCAAATTAAAACATGCACATTTTTAAAAAATATAAACTCATTATTATATGCATGATTCCAAATCATCATTCATATTATTTCAATCATTGTTTCACTCATCACTATAGCTTATCATGCATAATATGTAAAACCATCTAACATGATATAAACATTTATTTATTTAATTTTTTTTTTTTAAGCATTAATGATACACATCATACATTATCATAATAAAAAGCATATGCATCATTCCAAATCATAAATATTTCAAATCATCATGGTATTAATTTGTCACATTGCATCCTACCATGCATGATCGAAACTTCTCATTTGCATACATCAAAATAAATTCATGAATATCTCATGCATTCATATCATCACTTGAGGAATATTGAAAAGAAATAATTGTGTGATGAGATAAATATTTCATGAATACAAAGAATTGCATAAAAATCATATCATGAATACAAGGAATACAAGTCACAATCATTCAAGAGAAAAATCATTATTCATTTTCAATTCATTCAATTTGATAAATCAAGATCATAGTTTTGATAAAACTCATTTCAATTTTAAATCATCAAAATCATTTTTATGGCTCACAAAATTTATAACATAAATAGATTCATGATTTCATTGATAATATATTTTCCCCCTTTTTAAGTGTTTCATTTTAAGTGATCGATTTCATGTTAGCATGCCTTTTCATTTATGAAAACATGCATCAATTTTTTTTAAAGCTACTGTTATTATCATGAAAATCGATAATCCATAAATATCAAGAATCATCATAATTTCAAAAATATACTCATTAATCATAACTTCAAATTGAACATGATTTCATATACTCAATATCGAGAAATAACAATGGAAATCAACATGATACACATTATTACTTCTCAACCACATATAGCATGATTTCATAAGGTATTTTTAATCAAAATCATTTTGTTTATCATAAACATGCAATTTTCATGATTATTTTCAAAATTACTAGAATGATAAGCATGAATCCTAATTGTTTGTATTTTCATTATAAAATTATTAAACATGTAATTTTCAAGAAAATTAAATAAAAAAGAAAAATGCTTTATGAAAAGCATCATGTAATTTCAAAGTAAATTAAAGGCATTTTGATTACCTCAGCGTCGAAAGGCGTAAAGGCGTAGTTTGCCACCTCGCCTTTGTTGATTTTCTCCTCGTCTTTGGAGGAGCTCGATTCATCCCAATTTTTGTTCTTCTTCTTGCGTTCAAAACAAGTAGTTCCGTTCTTTTTACTTTTTTATTTTTGTTTCATTTGTAGTTTAAGTTCACCATCACTTGAGCTTATGCTCGAGTGGTCTTCAAATGTTCTATGTCCCAAATCCTTCCTGTTCTTTGGAAGGTGGTTCTCAAGTTCTTCATGTGCATTACACGTCATTTCATATGTGATCAATGAACCAATTAGTTCTTCAAGTGGAAATTGGTTCAAGTTTTTCGATTCTTGAATAGCAGTTACTTTTGAATCCCACTTCTTAGAAAGAGAACGCAAAATCTTGTTCAGAAGTTCAGAATTCGAAAAACATTTGCCAAGAGCTCTTAAACCATTGACGACATCCGTGAAACGGGTGTACATGTCACCAATGGTTTCGCTTGACTTCATTTGAAAAAGCTCGAAATCATGCAGTAAAATATTAACTTTCGAGTCTTTAACTCTACTAGTTCCCTCGTGCATGATTTCAAGAGTGCGCCAAATATCGAAAGCCGTTTCGCACAAAGAAACCCGATTGAACTCATTTTTGTCCAAAGCGCAAAATAAGGCATTCATAGCCTTTGCGTTTAAAGAAAAATGCTTCTTCTCTAAATCCGACCATTTGATCATTGGAAGAGAAGACTTCGAAAAACCATTTTCGACAAGATTCCAAAGTTCAACATCCATAGAAATAAGAAAGATCCTCATTCGGGTCTTCCAATAGGTGTAGTCTAATCCGTTAAACAAGGGTGGATGAAAAACCGAAAAGCCCTCTTGAAAGCCACGAAGTGTCATTTCTCTCGGGTGTCAGTCCGAAATGAGAAATACCGGGCTCTGATACCAATTGTTAGGATCGAGAGCACTAAGAGGGGGGGGGGGGGGGGGGGGGGTGAATTAGTGCAGCGGAAATCTTTCAGCGATTAAAATCGAAAGCTGCGTTCGTTCGATAAAAACTATTTTGATGCAAAAGCCGATTCTAAGATTACTTATGATTAAGTGCAGTTTACGTCTAAACACAGTTTGCGTCTAAGCGCAGTTTACGCAGTTTGTATCTAAATGCAGTTTGCGTCTAAATGCAGATTGCGTCTAAGCGCAGTTTCATCTAAGCGCAGTTTGCGTCTAAGCTCAGATTGCGTCTAAACGCAATTTGCGTCTAAGCGCAGTTTGCGTCTAGGCGCAGATTACATCTAAGTGCAGTTTGCTGTTATAAATGGAATCAAAACGTAAACGTAAACTGCAAAGAAACTCGTTCGTAAAAGCGCAGAAGACAGTTTGCAGTTATAAATAGAATCAAAACGTAAATGTAAACTGCAATGTAAAGATCGTACGAAAACACTGATTTACGTCTGAATGCAGATTCAGAAAGATCAGAACTTAGAAACTTGTTCGTAAAAGCGCAGAGAGCAGTAGCTATGTAGGAGGTTTGCAGTAATGATAAAGTGCTCAAAAAAAAGCAAACCAGAGATTTAGAGTGGTTCAGTCAGTCTTGACCTACTCCACTTTTGGCTTCCTCCACCGACGAGGTCACCGACGTCAACTAGAGGCCTTCCTTCAATAGGCGAAGGCCAACTGCCCGTTTATAGTTTCACTCCTTTTGACGGGCTCAGGAGACAACCCTTATAAAAACTTTCTCTCCTCTCTTTACAACTCAAGACTTGAAGAACAGAAAAAGGAGAACTTTTGGACTTTACACAAATTTGAGCTCTTAGAATTATAGAAAAGATCAAGAATTCGGTGTAGGTCTGTATCTTTTCAGTGCTGAATCGGTGGTGTATTTATAAGCCCCAACTCAGTTCAAATTTGGAGCTCAAAACGATCAAATCCCGGAATTCCGGGATCAGGCGGTTGCACCTCCTGACTGGAGAGGTTGCACCGCCTAGCAGAGCTCGAAGACTAAGCCTCTGGGCGGTGCCACCTTTGTCAGGGGCGGTTGCACCTCTCTGCCAGAGCTCGAAGACCGAGCTCAGGCGGTTGCACCGCCTGGCAGAGCTCGAAACTTGAGCTCTAGCGGTGCTACCTCCTGACAGAGGAGGTTGCACCGCCCAGTCTCGCTCGGAGATTGAGCCCTGGGCGATTGCACCTCTTGGCTGGGGCGGTTGCACCGCCCAGTCTCGCTGGGAGACATAGCCTGGGCGGTGCTACCTCCCTGCCTGGGCGGTTGCACCTCCCACATTAACCTGGGTCCGAATGGGTTGAACCATTCGACCCAATTTGAGTTCTTTAGGGGCCCAATTGCCCCAGGATTAAGCTAATGGGATCACCTCCCATTTCTAACTTAATCAAAGTGCTAACTACGATTATTTCCTAAGACATATTCGGCAGCTTGCTTCGGTGCGTCACTCGCTTCTTCCGGCGAGTTTCCGGCGAACTTCCGTCGATCATCCGATGAACCCTCGGTGATGCTCCTGCGGACTTCCGGCAAACTCCTGGACTTGCGACGATCCACTTGGCAGGTTCCGACGAGCTCCTTTGGCAAGCTTCTGGACTTCTCGGATTTGTTCCCGCAGAACCTCCGACGACTGTCCAAACTTCCGTCGAGCTGTTGAACTCCCAACGTGATCATTGCCATTACTCCGGCGCAACTTCTGCTACATGTCTTACTTTCATCGTAGTTAATCCTGCACACTCAAAACAAAAACTTCGATCGAGACAATTAATCCTAAGCAATTAACCAAGTTGTCCGGCATGTCATTGGTCCCTCGACGCTTCGTCCGATTCTTCGGTGCATCGTCCTTTCCTGCAGCCTATTGCCCAATCGGCCAGTTGACTCTACAACTCCGATATCCTTGGCAAAATACCCGCTCTTCTTGGCCCGATGCCCGAGTCCATGACCCGAAGCCTTCTGTCGATACGTCGACCGATCCACCGGCCCGACGTCCAATCTTCTGACATGTTCCTCCGGCACAACATGATTTTCCTGCTTTAATTGTCTCATCCTGATCGAGGCATCCTGCGTCACTCAAAACACAGATTAAATCATAAACATATATCAAGTAGTTTCATCATCAAAATACGAGATTCAACATAAAGGAGTTATGATAGGTATGACTCACGGCCAGCTCAATATTGGGCCTATAGGGTCACATATATATGGTAGGCATTGCGATGAGTAGAGGTTTGGATATACGATATCCGCCGAAGCCCCTATCTTATTGGACATCCAATAAGACCTTCAATTATTGGATCTTATGGATGAGATCCAATAAGAGCCCATGAGAGATTATTGGATAGAGATCCACTAATCTAAGAGGCTTGGGTAGTTAGATGGAGATCCAATACCTAATAGAGGAGGATCCATTAGGGTTAAGTTGACAAGGGACTTCTATAAGTAGGAGGGCTTCAATAGTTTACAAGCTCGAGCTTTTGCTTCGTCTCATATTCTCCTCCCCCTCTCCACCTCAAAGCATGCCTAGAGTTTTGAGGAGCGTCATTATAGCCCTACTATGTGGATCACTGCTAGAGAGGAGGATGCTTGACCTCCTTCACCCTCTCCTAGAGATCTATAGGGATTCAGGGATATTCGATCTTCCTAGGTAACACAATCTATCTCACACGTGGTTTTCTATTCTGTGGATTTTTGTGCACCAATCTTCATACGTCGATGAACATATCTTTGGGAATTGAGGATTTTATTTTCTGTTATTCTACTGTGTATATGATGTCGCCCCTAAGATTTCCCAATAGGGTCTAAACCATTGTCCCCTCAGTCATCCTAGAATGGAAGAGACACTTGAATATCTCATATCGCTAAGTACTTCCTTGTTCCTCAAACAGTTTATAGATATGTCAGAGAATGGATCTGGCATTCTTTTTTTCATGTTGTCTTTGCAACTCAGGAGTCATGGAGCCCAACATGTAATATTGAGTAAGAGTGGAGTCATCTATGTACTTCACGTAGCGAGCGGTCTCGTCCTCGCTTGCCCCTTCCTTGGGTGTAGGCATCACTGTATCAAGGACATATGAGATTTTTTTTGTCGTAAGAATAATTCTCACATTGCGGAACCAATCCGTATAATTTGGACCAGTGAGACAGTTGACATCAAGTATACCACATAAGGGATTTGAAAGCGATATTTTCTGAAAATAAAGATGTAGAAGAATTAAATAACATACATATTTTATAGAAAAATAAACAAATAAGATATGAACTTCTATCTTAATCTACTCCCACTATTTTTCTAGCGAGTGACACCCTTAGCACGTGAAACAAAAGTCTCCAGCAGACTTCTAGTGGGGATGGGATCCAATCAGTGTCTTAGTATAACTTTGAGAGACTCGACTAACCACACTAAGCCTAAAAGGTTGGCAACTCTTGCCGATCACAACTTCTTGTGATTCCCGCCCTATTCGGCCTTTGAACCACCATGGTCTCAAGGGACTCGACAAATCATAATGTGCGGTTAAGTCAACACCATCATTATAAGATGAGTCTGATTTGATGATGTACCCTTGCGAGACTCGACCAAGTATATAATATCCTCAGGTCATTGGTGACATCTCTATGTCGTAGGTAAGATAGTGAATTACAATATAGGTGAGCCTCGAGGGACTCGACTAACTCAACCTATATCAAAAATCGGTCCCTGTGTATAACACTGGAAGGCCATGTGGGTCAATCTAATTACCTCATGTTTACCGACTTAATATTATCGAGAGAGGAGATTTTGATTTGGTCTCCGAATTTGACATGTCATACACATACATATTTAATATATATCTATATCGCATATAAATATAAATATAAATATAAATAAATATATATATATATATATATATATATATATATATATACATATATATGTATGTATATATATATATATATATATATATACATATATATGTATGTATATATATATATATACATACATATATATATATATATGTATATATACATATATATGTATGTATATATATATATATATATATATATATATATATATATATATATACATACATATATATGTATATATATATATATATATATATATATATATATATATATACATATACATATAAATATATATATACATATATGTATGTACATATATATATATATATATATATATATGTATGTATGTATATATATATGTATGTATATCTAGTAGGTGTACAAGTAATCACACATCACATGAGCAATCACACCAGATGATCATGAACCATAGCCTAGTGTGGTCAAGCCCGAGCTAGTGGGTCTAATCATTCACAATAAGATCTATGTGTGCAGTGGTACATCTCCATGCCCTATGATTATCTATCTCATCCTCATTGGTTTCGTTAGCATCTCGACGCATCTCCATGCATCGCGATCATCTGTCTTGGCCTCGTGGGTCCTGTTATCGCTTCCACGCTCCCGTTGTGCTTGATTACAATTTAATCTTAGGTACGCAGGCCCGACAATAAACGAGAAATAAAATGGAGGCTCACAAGCCCCAATAGTAATAATCACAAGTACATACACATCACATGGTCCATGATCATCCGTCCACGTCATACATCACATGTAAACATTTTAATTAATAATTGACTATTAGACAATAATAATAATTAATTAAACATTTTAATTAATTAAATTTTTTTGAAATTAGGGACATACGAGGAATTTTTAAATTATGAGGGATATTTTTATAATTTGAATAAAAAGGATAGAACTTGAAAATTTTAAAATTCTAAGGGGAAAATCTATCATTTTTCCAAAAATCCTAATTCCCCTTTCTCCTCCTTTGCAGCCTTGATACTACCACCACCCCGTCGGCGGCGGCCATTGTAGGGGGGTGGGGCACCGCCTCTGCTCGCAGGTGCTATGCTTGTGGGCGATGCTGCCCTTGTGGTCCGAGCACCCCCACGAGCGGGTTGTTAGAACCCTTGCAGATTCTAAACTTGGGGTTGATCTCTTTAGGGGATCGGTCTCCTTGGAACTCTATAGGGGTTCCTCCCTCCAAGTTGCTGCTCAAAGGCTGCAGAAAAGATTCATCTATTGCTTATGAAAAGAGAAGGAATACATGGCTATTTATAGGGCTTCTAAACCCTAACTCCTAATAGGACTCCTACTTAAGACTCTTACTTCTAACCAACTCCTAATAGGACTCATAGTCAAGACTCCTATTCCCTTACAACTCCTAATTCTTCTCTAAGAAAACACCTCATACTTGAATGCCCCTCTCAATTAGGACTCTCCTAGCTAGAGTCCTAATAGAATGTCCCTCTCAATTAGGACTCTCCTAGCTAGAGTCCTAATAGTTTTACATGAATGTCCCTCTCAATTAGGACTCTCCAAGCTAGAGTCCTAATAGACCCACCCTCTTCAAATCAGCCTTGTCCTCGAGGCTGATGATTCGTGAATTCTGGGAATTTGATCTTAAAGTCGTCATAGTTCTCCCAAGTGGCATCTTCTATTGGTAGATTCGCCCACTTTATTAGCACTTCATTAGTGGGTCGTCGTCGTCGAGTCACGATCCGTCGATCAATAATGGCACTTGGCTGGGTCTGGAGTTCTCTTTGGGTAGTCATATTTGGTGGGCGGCTTTGGGCTATCTCCAAGCACCTATTTAAAACTTCCGTGTGGCTGTTTAAGTGGACATTTATAAGCAACATGTCCGAGTTTGCAACAAAAGTTGTAATTGGTGTGGGGTGATACATGCAAGGTAGGGTCTTTAACAAAGGTGGTTAGATTTTGGTGAGATCTACTCATAAATCCGATTCCACCTCTTGTATGAACATGACCCTTATTGGCAAGGATCATGTTCAAGGACTTGCTACCAATCTCAAATTTTTCTAAAGTTTCTTTGAATAGCAAGTTTTCCTTCTCAAGTGCCTCTAAGTATTCACACTTAGTGCATGGAGGCAAAGAATGATTATCATACTTAAATTTTTTAAAATCAATATTTAAAAGGGCATGCTCCTTTTTCAAAGATTTATACTTTTTACTCATTATTCTACATTCATCAAACAATTCATGAAAGAACTTAAAAGCGCATTGAAAGATAAATTTACATATAATTAACTACTTACCTCATCTTCAATAGCCATTAGTGCATAGTTGGCGATCTCCTTATTGCTGTTAGGAAAAGAGTCAGCACTAAGAGGGGGGGTGAATTAGTGCAGCGGTAAAAATTACGTCGGTTCAAAACTTCGTTGCGATTAAATCCATTTCTGATGAAAACTGTTTCATAAATATCTTAACTTGAAACACGTTCGTAAATGTGTCAAAAGTAGTAAGCTATTAAAGAGGTTTGCAGTAAAGATAAATTGCTCAAAGTAAAGGCAAAATAGATTTTTATAGTGGTTCGGTCATCGTGACCTACATCCACTCCACCGATTCCTCTTCCATCGAGGCCATCGGCATCCACTATTTGTCTTCCTTCAATAGGCGAAGACCAACCACCTTTTACAACTTGATTCTCCATTTACCGGGTTTAGGAGATAACCCTTATACCCCTACTTACTCCTCTCTCAAACTATTCTAACACTTAGACTTTTGAGAGGAGTTCACACAAGATTGCAGCAGCATTTCTTTCTATTTTTACTCTCAAGTCTTATCTGGTTTAACCAGAGATGAGAGGGGTATTTATAGGCCTCAAGTTGATTCAAGCTTGGAGCCTAAAAATATCTCATCCTGGGTTTCTTGGGTTCGAGCGGTACCACCGCTAGTGTCAGTCTAACACTGACACTGTGCTGGGCGGTACCATCACTTGGCATTGGGCTACTACATGGTACCACTGCCCGGACTAGCGGTATCATCGCTTGGCACCCTGCCAGGGGCGGTACCACCACCCAGATTAGCGATGCCTGACATAGTCTCGAAGACTATGCCACGATGGTGCCACTTCTTGGGTCACTATTTGGGCCTTTCATTAGGCCCAACACAGTCTTTACATGGGCCCAACTGGCCCCTAATTGGGTTGGCCCAAATCCAATCTCAATTACGTACTTATACGAATTCTAAGACATTTCCTAAGCTAAACAAGTCCGTTAGTCTAGTTTCTTCCGGTGAGCTTCCGGCGATCTTCTAGCGAACTTTCGACGATCTCTCGGCAATGTTCCAGCGGACTCCCAGCAAGCTCCTGGACTTCACGACGATCTTCTTAGCGAGTTTCGATGAGCTTCTTTGGCAAGCTCTAAGACTTCTCATTGATTCTTGTAGAACTTCCGACGAACATCCGAACTTCCAATGAACGTTCGAACTTCCGACGAACTCTTGAACTCCCAACGAAATTGCATTCTTGACTCCAGGATTTCTTTTTGCTTTATGCCTTGCTAAGCTTGAATTATGTTGTCTGGCATGTCATTGGTCCATCGACGCTTCATCCGATTCTTCGGCGCATCGTCCTCTTTTGCGGCTTATTGCCCAATTAGCTAGTTGACTCCGTAACTTCGATATTCTTGGTGCAATATCTACTCTTCTTAGCCCGATGCCTGAATCCATGGCCCGAAGCCTTCTATCGATACGTCGACCGATCCTTCGGCTCGATGTCCAATCTTCTGACATGTTCCACCGGCCCAACATAATTCTTCCTGCTTTAATTGTCTCATCCTGATTGAAGCATCCCGCGTCATTAAAAACACAGATCAAACCATAAACACTTATCAATTAGTTTCGTCATCAAAATACGAGATTCAATAATCTCTCCCTTTTTTATAATGACAACCAATTGATAACGGAGTTAACCTTAACTCCCCCTATCAATATGCCATATTGATAGAACCTTGAATTCAAGCTGAATTCAAGTCATTGCAAATTTCATCATGAATATTTGCAATATGTCATCATGCATAATATGATCATACTTCTCCCCCTTTGTCATCAACAAAAAGGAGAAGTGCTAGCTATCTAGTATTTGAGATATACAAGTTCAAATCGTTGCATAATAAATATCAAGTTTTATCATCATGCAAGCTAGCAAAAATTTTATAGTATTTTAAAACATGCAAGCTAGCAATTTTGAGATGTTCAAGAAAGCAACTCTTATTTCATGAAATATGCAAGTTCGTAAATTTTGCTAGATGTGCAAGTTAGAATGTTTTGCTTATTGAGATAGGCAAGATGGCACTTTTGCTTCTTTTGAGTTAGCAACTCTTTGCTTCTATTTAGATCACAAGTTAGCAATTCTAGCAAATTTTACATCATGCAAGGGAGCAAATGTTTGGTGATGTTCAAGATATCAAGTTCTTCTCCTTGCAATATGTAAGCTAGCAAATATTTGCTTCCATTGCAATGTTTGAGCTAGCAGTATTTCTCCCCCTTTGTCTTTGTCAAAAAGAAGGGAAGAATACAATGTTGTAATTTTTTTCCCTTTACATCAATTTTGACAAAGTTGAAGTATCAATCTTTTTTTCAATATGTTTGTGCATCATAATAGTTTCAAATTAAAACGTGCATAATTTCAAAACCTTACATTTCATTTTTCATGCATGATATAAAAAAAAATAAATCAATCATTATTATGATCATATCATACATGATACTCATAAGCTAGCAAATTTTATATCATTTTAGAGCATCAAAACAATATCATGAGTATTTCATGCATAATTTTATTTCATCTTATCAAGAAGAATTAATTGGGTGATGAATACATAGGATTATACAAAAATAAATCATATCATGAGAGATAAGATCATGTAAATATCAAAAGACATGATTCATATATTAGATCTCCTCTTAAATAAAATACCAAGAAAAATTATAGGGGTAAAAAGAAGAGATCTTGATTAAGAAAAAAATCTCAAGTAATTCAAAGAATTCAAGATTATGATTTGAATAAAACTCATTCAAATTCAAACCGTCAAATCAAAATCATTTTTAAGAGATTCACAAAATTGATACAAATAGATTCATTAATCTCCTTTTTGGAAAAACCAATAAAATTGAGAAATTTTTCGAGGAGAAAGGTTTCCTCTTTTTAGTTTGTTTCATACAAGCATGCCTTTGTCTTTTTTATGCCAAATCAAAAAATATATATCATTATTTAAAATGAAAGTACAATATTTATCATCATAAAAATCATCAAGATCAATAAATCACAAAAGTAATCAAGTATAACTTTAAAATCTCATGCATAAAATCGTAAATCATGGTATTAAAATATTTAATATTTTCATTACATCATTATGCATAATTAAATATACAATCGTCAACACTTACACTATTTCTTCAAATCATCATGCTTAATTAAATATAAAATCGTCAAGTATGATACTTACATTATTACATCAAATCAAACATGATTTCATAAGGCATTCAAAATCATTTTGTTATAAAACATGTAATTTTCATTATTATTTTTTAAATCACTAGAAAGGCAAGCATGATCCTATTTAACATTTTTATTCCATCGTTAAACATTCAATTAAAAATTTTTTTTTTTTCTAAACTAAATTAAGAATAATTCATGAAAAACATCAAGTAATTTCAAAATAAACTAAAGGCATTTTGATTACCTCATTATCGAAAGTCGTTAAGGCATAGTTTGCTACCTCGCCTTTGTTGATTTTCTCCTCATCTTCGGAGGAGCTTGATTCATCCAAAGTCACCTTCTTCTTCTTGCATTCATAGCATGTAATTGCATTCTTTTTGTTCATTAATTTTTGTTTAATGAACTTTTTAAATTTCATAGTGAGAAGTTCTAGTTCACCATCACTTGAGCTTATGCTCGAGTGGTCTTTGATTGTTCTTAGTCTGAAATCCTTCCTATTCTTTGGAAGGTAGTTCTCAAGTTCTTTACGTGCATTGCATGTCATTTCGTAGTTCATTAGAGACCCGATAAGTTCTTCGATAAAAAAAGTATTCAAATTTTTTTATTCTTGCATAGTCATTATTTTCGAATCCCAATTCTTAGAAAGCAATCATAAAATCTTGTTATTGAGGTTAAAATTAGAAAAGCATTTGCCAAGAGCTTTTAAACCATTGACGATATCCATAAAACGGGTGTACATGTCAACAACGATTTCGCTCGGCTTCATTCGAAAAAGTTTAAAATCGTGTATTAAAAGATCGACTTTAGAATCATTAACTCTAGAAGTACCTTCGTGTGTGATTTCAAGAGTGTGCCAAATATCGAAAGTCATTTCGTATATAGAAACATGATTAAACTCGGTTTTATCCAAAGCACAAAATAGAGCATTCATAGCTCTAGCATTTAAGGAAAAAATCTTCTTCTCCAAATCATTCCAATGGTTTATTGGAAGAGAAGATGTTTCAAATCCGTTTTCAATAATATTCCATAAATTTAAAGCCAAGGAAAGCAAGAAAACTCTCATTCGAGTTTTCCAATATGTGTAGTCCGTCCTATTGAACAAGGGAGGACGAATGAGAGAGTGACCCTCTTGAAAGCCGAAAAGAGCCATTTCTATTTGGGTGTTAAACCAAATATAAAAAATGAGGCTCTAATACCAACTATTAGGAAAAGAGTCGACACTAAGAGGGGGGGGGGGGGGGGGGGTGAATTAGTGTAGCGATAAAAATTACATCGGTTCAAAACTTTGTTGTGATTAAATCCGTTTTTGATTAAACCATTTCATAAATATCTTAACTTGAAACACATTCATAAATATATTGAAAGCAGTAAGCTATTAAAAGAGGTTTGCAGTAAAGATAAATTGCTTAAAGTAAAGGCAAACCAGATTTTTATAGTGGTTCAGTCGTCATGACCTACATCCACTCCACTAATTCCTCTTCCGTCAAAGCCACCAACATCCACTATCGGTCTTCCTTCAATAGGCAAAGACCAACTACCTTTTATAACTCGATTCTCCTTTCATCGGGTTTAGGAGATAACTCTTACACCCCCACTTACTCCTCTCTCAAACTATTCTAACACTTAGAACTTTTGAGAAGAGTTCACATAAGATTGTAGCAGCGTTTCTTTCTATTTTTACTCTCAAGTCTTGTGTGGTTCAACCAGGAATGAGAGAGGTATTTATAGGCTACAAGTTGATTCAAACTTAGAGCCTAAAAATATCTCATCCTGGGTTTCCTAGGTTCGGGTGGTACCATCGCTTGTGTTAGGCGGTACCACCGCTAGTGTTAGTCTGACACTAACACTGCATTGGGTGGTACCACCGCCTAGCACTGGGCCATTGGGCGGTACTACTGCCCAGACTGGCATTACCACCGCCTGGCACCCTGCTAGTGGCGATACCACGGCCTAGATTGGCGATACCACCGCTTGACACAATCTCGAAGATTATGCATGATGGTGCCACTTTTTGGGTCACTATTTAGGCTTTTCATTGGGCCCAACACAGTCCTTACATAAGCCTAACTGACCTCTAATTGGGTTGGCCCAAATCCAATCCCAATTACGTGCTAACTACGAATTCTAAGATATTTCTTAAGCTAAACAAGTCCCTTAGTCTAGTTTCTTCCGGCGAGTTCCGACGAACTTCCGACGATCTCTTAGTAATGTTCCAACGGACTCCCGGCAAGCTCTTGGACTTCATAATGATCTTCTTAGTGAGTTTTGATGAGCTTCTCTGGCAAGCTCCGTGACTTCTCGGTTGGTTCCTGCAAAACTTCCGATGAACGTTTGGACTTCCGACGAACTCTCGAAGTCCCAACAAAATCGCATTCTTAACTCTGGAACTTCATTTTGCTTTATGCCTTGCTATCATAATTAATCCTGCACATGTAAAAACACACTTCGATTTGGACAATTATTACTAAGCTTGAATCATGTTGTCCGGCATGTCATTGGTCCATCGACGCTTTGTCCGATTCTTCGGTGCATCGTCCTCTCTTATGGCCTATTGCCCAATCGGCTAATTGACTCCGCAACTCTGATATTCTTGGCATAATATCCACTTTCCTTAGCTTGATACCCGAATCCATGGCCCAAAGTATTCTATCGATACGTCGACCGATCCTTCGGCTTGACGTCCAATCTTCTGACATGTTCCTCCGGCCCAACATGATTCTTCTTGCTTTAATTGTCCCATCCTGATCAAAGTATCCTGCATCACTAAAAACACAGATTAAATCATAAACACTTATCTATTGGTTTCATCATCAAAATACGAGATTCAATAGTTGCTTTGTTTTTTGCCTTTGGAATCGCTTGAATCATCCCACGTTACTTTGAGTGTCGTCTTCTTCTTTGGTTGTTTCTTCTTCATTTGGGACATTCACTTTTGAAATGTCCCGACATCTTTCATTCATAGTATATAACTTATTCTTTCTTGGGTTTAATTTTGTTTTTAGTGTCATTTTTAGATTTATTTTTTTTTATGAATTTTTTAAACTTTCTTGTCAAGAGTGTCAACTCATCATCATAGTCCTAATCACTTGAATTTTCTTTCAAGTGGTCTTCATGAGTTCTTAGTGTCATATCCTTCCTATTCTTTGGAATGTTGTTCTCAAGCTCTTCATGAGCATCGCAAGTCATTTTGTAGGTCATCAAAGACCCAATAAGTTTTTCAAGCGGAAAGTTGTTCAAGTCCTTGGCTTCTTGAATTGCTGTTACTTTAGGATCCCAACTTTTTGGAAGGGATCTTAATATTTTATTAATAAGTTCAAAATTAGTAAAACTTTTACTAAGTCCTTTTAGACCATTAATGACATCCATAAACCGGGTGTACATGTCTCTAATAGTCTCACTTGGTTTCATCCAAAACAACTCATAAGTATGAACTAAAAGATTAATTTTGGACTCCTTTACTCTACTAGTGCCCTCATGAGTGATTTCAAATGTATACCAAATATCAAAAGCCATTTCACAAATAGACATTCGATTGAACGCATTTTTATCTAAAACGTAAAATAGGGGATTCATAGCCTTGGTATTTAAAGTCTTTTCTTCCAATGAATGATTGCAATGAGTTGGAGAAGAAGACTATGAACATGGGTGGACGTATGATTGAGTGACCCTTTGGTTGCCGGTAAATGTCATCTCTCTTGGGTTTCAAACCAATATGAGAGTGACCTTGCTCTGATACCAACTATTTGGATTAAGAATGATATTAAGAAGGGGGGGGTGGTGAATTAGTGTAGTGGAAAAATTATGTCGGTTTGAAAATCTTCGTACGATAAAATCTAACTCTAACGAAAACTATTTTATTTTTCTTGAATGAGTAGAGAAGAGGGGATTAGACAGTTTGTAATGAAGTAAAGTTGAATGTAGTAGATTAAGCAGTAAGGAATGAACACATCAGAATTTATAGTAGTTCGGTCGTTGTGACCTACATCCACTTTCGATTCCTCCTCCGTTGAGGTCACCGGCGTCCACTAATGGTATTCCTTCAATAGGCGAAGACTGACCACCTCTTTATAGTGCTTTCTCCTTTTTACGTATTTAGGAGATAACCCTTACAAGCCTCACACCCCTTCTTGGATGATTACAAAGCTAAAGAGAAGGAGGAGGACTCTTCTCACTTTTTCAATACTTTTAACACCCCAACACTTAAGAGTTTTTTACACACTTTGATTGCACTTTTGTTACCCTTTCATGCAAAAAAGGGTAGGGTATTTATAGGTCCAAATGACTTTAAAATTGGAGCCAAAAAGTGTCTCATCCCGGATTTCCGAGGTACTGGCGGTACCATCGCCAGTACTGAGCAGTACCATTGCCAATACTAGGCGATACCACTACTTGACACTCTGACATTGGTGGTACCATCACCCAATCTGGTGGTACCACCATTTGACAGAGTCTTGGATATGGAGCTCTGGTGTGACCACTGCCTAGTAGTAATAATTGCCAGCAGTACCACTGCTTAGTATGGGCGGTACCACCATCCAGACCACTTGGGAGACCGTTCCCTAGGCAGTTCCACTGCCCTAGTCTAGCGGTGCCATCGTCAGACAGCGTCCAACAACCTGGTTGGGCCTTGAATCCAGCCCAAACCAGTCCAATTATGGGCCCAATTAGACCTTAACAGGGTTAATGGGATTGTCTCCCAAATCTAACCCTAATTATGTGCTAACTGTTAGGAACGAGTCGGCACTAAGGGGGGGGTTGAATTAGTGCAGCGGTAAAAATGTCAGTTTAATAAAAATCCTCTTGCTATAAAAATCAATCTAAAAAATGTATACTTGAAAGTGTATGCAAGCATAGGCATAGTAAAAGCACAATAAGGAGGAGAGGTAGTTTGCTATAAAAGTAAATTGCTCAAATTAAATGTAAACAAAGTTTATAGTGGTTCGATCATCATGATCTACATCCAATCTCGATTCCTCCTCCGTCGAGACCACCAGCATCCACTATCGGTCATCCTTTAATAGACGAAGACTAACCATCTTTTACAGCTCTTTCTCCTTTTACCGAGTTTGGGAGATAATCCTTACACCCCCCACTTACTCCTCTCTCAAACTATTCTAACACTTAGAAGAAGGAGAGGAGTTCACACAAGATTACAGCAACGTTTCTTTTTTTTTCACTTCAATACTTGTGTATTTTAACCAGGGATGAGAGAGGTATTTATAAGCTTCAAGTAGATTCAAACTTGGAGCCTAAAAAGGTATCATCACGGGTTTCCTGGATCCTGACGGTACCACCGCTTATGGTGGGCGGTACCATCGCCTGCAGCATTGACACTAGGCGGTACCACCACTTGGAAGACTGTGTCTGGGTGGTAGCACCGCCCAGACTAGTGGTACCACCACTTGATACAGTCTCGGAGACTGTGCCACAACGGTACTACTTAGGTCACTGTTTGGGCCTTTCATTGGGCCTAACATAGTCCATACATGGGCCCAACTAGTCCCTAATTGGGTTGGCCCAATTCTAATCCCAATTATGTGCTAACTATGAAATTTAAGACATTTACTAAGCTAAACAAGTCCGTAAGTCTTGGTTTCTTCCAGTGAGCTTCCGACGATCTTCCGGTGAACTTCTGACAATCTCTTGGTAAAGTTCCAATGGACTCTCGGCAAGCTCCTGGACTTCATGTTGATCTTCTTGGCGAGTTTTGATGAGCTTCTTTGGCAAGCTTCTGAACTTCTCAATCAATTCCGACAGAACTTCCGACGAATGTCCGGACTTCCGACGAACTCTCGATCTCCCAACGAAATCATTTCCTTGACTCTGAGACTTCATTTTTCTTTATGACTTGCTATCGTAGTTAAACCTGCACACATAAAACCTGCTTCGATCTAGATAATTAATACGAAGCTAATAAGATGTTGTCCGACATGTCATTTGTTCATCGAGTCCTCGTACGATTGTTCGACGCATCATTCTCTCTTGCAGCTTATTGCCTAATCGGCCAGCTGACCTCCACAACTCCGATTTCCTTGGCGCAATATCCGCTCTTCTTGGTCCGATGCTGTCACGCCCCTCAAATATATCCATGATTTTTAAAATTTTCGTCACAGACCAATCCAGGATCCAAACTAACGTTTGAGGACACTGAAAAACATTCAATCAAATTCACATCCATAAAACCTGTGCAGTTTATAATCATATATCACATCACTCGATAATTCACATTTATGGCAACCCAAGCCAACTTGACAAACATGAACAACATTTATAAATCCACAAGCTAAATAAATTATACAATCAGAACTCCAACTATTCACCACAAGTTCATATCATCATAAATTAGACTTAACATTCAGAAATTCCAAATAAGAGAGATCTCCTAACACTTTGACACAGTATATCCATTTCGGTTCATCGACAACATTTCATTACCTACAAAACATACTTATACAACAATATCATAATAACCAACCAGACTTGCCCATCATTCTGAATAGCTATCCACTGCCTCAGCCCAAATCAAACATCTCGAAGAGTGACAAGCTGACCTGAAAGATTTATATAACAACGGAGTGAGCCAAAAACGGCTCAGCAAGTGACAAAGCATATTCAGAACAAAAGGAACGATTTGAAACGAGT
Organism: Musa acuminata AAA Group; assembly: GCF_036884655.1. NCBI lineage: Eukaryota > Viridiplantae > Streptophyta > Magnoliopsida > Zingiberales > Musaceae > Musa > Musa acuminata. The sequence goes on along the minus strand of NC_088330.1, from coordinate 21,132,311 downwards.
AAGGTATCATAATGGAAGGCAGAATACAAGAATTCTCAAGGATACCATCTCAATAGATACCAAATCATATGTATCATGTCATTCAAAACATATTTGATCCATAACGAATGGAGCACAGAGTAATTGGAGCATATCAGTAACAAAGGAAACATATCGGAGCTTATCAATGGCAAATAAAATGTTCCGAAGCATATCAACGGCATATGAAACATTTCGAAACAAAATCATCAGTGAATGAAGCATTTCAGAGCATATCAAAATCAAATATCGTACAGAAGCTCAAACGTCGTCCTTGACGTTGCAATCATATCATTCTTATCCAGAGCATGAACAGAAACAACTCACCAAAACTCTAGATGTCATATCAAACATATAGAAGGTGTAGTGGGATCTCAGTCAGAATGTGATTCATCCAGAATATCCCACATAGCGGGCAATAAGCGCATACCCTTTACCATTTCTGGCAAAGGTCCAGAATATCCCACATAGCGGGACCCCACATAGCGGGCAATAAGCGTATACCCTTTACCAATTCTGGCAAAGGTCCAAACAATCCCACACACCAGAGTACAAGAGGGTAGTTTTAACAATAAGTAGCATATATCGGAAGCACACGCGGAACAACAAAGCGTACATGTGCCTTTACGAGTCAATCCGAAGTAAGCAATAATCTTTCACAAGTATATTCAGATTTGAAAGGAATTGAAAGCAAGGGCACATATGGAATCCAAGCAATCACATATAACTCAATTCAATAAGAAGATTTGATGAATTCAATGTCCAAAGGAATGAAACTGGAATAGGCACATATCGAAAGCAAATGCGGAACAATAGGATATACATGTGCCTATATGAGTCAATACGATATAGCATAAACGTTACACAACAGTTTTCAAGAATGCAATAATTTTAAGGACAAGAGCATACAAGAATTCAAAGCAGCAATATAAAGCTCAATTGAATAAGAAAGCTAAAGGATATCAATTTCCAAAAGAATGAAACCAGAATATGAGAAATCGACCAAAGCTCGATTTCTGGCAGAATACAGAAGGCACATTGAACAAATGATTCAAACTATCAATCGTGCTCCAATTTACTCAGAAATAATCATTGGATAATACTTTCAGATAAGACAGGCTTCATATGAATTGAACTGTCCAACAGAGAGAGTTACAAATAATTTGGTAAGCAAGTGTCGTAGAACAAAATCTCTGTTGGCAGAATTCATAATGTCAGATTCAACAGATAACTGGACAGGTGTTTGGATTCCAAATCTTTCAATCCATATATCAAAGAAAGGTCTACGAGTCTAGTTTCCAATGAAATCAGTTTTGAACAAATCAGAGTTTCCAACAAAGACTTATAGGCAGCTCGGTATCAAAAGGTCAGAATCTCAGAAGTTGCACATATTCGAATCGTTACGTCTAAACAAGAGATATATCAAATTCAAGGCTAGAACAATTCAAAGTTCCTCATACTCAAAGCAAATGTAGAGATAAAAATGGCAGTGAGGAACGATCAGGATACTTGCAATAGGAAAGATTAGAACAATTACAGGAGGAACGATCAGACAACTTGCAATAAGAAATATCAGAGCAATTATAGGAGAAACGATCAGGGAACTTGCAAGAGAAAAGATTAGAAAGCTTGCAATAGAAAAGGTTAGAACACTTGCCTTTTGAAGGTTTTGATCCAAAGATTCGAAGAAGGTGTACGCTCGAATCCTTTTTCTACTTTTCCTCCGTGTTCTCTCTCTGTTTCGTTTTTGCTCTCATTTTCTTCCTTTCTTCGCAACTACACCACATGTCGAACATCGAGGCATAGTCACCTGCTCTCTCTTACTCTCATTCCTTCTTTTTCTTTCCTAAACGCAGCTGCCACAAGCGCCGCCGCTGCCGCTGCCACAATCACAGCCCCTTCCAAAGCACTACCTTCCTTCCTCCCTTCTCTCGCATACATAACTGCTGCATACGCAGTCGTTGCCACTGCGGCCGCAATCCCGTCCGCAGCCCCTTTTTCCCCCTTTTCTCTCTTTTCTTTCCCAACTGCAACTGCCGCAGTCGCAGTTGCAACCTCTTTCTTTCTCCCCTGCTCTATTTCCTCTCCTTCTCTTCCAGCTGCAGCTGCCACTGCCACAGCTGCCTCTCACAGCTGCCTCTCCTTCTCCTCTTCCTCTCTTCTTCCCTTTTCCTTTCTCTTCTTCTTCCTTTCCTTCTCTTCTTTCCCAGCTGCACTGCTGCAGTCGCAGCCTCAGCCACGGCCACAGCCTCTTCTTGCTCCCCTGCTCATCTTCCTCTCCTTCTTCTCTTCCAGCTGCAGCTGCCATCGCCGCAGCCGCAGCCCCATCTTCCCTTCTCTTCTTCCTCTCCTTCCCTTCTTCCTTCCTCTTCCTCTTTCCCTGCCATAGCTGCAGCTGCCACTGCCGCAACCGTAGCTACTTCTTTCCCTTCTCCTCTTCCTTCTCCTTCCTTTCTTCTTCTTCTCTCCCCGCTGCAACTGCTGCAGTCGCGGCCGCAGCCACGGCCGCAACCTCTCCCTCCTCCCCTGCTCATCTTCCTCTTCTTCTTCTCTTCCAGCTGCAGCTGCCATCGCCGCAACTGCAGCCCCTTCTTCCCCGGCGTCACACACACCCTCTCCTCTGTTTCCTCTGTAGGAAACAGAGGTATCACAACCTCTTCTCCTGCTTCCTCTTCTTCTTCTCTTCTTCTTCTTCTTCTTCTCCTCTTCGAACGCCCCACACCTCTCCTCTGTTTCCACCTGCAGGAAACAGAGGTGCTGCAGCCCTAGCTGCTGCCACCTCTCGCTCCTCTCCCTCATCCCTCTCTTTTCCCTCTTCTTCTCCTTCTTTTCTTCTCCTCTTCCCTTTTCCTCCCCAAGGCCACACATCTCCTCGCTGCAGCCTTGCCGCAGCTATCCTCCTCTCTTCTTCTTCTTCTTCTTCTTCTTCTTCTTCTTCTTCTTCCCTTTTCATCCTCAACGCCCCACACATCCTCTCCTCTGTTTCCACCTGCGGGAAACAGAGGTGCTGCAGCCCTAGCTGCTACAGCTGCCTCTCTTTCTCCTCTCCATCTTCCCTCTCTTCTACTTCTTCTTTTCTTCTTTTCTTCTCTTCTCCCTCTTCTTCCTCTTCTTCCTCTCTTCTTTTCCCTCTTCTTCTCTTCTCCCTCTACTTCTCTTCTTCTTCTCCCCACGCCCCACCGCGTCTCTCTGTTTCTAGAAACAGAGAGACCGTGGGAGGCGGTGGGATAAAACCGAATTTTCGGTTTTCTTTATTTTCTTTTTTTTATAACTTAACAATTTAGTCCTTGAAATTTCCATATTTACATATAGGTCCTCCGATTTATAAATAAATCTTTATTAATAATTTATAAAAGTGAGGGATATTACAGATGCCCGAACTTATGGCCCGAAGCCTTCTGTCGATATGTTGACCGATCCTTCAGTTCGACGTCCAATCTTCTGACATGTTTTTCTCTAGCCTAACATTATTCTTCCTACTTTAATTGTCTCTCCCTGATCGAAGCATCCTACGTCACTCAAAACACAGATTAAATCATAAACACTATCAATTGGTTTCATCATCAAAATCCGAGATTCAACAATCTCTCCATTTTTAATGATGATAACCAATTGATGACGAAGTTAACCTTAACTCCCCCTATCAATATGCCATATTGATAGAACTCTTGGATTCAAAAATCCAAGCAACATGTTATCATAAACTTATGCATAACATCATCATACTTCTCCCACTTAGTCATCAACAAAAAGGAAAAGTTCAACTATCAAGTATTTATGACATATTATAGTTCAAATCAGTGCAGTATAAATATAATCTTCAGTTTTATCATCATGCAAGCTAGCAAAAATTTAAGTTTTGCAAGTTTGTAAATTTTGCTATATGTGCAAGTTTAACATGTTTTGTTTCTTGAGATAGGCAAGATAGCACTATTGCTTCTCTTAAGATTGCAAGCTAGCAAGTCTTGGTGATGTTCAAGATAGCAAATTCTACATCATGCAAGCAAGCAAATTTTTACATCGTTTTTTAAGAATGTAAGCTAGCAATATTTGAGGTGTTCAAGAAGGCAACTTTTGCTTCTTGAAATGTGCAAGTTAGCTATCTTTGCTTCTCCTTTAAGATGTGCAAGTTAGTAATTCTTGTTTCTCTTTTGAGTTGGGCAATCTAACAATTTTTAGATATGCAAGCTAGTAAGATAGCAAGTTTTACATTAAGCAAGCTAACACATTTTGCACCATGTAAGCTAGCAAATTTTACATAATTTTAGAACAACCATAGCTAGTTCTTTCTCCCCCTTTGTCATTGTCAAAAAGAAGGGAAGAAATTAATTTTGTAATTCTTTTTCCCTTTACATCAATTTCCAAATCATGACAAAGGATAAATAACAAAGATGAAAAATAATGTCAAAATAATTTTTCATCATAAATATTTCATCATTGTATGCATCATTATCATAAGATGAAGTATTGCATGTATAATATCAAATCATCATTCATAATTACATCAATATTTCAATCATTATTTCAATCATAAAAAATGAAAGATCAAATCTAAAATTTGAGAAATCAAGAGAAACCATGATTCATTTTAACAATTCTCCTCTTAAATAATTAACGAAAAGAATTCTTAGGAGATTATGATATAAATAAAATTCATTTAATCTTGTAGGAGAACAAGATCTCAATTCATGCATATAAAAACTCTCAATTCATTATGAATCATAAAAATTATAATTTCAAAAAATCATGATTCATTTAGATAGTAGTTAGCAAAAAGAAACAAGGAGAAAATGATCTTTATTGATAGAAAGATTTCAAGTATCAAATATCGAGAATCAAGATAATGAATTGAATTATTTTCCTCTTTAGTAAATGGCAAAGAGAAACATAAGAGATCAAATTAGAGATCTTGATTCATAAAAGATTTCATGTTATAAACCTCAAAAAATCAAGATAAAGCTCATTCAAATTCAAATCGTCAGATCAAAATCATATTCAAGAGATTCATAAAAAAATATAGATAGATTTGTTAAACTCTCCTTTTTGAAAATCAATAAAGTAGAGAAAAATAAATTTTTCAAGGAGAAAGCTTTCCTCTTTTTTAGTGTTTTAATTCATATGATTGATTTCATATAAGCATACCCCTTTTTCATTTATGCCAAATAAAAACATACATCAATATTTAAAACTGAAAAAGAACTTTTATTATGGCAAAGATTGATAATCCATAAATCATAAAAATCATCATACATAATTTTGAAATATAAACTTATTAAGCATGATCATTATGCATCATTACTTTGGGCATGATATCATTAATCACAGAGCATCTTGTTAGGACTCTAGCTAGGAGAGTTCTAATTGAGAGGGGCATTCATATAAAATCTACCTAAGCTGACCCCTATTAAAGAGGTTAAGAGGTCAGCTAGGGTTAGGAGGTTATTTCTTAGAGAAGAATTAGGAGTTGTAAAGGAATAGAAGTCTTGAGTAGGAGTCCTATTAGGAGTTGGTTAGAAGTAGGAGTCTTGAGTATGAGTCCTATTAGGAGTTAGGGTTTAGAAGCCCTATAAATAGCCATGTATTCCTTCTCTTTTGATAAGCAATAGATAATTTTTTTCTAAAGCCTTTGAGCAGCAACTTGGAGAGAGGAATCCCTATAGAGTTCTAAGGAGACTAATCCCCTAAAGAGATTAACCCCAAGTTTAGAATCTACAAGGGATCTAACACCTGGTATCAGAGCAGTACTCTTGGCATTTTGCTGCCCTTCCACAGCCATCCATCAGCCCTCCACAGCCACCCAAAGCAATTCCCACAATTGCTTAAAAGATCATCGTCAAATTCTGCCGTCATCTCCACCACTGCGGATCATCCTTCGATCTTCCCGTGAATTACAACAGGTTTTGGTTTTCTACCTTACTACTGCTGTAGTTTAGTTATTTTTATTCAAAAATCTAAAAAAAAAATTGTTTCTATATTGCTGCATAAACTTTTCGTCGCAAAGTTTTCATCTCTACGACGAAAGATACATTGTAGAATTCTAGCCGCATAGTACAAATTGTTTGATCTTGCTACTATATTTTTTTTATCCAAATCTCTATGAAATTTTTATGACAGCTTTGATACTTCCTAATAGCAGATTTTTCTTTAGTTTTATCAAAAAATTCTCAATATAAACCATTGATCTTATACGTCTAATCTGCTATACTTGAAAATCTGCATTGTAAAATTCCAATCGCATAACACAAATTGTTTGATCTTGCTACTATGTTTTTTCTATCCAAATCTCTATGAATTTTTTATGATAGCTTTGACACTTCATAACAGTAGATTTTCCTTTAGTTTTGTCAAAAAATTCTTAATATAAACTACTGATCTTTTATGTCCAATTTGCTACACTTGAAAATCTGTACTGCAGAAAATTTCAGCCGCATATTGTTGCCTTAACCTATCTATTTGCAATCTTTTTTGAATGAAATTTCTTATACACTTCATAGACTATCTTAGCTACCATCTAAGATAGATTTGAGGAATTCAACTCTAAAAACGATTTAGTGTTGCTACAAATTTTCATCGTAAACCGCTAAAATTTTTTAACAAGAATTCTGCTATCGTAACTTGCAACAATTTTCTTGCTGTTATACAACCAAACTTTTTTTGATTAAATTAGACATCCTTGCTGTCATATAAACAGAGATTTTGCTATCAATTCTCTCCTCAAATTTTTCAAGTTTTTGGTAGAAATTTAATCGAGAAACCACTGTTTCTTCGATGATAATTCTACTCTTACAAGACAACACATACCTGCAGCAACTTTCTTTGATTTCTATCATACCTTTGCTGCCATCTACCATAGATCTAAAACTTTTATCCATAGCCCTAAAACTCTACCAAACCACACCCTTAAACTGCACCTAAAACAACTACAAAACAAGCCTAAAACGCAGCCTATATCCACCAATCCACCAACTCTTTAGACCATCACTTCTCTCAACCTATACATGCCTTTAACCCGATAATAAAAGAGAGATCTTAACTTCACAAATTTGGAGGCATATACTATGGTATCTAAGAAGGCAATAATGCTAAATTCGAAACCTTCAAGATGCGAATAGAAGATAAGATTCAGACTATCTTTACCAAACTCAGTTTGGGCCGACCACTAAGCCCGAAGAAATCACATCAAGGGGAGAGTTCCAACTAGTCACACCAAGCCCGAAGAGATGACTTCCAAGGGAGAGGAGGCTCTATAACCAACCCCAACTATCCACACATGAGGGTGGACTTCCATAGATGGGAAGAAGGAGACCCAATTGGTTGGATCTCACGCGCGGAGCGATATTTTTGGTACCACAAAACCACAGACGCATCTATGTTGGAAATTACGGTTATACATCTTGAAGGTGATGCCATATAGTAGTTTAACTAGTTTAAAATACTCATGGAGTCCTCTCATGGTGACAATTCAAAGAAGGACTGTTGATCCGCTACGGACCAACCGATTACGAGAACATTGACGGACAACTAGCAAAGATCTGACAAACCTCCACCATTAAGGAGTACCAAATCAGGTTTGAAAGATTATCTAATCAAACTTATGATTGGTCTGAAAAATAGCTATTGGGGACCTTCACTGAGGGCTTGAAGCCAGAGAACCAGGGAGAAGTTAAAGCACGACAACCGTATACGCTTATGGCAGCCATCTCTTTCGCACGATTTCAAGAGGAGCGATTGAACCATGAAGCCCGGAGGACTAGGGTCGCTTCTCGACCAACAATACTGAAGCCCTTAGCCCCACTATTGTCAATCAAGTCCCTGCACCAAAAAGGTTGACAAGAGAATATATTCTGGAGCGATATGCGAAGGGGTTATGTTGGCACTGCGACGAGCCGTGGAGCAGCGAGCATCACTATAGAAACGGGAGACTTCTTATGATTGAACCAGTAGAAGAAGAGGTCATTGAACATTTAGAAGAGAGCCTTGAATATGAAGAAGAAGATGCGGAAGAAGAGCTACAACCGACCGATGTTACGGTACACACACTAGCTGGCTACTCAAACCCGCAAACGATGAAAGTTGGAGACCTTCTCAAACAACAACCGATCACTATTCTTATTGACACGAGCATCACTAATAACTTCCTAAACAGTAATATTGCTGCTTGGATGGCACTCCACATTGAAGGTTGCAACAAGTTCGATGTAAAGGTTGCCGATGGAAGAATCCTAAAGTGCGACCAAAGATGTCCACAGATCATCCTACGCGGAAAGTGCGGAAGCAACGTAACCACCGTTTTGACCCAACGAATGGAGAAAGTTTTACACAAGGTAAATGGTGGCTTTTTGATGCATCTCTAGAAGCAACCAGAGGGGATGAAAATAGAAATTGAAGATCAAAATCTTCCTCTTACGTAGCAACATGACCATCGGATTCCAATCCTTCAGGGTAAGCCACCAGCGAAAACTTGGCTATACCGATATCCTCACCTCTAGCAGAATGAAATTGAAAATATCGTAAAGGATATGCTTGAAACAGGGGTGGTTCGGCCAAGTTGCAACCCCTATTCCTCACCGGTGCTACTTGTACGTAAGAAGGATAGAACTTGGTGTATATGCATCGACTACCGAGCTTTAAATGACATCACCATCAAGGACAAATATCCTATTCCAGTAGAAGACGAATTGCTGGATGAAAGGGAGCACGAATCTTCACAAAGCTGGACCTTTGATTCGGGTATCATCAAATACGATTGTGCGAAGAAGACATACCGAAAACCACCTTTCAAAAACACAATGGCCACTATGAATTTTTGCTTTCTTCAACAGAAGGTGGAATATCTTGGGCATATCATATCAGAGGAAGGTGTGGCGGTGGACCCCTCCATAATTCAAGAAATACAAAACTGACCAACCCCGAGAAACATAAAATTGCTATATGACTTTCTAGGTTTAACAGGCTACTATCGCAAGTTCGTGAAAAACTATGGAAAGATCAGTGTACCACTTACTTCCTTACTGAAAATAGATGTCTTCCAATGGTCGAACAGAGCCTCCGCTGCCTTTGACAAACTTAAGGTAGCTATGACGATGATGTCGGTGCTAGCACTACCATATTTCAGCCGACCCTTCATTATTGAGGCTAATGTATCTGGAGTCAGAATTAGAGTCATTCTCATGCAAGATGGTCGACCACTCGCATACACTAGCAAGGCATTGTCTTCCTCCCATCAAAATATATCAACATACGATAAGGAGATGCTCGCCATTGTGCACCTAGCAACGAGGTGAAGACCCTACTTGATCGGTCAACGATCTCAAATTAAAACCGACTATAGAAGCCTCAAGTACTCTTTGGAGCAAAAGATATTATCCCCTGAGCAACAAAAATAGGTAACAAAACTTCTTGGATTTAATTATGAAATAACTTACAAAAAGGGGAAAGAGAATGTTGTTACAGATGCGCTTTCGTGGCTACCCAAGCAAGCTAAATTTTCAATCGTTTCACTTCCGACCAATGACTTCCTTGAGAATATTAAGATGGAATGGTAGGAAGATCTGGAGACTAGTAAGATCATAAAAAAATTGGAGGAAACACCAAGCCTCATTGCTCATTGCAGTTGGGACTCAAAAGAATTACGCTATAAGGGTCGCATTGTGCTTATGCCAAATTCTACTTGCATCTTCACGAGTTGATTTTGGACAGAGTTATTCTAGATGTAGGGCATTAAATTAAAAAGGAGTACGGTGTAGCACCCACAAATCGACGGTAAGACGGAAGTGGTGAATAGGTGCTTGGAGAGAGCCCAAAGCTATCCATCAAATATAACTACCCAAGGAGAACTCCCGACCTAGTCGATTGCCATTATTGATCGACAGATCATGACTCGACGATGACGACCCACTACTGAAGTGCTAATACATTGGGCGAACGTACCAGCAGAAGGTGCTATTTGGGAGAACTATAACGAATTGAAGATCAAATTCCCAGAATTCATGGATCGTCAACCTCGAGGACAAGGCTAATTTGAAGAGGGTAGGTCTGTTAGGACTCTAGCTAGGAGAGTCCTAATTGAGAGGGGCATTCATGTAAAATTTACCTAAGCCGACCCCTATTAAAGGGGTGAAGAGGTCGACTAGGGTTAGGAGGTTGTTTCTTGGAGAAGAAATAAGAGTTGTAAAGGAATAGGAGTCTTGAGTAGGAGTCCTATTAGGAGTTGTTTAAAAGTAGGAGTCTTGAGTAAGAGTCATATTAGGAGTTGATTAGAAGTAAGAGTCTTGAGTAGGAGTCCTATTAGGAGTTAGGGTTTAGAAGCCCTATAAATAGCCATGTATTCCTCCTCTTTTGATAAGCAATAGATGAATATTTTCTACAGTCTTTGAGCAGTAACTTGGAGGGAGGAACCCCTATAGAGTTCCAAGGAGACCGATCCCCTAAAGAGATCAAACCCAAGTTTAGAATCTGCAAGAGTTCTAACACATCTTCAATCAAAATTGAGAAATAATATAGAAATCAACATGATACACATTAATGCTTCTTAAAAACATACATAGTATTATCATTAGATTTAAATCCAACATTTTATTTCTTTATCATAAAACATGCAATATTCATTATCATTTTTAAAATTACTAGCATGATCCCAATTTTTTAGCATTTTCATTACATTATTAAACATTCAATTTTTAAGAAAAATAATTAAACTAAATTAAAAATAACTCATGAAAAGCATCATGTAATTTCGAAATAAACTAAGGGGATTTTGATTACCTCGTCGTTGAAAGTCGTTAGAGTGTAGTTTACCCCCTCACCTTTGTTGATTTTCTGCTCATCTTCGAATGAGCTTGATTCATCCTAAAGTGCTTCCCTTTTCTTGTGTTCATAGTAAGTAGTTGTGTTCTTTTTGTTTTTTAATTTTTATTTCATAAATTTTTTAAATTTCATAGTGAGGAGTTCAAGTTCACCATCACTTGAGCTTATGCTCGAGTGGTCTTCAATTGTTCTAAGTCCAAAATCCTTCTTGTTCTTTGAAAGGTTGTCCTCAAGTTTATTTTACACCACATTGGTCATTTTGTAGGTCATTAAAGACCCAATTAGTTCTTTGAATGGAAGCTTGTTTAAGTTTTTTGCCTCTTATATGGCAGTTACTTTTGAATCCCAATTCTTATGAAGAGAATGTAAAATTTTATTTACAAGTTCAAAATCTGAAAAACTTTTACCAAGTGCTTTTAAACTATTGACAATATCCGTAAAACAGGTGTACATGTCTCTAATGGTTTCGCTTGGTTTCATATGAAAAAATTTGAAGTCATGCATTAAAAGATTAATCTTCAAAACTTTTACTCTACTAGTGTCTTCGTGTGTGGTTTCAAGAATGTGCCAAATATCAAAAGCCGTTTCGTAAGTAGAAACCCGATTGAATTCATTTTTGTCTAAGGTACAAAACAAAGTATTCATAGGTTTCATATTTAAAGAAAAAATCTTCTTCTCCAAATCATTACAATCTTTCATTAGAAGAGAAGGCTTTTGAAATCCATTTTCGATAATATTCCATAAATCGAGATTCAACGAAAGCAAGAAAACTCTCATTCGAGTTTTCCAATATATATAGTCCATTCCATTGAACATGGGAGGACAAATGAGAGAGTGATCCTCTTAAAAGCCAAAAAGAGTCATTTCTCTTGGGTGTTAAACCAAATGAGAAAAACATGGCTCTGATACCAACTATTAGGAAAGAGTCAGCACTAAGAGGGGGGGATGAATTAGTGCAGCGGTAAAAACGTCGGTTTAATAAAAATCTTCTTACTATAAAAACTGATCTCGAAAATGTATACTTGAAAGTATATGCAAGCGTAGGCATAGTAAAAGCACAGTAAGGAGGAGAGGCAGTTTGCTATAAAAGTAAATTTCTTAAATTAAATAAAAATCGAGTTTATAGTGGTTCGGTCGTCATAACCTATATCCACTCCTGATTCCTCCTCCGTTGAGGCCACCAGCATCCAGTATTGGTCTTCCTTCAATAGGAGAAGACCAACCATCTTTTACAGCTCTTTCTCCTTTTATCGGGTTTAGGAGATAACTCTTACACCCCCACTTACTCTTTGTTAGGACTCTAGTTAGGAGAGTCCTAATTGAGGGGGATATTCTGTTAGGACTCTAGCTAGGAGAGTCCTAATTGAGAGGGACACTCTGTTAGGACTCTAACTAGGAGAGTCCTAATTGAAAGGGATATTCTGTTAGGAGGTTTTTTCTTAGAGAAGAATTATGAGTTGTAAGGGAATAGGAGTCTTGAGTATGAGTCATATTAGGAGTTGGTTAGAAGTAAGAGTCTTAAGTAGGAGTCCTATTAGGAGTTAGGGTTTAGAAGCCCTATAAATAGCCATGTATTCCTTCTCTTTTCTTAAGCAATAGATGAATCTTTTCTGTAGCCTTTGAGCAGCAACTTGGAGGGAGGAACCCCTATAGAGTTCCAAGGAGGCCGATCCCCTAAAGAGATCAACCCAAAGTTTAGAATCTACAAGGGTTCTAACACCTGGTATCAGAGCAGCGTTCTTGGTGTCTCGCTGCCCTTCCACAGCCATCCATCAACCCTCCACAACCATCCAAAGCAATTCCCACAATTGCTTAAAAGATCGTCGCCGAATTCCACCATCATCTCTACCACCGCATATCAACCTTTGATCTCCCCGTGAATTGCAACAGGTTCTGATTTCCTACCTTACTGCTACTGCAATTTATTTATCCCTATCCGAAAATCCAAAAAAAAAAAAAAAAAATTTCGTTCCTATATTGCTGTAAATTTTCATCGTAAGTTGCTGAAATTTTTCGACGAGAATTCTGCTATCGCAACTTACACCAATTTTCTTGATGTTACTGTCGAAATTTTCTTGATGGACATCCTTGCTATCATATAAACTGAGATATTTCTGTCAACTCTCTCCTCAAATCTCTCAAATTTTTTGTGGAGATTTCGTCGAGAAACCGCTGTTTCTTCGACGATAATTCTGCTCTTACAAGACAACACAATTCTGCAGCAAACTTTCACTGATTTTTATCAAACCTATACATGCCTTTAACTCGTCAACAAAAGAGAGATCTTAACATCACAGATTTGGAGTCATATACTATGGCATCTGAGGAGGCAATCAATGCTAAATTTGAAGCCTTTGAGGCACGAATGGAGGATAAGATTCGGACTCTCCTTACCGAATTCAGTTTGGGCCGACCACCAAGCCCGAAGAAATCACATCAAGGAGAGAGCTCTAACCAATCACATCATGCCCAAAGAGATGACTTCCAAGAGAGGGGAGGCTCTATGACCGACCCCAACTATTCGTGCATGAGAGTGGACTTCCCTAGATAAGAAGAAGGAGACCCAATTGGTTGGATCTCGTGCGCTGAGCGATATTTTCGGTACCATAAAACTGCAGATGCATCCATGGTGGAAATTGCAGCTATACATCTTGAAGGGGATGCCATACAATGGTTTGACTGGTTTGAACACACTTCTGGAGCCCTTTCATGGCGACAATTCAAAGAAGGACTACTGATCCGCTTCGGACCAACTTATTACGAGAACATTGACGGACAACTAGCAAAGATCCGACAAACCTCCACCATTCAGGAGTACCAAACCAGGTTTGAAAGGTTATCTAATCAAACTCGTGATTGGTCTGAAAAACAGTTATTGGGGACTTTTATTGAGGGCTTAAAGCCGGAGATCCGGGGAGAAGTTAAGTCACGACAACCATACACGCTTATGGCAGCCATCTCTTTCGCACGACTTCAAGAGGAGCGATTGAACCATGAAGCCCGGAGGACAAGGATCACTCCACGACCTATAATACTAAAGCCCTTAGCCCCCCCTACTATCAACCGAGTCCCTGCACCGAAAAGGTTAACAAGAGAAGAACTTCGGGAGCGATCTGCGAAGGGGTTATGTTGGCATTGTGATGAGCCGTGGAGCCGTGAGCATCGCTGTAGTAAAGGGAGACTTCTTATGATTGAACCAATAGAAGAAGAGGTCATTGAACATCCAAAAGAGAGCCTTGAACATGAAGAAGAAGATGCAGAAGAAGAGCCACAACCGACTGAAGTTACGGTACATGCACTAGCCGGCTACTCAAACCCGCAAACGATGAAAGTTGGAGGCCTTCTCAAACAACAACCGATCACTGTTCTCATCGACACGGGCAGTTCTAATAACTTTCTAAATAGTAAGGTTACTATCCAGATGGCCTTACCTATTGAGAATTGCAGCAGGTTTGACGTTAAGGTCGTCGACGGACGGATTTTGAATTGTGATCGTAGGCGCCCGTAGGAGGAACTATTGCTGCAGGACCAAGAGATAATTGCAGATTTCTTCCTTCTCCCTCTTGATGATCACGAGGCCATGCTCATAATTAAATGGTTGATGACATTAGGTGATATTTCTTGGAATTTTATGCAACTAATTATGAAATTTTACAGTAAGGAGAAACAGGTGATACTGAACGGGAAACGTGAGGGTGACATAACGACGATTTGCACACAACAAATGAAGAAGTTTTTGCATAAAGTATTCAGCGGTCTTTTGGTACAACTTGAACAGCAAACTAAGGGAGAGCCAATAGAATTTGAAGATCCAAACCTACTTCCTTTGCTTGCTGAATTTTCAGATATATTTGATGAACCGCACAACCTATCTCTTACCAGTCGGCATGATCATTATATAACGATTCTTTCAGGCAAACCTCCAGCAAATACTCGGCCATATCAGTATCTACATCTCCAGAAGGATAAAATAGAAAGGATTGTAAAAGAGATGCTCGAAACAAGAGTTATTCGGCCAAGTTGCAACCTCTACTCTTCACCGGTACTACTTGTACACAAGAAGGACGGAACATGGCGAATATGCATTGATTATCGAGCTCTCAATGGCATAACCATCAAGAACAAATACCTTATTCCAATAGCAGATGAATTGCTAGATGAATGGGAGTACAAATCTTCGCAAAGCCGGACCTTCGATCCGGGTATTATTAAATATGAGTGTATGAAGAAGTCATACCGAAAACCGCCTTTCGAACACACAACAGCCACTACGAATTTTTACTTTCTTCAACAAAAGGTGAAATATCTTGGGCATATCATATCAGAGGAAGGTGTGACGGTGGACCCCTTCAAAATTGAAGCAATGCAAAACTGGCCTACCCCAAGGAACATAAAATTGCTACATTGCTTTTTGGGTTTAACAGGCTACTACCGTAAGTTCGTGAAAAACTATGGAAAGATCAGTGCACCACTCACTTCTTTACTGAAAAAAGATGCTTTCCAATGGTCGGACAAAGCCTCTGCTGCCTTCGACAAACTTAAAGCAGCCATGACAACGACGCCGGTGCTTGCGCTACCAGATTTCAATAGACCCTTCATCATTGAGGCCGACGCATCTGGAGTCGGAATTGGAGCCGTTCTCATGCAAAATGGTCGACCACTCGCATACACTAGCAAGGCATTTTCTCCCTCCCATCAAAATATGTCAGTATATGATAAGGAGATGCTTGCCATTGTACACGCAGTAACGAGGTGGAGACCCTACCTGATCGGCCGGCGATTTCAAATTAAAACTGACCATAAAAGCCTCGAGTACTTTTTGGAGCAAAATATATCATCCCCTGAGCAGCAAAAATGGGTAACCAAACTTCTTGGATTTGATTATGAAATTATTTACAAAAAGGGGAAAGAAAACGTTGTTGCAGATGCACTCTCACGGCTACCTGAACAAGCTAAGGTTTCAGCCATCTCCCTTCCTACCACCGGTCTCCTCGAGGACATTAGGGAAGAATGGAAGAAAGATCTAGAGATCAGCAAGATCATAAAAAAATTGGAGGAGGATCCAAGTGCAATAGCCCACTACACCTGGGATTCGTGGGATTTACGCTACAAAGGTCGCATTGTGCTTATACCTGACTCCCCTTGCATCGCAATCATCTTGCATGAAATGCACTCTATACCTTCAACAGGGCACTCTGGATTCCTAAGAACCTACAAAAGAGTGAAGCAAAATTTTTATTGGAGAGGGATGAAAAAAATTATTGCTGAATATGTGGCACAATGTGATGTATGTCAACAACACAAGGGTGAAACTGTGGCAAATCCAGGGAAGCTACAACCACTACCCATACCAGACTCAGTGTGGACTGACATCTCCATGGACTTCATTGAAGGGCTGCCATCTTCTAAAGGTAAAAGCACGATTCTCGTGGTGGTTGATCGACTTACGAAATATGCTCATTTTTGTGCTGTGAGAAATCCCTACACTACTGCTAGTATTGCTCAGATTTTCATAGAAAATATTGTTAAACTGCATGGGATGCCAAGGTTCATCGTAAGTGATCGTGACAGGATCTTCACTAGTAAATTTTGGACCGAGTTATTTCAGTTACAAGGCACCAACTCAAGATGAGCACAGCATATCATCCACAAACTGACGGCCAAACAGAGGTGGTAAATAGGTGCTTAGAGACGTACCTCCGGTGTTTCGCTAGCGACCGACCAAAAGAGTGGGCAAAATGGCTTCCTTGGGCCGAATGGTGGTATAATACTACATATCATTCATCTACAAAATGTGCCCCTTATGAAGCATTGTATGGTCGACCAGTACCTGTGATTCCAAAGTATGTAATTGGCTCGGCCAAGGTAAAGCAGGTTGACCAAGAATTGATTGATAGAGACAAACTCTTACAACTGTTAAAAGATAATCTCTCTACCGCTCAAGCCAGAATGAAGCAGCAAGCCGACACACGACGAAGTGAAAGAGAATTTTCAGTGGGAGATTGGGTTTATCTTTGCCTACAACCATACAAGCAACTCTCTATCAACACTCGAGCCTCCATGAAGTTATCCCCACGTTTTTATGGGCCCTATCAGATCACAGAGCGTATTGGAGCCGTGGCATATAGACTTAAATTACCTGAAGATGCCAAAATTCACCCTGTCTTCCACGTATCATGCCTAAAGCCCAAGTTGGGAGAACACGAGTCACCCCAGATCCAACTGCCTAACACAACTGAGGATGGAGTTATTCAAGCCCAACCACAGGCCATCCTCGATCGCAGGATCGTGATGCGTCGCCGACATCCCTCTACTGAAGTACTAGTGCATTGGAATAATCTACCACTTGAAGATGCCACATCGGAACCATATGAGGAGCTGAAGACCCGATTCCCTGAGTTCATGGAATCTCAGCCTTGAGGACAAGGCTGATTTGAAGAGGGCGGGTCTGTTAGGACTCTAGTTAGGAGAGTCCTAATTGAGGGGGACATTCTATTAGGACTCTAGCTAGGAGAGTCCTAATTGAGAGGGACACTCTGTTAGGACTCTAACTAGGAGAGTCCTAATTGAAAGGGATATTCTATTAGGAGGTTTTTTCTTAGAGAAGAATTATGAGTTGTAAGGGAATAGGAGTCTTGAGTATGAATCATATTAGGAGTTGGTTAGAAGTAAGAGTCTTAAGTAGGAGTCCTATTAGGAGTTAGGGTTTAGAAGCCCTATAAATAGTCATGTATTCCTTCTCTTTTCTTAAGCAATAGATGAATCTTTTCTGTAGCCTTTGAGCAGCAACTTGGAGGGAGGAACCCCTATAGAGTTCCAAGGAGGTCGATCCCCTAAAGAGATCAACCCCAAGTTTAGAATCTACAAGGGTTCTAACACTCTTCTATCAAACTATTCTAACACTTAGAAGAAAGAGAGGAGTTCACACAAGATTGTAGCAGTGTTTCTTTCTTTTTTCACTCTCAACAATTGTGTAGTTTAACCAAGGATGAGAGAGGTATTTATAGGCTTCAAGTTGATTCAAAATTGGAGTCTAAAAAGGTCTTATCCCAGGTTTCCTGGGTCTTGGCGGTACCATCGCCTGTGTTGGGCAGTACCATCGCTTGCAGCATTGACATTAGGCGGTACCATCGCCCAGTCTAACAATACCACCGTCTGGAAGACTA
This sequence comes from Musa acuminata AAA Group, assembly GCF_036884655.1. NCBI lineage: Eukaryota > Viridiplantae > Streptophyta > Magnoliopsida > Zingiberales > Musaceae > Musa > Musa acuminata. Next base: position 21,114,321 of record NC_088330.1, on the reverse strand, counting down.
TATCTGGGCGGTACCACCACAAAGACTGGCAGTATCACCGCTTGACACTTCCATTAGGTGGTACCACCGCCTGACATAATCATGGAGATTGTGCCACGACAGTGCCACTTGTTGCGTCACTATTTGGGCCTTTCATTGGGCCCAACATAATCCATACATAGGCCTAACTGATCCCTAACTGGGTTAGCCCAATTCCAATCTCAATTATCTAATAACTACGAAATTTAAGACATTTATTAATCTAAACAAGTTCGTAAGTCTAAGTTTCTTCCAGCGAGCTTCTGACAATCTTCCGATGATCTTTCAGCAATGATCCAGCGGACTCCCGGCAAGCTCCTAGACTTCATATTGATCTTCTTGGTGAGTTTCGATGAGTTTCTTTGACAAGCTCCTGGACTTCTCAATCAATTCCGGTAGAACTTCCGACGAATGTCCGGACTTCCGACAAACTCTCGAACTCCCAACAAAATCGCATCCTTGACTCCGAGACTTCATTTTGCTTTATGCCTTGCTATTGTAGTTAAACCTGCACACATAAAACCTACTTTGATCCAAATAATTAATACTAAGCTAATCAGATGTTGTCCGGCATGTCATTGGTTCATCGATGCCTCGTCTGATTGTTCCATGCATCGTCCTTTCTTGCGGCCTATTGCCCAATCGACCAGTTGACCTCGACAACTCTGATTTCCTTGATGTAATATATGTTCTTCTTAGCCAGATGCTCGAACTCATAGCCCGAAGCCTTCTGTCGATACGTGGACCGATCCTTCGGCTCGACATCCAATCTTTTGACATATTTTTCTCCGGCACAATATTATTCTTCCTGCTTTAATTGTGTCTCCCTAATCCAAGCATCCTACGTCACTCAAAATTCATATTAAATCATAAACACTATTAATTGGTTTCATCATCAAAATCCAAGATTCAACATTAACTACGATTTTTAAGGCATACACTAAACAAAACAAGCCTAGTAAGTCTAGGTTTCTATCATGCCCCCCCCTCCCCAAATCGATAATATTATATTTTAATAATACATTCTAGGATCCAATCAAACATTTGAGGATACTAAGAAAACATTCAAGTCATTCACATCTATAATTCCCCAATTCATAAAACCAGTACAGTTTAAAATCATATACCACATCACTCGATGAATTATAAAATCTGAAAACCAACTCACTAAGACAATAACCACCTTATAAATTCACAAATATGGGATTCTATATAATCACAAAACCGATATTTACCATATGTTCATATCATTACACAAATTAAACTTAACACTCCAAAATCCTAAACATGAAAGGTTATTTAAACTTTTACAAAACTCGTAAATTCATATTTACGTTCAACATTCCATTAGATACCAAGTGTTCTTATACAACAAAAATATATCATCCACTAAAGATTTACCTAAAGTCTTCTAGCTTTGCATAGCCTCAGCCCAATTTAAATATTTTAGCAAGCGACTAGCTATCCTGAAAAATTTATAAAGCAACGGAGTGAGCATATAGAGCTCAGCAAGCGATTAACATATCCATGACGAAAGAGGACAATTTCAAACAAATAAGGTACCAAATATAAGGCTGGGATACAAGAGTTCGTAGATAGCCACTTATCGAATGCAGATTTACAATGTCATTTCGTTCGAAGCATGTTTTGTTCATAACAATTGAGTAAAGATTAGTTAGAGCAAATCATTGACGTAAGGAGCATTTCGGAGCATATCAAGGGCATATGAAATGTTTCGAAATATATCAATAGTATATAAAATATTTCGGAGCAAATCAATGATGTATAAAATGTTTCAGAAGCATAAGAAACATTTCAGAACATATCAAAGAATAAATATGAAATAGAAGCTCAAACGTCACATATGACGTTGTACACATTTCATTCTTATTCAAAGTACATATAGAAGCACGTAAATAAAGCTCTGGATATCATAACAAATAAATAGAAGGTGAAGTGAGATCATAACATAATATGGTCCATCCATTTCTGAATGACCACCAAACATAATCTAGAGCATCGCAGGCTTTAAGCATATATGCTTTACCATTTTTAGCAAAGGTCCAAATAATCCCTTTATTATTTCTAGCAAAGGTTCACATTATCTTACAAACATCAGAGTACAAAAGGGTGTTGTGAACAATAAATTTTGATATATTAGAAACACATGCGAAATAATAGACTACATGTGCCTATATGAAACATTACGATACAAACATGAACTTTAAATAATAGATTCATGTATACCAATAATCAAAGGACAATAGTATACAGGGATTCATAGAAATAATGTAAACTCAACTGAATTAAGGATGTTGGCTGAAATCAATTTCCAAAGAGATGAAATAAGAATAGGCGATTCTGATAGAATTTGAGAGGCATATTTCATGAATTATTTGGATAACCAATGATGCTCCAATTTGCCCAAAATAGGGATCATTCGAAAGATGTATCAATCTAGATTTTTAGAAATTAAGTTTTATATAAATTGAAGATTACAACATTGAGTTATCAATAGTTTAGTAACCAAAGGTCAAAGAATATTATCTCTATTTTACAGAATTCATAGAGTTGATTTGAACAGATGATTCAATAGATATTTATGCTCAAAATTATTCAAATCAGATATATACAAAAAGATCTATGAGTCTAGTTTCTGATAAATCATATTTTGTATAGATTAGAGTTTTTAACAAAGAGTTATAAGCAATAGAGTATTGAAAGGTCAAAACCGATAATCTCTATTTTACAGATTTCATAGGGTCAATTGAAATAATAATTTGGATAGACAAATATAGTCCACATTTACCTTCTAGGTGTCAAAAGAAAGAGCGGTGAGTCTATTTTCAGATAAATTTAGTTTCATCTAAATCCAAAATCGGTGTAGAATGAAAATTTTCAGAATCACTATTTTGTTCCGAAACAAAAGAAATATCATGTATGAAACCAAAATCGTCCAAAATTTTTAGGATTACGATGAAATCATAGATCAAGAGTTCTGTAGGAAGGGGTTAGAATACTTGCCTTAAATAAATTTGAGTCCCAAAGGTGTGGAATTTATGCAAAATCTCAAGCCAAGGCAAAGCTTTTTCTTCCTCTACTTCAATTCCTCTTCCTTCTCTTCTCAAACTTATGCTGCAGCATCTTAAGTTTATATTTAGTTTCTCCTTTAAAGCATTTGATTTAGCTAACATAAGGATTTTAAGGTGGCAAGCATGCATGAAAGAAGCGTATGTATCATTCTTAGAACAAACATAGATGGCACCCTTCTTAGGTTAGCTAGTGACACATGTCCTATATTTTTTTTGTTAAAACTTAATATAAATCTTACACAAATTATATCCAATTTCTAATATTTACATTTAGGTCCTTATATTACAAATAAGACCTTATCAAATTTTCAAAAAAATGAAGGGTGTTACAATTTCTTTCGACGAGCTTCCGACCATCTTCCGACGGACTTCAGATGATCTCTCGACAATCTTCCAGTAGAATTCCAATAAGCTCCTGGACTTCACAATGATCTTCTTAGCATGTTCCAATGGGCTTTTTCTCAATCAATTCTGACAGCATTTCCGACGAACCTTCAGACTTCCAGGGGGCATGAATTAGTGCAGTAGAAAAAGTCGTTGGTTTTGTAAAATATTCGTTTGTTGAAAACTAATCTCAGAAAGTACTTGACTTTAGAGTTAAATGAACTAGCAATTAACTTAGAAAGTAATGGCAGCAATGAAAAGCAGAATGGAAATGAGCACATCAGAATTTATAGTGGTTTGGTCATTGTGACTTACATCCACTTCTGATTCCTCCTCCATCAAGGTCACCGGCATCCACTAATAGTCTTCCTTCAATAGGCGAAGACCAACCACCTCTTTACAATACTTTATCCTTTTCACAGGTTTAGGAGATAACTCTTATAAGCCTCACACCTCTCTTGAATGATCACAACACTAGAAAGGAAGGAGGAGGACTCTTTGCACTTTTACAAACACTTTCACACCCCAAGACTTCAATATTTTGTTCACAATTTCGTACCCTTTCATGTAGAAAAGGGTGGGGTATTTATAGGCCCCAGTGGCTTCAAAATTAGCGCCAAAAAGTGTCTCATCCCAGATTTCTAGGGCATTGGTGGCACCACCGCCATTATTGGGTGGTACTACCGCTTATAGACTAACACTGGGCGGTACCACCGCTCATTCTAGGTGGTACCACCGCTTGACAAAGCTCGGAGATCGTGCTCTGGTAGTACCACCGCATGATCGGGGCGATACCACCACTTGGCAGCATTAACTACCAGTGGTATGATAGAATCCTAGTATATTCAAAGCTTGGGGTTGATCTCTTTAGGGGATCGAACTCCTTGGAACTCTATAGGGGTTCCTTCCTCCAAGTTGCTGCTCAAAGGCTGCTAAGAATATTCATCTATTCCTTGTGAAAAGATGATGAATACATGACTATTTACAGAGCTTCTAAACCCCAACTCCTACTAGGACTCCTACTCAAGACTCCTACTATTAACTAACTCCTAATAAGACTCCTACTCTAAGAAGCAACCTCCCTACTAACCTTAACCCTAGCCGGCCTCTTCACCTCTTTAATAGGGGTTGGCTAGGTAGGTTTTACATAAATGTCTCTTTCAATAAAATTCAATTAGGACTCTCCTAGCTAGAGTCCTAGCAGACCCGCCCGCCCTCTTCAAATCAGCCTTGTCCTCGAGGCTGATGTTCCATGAATTCTGGGAATTTGATCTTCAAGTCGTTATAGTTCTCCCAAGTGGTATCTTCTGCTGATAGGTTCGCCCCCCGTATTAGCACTTCAATAGTGGGTCATCATCATCGAGTCATGATCCGTTAATCAATAATGGCACTCGATTGGGTCTAGAGTTCGCCTTGGGTAGTTATATTTGGTAGATGGCTTTGGGCTATCTCGTTTTGTCCCAACTTGAGCTTTAAACATGACACAAGGAAGACTGGATGGATTCGAGAGCTAGCGGGTAAGTCCAATTTGTATGCTACTGCTCCGATGTGCTCCAAAATTTGGTAGGGTCCATAGAATCGAGGTGAAGGCTTCATAGATGCTCTGGTCTGAATTGATATTTGCTTGTGTGGCGGAGCCGTAAGAAGACCCAATCTCCTACTGAAAATTCTCTTTCGCCTTTTTGTTGATCATATTGCTATTTCATCCTTGCTTTGGCTATAGTGAGATTATCTTTTAGTAACTTCAGCATTTTATCTTTGTCCTGTAGTTCCCTATCTATTTGTTCTACTTTAGAGGTGCCCAACACATATTTTGGGATCACAGGGGGTGGTTGGCCATACATAGTCTCATAGGGAGTATATTTTGTAGATGAATGATATGTTGTATTATACCACCACTCGGCCTAGGAAAGCCACATTGTCCACTCTTTTGGTCGGTCACTAGTGAAGCATCTGAGGTATGTCTCCAAGCACCTATTCACCACTTCAGTCTGGCCATCGGTTTGTGGGTGATATGTCATTCAAAATTTTAATTTAGTGCCCTGTATATGGAATAACTCTATCCAAAATCTGCTTGTGAAGACCCTATCATGATCACTTGCAATAGATCTCGGCATCCCATGAAATTTTACAATATTCTCCATAAAGATTCGAGCAATACTAGAAGCAGTGTAGGAATTACGAACAACATAAAAGTAAGCATACTTTGTAAGGCGATCAACCACGACAAGAATTGTACTTTTTCCTTATGATGAGGGAAGCCCTTCAATGAAGTCCATTGATATATCAGTCCATATTGAGTCCAGGACGGGTAGAGGTTGCAGCTTTCCGTGGCTTTATGTCGTTGGGTAAAGGCTTTATTGATATATGTCAATATATCACATTGGGTAAAGCCACATTGATCACAATATCAATGAAGCCTTTATGTCGTTGACATACATCACATTGTGCCACAAATTTAGCAATAATATTTTTCATCCCAACCCAATAAAAGTTTTGCTTAATTCTCTTATAGATTCTAAGGAGCCCAAAGTGCCCAGCCATAGGTGTGGAATGCATCTCTTGAAGGATGATCTTTATGTAAGTAGAATTTGGCACAAACATAATGCATCTCTTATAGCGTAATTCTTTTGAATTCCAACTGTAATGAGCAATGGAGCTTAGTGCTTTCTCAAATTTTTTTATGATCTTACTGGTCTCCGGATCTTCTTGCCATTCTCTCTTAATATCCTCAAGAAAGTCGCTGGTCGGAAGTGAAACAGCCAAAAATTCAACTTGCTCGGGTAGCCGCAAAAGCACATATGCAATAACATTCTTTTTCCCCTTTTTGTATGTTATTTCATAATCATATCCAAGAAGCTTTGTTACCCATTTTTATTGCTCGGGGGAAGATATCTTCTACTCCAAGAAAAATTTTAGACTTTTATGGTCGATCTTGATTTGAAAGAGTCACCGCATGCATAATCGCAAGCATCTCCTTATCATAAATAATCATCTTGAGATGGTAAGGAGATAGTGTCTTACTGGTATAAGCGAGAGGATGGCCATCTTGCATTAGTAGAGCACCAATTCTGACTCTGGAGGTATCGACTTCAATAACAAAAGTCTTATCGAAATTGGGTAGCGCTAGTATAAGCGTTGTCATCATTGCAGCTTTAAGTTCGTCGAAGGCGGTGGTGACTATGTCCGACCATTAGAAAGTATCTTTTTTTAACAAGGAAGTAAGGTATGCACTGATCTTTCCATAATTTTTCACAAACTTACGGTAGTAGCCTGTTAAACCGAGAAAGCCACGTAGCGATTTTATGTTCCTCGGGGTCGACCAGTTCTGCACTGCTTCAATTTTGGAGGGGTCCACCACCACACCTATCACGCCCCTCCCCAAATTAATAATATTATATTCAACAATACATTCTAGGATCCAATCACACATTTGAGGATACTGAGAAAACATTCATGTCATTCACATCTATAATTCCCCAATTCATAAAACCTATGCAGTTTAAAATCATATACCACATCACTCGATGAATCATAAAATTTGAAAACCGACTCGCCAAGACAATAACCACCTCATAAATCCACAAGTGTGGGATTCTACATAATCACAAAATCGATATTTACCACATGTTCATATCATTACACAAATTAAACTTAACACTACAAAATCCTAAATATGAGAGGTTCTTTAAACTTTTACAAAACTCGTAAGTTTATATTTACCATAAACATTCCATTAGACACTATGTGTTCTTATACAACAAAAACATATCATCCACTAAAGGTTTGCCCAAAGTCTTCTAGCTTTCCACTGTCTCAACAAAATTTATATAGCAACGGGGTGAGCATATAGAGCTTAGCAAGCGACTAACATATCCATGGTAAAAGAGGATAATTTCAAACAAATAAGGTACCAAATACAAGGCCGGGATACAAGAGTTCATAGGTAGCCACTTATCGAATGCAGATTTACAATGTCATTTCGTTCGAAGTATGTTTTGTTCATAACAATTGGGTAAAGATTAGTTTGAGTAAATCATTGGCGTAAGGAGCATTTCGAGGCATATTAACAGCGTATGAAATGTTAGGAAGTATATCAATTGAATATAAAGCATTTCAGAGCATATCAAGGGCGTATGAAATATTTCGGAATATATCAATGACATATTAAACATTTCAGAGCATATTAATAGTGGATGAAATATTTCGAAACATATCAATGGCGGATGAAATATTTCAAAACATATCAATGACGTATGAAATGTTTCAGAGCATATAAATAACAAATGAAACATTTTGTAGTATATCAATGGTATAGGAAGCATTTCGGAGCATATCGAGGGCGTATGAAATGTTACGGAGTATATCAATGACATATGAAACATTTCGGAGCATATCAAGGGTGTATGAAATGTTTCAAAACATATCAATGACATATGAAACATTTTAGAGCATATCAATGATGGATGAAATATTTCGAAGTATATCAATAGCGGATGAAACATTTTGGAACATATCAATGGCGTATGAAATGTTTCGAAAAATATCAATAACAAATGAAACATTTCGGAGTATATCAATGACATAGGAAGCATTTTGGAGCATATTAATGGCATAGGAAGCATTTTGGAGTATATCAATGGTGTATGAAATGTTTCAGAAGCATAAGAAATATTTCAGAACATATGAAAGAACAAATACGAAACAAAAGCTCAAACGTCGCATACGACGTTGCACACATTTCATTCTTATCCAAAGCATATATAGAAGCGCATAACCAAATCTTTGTACATCATGTCAAACATATAGATAGTGAAGTGGGATCATAATATAATATGGTCTACCCATTTCTGAATGACCACCAAACATAATCTAAAGCATCGCGGGCTCGAAGCACATACCCTTTACCATTTCTAGCAAAGGTCCAAATAATCCCTTTACCATTTCTAGCAAAGTTTCATATTATCCCATAAACACCAGAGTATAAAAGGGTATTGTGAACAATAAATTGGGACATATCGAAAACACATGTGGAACAATAGGCTGCATATGCCTATACGAAACATTACGATACAAATAAGAACTTTACATAATAGATTCAGGTATACAAATAATTGAAGGACAAGAGTATACAGGGATTCAAAGTAATAATGTAAAGCTCAACTGAAGTAACGATGTTTTCTGAAATCAATTTCCAAAGAGATGAAACAAGAATAGGTGGAATCAATCAAAGCTCAATTCTAATAGAATTTGAGAGGCACATTGCATAAATTATTTGGATAACAAAGTATACTCCAATTTGCCCAAAATAGGGATCATTTGAAATATGTATCAATCTATATTTAGATAAATCAAGTTTTGTATGAATTAGAGATTCCAACATTGAGTTATCAATAGTTTAGTAACCAAAGGTCAAACAACATTATCTCTATTTTTCAGAATTCATAGAGTCAAATTGAATAGATGATTTAATAGATATTTATGTCTCAAATCATTCAAATCAGATATACATAGAAAGATCTATGAGTCTAGTTTATGATAAATCATATTTTGCATAGATCAGAGTTTTTAACAGAGAGTTATAAGCAACAGAGTATAGAAAGGTCAAAATCAATAATCTCTATCTTACAGATTTCATAGGGTCAATTGAAATTACAGTTTGGTTAGGCAAATAGATTCTAAATTTATCATTCGAGGTGTCAAAAGAAATAAATATGAATTTATGTTTAGATAAATTTAGTTTTGGCTGAATCCAAAATCAATGAAGAAAGTTATGGCAAGAACAATATAAAAGGTCAAATCTTCGAAAATTTTCAGATTCACAATTTTGTTCCCAAACGAAAGAAATATCTTGTATGAAGCCAAAGTATTCGAAACTTTTCAAGATTAAGATGAAATCAGAGATCAAGAGTTCTATAGGAAGGGGTTAGAATACTTGCCTTAGAAAAGTTTGATTCCTAAATGTGGGGAATTGATGCAAAACCTTAAATAAAGCAAAGCTTCTTCTACTTTTTCTACTTTAATTCCTCTTCCCTTCTCCTCTCAAACCCACATTGGCTGCAGCTCTTAAGTTTTTCTTTAGTTGCTCCTTTAATTACTTAGGTTTGGCTAACACAAGAATTTACTAGGTGGCAAGCATGCATGAAAGAAGCCTATGTCATTCTCAGAACAAACATAGGTGGCACCCTCCTTAGGTTAGCTAGTGACACATGTCTTCCAATTTATTTTTGTTAAAACTTAATAAAAATCATTCACAAATTATATCCAATTTCTAATATTTATATTTAGGTCCTTATATTACAAATAAGACCTTACAAAATTTTCAAAAATGAGGGGTGTTACAACACCTTCCTCTGATATGATATGCCCAAGATATTCCATCTTTTGTTGAAGAAATATGCACTTTAATTTTTTGACAAAAAGAACATGTTCTTGCAAAATCGTCAAAACAAGTCATAAGTGCTGAAAATGAATTTCAAGAGAAGGGCTGTAAATAAAGATATCGTCGAAGAAAACCAGAACAACCTTACGAAGATAATTCCGAAAAATATCATTCATAAGGCTCTGGAAGGTGGAGGGAGCATTGATGAGACCAAAGGGTATTACCAAAAATTCGGAGTGGCCATTGAGTGTTCGAAAGGTGGTTTTCGGTATGTCTTTTTCGCACACTCGTATTTGATGATACCCGGATTGAAGGTCTAGCTTTGTGAAGACTTGTGCTCCCTTTAATTCATCAGGCAATTCATCTAATACTAGAATAGGGTATTTGTCCTTGATGGTTATGCTATTGAGAGCTCGGTAATCAACACACATTCACCATGTTCTGTCCTTTCGTACGAGGTGCACCAGTGAAGAGTAGGGGATGCAACTTGGCCGAATAACTCCTGTTTTGAGCATCTCTTTTACAATCCATTCTATTTCATCCTTCTAGAGATGTGGATACTAATATGGCAAAACTACCGCATGCTTTGTGCAAAACCTTCTCCATTCGTTGTGCACAAATCGTCATTATGTCACCCCCACATTTCCCATACAGTATCACCTGTTTCCCCTTATTGTAAAATTTCATAATTAGTTTCATAAAATTTCAGGAAACATCACCTAATGTCGACAGCCATTCGATGCCAAGCATGCCTACTGCACCTTTCTGTTCATCAAATTATTGGTGCTCCCGATGTCAATAAGAATGGTGATAGGTTGTTGCTTCAGAAGTCCTCCCATTTTCATCGTTTGCGGGATCAAAATGTTTAAGCGGGAGTTAACATAGTACACTCATCAGGCCCATATAAGCTAATCATACATATTGCCCACTTCCGATGTGGGACTAATGGGATGTTACAATATCCCCAACTCAATTAGCTTGACATCCTCGTCAAGGCCTGACATAACCTAGATCGAACCCTAGCATAGTGCATGTGAGGTTTAACTCAGTGGTGGCTCCGCACGTTCTTTGACTCCATCCACGGGTAGCCCTTTCCTACTCGAGCCCTCTCACCCTGCCCAAATGCTAGGTCGGCTCTAATACCAAATGTCACGACCCGAGTCTGATGAGCCAACTGGCCAATAACTCCATTTTGGTCCTTCAACCACGGACCAAAATGCTTAAGCGGGAGTTAACGTAGTACACTCATCAGGCCCATATAAGCTAATTATACACATTGCCCACTTCCGATGTGGAACTAATGGGATGTTACACGAAGGACGGCTGGAAGCAGAAGGAGGTTTATATGCCATGGGCCTAGGAGAGGTTCTCATCCTCTAAGCATCTTGGTTGAGCCGTTCTTCTTGTATTCAGGCGAAAGAAATTACAACTGTCATGGTACGGAGCTACTGTGCCTTAACCTCCCCTTTTATCTCTGGCTTGAGTCCTTCGATGAATGTTCCTAACAATTGATAGTCAGTCCAATCATGAGCAAGGTAGTAGCGAAAGTAACATTCGGCGCACGAAATCCACCCCGCCGGGTCTCCTTCTTCCCATCGTGGGAAGTCCACCCTCATGCATGGCTGAACCATGTCCAAGGGCTATCCCTCCTTCTCTGGAGGCCTCTCTGAACTCTCTCCTCACTGAAATTTAGTTGGACTTAGTGTTGAATCTTGAATTTTGATGATGAAACCAATTGTAGTGTTGTTCTAACATGCATTTGAGTGACGTAGAGCTAACGTCGATCAGGAGAGGCAAATTAATTAATGCGGAGGAATCAAATATTGGGCCAGAGTGAACATGTCAGAATAGTGGATGTTGCATCAGAGGAATGGTCGACATGTCAGCAAAAGGCTTCGGGCCAAGAATTCGGGCATCGGGCCTAGAAGAGTGGATATTGCGCCAAGGAGATCGAAGTTGCAGAGGTCAACATGCCGATTGGGTAAAGGCCACAAAAGAGGATGATGCGCCGAAGGATCAAATGAAGTGTCGGAAGAACTAATGACATACCGGACAACATAGGATTCGCTTGTAATAAATTATATCTAAATTGAGTTAGTTTAGAGTCTAATTGAGTCTATTTAGAATATAATTAGACCAACTCAATTAGGGGCCAACTGGACCCAAAATAGGACTGTTTTGGCCAAGAGAAAGGCCCATTCAGTGACCTAAGTTTGGGCTGTGTTGGGCCAAGTGGAAGGCCCAAATAGTGACCCAACAAGTGGCATAATATGGCATACTCTCTAAGACTATGTCAGGCGGTGGTATCGTTAGTCTAGGCGGTGATACCGCCCAGTGGTAGTGTCAGGCGGTGGTACCACCCAGACATAGTCTTCTAGGCGGTAGTACCGCCAAACTGGGCGGTGGTACTGCCTAGTGTTAGTGCTGCAAGCGGTGGTACCACAAGGACCTAGGAAACCCAGGATGATACCTTTTTAGGCTCCAAGTTTGAATCAACTTGAAGCCTATAAATACCCCTGTCATCCCTGGTTAAACCACACAAGTATTGAGTGTGAAAAAAGAATGAAACACAGCTATAATCGTGTGTGAACTCCTCTCCTTCTTTTAAATGTTAGAATAGTTTGAGAGAGAAGTAACTGGGGGTATAAGGGATATCTCCTAAACCCGGTAAAAGGAGAAAGAGCTATAAAATGTGGTTGGTTTTTGTCTATTGAAGGAAGACCGATAATAGATACTAGAGGCCTCGACGGAAGAGAAATCGGGAGTGGATGTAGGTCACGATGACCGAACCACTATAAAAATCAGGTTTGCTTTTCTTTTGTGCAATTTACCTTACTGTAAACCTCCTTACTTGCTTTACTTTCTCATTACACTCTTATGAATGCTTTGAAGTTTAATATCTTTCTATGATTAGTTTTATCGTACGAAACAAAATTTTTAAAACTGACGTTTTTATCCGTTGCGCTAATTCACCCCCCCCCCCCCCCGCCCTCTTAGTGCCGACTCGTTCCTAATAGTTAGTATCAGAGCTACATTCGTTTCTCATTTGGTTAAACATCTAAGAGAAATGACTCTTTTCAGCTTTCAAGAGGGTCACTCTCTCATTCGTCCTCCCATGTTCAATGGGACGGACTACATATATTGAAAAACTCGAATAAGAGTTTTCTTGCTTTATTTGGATTTCAATTTATGGAATATTATCGAAAGCAATTTTCAAAGGTCTTCTCTTCCAATGAACCATTGGAATGATTTGGAGAAGAAGACTTTTTCTTTAAATGCAAAAGCTATGAATGCTTTATTTTGCGCCTTAGACAAAACTGAATTCAATCGGGTTTCTACTTGCGAAATGGCTTTTGATATTTGGCACATTCTTGAAACTACAAACAAAGGCAATAGTAGAGTAAAAGTTTCGAAGATTAATCTTTTAATGCATGACTTCGAATTGTTTCATTTGAAACCAAGCAAAACTATTGGAGATATGTACAGCCGTTTAACGGATGTCGTCAATGGTCTAAAAGCACTTGGTAAAAGTTTTTCAGATTTTTAATTTATAAACAAAATTTTACATTCTCTTAATAAGAATTGGGATTCAAAAGTAACTGTCAGACAAGAGGCAAAATACTTAAACAAGTTTCTACTCGAAGAATTTATCGGGTCTTTAATGACTTACGAAATGACCAATATGATACAAAACAAACTTGAGAACAACCTTCCAAAGAACAAGAAGGATTTTAGACTTAGAACAATTGAAGACTACTCGAGCATAAGCTCAAGTGATGGTGAACTTGAATTCCTTACTATGAAATTTAAAAAGTTCATGAAACAAAAATTAAAGAACAAAAAAGAATGCAACTACTTGCTATAAACGCAAGAAGAGGGAAGCACTTTGAGATGAATCGAGTTCATCCGAAGATGAGGAGAAAATCAACAAAGGCAAGGTGGCAAACTACGCCTTAACGGCTTTCGATGATGAGGTAATCAAAATCCCCTTAATTTTTTTTAAAAAAAATTATATGTTTAATAATGCCTTAAAAATGGGATCATGTTAGCAACTTTGAAAATGATAATGAAAATTACATGTTTTATGATAAGAAATAAAATGTTAGATTTAAATCTAATGATAATCCTATGTATGTTTTGAAGAAGCATTAATGTGTATCATGTTGATTTCCATATTGTTTCTCGATTTTGATTGAAGATGCTCTATGATTAATGATATCATGCCCAAAGTAATGATACATAATGATCATGCTTAATAAGTTTATATTTCGAAATTATGCATGATGATTTTTGTGATTTATGGATTATCGATCTTTGCCGTAATGAAAGTTTTTTTTCGGTTTTAAATGTTGATGCATGTTTTTATTTGGCATAAATGAAAAAGGGGCATGCTTATATGAAATCAATCATATGAATTGAAACACAGAAAAGAGGAAAGCTTTCTCCTTGAAAAATTTCTTTTTCTCTGCTTTATCGATTTTCAAAAAGGATAGACTAATGAATCTATCTATATTTTTTATGAATCTCTTGAAAATGATTTTGATGTGATGATTTGATTTTGAATGAGCTTTATCTTGATTTTTTGAGATTTATAACATAAAATCTTTTATGAATCAAGATCTCTTATTTGATCTCTTATATTTCTCTTTGCCATTTACTAAAGAGGAAAATAATTCAATTCATGATCTTGATTTCTCGATATTTGATACTTGAAATATTTCTATGAATGAAGATTATTTTCTCCTTGTTTCTTTTTGCTATCTACTATTAAAATGAATCATGAATTTTTTGAATTATAATTTTTATGATTCATAATTAATTAAGAGATTTTATATGCATGAATTGAGATCTTGTTCTCTTACAAGATTAAATGAATTTTATCTATATCATGATCTACTAAGAATTATTTTTGTTAATTATTTAAGATGAGATTTGTTAAAATAAATCATGATTTCTTGAATTTTAGACATAATCTTTCATTTTTTATAATTGAAATAATGATTCAAATATTGATATAATTATGAATGATGATTTGATACTATGCATGCAATACTTCAACTTATAATAATGATGCATGCAATGATGAAATATTCATGATGAAAAATTATTTTGACATTCATGACTTGATTTTTCATCTTTGTTATTTATCCTTTGTCATGATTTAGAAATTGATGTAAAGAAAAAAAATTACAAAATTAATTTCTTCCCTTCTTTTTGACAATGACAAAGGGGGGGAAAAATTGCTAACTCAAGATGCAAAATTTGAAAACTTGTACATTGCGAAAGAAGCAAAAATTTTCTAGTTTGCTTATTCACATGTAAAATTTTGCTAGCTTGTGGTTTGCAAAGAAAGCAAAAATTAGCACTTCTCCAAAGAGAAGAACGAATTTGCAATCTTGAACATCGCCATAAATTGATAGATTGCCTATCTTAAGAAGCAAAAATGCAAACATGCATAATTTGCAATCTTGCACATCTTTAAAATTAATGATGATTTGGTGATTATGCATGTTGTAAAGTGATGAAAAAATTACTAGCTTGCATGATGTAAATTTGCTAAATTGCTAACTTACATTTTCTAAAATAATGTAAAAATTTTGCTAACTTGCATGATGATAAAACTTGAGATTATGTTTATAATGCAATGATTTAAACTTGTATGTCTAAACACTTGATAGTTGAACTTCTCATTTTTGTTGATGACAAACGAGGAGAAGAATGATTTTATGCTTGATTTTATGATTACATTTTGCTTGGATGTTTGAATCCAAGGGTTCTATCAATAGGGTATATTGATAGGGGGAGTTAAGGTTAACTCTGTCATCAATTAGTTGTCATTATCAAAAAGGGGGAGATTGTTGAATCTCGGATTTTGATGATGAAACCAATTGTAGTGTTGTTCTAACATGCGTTTGAGTAACATAGGGCTAACGTCAATTAGGAGAGGCAAATTGATTAAAGCAGGAGGAATTAAACATTGGGCCGGAGTGAACATGTTAGAATATTGGACGTCGGGCTGGAGGAACAGTCAATGTGTCGGTAGAAGACTTCGAACCAAGAATTCGAGCATTGGGCCTAGAAGAGCAAACATTGCACCAAGGAGATCGGAGTTGTGGAGCTCAACATGCTGATTGGGTAAAGGTCGCAAAAAAAGACGATGTACCGAAGGATCGGACGAAGCGCCGGAAGAACTAATGACATGCCGGAAAACATAGGATTCGCTTATAATAAATTATGTCTAAATTGAGTTAGTTTAGAGTTTAATTGAGCTGGTTTAAAATGTAATTAGACCAACACAATTAAGGGCCAATTGGGCCCAAAATAGGGTTGCTTTGGGCCAATAGAAAGACCCATTCAGTGACCCAAGTTTGGGCTATGTTGGGCCAAGTGGAAGGCCCAAACAGTGACCCAACAAGTGGCACCGTCGTGGCACAGTCTCCAAGATTGTGTTAGGTGGTGGTACCGCCCAGTGTTAGTGCTGCAGGTAGTGGTACCGCCCAGCATAGGAGGTGGTACCGCCAGGACCCGGGAAACCCGAAATGAGACCTTTTTAGGCTCCAAGTATGAATCAACTTGAAGCCTATAAATGCCCCTCTCATCGATGGTGAAATCACACAAGTATTGAGAGTGAAAAAAGAAAAAAACACTACTATAATCTTGTGTGAACTCCTCTCCTTCTTCTAAGTGTTAAAATAGTTTGAGAGAGGAGTAAGTGGGGGTGTAAGGGTTATCTCCTAAACTCAGTAAAAGGAGAAAGAGCTGTAAAAGGTGGTTGGTCTTCGCCTATTGAAGGAAAACCAATAGTGGATATCGGTGGCCTCGACGGAAAATAAATCGGGAGTGGATGTAGGTCACAATGATCGAACCACTATAAAAATCTAGTTTGCTTTTCTTTTGTACAATTTACTTTACTGCAAGTCTCCTTACTTGCTTTACTTTCTCATTACACTCTTACGAATGCTTTGAAGTTTAATATCTTTTTGAGATCGATTTTATCATATGAAACGAAATTTTTGAAACTAGCATTTTTATCTGCTGCACTAATTCACCCCCTCCTCTTAGTGTCGAATCATTCCTAACACTTGATAGTTATCCAATTCTGAATTCTACAAACAAAGCATGTAATTTGTCCTCCAAGCATGATTGAAGCCGCGATTCAATCCAAGATTCCCATTCTTCAAATTTGGCATCAATTTGATCTTGAGAAGCCATAGCATATGCCTATAAATCAGAGATATTCCTATCTTTTTTCTATTGATGGGTTATTGGCATGGGGTGGTGGAAGGTTTGGAAAAATTGAGGATCACAGAAAGGTACTGTAGCATTTTGTATGTCTAAAGTGTAGCATATTGGACGAAAAGATCAGTGTTTTTTATTAATAATTTTTTAATGAAACTAAAGGAAAATCTGCTATTAGGAAGTATCAAAGTTGTCATAAAAATTTCATAGAGATTTGGATAGAAAAAACATAGTAGTAAGATCAAACAAACTATACTATGCGGCTGAAATTCTACAGTGCATCTATTAGTTTGGAGGTAAAAGATCAGTAGTTTTTATTAAGAATATTTTAACAAAACTAAAGAGAAATCTGTTGTTAGGAAGTTTCAAAGCTGTCATAAAAATTTCATAGAGATTTGCATAGAAAAAATGTCGTAGCATGATCAAACAAACTGTGCTATGCAATTGGAATTCTCTAGTGCATCTTTCATCATAGAGATAAAAACTTTACGATGAAAGGTTTATGCAATAATATATGAATGATTTTTTTGGATTTATGAATAAGGATAACTAAATTACAGCAATAGTGAGGTAGGAAATCAGAACCTGTTACAATTCACGGGGAGATTAAAGAATGATCCACGATGGTGCAGATGACAATGGAATTCGGCGATGATCTTTTAAGCAATTGTGGAAATTTCTTTGGGTGACTATGGAGAGCTGATGGATGGCTAGATTTTTGAATAAGGATAACTAAATTGCAGTAGTAGTAAGGTAGGAAACCAGAACCTGCTGCAATTCCTAAGGAGATCAAAGGATGATCCGCGGTGGTGGAGATGACGGCGGAATTCGGTGACGATCATTTAAGGGCAGCATTGTAAATTTCTATTTTTTCTATCTACTACTCCATTTTGTTGAAGATTTCTTGGAGTAGAGAAATTATGGTTGTATCCATTAGATTCATAAAAATTTTAAAAATCATGGTTTTGAAATTCACCACCATGATCACTCCGAATTGATGAAATCATAAAGCTTTTTTCATTTTGAACAAGTTTACAAAATTTAGAAAATTACCTAAAGTAATTACTTTTTTATGCCAAGAAGTATGTCCAAGTGTATCTACTATAATCGTCTATAATTACAAAGGCGTATTTGCTACCTCCTAGGCTTGATGTATGAATTGGTCCAAATAAATCCATATGGATCAATTGCAATGGTCTAGAGGTGCTTATTTGATTCTTTGGTTTGAAACTATCTTTTATTTGTTTTCCTAATTGACATACATCACACACATTATCTTTAACAAACTTAATTGTATGAATACCTCTTACAAGTTCTTTGGATGAGATTTGAGAGATTAGTTTTATGCTAGCATGACTTAGTCTCATTTGCCAAAGCCAAGCAACGTCATTCGAAACCGAAAAACACATGTCATTACAAAGATCATCAATGTTAATAGTATATACATTATTTTATTTTAGAGTAATTATAGATGTGTTTTTGTATGGTTTTTCAATAATGCAAGCATTGGTTTTAAATTGGATAATGTATCATTTATCACATAATTGACTAATGCTCAAAAGATTATGCTTTAAGCCATCAATCAACAACACATCTTCAATCAAAATGTTAGATTTGTTACTAATGGTTCCTTTGATAATGATTTTGCCCTTGTTGTTGTCTCCAAAGGTGACATTCCCTTCATCTAGGCTAGTGAGCTTAGAGAATTGAGATGGATCTCCGGTCATGTGCCTTGAGCATCCACCAAGGTACCATCTCTTGCTCCTAGCTTGTGATGGTAAATATTTCTCATCTCCGATAGCCATTAGTGTGTAGTTAGTGATCTCCTTGTTACTTTGATCTTCACCTTTGGAATCGCTCGAGTCATCCTACGTTGCTTTGAGCGCTTTCTTCTTTTTTGGTTGCTTCTTCTTTACTTAGGGATATTCGCTTTTGAAATGTCCCGGCTTCTTGCATTTGTAGCATATAACTTGTTCTTTCTTGGGTTTAATTTTATTTTTAGTATCATTTTTAAATTTATTCTTCTTTATAAATTTTTTGAACCTTTTTTTCAAGAGTGCCAAGTCATTATCATAGTCCTCATCACTTGAACTTTCTTTTAAGTGGTCTTTATGAGTTCTTAGTGCCATATCATTCTTGTTCTTTAGAAGGTTGTTCTTAAGCTCTTCATGAGCATTGCAAGTCATCTCATAGGTCATTAGTGACCCAATAAGTTTTTCGAGAGGGAAGTTATTTAAATCCTTGGCCTCTTAAATGGCTATTACTTTAGGGTCCCAACTCTTTGGAAGAGATCTCAAGATTTTATTAACAAGTTCAAAGTTCGAAAAATATTTGCTAAGAGCTTTTAAACTATTGACGACATCCGTAAAATGGGTATACATATGAACAATAGTTTTGCTTGGCTTCATCCAAAATAACTCATAACTATGAACTAAAAGATTTATCTTCAACTCATTTTCTCTACTAGTGCCTTCGTGAGTGATTTAAAGTGTGTACTAAATATCAAAAGTTGTTTCACAAATAGACACTCGATTGAACTCGTTTTTATCCAAAGTGCAAAATAAGGCATTTATAGCCTTTGCATTTAAGGCGAAAGTCTTCTTCTCCAACTCATTCCAATCGTTCATTGGAAGAGAAGACTTTTGAAAGTCATTTTCCATAATGTTCCATAACTCAAAATCCATATAAATTAGAAAAATCCTCATTCTAGTCTTCCAATAGGTATAATTAGTTCCATTGAACATTGGTGGACGTATAATTGAATAACCCTCTTGGTTGCCGGTAAATGTCATCTCTCTTGGATTTCAAACCATATGAAAGTGACCTTACTCTAATACCAATTGTTAGGATTAAGAGTGGCACTAAGAGAGGGGGGGGGAGTGAATTAGTACAGTAGAAAAAATCATCGGTTTTGTAAAATATTCATTCATTGAAAACCAATATTGGAAAGAGCTTGACTTTAGAGTTAAATGAACTAGTAATTAACTTAGAAAGTAATGGTAATAATGAAAAGCAGAATGGAAATGAGCATACCAGAATTTAATGTTTTTCGGTCATTATAACCTACATTCGCTTTCGATTCCTCCTTCGTCGAGGTCATTGCCATCCACTAATGGTCTTCCTTCAATAGGCAAAGACCAACCACCTCTTTACAGCACTTTCTCCTTTTTATGAGTTTAGGAGATAACCCTTACAAGCCTCACACCTCTCTTGAATGATCACAACACTAGAAAGGGAGGAGGAGGACTCTTTGCACTTTTACAAACACTTTCACACCCTAAGACTTCAATATTTTGTTCACACTTTCGTACCCTTTCATGTAGAAAAGGGTAGGGTATTTATAGGCCCCAATGGCTCCAAAATTAGAGCAAAAAAGTGTCTCATCCTGGATTTTTGGGGTACTAGTGATACCATCGCCATTATTGGGTAGTACTATCACTTGCAGACTAACACTGGATGGTACCATCGATTAGTCTGGGTGGTACGATCGCTTGACAAAGCTCGAAGACCGAGCTTTGGTGGTACATCCGCTTGGCAGCATTAACTGCCGACAGTACCACTGCCCAGTCTGGGTGGTACCACAACCCAGACCAATTAGGAGACTGAGTCACCAGGCGATGCCACCGTCGACCGTGACTTCAGGTGTTGAATGGGCTATTCAACCGGCCTAGTTTAGCCTTGTTAAGAGCCCAGTTGACCCCTAATTGAGTTAGTAGGATTACCTCCCAATCCTAACTCATCTTAAGGTCTAACTATGATAATTAATATATTTAAACAAGCAATCTATGTCTGATATGTCGATTGTTCGTTCACCGATATTTTGGCAAACTTCCGATGAACTTCTGACAAACTCCTGATGAACTCTCAACGAACTCCTGACGAACTCTCGGTGAGCTCTCGATGAACTCTTGGCAACCTTCCAGCAAACTTTCGGAACATCGTCCGAATCTTCAACATAACGTTTGATCTTTGACTCTGGCCCAACATCTGTTTTATGCCTTACTGATATCATAGTTAATCCTGCATACTTATCTCAACATATAGATTAGATCAAATACTTTACCAATTTATTTCATCATCAAAATCCGAGATTCAATACTTTTCTCAACATATAGATTTGATCAAATAATTTACTAATTGATTTCATCATCAAAATCTGAGATTCAACATGTTTTCCTTCTCAAGTGCCTCTAAGTGTTCATACTTAGTGTATCGAGACAATGAAGGATTATAAGCTTAAGTTTTTCAAATTCATTATTTAAAAGGCCTCCTTTTTCAAAGAATTATGCTTTTTGCTCATTATTCTATATTCATCGAGCAAATCATAAAAATCACTTAAAAGCTCATTAAAAGATAAATTTGCATCTAATGAAGCACTTACCTCATCTCTTATAGCCATTAGTGCATAGTTGGCAATTTCTATGTTGCTTTGTTCTTCTCTTTGGAATCACTCGAATCATCCCACGTTGCTTTGAGCGTATTCTTCTTCTTTAGTTGTTTGTTCTATACTTGGGGACATTCGCCTTTGAAATGTCCCGGCTTCTTGCATTCATAGCATATAACTTATTTTTTCTTGAGTTCAATTTTATTTTTAGTATCATTTTTAGATTTATTTTTTTTTATGAATCTTTTAAAAAATTTCTTGTCAAGAGTGCCAAGTCATCATCATCATAGTCTTCATCACTTGAACTTCCTTTCAAGTAGTCTTTATGAGTTCTTAGTATCATATCCTTCCTATTCTTTGGAAAGTTGTTCTTAAGCTCTTCATAAGCGTTGCAAGTCATCTCATAGATCATTAATGACCCGACAAGTTCTTCGAGAGGGAAATTATTCAAATCATTGGCCTCTTGAATGGCCATTACTTTAGGGTTCCAACTCTTTAGATGGGATCTCATTATTTTATTAATAAATTTAAAGTTAGAAAAACTTTTATCAAGCATTTTTTGATCGTTGATGACATCCATAAACCAGATGTATATGTCTCTAATGGTCTCACTTGGTTTCATTTGAAACAATTCATAAGAATGGACTAAAAGATTTATTTTGGACTTCATGAGTGATTTCGAATCTGTGCCAAATATCGAAAGCCATTTCACAAATAGACACACGATTGAACTCATTTTTATCTAAAGTGCAAAACAAGGCATTCATAGCCTTGGCATTTAAAGAGAAAGTCTTCTTCTCCAACTTATTCCAATCATTTATTAGAAGAGAAGGCTTTTGAAAGCCGTTTTCCATAATGTTCCATAACTCAAAATCTATAGAAATTAGAAAAATCCTCATTCTAGTTTTCTAATAGGTGTAATCCGTCCCATTGAACATGGGTGGACGTGTGATTGAGTGACTCTCTTGGTTGCCGGCAAAGGCTATCTCTCTTGGGTTTCAAACCAAAATGAGAGTGACCTCACCTTGAGACCAATTATTAGAATCAAGAACGACGCTAAGGGGGGGGGGTTTGAATTAGTGCAGTGGATAAAAAAGATAAATTTAATAAATTTCGAAAAACTTCGTATGATGAAACGCTTAGTTCGACAAAACCATTTTAAAAAGACGTTTGACTCGAAGAAGTTTGTAAGTGAGTAGTGAGGAGGGGATTGGATAGTTTGCAATGAAGTAAAGTAGAATACAGCAAAAGTAAAGTACACACCAAGAAGAGAACACGCCAAATTTATAGTGGTTCGGTTGTCCAACCTACATCCACTCCTGATACCTCCTCCAATGAGGTCACCGATTTCCACTATTGATCTTTCTTAAAGGACAAAGATCAATCACCCCTTTACAGAACTATCACAAGTGGCTCACTCTCCTTTTACAAACTTTTAACACTTAGAAACGAAGGAGGTGAACTCAACTTTTGCAAGCTATTTCACTATAGTTTTGGTTCAGTTCTTTTCACTTCTCTATGTTTTTCCAACTGAGAAGCAAGGGTATTTATAGCCCTCACTTGGCTTTAGAATTGGAGTAAAAAAGTATCATGTCGCCAATTTTCAAGGTACTAGAGGTACCACCACCACCATTATTAGGCAGTACCACCACCTATAGACTAACATTAGGTGGTACCACCACCCAGTCTAGCGGTACTACCGCCTGATAGAGTCTCGAGCTCTAGCGGTACCATCGCCTGACAAGACGATACCATCGCTTGATAGGGTGGTACCCCCGCCTGATAGCATTAACTATCGACGGTACCACTGCCCAAGCTTCTTGGAGACTTAGCCCTAGGCGGTTTCACTACCCCAGTCTGGCAGTGCCACCACCAGATAGGGTTTAACAACTTGTTTGAGCCTTGAATCCAGCCTAAACCAGTCCAATTACGGGCCCAATTGGCCATTAATAGGTTTAATGGGATTATCTCCCAAACCTAACCCTAATTACGTGCTAACTTCAATTTTAAGGCATAGACTAAACAAAAAAGTCCAATAAGTCTAGGTTTCTTCCGACGAGCTTTTGGTGATCTTTCGACGGACTTCCAATGATCTCTCAACAATCTTCTAGCGGACTCCCGGCAAGCTCCTAGACTTCACGATGATCATCTTGGCGAGTTCCTATGAGCTTCTTTGGCAAGCTCCTGGACTTCTCGACAAATTCCGACGACACTTTCGACGAACCTCCGGACTCTTGATGAACTCTCGAACTCCCAACGAATTCTCGATCTTGACTCTGGCACTTCATTTTGCTCTATGCCTAAATCACTTTCGTAGTTAATTCTACACACTTTTCACAACATATTGATTGAATCAAACAATTTACTAATTGATTTCATTATCAAAATGATATTATTGGGACCTACGAGCCACCACTTTATTTCTAATTTATTATTGGGCCTACGTGTCTATGATTAAGTTGTAATCACACGAGGAGGTGCAACAGGAGCGTGGAAGTAATAGAGGGACCCACGAGGTCGAGACGGGCGATCGTGATGCATGGAGATGCATCGAGATGCCGACAGAACCGATGAGGACGAGATGGGCGATCACAGGGCATAGAGATGCACTACTGCACACATAGATCTTGATGTGATTGATTAGGCTCATTGGCTCGGACCTGATCACATTAGGTTGTGGTCGATGATCATTTAGTATGATTGCTCATGTGATATGTGATTGCTTATACACCTACTAGATATGTATATATATTTGAATGCAATATAGATATATATTAAATATGTATGTGACATGTCATATTAGGAGACTAAATCATAATCTCCTCTCTTGATAATATTAAGTTAGTAAATGTTAGACAATTAGATTGACCCACGTGGCCTTCTATCATTATAGGTAGGGACCGATTCTTGATGTAAGTTGAGTTGGTCGAGTCCCTCGAGGCTCACCTATATCGCAATTCGCTATCTTGCCTATGACATAGATATGTCATCAGTGACCCGAGGACATGGTATGCTTGGTCGAGTCCCTCGAGTATATATCATCGAATTAGACTCATTTTGTAACGATAGTGTTGACTTAACTAAACATCATGGTTGGTCGAGTCCCTCGAGACCATGGTGGTTCGGAGTCCGAACAGGATGAGAATCATAAGGAGTTGTGATCGGTAAGAGTTGCCTATGTTTTGGGGTTAGTATGATTGGTCGAGTCCCTTGAGGTTACACTAAGATATTGATTGGATCCCGATCCCCACTAGAAGTCTGCCGGAGACTTCCGTTTCACGTGTTGAGGGTGTCACATGACTCACTAGAAAAGTAGTGGGAGTAGATTAAGACAGAAGTCCATATCTTATTTATTTTCCTACAAAATCTGAATGTTATTTATTTCTGCTACATCTTTATTTTAAGAAAATGTTTCTTTCATATCCCTTACGTGGCATACTTGATGTCAATCGCCTCATTAGTTTGAATTATATGGATTGGCTCTGCAACTTGAGAATTATTCTCACAATGGAGAAAATCACGTTCATCCTTGATATAGTGATGCATATGCCCGAGGAAGGGGCAAGCGAGGATGAAATCGTTCGCTACGTGGAGTACATAAATAATTCCACTCTTGCTTAGAGTTATATGTTATGCTCTATGACTCCTAAGTTATAGAGATAACATGAAAAGATGGATGTCAGATCTATTCTCCTATATGTTCGTAAACTATTTGAGGAACAGAGGACTTAGTGATATGAGATATCTAGGAGCATTTTATATGCTAGGATGATTGAGGGGACATTAGTTCAGAACCATGTCCTAATGATGATTGAGTGGATAGAGAAACTCCTAGGTCTAGGAATATTTCTAGAGGATAACCTATGTGTGGATCTTGTGATTTAGCCCCTACTAGATTCCTTTTCACAATTCATAATGAATTTTAATATGAATAAGCTTGAGGTGACTCTCCTTGAGCTCCTCAATATGTTAAGGGAGGCAAAGAGCATTATCAAGAAAGAGAAGTCAGTTCTCTATACTAGTGAGACCAGAAAGAAAATGAAGGCATAAAGTCCCTTAAGAAAGGCAAGGGCAAGGGCAAAGCGGGTAAAGCAAATGTTGCTAAAAAGGACCTAGTAAAGAACAAAGGCCAGTGCTTCCACTGTGGCAAAGGTAGGCACTAAAAGAGGAACTACAAAGAGTACCTTGTAGAGAGGGTGAAATAGAAGCTTAGAGTGGCTTTTAGTACCTTCATGATCAATTTTCATTTGTCAGACTCTTATGATAACACATGGGTGTTAGATATCAGTAGTGCTTTTTATATTTGCAATTCATTGCAGGTTCTAGCAAGACCTAGGAGATTTGAGAGAGGCAAGATGGACCTCAAAATGGGAAATGGAGCAAAAGTTGCTGCAGTAGCTGTTGGCGAAGTCACCTTACATCTGCCTAATGGAGCTATTATTGTATTGGCTGCATGCTATTTTGTTCCTTCTATTATCAAAAATATTATTTCCATTTCATGTTTGATAGTTGATATAAATTAATTTTTGAGAACAATGGTTATTCAATACTATTAGATGATGAGATCATCACGAGAGGAACATTGTATAATGGTTTATTTATGCTAGATACTGCTCTACATATAATGAATATAAGTGTGTCAAAGAGGAAACGAGATGAGGTGAACAGTGTATACCAGTGGCATTATAGGCTAGGCCATATCCATGACGGAAGGATTCAAAGGTTGTTAAAAGATGGATATCTAGATCCATTCGACTATGAGATATATGCAACTTGCGAACCTTGCCTTCGTGGAAAATTGACCAACTCTCCTTTTAGTGAGACTGGAGAGAGAGCCATTGAGTTGTTGGAACTCATACATAATGATGTATGTTGACCCATGTCAACTCATGACATAGGTGTGTTAGGATCAGGGTCGGCACTAAGAGGGAGGAGTGAATTAGTGCAGCGGATAAAAATTACGTCTTCAAAAATTTTGTTGCTATAAAACCATTTTCGACGAAAAACTAATTTCGAAAACTTAACTTAAAAGCGTACATAAATGTATTGAAGGCATTAAGCTATTAAAGACATTTGCTGTAAAGATAAATGGTAGGAAGTAAAAACAAACCAGAGAACACAGTAGTTTTAGAGTGGTTCGTTCAATGCGACCTACATCCACTTTCGGCTTCCTCCGACGATGAGGTCAACATCGTCCACTAGAGGCCTTTCTTCAATAGTCGAAGGTCAATCACCTTTTATACCCCATGTCGTGGAAGTAATAGAGGGACCCACGAGGTCGAGACGGCGATCGTGATGCATGGAGATGCATCGAGATGCCGACAGAACCGATGAGGACGAGATGGGCGATCACAGGGCATAGAGATGCACTACTGCACACATAGATCTTGATGTGAGTGATTAGGCTCATTGGCTCGGACCTGATCACATTAGGTTGTGGTCGATGATCATTTAGTATGATTGCTCATGTGATATGTGATTGCTTATACACCTACTAGATATGTATATATATTTGAATGCAATATAGATATATATTAAATATGTATGTGACATGTCATATTAGGAGACCAAATCATAATCTCCTCTCTTGATAATATTAAGTTAGTAAATGTTAGACAATTAGATTGACCCACGTGGCCTTCCATCATTATAGGTAGGGACCGATTATTGATGTAGGTTGAGTTGGTCGAGTCCCTCGAGGCTCACCTATATCGCAATTCGCTATCTTGCCTATGACATAGATATGTCATCAGTGACCCGAGGACATAGTATGCTTGGTCGAGTCCCTCGAGTATATATCATCGAATTAGACTCATCTTGTAACGATAGTGTTGACTTAACTAAACATCATGGTTGGTCGAGTCCCTCGAGACCATGGTGGTTCGGAGTCCGAACAGGATGAGAATCATAAGGAGTTGTGATCGGTAAGAGTTGCCTATGTTTTGGGGTTAGTACGATTGGTCGAGTCCCTTGAGGTTACACTAAGATATTGATTGGATCTCGATCCCCACTAGAAGTCTGCCGGAGACTTCCGTTTCACGTGTTGAGGGTGTCACATGACTCACTAGAAAAGTAGTGGGAGTAGATTAAGACAGAAGTCCATATCTTATTTATTTTCCTACAAAATCTGAATGTTATTTATTTCTGCTGCATCTTTATTTTAAGAAAATGTTTCTTTCATATCCCTTACGTGGCATACTTGATGTCAATCACCACATTAGTTTGAATTATATGGATTGGCTCTGCAACTTGAGAATTATTCTCACAATGGAGAAAATCACGTTCATCCTTGATATAGTGATGCCTACGCCCGAGGAAGGGGCAAGCGAGGATGAAATCGTTCGCTACGTGGAGTACATAGATAATTCCACTCTTGCTTAGAGTTACATGTTAGGCTCTATGACTCCTAAGTTATAGAGATAACATGAAAAGATGGATGTCAGATCAATTCTCCTATATGTTCATAAACTATTTGAGGAACAGAGGACTCAGTGATATGAGATATCTAGGAGCATTTTATATGCTAGGATGATTGAGGGGACATTAGTTCAGAACCATGTCCTAATGATGATTGAGTGGATAGAGAAACTCCTAGGTCTAGGAATATTTCTAGAGGATAACCTATGTGTGGATCTTGTGCTTTAGCCCCTACTAGATTCCTTTTCACAATTCATAATGAATTTTAATATGAATAAGCTTGAGGTGACTCTCCTTGAGCTCCTCAATATGTTAAGGGAGGCAAAGAGCATTATCAAGAAAGAGAAGTTAGTTCTCTATACTAGTGAGACCAGAAAGAAAATGAAGGCATAAAGTCCCTTAAGAAAGGCAAGGGCAAGGGCAAAGCGGGTAAAGCAAATGTTGCTAAAAAGGACCTAGTAAAGAACAAAGGCCAGTGCTTCCACTGTGGCAAAGGTAGGCACTAGAAGAGGAACTACAAAGAGTACCTTGTAGAGAGGGTGAAACAGAAGCTTAGAGTGGCTTTTAGTACCTTCATGATCAATTTTCATTTGTCAGACTCTTATGATAACACATGGGTGTTAGATATCAGTAGTGCTTTTTATATTTGCAATTCATTGCAGGTTCTAGCAAGACCTAGGAGATTGGAGAGAGGCAAGATGGACCTCAAAATGGGAAATGGAGCAAAAGTTGGTGTAGTAGCTGTTGGCGAAGTCACCTTACATCTGCCTAATGGAGCTATTATTGTATTGGCAGCATGCTATTTTGTTCCTTCTATTATCTAAAATATTATTTCAATTTCATGTTTGACAGTTGATATAAATTAATTTTTGAGAACAATGGTTATTCAATACTATTAGATGATGAGATCATCACGAGAGGAACATTGTGTAATGGTTTATTTATGCTAGATACTGCTCTACATATCATGAATATAAGTGTGTCAAAGAGGAAACGAGATGAGGTGAACAGTGTATACCAGTGGCATTATAGGCTAGGCCACATCCATGAGGGAAGGATTCAAAAGTTGTTAAAAGATGGATATCTAGATCCATTCGACTATGAGACATATGCAACTTGCGAGCCTTGCCTTCGTGGAAAATTGACCAACTCTCCTTTTAGTGAGACTGGAGAGAGAGTCATTGAGTTGTTGGAACTCATACATAATGATGTATGTGGACCCATGTCAACTCATGACATAGGTGTGTTAGGATCAGGGTCGGCACTAAGAGGGAGGAGTGAATTAGTGCAGCGGATAAAAATTACGTCTTCAAAAATTTTATTGCTATAAAACCGTTTTCGACGAAAAATTAATTTCGAAAACTTATCTTAAAAGCGTACATAAATGTATTGAAGGCAGTAAGCTATTAAAGAGATTTGCTATAAAGATAAATGGTAGGAAGTAAAAACAAACCAGAGAACACAGTAGTTTTAGAGTGGTTCGTTCAATGTGACCTACATCCACTTTCGGCTTACTCCGACGACGAGGTCAACGTCTTCCACTAGAAGCCTTTCTTCAATAGTCGAAGGTCAATCACCTTTTATACCCCTCTTCTCCTTTTACTGGGTTTAGGAGATAACCCTTACAAGCACTCACTCTCCTCTCTAAATAGAAATCTAAGTTTAAGCTAGACAAGGGAATACACTTATGATCGCAGTAGTGTTTTCTCTCTTTTAATCTCTCTGTGTTTGTGTGCTTTAACTAGGGATGAGAGGGGTATTTATAGGCTTCAAGTTGATTCAAACTCGGAGCCTAAAACTTTCCCATCCTGGGTTCCCCGGGCACGGGCGGTACCACCGCCTAGACTGGCAGTACCATCGCCTGGCACCCTACTAGGGGTGGTACAACCGCCATACTAGCAATACCATCGCTTGACACAGTCTCGAAGACTGTGCCACGATGGTGAGGCTTCTTAGAGCACTATTTGAGTCTCTTATTGGGCCCAAAACAGTTCTTATATGGGCCTAGCTAGCCCCTAATTGGGTTGGCCCAAATCCAAGCCCAATTACGTGCTAACTATGAAATCCTAAGACATTTGCTAAGCAAAATAAGTTCCTATGTCTATTCTTCCAGCGAGCTTCCGGCGAACTCCTGGACTTCACGATGATCTTCTTGGCGAGTTCCGACGATCTTCTTGGTGAGCTCCGATGTGCTTCTTTGGCATGCTTTGAGACTTCTCGGTTGGTTCCTCTAGAATTTTCAACAAACGTCCGGACTTCCGACGAACTTTTGAACTCCCAATGTAATCGCGTCCTTGAATTCGGGACTTCATTTTGCTTCATGCTTTGCTATCGTAGTTATTCCTACACATGTAAAACATACTTCGATCTAGACAATTAGTACAAAGTATTAATCAAGCTGTCCGGCATGTCATTGGTCCCTCGACGCTTCATCTGATTCTTCGACGCATCGTCCTCTCTTGCGGCCTATTGTCCAATCGGCCAGTTGACTCCGCAACTCCAATATCCTTAGCGCAATATCCGCTCTTCTTGGCCTAATGCCTGAATCCATGGCCCGAAGTCTTTTGTCGATACGTCGACCGTTTCTCCAACTCGACATCCAATCTTCTGACATGTTTTCCCCTAACACAACATGATTTTTCCTACTTTAATTGTCTTATCCTAATCGAAGCATCCTACGTCACGCAAAACATAGATTGAAACATAAACACATATCAATTGGTTTCATCATCAAAATATGAGATTCAATAATCTCCCCCTTTTTGATGATGACAACCAATTGATGATGGAGTTAGCCTTAACTCCCGGAGTTTAAACAAACTCCCCCTATCAATATGCCTTATTTATAGAAACTCTTGGATTCAAAAATCTAAGCAAGCATGTCATTATCAAATCATGCATGACATCAACATACTTCTCCCCCTTTGTCATCAACAAAAAGAAGTTCAACTATTCATGTGTTTGGAAATATAAGTTCAACTCATTGGCATATTTGCTTAGAACATTCATGCCATCAAGTTTAGATATGCAAGTTTTACAACATACAAGCTAGTAAATTTTACAACATTTTAGAACATGCAAGCTAGCAGTTTTGAGATGTTCAAGAAGGCAACTCTTGCTTCTTGAAATATGCAAATTTGTCAATTTTGCTATATGTGCAAGTTAGCATATTTTGCTTCTTGAGATAGGCAAAATAGCATTTATGCCTGAGATCGTAAGATAGCATTTCTTGCATTTGTTGAGATAGCAACTTTTTGCCTCTTGAGATTGCAAGCTAGCAAGTTTGCCTCTTTTCGTGATGTGCATGATAGAAATTCTTTCTCCCCTTTTGTCATTAGCAAAAAGAGGGGAATAACAAAAACAATAGTGCAATTCATCATTTTTCAAATTATGACAAAAATAAAGTATCATTCTTATTGCAATATGTCATAATTAAGATAAACCTTGAATTTAAGTTTAATTCAAGTCAATGCAATTTTAATCATGATTCTCATACATGATATGCAATACATCAAATACATCATCATAATAAATTCATAAGTATTGCATGCATCATTTTTGAATAAGCTAGCAACTTTGCTTTCTAAAATGTTTTTCTCCTTGCAATTTGTGAGTTAGCAAATTTTACACATGAAAGTTGGCAAATTTTTGCATCTTTTTTAGATGAGCAAGCATTTTGCTTCTTCTTGAAAGATGCAAGCTAGCAAAATTTGCTCCCCCTATGTCATTGTCAAATAGAAGGGAAGAATACAATGTTGTGATTCTTTTCCCTTTTTTTCAATCTTCACATCATGACAAATATAAAGTATCATTCAATATGGTAACATTTCATAAAATGATAATTATTGATTTTCACATTATTTAAAAAAATCACAATGTTGCATGTAATTTTATCTAAGGGAAAAATCATAGTGTTGCATGCATCATTCCAAAACATTTCAAGCCATGCAAGCCATAAATAAAAAGATATCATGTCATGAAAGAGAAGACCTCTTAAATTACAAAAGACATGATTTATATAGTAAATCTCTTCTTTAAATAAAATGTCAAAAAAATTGTAGGTGAAAGAAGAGATCTTGGAAAACAAATCTCATGTAATTCCAAGAAATCAATATGATTTTGATAAAACTCATTCTGTTGAATCTCGTATTTTGATGATGAAACTACTTGATATATGTTTATGATTTAATCTACGTTTTGAGTGACGCAGGATGCCTCGATCAGGATGAGACAATTAAAGCAGGAAAATCATGTTGGGCCGGAGGAACATGTTAGAAGATTGGACGTCGGGCCGGTGGATCGGTCGACGTATCGACGGAAGGCTTCGGGCTGTGGATTCGGGCATCGGGCCAAGGAAAGCGAATATTGCGCCAAGGACATCGGAGTTGCGGAGACAACTGACCGATTGGGCAATAGGCTGCAAGAGAGGACGATGCGCCGAAGAATCGGACGAAGCGTCGAGAGACCAATGACATGCCGGACAACGTGATTAATGCTTAGGATTAATTGTCTCGATCGAAGTTTTTGTTTTACATGTGCAGGATTAACTACGACGAAAGTAAGACATGCAGCAGGAGTTGCGCCGGAGTCATGACGATGATCATGTTGGGAGTTCAAGAGCTCGACGGAAGTTCGGACAGTCGTCGAAGGTTCTGCGGGAACAAATCCGAGAAGTCCAGAAGCTTGCCAAAGGAGCTCGTCGGAACTTGCCAAGTGGATCGTCGCAAGTCCAGGAGTTTGCCGGAAGTCCGCAGGAGGATCACCGAGGATTCGTCGGATGATCGACGAAAGTTCGCCGGAAACATGCCCACCTCCCACAGCAATCAGGGTCCAAATGGGTTAATCCATTCGGCCCAATTTGATTCTCTCAGGGGCCCAATTGCCCCAAGATTAAGCTAATGGGATCACCTCCCATTTCTAACTTAATCAATGTGCTAACTACGATTATTTCCTAAGACATTCTGCAGTTTCCCCACCCCAGCCAAGAGGTGGCACCGCCCCGGGCTCAGTCTCCGAGCGAGACTGGGCGGTACAACCTCTTCTGCCAAGAGGTAGCACTGCCAGAGCTTAAGTTTCGAGCTCTGCCAGGCGGTGCAACCTCCCCAGTCAGGCGGTGCAACTGCTTGAGCTCAGTCTTCGAGCTCTGGTAGAGAGGTGCAACCGCCCCTAACAGAGGTGGCACCGCCCAGAGGCTCAGTCTTCGAGCTCTGCCAGGCGGTGCAACCGCCCCAGTCAGGAGGTGCAACCGCCTGATCCCGGAATTCCAGGAATTGACAGATTTGAGCTCCAAATTTGAACTGGGTCGGGGCCTATAAATACCCCACCCATTCAGCACTGAAAGCACAGAACACACACTCGAAATCTTGTTGTCTTTCTGTGGTTCTTAGAGCTCAAAACTGCTAGTTCTCCTCTTTCTGTTCTTCAAAGTTTGAGTTGTAAAGAGAGGAGAGAAAACTTCTGTAAGGGTTGTCTCCTAAGCCCGTCAAAAGGAGTGAATCTGTAAGAGGGTGGTTGGCCTTCGCCTATTGAAGGAAGGCCTCTAGTTAATGTCGGTGACCTCGTCGGTGGAGGAAGCCAAAAGTGGAGTAGGTCAAGATTGACCGAACCACTCTAAATTTCGGTTTGCATTTCCTTTGAGCATTTTACCTTCACTGCAAACTTCTCAATAGCTTACTGCCCTCTGCGATTTTACGAACGAGTTTCAAGGTTCAGACGTAAATCTGCGTTTAGACGTAAATCTACGTTTATACGTAAATCTGCATTTAGACGTAAATCTGCTTTTTCGTATGATCATCATATTGCAGATTGCGTTTACGTTTTAAGCTTTACCATAACTACACACTGCCTTTATACTCCTGCTAAAACTGCGTCTTATCTAATCAAGTGATTTACGAATCAACATTTAAACGTAAATCAGTTTCTTCGTACGAACGTCGGATTTCAGTTTGCGCCGATATTTTGGTTTTCATCATAGCTGCAAACTGCCTACATAGATTGACTTTAACCTTGCTTAGTATCAACTTTCATACAGAAGTTGTTTTTATCGTTTGAACGCAACTTTCGATTTTAATCGCAGAAAGTTATCCGCTGCACTAATTCACCCCCCCCTCTTAGTGCTCTCGATCCTAACAATTGGTATCAGAGCCCGGTATTTCTCATTTCGGACTTACACCCGAGAGAAATGGCTCTTCATGGCTTTCAAGAGGGCTTTTCGTTTTTTCGTCCACCGTTGTTTAACGGATTGGACTACACCTATTGGAAGACCTGAATGAGGATCTTTCTTATTTCTATGGATGTTGAACTTTGGAATCTTGTCGAAAATGGTTTTTCGAAGTCTTCTCTTCCAATGATCGAATGGTCGGATTTAGAGAAGAAGCATTTTTCTTTAAACGCAAAGGCTATGAATGCCTTATTTTGCGCTTTGGACAAAAATGAGTTCAATCGGGTTTCTTTGTGCGAAACGGCTTTCGATATTTGGCGCACTCTTGAAATCATGCACAAGGGAACTAGTAGAGTCAAAGACTCGAAAGTTAATATTTTACTGCATGATTTCGAGCTTTTTCAAATGAAGCCAAGCGAAACAATTGGTGACATGTACACCCATTTTACGGATGTCGTCAATGGTTTAAGAGCTCTTGGCAAATGTTTTTCGAATTCTGAACTTGTGAACAAGATTTTGCGTTCTCTTTCTAAGAAGTGGGATTCAAAAATAACGGCTTTACAAGAAACAAAAGATTTAAATATTTTTCCACTTGAAGAACTAATTGGTTCATTGATCACATGTGAAATGACGTGCAATGCACGTGAAGAACTTGAGAACCACCTTCCAAAGAACATGAAGGATTTGGGACATAGAACATTTGAAGACCACTCGAGCATAAGCTCAAGTGATGGTGAACTTAAACTACAAATGAAACAAAAATTAAAAAGTAAAAAGAACGGAACTACTTGCTTTGAACGCAAGTAGAAGAACAAAAATTGGGATGAATCGAGCTACTCCGAAGACGAGGAGAAAATCAACAAAGGCGAGGTGGCAAACTACGCCTTTACGCCTTTCGACGCTGAGGTAATCAAAATACCTTTAATTTACTTTGAAATTACATGATGCTTTTCATAAAGTATTTTTCTTTTTTATTTAATTTTCTTGAAAATTGCATGTTTAATAATTTTATAATGAAAATACAAACAATTAGGAATCATGCTTATCATTCTATTAATTTTGAAAATAATCATGAAAATTGCATGTTTATGATAAACAAAATGATTTTGATTAAAAATACCGTATGAAATCATGCTATATGTGGTTGAGAAGTAATAATGTGTATCATGTTGATTTCCATTATTATTTCTCGATTTTGAGTATATGAAATCATGTTTAATTTGAAGTTATGATTAATGAGTATATATTTTTGAAATTATGTATGATGATTCTTGATATTTATGGATTATCGATTTTCATGATAATAACAGTGGCTTTAAAAAAAATTGATGCATGTTTTCATAAATGAAAAGGCATGCTAACATGAAATCGACCACTTAAAATGAAACACTTAAAAAGGGGAAAAATATATTATCAATGAAATCATGAATCTATTTATGTTATAAATTTTGTGAGCCATAAAAATGATTTTGATGATTTAAATTTGAAATGAGTTTTATCAAAATCATGATCTTGATTTATCAAATTGAATGAATTGTAAATGAATGATGATTTTTCTCTTGAATAATTGTGACTTGTATTCCTTGTATTCATGACATGATTTTTATGCAATTCTTTATATTCATGAAATATTTATCTCATCACCCAATTATTTCTTTTCAATATTCCTCAAGTGATGATATGAATGCATGAGATATTCATGAATTTATTTTGATGTATGCAAATGAGAAGTTTCGATCATGCATGGTAGGATGCAATGTGACAAATTAATACCATGATGATTTGAAATATTTATGATTTGGAATGATGCATATGCTTTTTATTATGATAATGTATGATGTGTATCATGAATGCTTAAAAAAAATTAAATAAATAAATATTTATATCATGTTAGATGGTTTTACATATGATAAGCTATAGTGATGAGTGAAACAATGATTGAAATAATATGAATGATGATTTGGAATCATGCATATAATAATGAGTTTATATGTTTTGAAAATGTGCATGTTTTAATTTGAAAATATAATGATGCACAAATGAGATTGATATTAACCTATGTCATGATTTAAAAATTGATGTAAAGGGTTTTTCCCTTCTTTTTGACAATGACAAAATGGGAGATAGCTAGCTTGCACAATTAGACAAGAAAGCAAAAATTGCACTTCTCAAAAGAGAAGAAATTGCTATCTTGAACATCACCAAGAAGTGCTATCTTGCAAATCTCAAGAAACACAAATGCAATCATGCAAAATTTATAATTTTGCACATCATTAAAATTTATGATGCTTTGGTGATTATGCATGTTCTAAAATGTTATAAAATTCACTAGCTTGCATGATGTAGAACTTAGCTATATTGAACATCACCAAGGAATGCTATCTTGCCTATCTCAAGAAGCAAAAAGTTAACTTGCACATCTAGCAAAACTTATATTTCAAGAAGCAAGAGTTGCTTTCTTGAACATCTCAAAATTGCTAACTTGCGGGCCTTAAAATGTAGAAATTTTTTGCTAGCTTGTATATGGTAAACTTGCTATCATACTACCATGATGATGAGCATGCCTTATCTTCATGATTATATTTGAAAAACTATGGCAAAAATATGTTCGAATGATTAAACGTGTTAAAATTATTTTTCGGACATTTTTGATTGAATGATCAAATCACTTGATTGCCATAATGATTTTACACAATTACTTGCCATGATTACATGTTGGAAATTTTGTGCTTGAATACAAAAATTTCCATGATAATAAGCATGTTTTACCTTCATGATTGTAATTGAATATCTCTAGTAAAACCCTGTCCGAATGTATGAAAGTGTCAAATTTCATTTTCGGATTTTCTTGATCCTAACAATTGGATTTTCTTGATACATTATCCTCTTCCGAACTTAACAAGCATATGTTATATCAAGTTTAATTCACATCATTGATTTTTGACATATGGAATCATCTAGCAAATGCACTTATCATGTGAAAAATATTTTTCGAGAAACATATTTGATGATTCCCTCTTATAAAAGGAAGATATTTTTACATACAAGGATTTGACTCACTTACATATCTTAATCCTTGCAAAATGAAGTGTGCTTTAATATCTTATCGATTTGAACTTCACATATGGCTTTCCTCTTTCATGTAAAAAGATAACAAATAAAAAGGAAGAAGCAATAAAAGCTATCTCCATGTTATGTTTTCCTCGAGATATTTGCATAATTGGTATCCTATCACTCACTGTTAGAAAATGACATGAACCAACTTATGGCATCGCACTTATATTTAAAATTTGCTTATATCGTCCTCCTTGTTGTTGATGACAAAGGGGGAGAAATATATAAATTGATACTATGAGTGCCATATTTGAAGAATATAAATAGATGTTATGAATGTCATATTATGATGAGATATCAAAAGCAGCATTCATATGAATAGGTGCTATGAATGTCATATCATGTTAAGATATCAAGAACTTGAATCGCAATTTTACATGTTGATATCTTACCATTTGATGATAGCAAACTTGCATGATGATAACAATAGATATTATGTTTTTCATGCAATGAGTTAAACTTATATCACAAACACTTGATTGTGGTACTTCTCCTTTTTGTTGATGACAAAGGGGGAGAAGTTTGTTGATGACATGACATGTTATGCATAAGTTTATGATGACATGTTGCTTGGATTTTTGAATCCAAGAGTTTCTATCAATATGGCATATTGATAGGGGGAGTTTGTTTAAACTCTGGGAGTTAAGGTTAACTCCGTTTATGATGACATGTTACTTAGATTTTTGAATCTAAGAATTTCTATCAATATGGCATATTGATAGGGGGAGTTTGTTTAAACTCCGGGAGTTAAGTTTAACTCCGTCATCAAGTGGTTGTCATCATCAAAAAGGGGGAGATTGTTGAATCTCGTATTTTGATGATGAAACTACTTGATATATGTTTATGATTTAATCTGCGTTTTGAGTGACGCAGGATGCCTCGATCAGGATGAGACAATTAAAGCAGGAAAATCATGTTGGGCCGGAGGAACATGTCAGAAGATTGGATGTCGGGCCGGTGGATCGGTCGACGTATCGATAGAAGGCTTCGGGCTGTGGATTCGGGCATCGGGCCTAGGAGAGCGAATATTGCGCTAAGGACATCGGAGTTGCAGAGACAACTGGCCGATTGGGCAATAGGCTGCAAGAGAGGACGATGCGCCGAAGAATCGGACGAAGCGTCGAGAGACCAATGACATGCCGGACAACGTGATTAATGCTTAGGATTAATTGTCTCGATCGAAGTTTTTGTTTTACATGTGCAGGATTAACTACGATGAAAGTAAGACATGCAGCAGGAGTTGCGCCGGAGTCATGACAATGATCACGTTGGGAGTTCAAGAGCTCGACGGAAGTTCGGACAGTCGTCGGAGGTTCTGCGGGAACAAATCCGAGAAGTCCAGAAGCTTGCCAAAGGAGCTCGTCGGAACTTGCCAAGTGGATCATCGCAAGTCCAGGAGTTTGCCGGAAGTCCGTAGGAGGATCACCAAGGGTTCGTCGGATGATCGACGGAAGTTTGCCGGAAACTTGCCGGAAGAAGCGATTGATGCACCGGAGCAAGCTGCAGAATATGTCTTAGGAAATAATCGTAGTTAACACATTGGTTAAGTTAGAAATGGGAGGTGATCCCATTAGCTTAATCTTGGGGCAATTGGGCCCCTGAAAGAATCAAATTGGGCCGAATGGATTAACCCATTCGGACCCTGATTGCTGTGGGAGGTGCAACCGCCCCAGCCAAGAGGTGGCACCGCCCCGGGCTCAGTCTCCGAGCGAGACTAGGCGGTGCAACCTCTTCTGCCAAGAGGTTGCACCGCCAGAGCTCAAGTTTCGAGCTCTGTCAGGCGGTGAAACCTCCCTAGTCAGGCGGTGCAACCGCTTGAGCTCGGTCTTCGAGCTCTGGTAGAGAGGTGCAACCGCCCCTGACAGAGGTGACACCGCCCAGAGACTCAGTCTTCGAGCTCTGCCAGGCGGTGCAACCGCCCTAGTCAGGAGGTGCAACCGCCTGATCCCGGAATTCTGGGAATTGACAGATTTGAGCTCCAAATTTGAATTGGGTTGGGGCCTATAAATACCCCACCTATTCAGCACTGAAAGCACAGAACACACACTCGAAATCTTGTTGTCTTTCTGTGGTTCTTAGAGATCAAAACTGCTAGTTCTCCTCTTTCTGTTCTTCAAAGTTTGAGTTGTAAAGAGAGGAGAGAAAACTTCTGTAAGGGTTGTCTCCTAAGCCTGTCAAAGGGAGTGAATCTGTAAGAGGGTGGTTGGCCTTCGCCTATTGAAGGAAGGCCTCTAGTTGATGTCGGTGACCTCGTCGGTGGAGGAAGCCAAAAGTGGAGTAGGTCAAGATTGACCGAACCACTCTAAATCTCGGTTTGCATTTCCTTTGATTATTTTTCCTTCACTGCAAACTTCTCAATAGCTTACTGCCCTCTGCGATTTTATAAACGAGTTTCAAGGTTCAGACGTAAATCTGCGTTTAGACGTAAATCTGCTTTTTCGTATGATCATCATATTGCAGATTGCGTTTACGTTTTGAGCTTTACCGTAACTACACACTGCCTTTAAACTGCGTCTTATCTAATCAAGTGATTTACGAATCAGCATTTAAACGTAAATCAGTTTCTTCGTACGAACGTCGGATTTCAGTTTGCGCCGATATTCTGGTTTTCATCATAGCTGCAAACTGCCTGCATAGATTGACTTTAACCTTGCTTAGTATCTACTTTCATACAGAAGTTGTTTTAATCGTTTGAATGCAGCTTTCGATTTTAATCGCAGAAAGTTTTCCGCTGCACTAATTCACCCCCCCCTCTTAGTGCTCTCGATCCTAACACATTCAAATTCAAATCATCCAAATCATCAAAAACATTTTCAAAATCATTTTTAAGAGATTCGCAAAAGTGATACAAATAGATTCATTAATCTCCTTTTTGGAAAAATCGATAAAGTAGAGAAAAATAAAATTTTCTAGGAGAAACCTTTTCTCTTTTAAGTTGTTTCAATTCATGTGATTTATTTTATTTATGCCAAATAAAAATGTACATCAACGTTTACGATCGAAAAATGAATTTCGTCATAAAAAGTATCAAGACCAATAAATCACAAACATCATCATGCATCATTTTGAAAGATAAACTTATTAAGCAAGATTATTATGCATTAAATTATCAAGCATGATTTCATTTTTTCAATCAAAATCATTTTGTTTGTTTATCATAAAATATGTATTTTTCATGATTATTTTTAAAATCATTGGAAAGGTAAGCATGATCCATAATGATCATGCTTAATAAGTTTATATTTCGAAATTATGCATGATGATTTTTGTGATTTATGGATTATCGATCTTTGCCATAATGAAAGTTTTTTTTCGGTTTTAAATGTTGATGCATGTTTTTATTTGGCATAAATGAAAAAGGGGCATGCTTATATGAAATCAATCATATGAATTGAAACATAGAAAAGAGGAAAGCTTCTCTTGCTTATATGAAATCAATCCATTAGGGTTAATTTTATAGAGGGACTCTATAAATAGGAGGGAACCAAAGGCTCATAGGCTAGAGCTTCTCTTGGTTGTCATCTCCTATTCTTCTCTCTTGTTCTCTTTCTCAGATAGCAGACTTGGAGATTTGAGGAGCGTCGTCGCAGTCTTGCTGTGTGGATCATTGCTAGAGAGGACACTTGACCTCCTTCATCCTCCCCTACAGATATATAGGGATTCAGGGATATACGATCTCCCTAGGTAAAATACAATCTTTCATATAAGTAGTTTTCGGTTTCATGAATTTTGCTCGCCAATCTTAACTCGACGACGAACATAATTTATGGGAAATTTGGAGATTTTTGTTTTCAGTTCTTTCATTGCACATGTGATGTCACCCCTAGATTTTCCTATAGGTGGTACTACCCAGTGTCATGGAGTACTAGCAGTGGTACAGCCCAATACTGGTGGTGGTACTGCTAGTACCTCGAAAACCCGGGATGAGACCCTTCTTAGCTCCAAATTTGAATCCATTTGGGGTATATAAATATCCCACCTATTCTTACTTGAAGTAGCAAGAAAAAAGAGAAAAATGGGGTTGTTATTCTGAGTTGAAAAAGTGCTAAGTGTCCTTCTCCTCTTTAAATTTTGGGTTTAGTCTAAGAGTGGTGTGAGGCTTGTAAAGGTTGTCTCCTAAACCTATGAAAAGGAGAAAGAGTTGTAAGAGGGTAGTTGATCTTCGCCCGTTGAAAGACGATCGTTAGTGAATGCCGGTGGCCTCAACGGAAGAGGAATCGATAGTGAATGTAGGTCGCGATGACCGAACTACTATAAAACTTGGTTTGTATTTCTATTATGCTTTTCATTCATATTACTAACTGATTTACTTACTTACTATTCTCATTACTCTTACAAATGTTTATAAGTTAAACATTTTTCCGAAACGAGCTTTATCGAACAAAATTTTCGAATCGTTGAAAGTTTTTATGAAAGCACTAATTCACCCCCCCCCCACTCTCTTAGTGCCAATTCGGTTCTAACAGTTGGTATTAGAGCTAAGGTTTTTCTTGTTTGGTTTAACACCCAAGAGAAATAGCTTTTATCGGCAACTAAGAGGGTCACTCTATCATTCATCCTCCTATGTTCAATAGGATGGAATACATATATTGGAAAACACGTATGAGAGTTTTCTAGCTTTCTATGGATTTAAATTTATGAAATATTATTGAAAATGACTTTCAAAAACCCTCTAGACTAATGAACAAATGGATTGATCTAGAGAAAAAAATATTTTCTTTAAATGCTAGAGATATGAACGCTCTATTTTTCGCCTTAGACAAAAATGAGTTTAATCGTATTTTTTATGAAAAACTGCACATGAGATTTGGCACACACTAGAAGTAACTCATGAAGGCATGAATAGAGTAAAAGAATCTAAGATAAATTTTTTAATGCATGATTTTGAATTATTTCGAATGAAGCCAAGTGAAACCATTGTTGGCATATACACCCATTTTATGGATGTCGTTAATAGTTTAAAAGCTCTTGGCAAATATTTTTTCTAATCTTGAACTTGTAAATAAGATTTTAAGATCATTTCCAAAGAGTTGGGATCCAAAAGTAACTATAATACAAGAGTCAAAGAACTTAAACAATTTTTCATTGGAAGAACTTATTGGTATATTGATGACATATGAAATGACGTGCAAGGCACATGATAAACATGATGAATATGAGAATAACCTTTCAAAGAATAGGAAGGATTTGACACTTAGAACAAAAGAATACCACTCAAGCGAAAGCTCAAGTAATAATGACATAGAACTTTCGATAAGAAAATTTAACAAATTCATAAAACAAGAATCTGAAAATGAACTTAAAATGAACATAATAACTTGCTATGAATGCAGAAGGTTAAGACACTTCAAAAATGAATGTCCCCAAATGAAGAAGAAGCTACCAAAGAAGAAGAATCTACCAAAGAAGAAGAAAGCACTCAAGGCAACTTGGGACGATTGGAGTGCATTCGAAGATGAGAAACCAACCAATAAAGACGAAGTTGCAAATTATGCTCTAATGGCGCTCAATGATGAGGTAAGTGACTCAAACAAATCTCATTTAGCTTATGA
Source organism: Musa acuminata AAA Group (assembly GCF_036884655.1). Classification (NCBI taxonomy): domain Eukaryota; kingdom Viridiplantae; phylum Streptophyta; class Magnoliopsida; order Zingiberales; family Musaceae; genus Musa; species Musa acuminata. The sequence goes on along the minus strand of NC_088330.1, from coordinate 21,071,579 downwards.
TGATTTTATTAATACTTTTAATGATTTATTTTATGACTAGTTAGTAAAAAGTATAAATTGTTAGAAAAGGATCATGCTTCTCTTGTTAGCAAATTTGAAAAATTAAAAAATGAGCATGATGATTGTATGTTAACTCCTTGTACTGTGAAAATTTAGATTCATTTAAGAAAGAAAATATTTTACTACAAGAAATATTAGAAAATTTTAAAATAGGTAACAAATCTTTAAACATGATCCTTGCTAATATGGGTCATGTTCATAGAAAGGAAGGAATTAGCTTTGCGGGTAACACTCAACAAAAGTCAACTATCTTTATTAAAAGACCTATTTTACATGTTTCACTTGGAAATAAATGTAATTGTTGTGGTAGATATGACCATTTTGCATATAAATGTTTATTTAAAAAGTATGACTCACATAAATTAGTTTGGGTTCCTAAAGGAACCATAAATGACTTAATGCTAAAAGCTAAGAATGATAGATTAAACTACGAGGGATCCAAAGCTAAATGGGTACCTAAAATAAACCCACCCTTCTTGTAGATATCTCTAAAATCGAAAGCTAGGAGCAAAAATGATATTTTGTGCTCAAGACTTATAACCGGAGATCCAACACACTTTTCAAAGCTCATTAGTCGAAACAAAATGATTTTGATTGAATATGCTTTATGAAATCATGCTTAATCAATTTATATTTTGAAATTATGCATGATAATTTTTGTAATTTATGGCTTATTGATCTTGATAATTTTTTTGTTATGATTTTTTTTGGTTTTAATTAATGATGCGTGGATTTAGCATAGAAAACAAATACATGCTTGTATGAAATCAATCACTTCAATTGAAAAAAAAAAGGAGAATGCATTATTCTTGAAAATGTCTCTATCCCTAAAAGTTTATCGAATCTTTCAAAAAGTGATTACGGAATCTATTTATATTATTTTTTTATGAATATATGAAAGTTATTTTGATTATTTAAATTTAAATTAGCGTTATCCATGTTGAATCTCGGATTTCGATGATGAAACCAATTGATAGTATTTATGATTTAATCTGCATTTTGAGTAATGCAGGATGCTTCAATCACGGGAGACAATTAAAGCATGAAGAATCATGTTGGGCCGGAGAAAAACATATCAGAAGATTAGACGTCGAGCCGAAGGATCAATCGACGTATCGACAGAAGCCTTCGGGCCATGAGTTCGGGCATCGGGCCAAGAAGAGTTAATATTGCACTAAGGAAATCAAAGTTTCGGAGGTCAATTGGCCGATTGGGCAATAGGCCACAAGAGACGATGATGCGCCAAACAATTGGACGAGGCGTTGATAAACCAATGACATGCCGGACAATATCTGATTAGCTTAGTATTAATTGTCTAGATCAAAGTAGGTTTTATGTGTGCAAGATTAACTACGATAGCAAGTCATAAAGCAAAATGAAGTCCCAGAGTCAAGAACACGATTTCGTTGGGAGTTCAAGAGTTTGTCGGAAGTCTGGACGTTCATCAGAAGTTTTGCCGGAATTGACCAAGAAGTCCAGGAGCTTGCCAAAGAAGCCCGTCGGAACTCGCCAAGAAGATCATCGTGAAGTCCAAGAGCTTGTCGGGAGTCCGCTGGAACATTGCCGAGAGATCGTCGGAAGTTCGTAGGAAGATCACAGGAAGCTTGCCGGAAGAAACCTAGACTTACGTACTTGTTTAGCTTAGTAAATGTCTTAAATTTTATAATTAGCACATAATTGGGATTAGAATTGGGCCAACCCAATTAGGGGCCAGTTGGGCTCATGTATGGACTATGTTGGGCCCAATAAAAGGCCCAAACAATGACCCAACAGGTGGCACCATCATGGCACAGTCTCCGAGACTATGTCATGCGATGATACCGCCCAATGCTAGTGTCAGGAGGTGGTACCGCCCAGTGCTAGTGTCAGGAGGTGGTACCACCCAATGGTAGTGTCAGGTGGTGGTACCACCAGTCTGGGCGGTGGTACCACCCAAATAGTCTCCCAAGCAATGGTAACGCCAGATTGGGCAGTGGTACTGCCCACTGTCAATGTTGTAGGTGGTGGTACTGCTAGGACCCGGGAAATCCGGGATGAGACATTTTTAGGCTCCAAGTTTGAATCAACTTGAGGCCTATAAATACCCCTATCATCCTTGGTTAAAACACACAAGCACAAAGAATTTAAAAAGGGAAAAACGCGGTAGAAATCTCTTGTGAGAATCCTCCTCTTCCAGTCTAAGTGTTAGAATAGTTTGAGAGAGGAGTGGGTGCTTGTAAAGGTTGACTCTTAAACCGATGAAAAGGAGAAGAGGGGTGTAAAAGGGTAGTTAATCTTTGCCCATTGAAAGATGATCATTAGTGGATGCCGGTGGCCTCGACGGAAGGGGAATCGACGGAGTGGATGTAGGTCATGACAACCAAACCACTATAAAATGGTTTGCATTTCTTTTGAGCAATTTACTTCAATTGGAAACTGCCTTCTTATCTCTTGCTATACTCTTCCATATGCTTTCAATTTAAGCATCTGTACGAAAGAGATTTCAAACCGACATAATTTTTTCACTTCACTAATTCACCCCCCCCCCCCTCTTAGTGCCGACTCGTTCCTAACAGTTGGTATCAGAGCCTCGTTTTTCTCATTTGGTTTAATACCCAAAGAGAAATAGCTCTTTTTTGTTGAATCTTATATTTTGATGATGAAACCACTTGATATGTGTTTATAATTTAAACTGCATTTTGAGTGATGCAGGTCTACTCGATCCGAATTAGACAATTAACGCAGGAGGAATTGACGTTGCACCGGAGGAGATCACATCAAGATATTGGACGGCAGAAGGCTTCGAACGTCGGGCATCGGGCCAAGGAGAGCGAAATTGCACCAAGGATATCGGGGTTGCGGAGGTCAACTGCCGATTGGGCAACAAGCCGAAAGAGAGGACGATGCACTGAAGAATCGGACGAAGCGCCAACCAATGACGTGTCGGGCAACAGAATGTCAATTCGCGTTGTAATAATTGTCTAGATCGGAGTAGAGTTTTAGCTTGTGTGTGCAGAATTAACTACGATAACGACGAAGACATAAAGCAAAACAAAGTGTCGGAGTCAAGCACGAAGAATTCATTACGAGTTCGAGAGTTCGACGAAAGTCCGAAGGTTCGTCGGGAATGCTGTCGGAATTAGACGAGAATGAGTAGGGAGCTTGCCGAAGGGTTTTTCGGAAGCTCGCCGGAAGGTTCGTTGGAAGTTCGCGGAGCTCGCCGAGAAAGATTGGAGCTTGCCGAAGAAGCTCTTTGGAACTCATCAAGATCAAATCGTGAAGTCTAGGAGCTTGCCGGGAGTCCGTAGAATGGTTTCCGAGAGTTTATCGGAAAACCGTCGAAAGTTCGTCGGAAGCTCGCCGGAAGAAGTCTTGACTTACGGACTTTGTAATAGCTTAGAAAATGTCTTTAAATTCGTAGTTAGTACGTTACTTAGGGTTAGGATTAGGTGTTAATCCTATAAACCAAGTAGGGGCCAATTGGGCTCTAGTTCGGACTGGTTTGGGCCAATTTTGGAGCCCAACCAGTGAGCTGAAATATTGTAGGCGGTGGCACCGCCTAGCACCCGAGAGCCAGGCGGTGGCACCGCCCAACACCCGAGAGCTGGGCGGTGGCACCGCCAGCATCAGGAACCAAAGAGAATTCAAATTTTGGAGCCCAAATTTGAATCCTCTTGAGGCCTATAAATACCCCTCAAATCTCAACTGAGATCACAACCTTTTGAAAAGCAATAGTTTGAGTTAAGAGCCTTAGAATAGTCTTTGCAAGCCTTGTTTTTCATTTTGCTTAAGTGTTCACCTCCTCCCATCTTGTTGAAAAGAATTATAAGAGTGTGAACCACTTGTAAAGGTTGTAAGAGGGGTATTAGTCCTTCCCCTACAAGAAATTTGCTAGTGGAAGTTGGAAGCCTCTTCGAAGAAGTCTTCGCAAGTGGATGTAGGTCATTTTGACCGACCCACTTTAAAAACTGCTGCGTTATCTGGTTTGCATCCTACTCTTGCCATTTATATACTACAAACTTCTCTACTTAGTTACTACGCTTCTATATGTTTCTAAGTTATCAAGCTTCTAAAATCGGTTTCCATTTATATTGCTTTTCATCGTACGAAAGATTTATCAAAACCGAAGTTTTAATCTGCTGCACTAATTCACCCCCCCCTCTTAGTGCCGTTCCGATCCTAACAATTGGTATCAGAGCCTGGTATTTCTCCTTTCGGATTTACACCCAAGAGAAATGGCTCTTCATGGCTTTCAAGAGGGCTTCTCAGTTTTTCGTCCACCGTTGTTTAACGGATTGGACTACACTTATTGGAAAACTCGAATGAGAGTTTTCTTGATTTCTATGAATTTGGATTTATGGAATATCATTGAAAATAGTTTTCAACTTCCCTCTAAACCGATGAACGAATGGTCGGATTTGGAGAAGAAGTATTTTTCTTTAAACACAAAGGCTATGAATGCCTTATTTTGCGCTTTGGACAAAACTGAGTTCAATCGGATTTCAACGTGCGAAACAACTTTTGATATTTGGCGAACACTTGAAATCACGCATGATGGAACTAGTAGAGTCAAAGACTCGAAAGTTAACATTTTATTGCATGATTTTGAGCTTTTTCGAATGCAACCAAGCGAGACTATAGGCGATATGTACACCCGTTTCACGGATGTCGTCAATAATCTAAGTGTTCTTGGTAAATCTTTTTCGAATTTTGATCTCGTGAGCAAGATCTTAAGATCCCTTGAAAAACTAATTGGTTCGTTGATGACATATGAAATAGTTCACAATACACATGATGAACATGATGAACAAAATGACCTTCCAAAGAACAGGAAGGATTTGGAACTCCGGACAAATGAATACCACTTGAGCGATGACTCAAGTGATGAGGACAATGTTGAACTTGAACTTCGAACACTAAATCTTAATAAGTTTATTAAACAAAAATCTAAAATAAACAATAAACTTGAACGGAGGAAGAGGTCAAAGAAGAGGAAGGCAACCAAGGATGAATCAAAAACTTCCAAAGGCGAAACGGCGAATTGGGCTTTGACGGGCTTCGACTACAAGGTGAGTAACTCAACTCTTAAATTATTTTGAAATTACTTAAAGCCCTTCATGAGTGCTTAATTTAGATAGTAGGAATAGGAAATAAAAAAATTATTTTTCAAAAATCATATCATGTTTTTCTTTGTAGCATCTTTGAAAAATTAAAAAATTTGATCATGAAAAGTATATTGCAAAGGTTTCATGCATGTTATGTTTTGAAATGTTGAATGATGCAATATTAGGGATGATAATATGATATGTGATAATGCTTAGGATTAATCCATACATATGTATACGTCATGCATGAGTTTTTGAAGTAAATGTTGATTTGAACCTCTCATTTTAGATTAATATGCTTTTGGTCTAATCGTTTTTATGATGAATTAAGATGACATTCTCATGGCATATTAAGATGACATAGTGCATGTACATCTATGTATGAATTTCTTGATAGTCTTTTGATGATAGACGTGATATCATGATGTGTTTGGTCTTAACGGCTTCATGACGAAACTTATGTTTCAATTTTAAATGATGATACTTGTTTTCACAAAAAGACTTGAATACCCTCACATGAAATCAATTGTATGAAATGGAAATAATTTTCTATCCTATTGAGATTAATGAATTTATTTTACCAATCTTGTGAATCTCATGAAAATAAACATGATGAATATTTTATAAATGAGTTGTCTTATAAGATTTTGCCTTTACGTCTTGAACTTTCATGCTTATATTGATTTGGCATATAAAGACTAAGGCATGCTTAGATGAAAAAGAATCACTTAAAAAATGCTTTTCCCATCTGATCGAGATTAATGATTTCATGATATTTTATGAATCTCGAAATTGATTTTGATGACTTGATTATGAGTTTCAAGTTACCGATTTGATTTGAATAAGTTTTATTTAAATCATAATCTTGATCTTGCAAAATTGGAATCACAAATAATATCTTTTGGTATTCATGAATTGATACTCACAATATGAAAGTATTGGTATTCATGACTTGAATTTGATTGAAACATTGCATTCTTAAATTAATCATTCTCCTATGTTTCAAAAATTCTTTAAAAGCCTTATGAGATAACTGAAAATTAATTTGCTTTATGATGAATCACGAATCATGACTTGATCTATGATATTGATATATTGGTTGTATAATTCTTTTGCTCTATTAAAATGATTTATTGAATGAATCATGTCCTTCTTGAATTTTCTTGATATCATGACATGATTTTGTAAGTTGGCTTGTATAATGATTAAAATCTTTTGGCCATTGATTTCTCCCTTCTTTTCGGTAATGACAAAGGGGGAAAAATATATGAATTGATACTACGAGTGCCATATTTGAATGATAAATATATGAATTAATGCTATAAGTGCCATATTTGAATTTGAATTATGTTAAGATATCAAAAGAAGCTTGCATCGAAATATATGGTAAATTGATAATCGAAATGCTATGATTGCCATATGCCATGTTAAGATATCAAGAACTTGCATTGTAATTTTACTTGCTGATATCTTGTCATGTGATGAAATGCTACGATTTGTTACTAAAATAATGCATGCAATACTTATGCTTTTTATGTGATGTATTACATATGATGTGAATCATGATTAATATTGCCTTAATTTGAATTCAAGGTTTCTCTCAATTATGGAATTTTTAAATAAGAATGATTACTCACCTTTGTCATGATTTAGAAATTGACATAAAGGGTCTTCCCTTCCTTTTGACAATGACTAAGGGGGAGATAGCTAGCTTGCACAATTCAAGAAGAAAGCAAAAATTACAATTCTCAAAAGAGAAGAAATTGCTATCTTGAACATCACCGAGAATTGCTAGCTTGAAACATCAAGAAAATGCAAAAATGTGCTATCGTGCCTATCTCAAGAAAAGCAAATATGCCAACTTGCATATATTTGAATTTGCTAGCTTATAAAACTTGCATATTTCAAGAAGCAAGAGTTACTTTCTTGAACATCTCTAAATTGCAAGCTTGCAAGTTCTAAAATGTTGTAAAATTGCTAGATTACATGATGATAAAATTTTAATATTATGTTTTTCATGCAATGAGTTGAACCCATATAACAAACACTTGATTGTGGTACTTCTCCTTTTTGTTGATGACAAAGGGGGAGAAGTATGTTGATGATATGACATGTGATGCATAAGTTTATGCATATGTTCATGATGATGTGTTGCAAGTATTCATGATGAATATTGCAATGACTTGAATTCAGTTTGAATTCAAGGTTCTATCAATATGGCATATTGATAGGGGGAGTTTGTTTAAACTCCGGGAGTTATGGTTAACACCAACATCAAGTGGTTGTCATCATCAAAAAGGGGGAGATTGTTGAATCTCGTATTTTCATGATGAACCTACTTGATATGTGTTTATAATTTAAACTACATTTTGAGTGATGCAGGTCTACTCGATCAGGATTACACAGTTAACGCAGGAGGAATTGACGTTGCACCGGAGGAGATCACATCAAGATATTGGACGGTAGAAGGCTTCGGACATCGGGCATCGGGCCAAGGAGAGCGAAATTGCGCCAAGGATATCGGGATTGCGGAGGTCAACTGCTGATTGGGCAATAAGCCACAAGAGAGGATGATGCACCGAAGAATCGGACGAAGCGCCAACCAATGACGTGCCGGGCAACAGAATGTCAATTCGCGTTGTAATAATTGTCTAGATCAGAGTAGAGTTTTAGCTTGTGTGTGCAGGATTAACAATGATAACGACGAAGACATAAAGCAAAACAAAGTGTCGGAGTCAAGCACGAAGAATTCATTACGAGTTCGAGAGTTCGACGAAAGTTCGAAGGTTCGTTGGGAATGCTGCCGGAATTAGCCGAGAATGAGTAGGGAGCTTGCCGAAGGGTTTTTCGGAAGCTCGCCGGAAGGTTCGTTGGAAGTTCGCAGAGCTCGCCGAGAAAGATTGGAGCTTGCCGAAGAAGCTCGTTGGAACTCGTCAAGATCAAATCGTGAAGTCTAGGAGCTTGCCGGGAGTCTGCAGAATGGTTTCCGAGAGTATATCGGAAAACCGTCGGAAGTTCGCCGGAAGCTCGCCGGAAGAAGTCTTGACTTACGGACTTTGTAATAGCTTAGAAAATGTCTTTAAATTCATAGTTAGCACGTTACTTAGGGTTAGGATTAGGTGTTAATCCTATAAACCAAGTAGGGGCTAATTGGGCTCTAGTTCGGACTGGTTTGGGCCAATTTTGGAGCCCAACCAGTGAGCTGAAATCGTGTAGGCGGTGGCACCGCCAGCATCGGGAACCAAAGATAATTCAAATTTTGGAGCCCAAATTTGAATCTTCTTGAGGCCTATAAATACCCCTCAAATCTCAGCTGAGATCACAACCTTTTGAAAAGAAATAGTTTGAGTTAAGAGCCTTAAAATAGTCTTTGTAAGCCTTGTTTTTCATATTGCTTAAGTGTTCACCTCCTCCCATCTTATTGAAAAGAATTGTAAGAGTGTGAACCACTTGTAAAGGTTATAAGAGGGGTATTAGTCCTTCCCCTACAAGAAATTTGCTAGTGGAAGTTGGAAGCCTCTTCGAAGAAGGCTTCGCAAGTGGTTGTAGGTCATTTTGACCGAACCACTTTAAAAACTGCTGTGTTATCTGGTTTGCATCCTACTCTTGCCATTTACATACTGCAAACTTCTCTACTTAGTTACTACGCTTCCATACGTTTCTAAGTTATCAAGCTTTAAAATCGGTTTCCATTGATATTGCTTTTTGATCGTACGAAAGATTTATCAAAACCGAAGTTTTAATCCGCTGCACTAATTCACCCCCCCCTCTTAGTGCCGCTCCGATCCTAATATTTTTGACTTTCAAGAGGGTCACTCTCTTATTCGTTCTCATTTGGTTTCTTGCTTTCGTTGAATCTCGATTTATGGAATATAATCGAATTTGGTTTTCAAATATCTTCTCTTTAAATGAATGATTGGAATGAGACGGAGAAGAAGACTTTCTCTTTAAATATGAAAGCTATGAATATTTTGTTTTGCGCCTTAGACAAAAATGAATTCAATCGGATTTCTACTTGCGAAACAGCTTTTGATATTTGGCACATTCTTGAAACCACACATGAAGGCACTAGTAGAGTAAAAGTTTCAAAGATTAATCTTTTAATGCATGACTTTGAATTGTTTCATATAAAACAAAGCAAAATCATTGGAGACATGTACACCCATTTTATGGATGTCGTCAATGGTTTAAAAGCACTTGGTAAAAGGTTTTTGGATTTTAAACTTATATACAAAATTTTATGTTCTCTTAATAAGAACTGGGATTCAAAAGTAATTGTCATAGAAGAGGCAAAAGACTTAAACAAGTTTCTACTCGAAGAACTTATCGGGTCTTTAATGACTTACAAAATGACCAATATTGCACAAAACGAACTTGAGGACAACCTTCCAAAGAATAGGAAGGATTTGAGACATAGAACAATTGAAGACCACTCGAGCATAAGCTCAAGTGATGGTGAACTTGAACTCCTCACTATGAAATTTAAAAAGTTCATGAAGCAGAAATTAAAGAACAAAAAGAACATAACTACTTGCTATGAACGCAAGAAGAGGGAAGCACTTCGGAATGGATCAAGCTCATCCGATAACTAGGAGGAAACTGATGAAGAACGAACCAACAAAGTCAAGACAGCAAACAATGGCTTAACGACTTTCGATGTCGAGGTAATCAAAATCTCCTTAGTTTATTTCGAAATTACATGATGCTTTTCATGAGTTATTTTTAATTTAGTTTAATTATTTTTCTTGAAAATTATATGTTTAATAATGTAATGAAAATGCTAGAAAATTGGGATCATGCTAGTAACTTTGAAAATGATAATAAAAATTAAATATTTTATGATAAAGAAATAAAATATTAGATTTAAATCTAATGATAATCCTATATATGTTTTTAAGAAGCATTAATGTGTATCATGTTGATTTTCGTATTTTTTCTCGATTTTGATCGACGATGCTATATGATTAATGATATCATGCCCAAAGTAATGATGCATAATGATCATGCTTAATAAGTTTATATTTCAAAATTATGTATGTTGATTTTCGTGATTTATAGATTATCGATCTTTGCCGTAATAAAAGTTCTTTTTCGGTTTTAAATGTTAATGCATGTTTTTATTTGGCATAAATGAAAAAGGGGCATGCTTATATGAAATCAATCATATGAATTGAAAAAGAGGAAAGCTTTCTCCTTGAAAATTTTCTTTTTCTCTACTTCATCGATTTTCAAAAAGGAGAGACTGGTGAATCTATCTATATTTTTTATAAATCTCTTAAAAATGATTTTGATGTGATGATTTTGTTGAATCTCGGATTTTGATGATGAAGTCAATTGTCATTTATTATCTAATCTATATGTTGAGATAAGTGTGTAGGATTAACTACGATGAAAGTGAGACATGCAGTAGTAGTTACGCCGGAGTCAAGACAATGATCACGTTGGGAGTTCGAGAGTTCGACGGAAGTTCGGACAGTCGTCGAAAGTTTTGCGGGAACAAATCCGAGAAGTCCATAAGCTTGCCAAAGAAGCTCGTCGGAACTCGCCAAGTGAATTGTCGCAAGTCCAGGAGTTTGCCGGAAGTCCGCAGGAGCATCACCGAGGGTTCATCGGATGATCGACGGAAGTTCGCCGGAAGCTCGCCGGAAGAAGCGATTGACGCACCGGAGCAAGTTACAGTAAATGTCTTAGGAAAAATCGTAGTTAGCACATTGATTAAGTTGGAAATGGGAGGTGATCCCATTAACTTAATCTTGCGGCAATTGGGCCCCTAAAAAACCTAAATTGGGTCGAATAGATCAACCCATTCGAACCCTGATTTCTGCCAAGCGGTTGAACCGCCCAAGGCAGGAGGTTGCACCGCCTGGGCTCAGTCTCCGAGCGAGACTGGGAGGTGCAACCGCTCCAGCCAGGCGGTGGCACCGCTTGGGGCTCAATCTCCGAGCGAGACTGGGCGGTGCAACCTCCCCTGACAGGAGGTGGCACCGCCTGAGCTCGGTCTTCGAGCTCTGCCAGGCGGTGCAACCGCCTCAGTCAGGAGGTGCAACCGCCTGAGCTCGGTCTTCGAGCTCTGTCAGGAGGTGCAACCGCCCCTGACAGGAGGTAGCACCGCCCAGAGGCTCAGTCTTCGAGCTCTGCCAAGCGGTGCAACCGCTCCAGTCAGGAGGTGCAACCGCCTGATCCCGGAATTCCGGGAATTGATAGTTTTGAGATCCAAATTTGAACTGGGTTGGGGCCTATAAATACCCCACCCATTCAGCACTGAAAGGGTATGAACTTACACCAAAATCTTGATCTTTTTCTGTGATTCTTAGAGCTCAAAATTGTTGTAAAGGCCAAAAGTTCTTCTCCCTCTATTCTTCCAAGTTCTGAGTTGTAAAGAGAGGAGAGAAAATTCTGTAAGGGTTGTCTCCTAAGCCCGTCAAAAGGAATGAAACTGTAAATGGGTGGTTGGCCTTCGCCTATTGAAGGAAGGCCTCTAGTTGACGTCGGTGACCTCGTCGGTGGAGGAAGCCAAAAGTGGAGTAGGTTAAGATTGACCGAACCACTCTAAATCTCGGTTTGGATTTACTTTGAGCATCTTATCTTTATTGCAAACCTCCTCAATAGCTTACTGCATTCTGTGTTTTTACGAACGTGTTTCAAAGTTCAGTGCTTTCCGAATCGGGGTTTAAACCACAAATCAGTTTTATCGTACGAATGTCGTATTTTAGTTTGCGCTTACGTTCTGATTTTCATTATAACAGCAAACTGCCTTTATATCTTTGCTTTAACTGCATCTCACCTTATCTCAAGTTAAAGTGGTTTACGAATCAGCTTTTATACCGAAATCGCTTTTATCGTACGAACGTCGTATTTCAGTTTACGCTTATATTCTGATTTCCATCTTAACTGCAAACTGCGTTCATATCTTTGCTGCATCTCTCCTAGTCAAAAGTTGAAGTGATTTACGAATCGGGTTTCTTACCAAAATCACTTCTATCGAAAGAAAGCAGTTTTTGATTTTAATCGCAGAAGGTTTTCCGCTGCACTAATTGACCCCCCCCCTCTTAGTGCTCTTGATCCTAACAATTGGTATCAGAGCGGGGTTAACTCTCTAACGGATTAAAACCCAAGAGAGATGGCATACGCCGAAAATCAAGAGGGCCATTCTATTACACGTCCACCCATGTTCAGTGGGATGGACTACACCTATTGGAAGACCCGAATGAGGATCTTTCTTATTTCTATGGATTTTGAACTTTGGAATCTTATCGAAAATGGATTTTCGAAGCCTTCTCTTCCAGTAATCGATTGGAATGAATTGGAGAAGAAGGCTTTCACTCTTAATGCAAAAGCTATGAATGCCTTATTTTGTGCACTTGATAAAAACGAGTTTAACCGTGTTTCGACTTGTGAAACCGCATTTGATATTTGGCACACACTCGAAGTGACTCACGAAGGCACAAGTAGAGTGAAAGAGTCAAAAATCAATCTTCTATTACATTCTTTCGAACTTTTCCGGATGAAACCGAGTGAAACCATTGGCGACATGTTTACCCGTTTCACGGATGTCGTCAACGGTCTAAAAGGACTCGGAAAAAGTTTTTCGGATTTTGAGCTCGTAAATAAGATTCTAAGATCCCTTCCTAAGAGTTGGGATCCTAAAGTCATTGCTATTCAAGAGGCGAAAGATCTAAGCAACTTCCCTCTTGAAGAACTAATCGGGTCATTAATGACCTACGAGATGACTTGCAAAGCTCATGAAGAGCAAGAAGACATCCTTCCAAAGCACAGGAAGGATATGGCACTTAAAACTTCAGAAGGCCACTTGAGAGAAAACTCAAGTGATGAGGACTGTGATGATGACTTGGCACTTTTAACAAGAAAATTTAAAAATTTCATTAAAAGAAACAAGTTTAAGAATGACGCAAAAAATAAAGTTGAACCCAAGAAGGACCAAGTTATTTGCTATGAGTGTAAAAAGCCGGGACACTACAAGAGTGATTGTCCCCAAGCCAAAAAGAGAACATTAAAAATAAGGCGCTCAAAGCAACGTGGGATGACTCGAGTTCATCCGAAGAAGAGGAGTCCAACACCGAGCAAGTTGCTCACTACGCCTTAATGGCCATCGGAGAGGAGGTAACAAATTTAATAGATGCAGATTTATCATTTGATGAATTATTAAATGCCTTCCATGACTTATTTGATGAATGCAAGATTATTAGTAGAAAATACAAATTGCTAAAAAAGGAGCATGATAGTCTTGAAATTTTGATAGGTTAAAAACTGAATATCATGATAGTTTAAGTTCATGCATAAAATGCCATGATCTAGAAACTCTCCAAAAGGAAAACTTGCTACTTAAGGACACCTTGAAGAAATTCGAGGTTGGTAGCAAGTCATTGAACATGATCCTTGCAAACAAGGGTCACGTTCCCAAAAGAAATGGAATTGGATTTGTGAGAAGTCCTCACCAAAATCCAACCACCTTCATAAAAGGCCTCATCTTACATGTTCGACACCAAAGCAAATGCAACTTTTGTTGCAAATTTGGACACAAAACATATTATTGTCCATTCAAGAAAATTAGTCCAAACAAATTAATTTGGGTTCCTAAAGGAACCATAATAAATTCTATGCAACATGATAAACAATGTAGATCTATTTTTGAGGCACCCAAAAGCAAATGGGTTCCTAAAAATCATCCTTTCTTGTAGAAACCTATACCATCGCAAGCTAGGAGCAAGAGATGGTACCTTGATAGTGGATGCTCAAGGCATACGACCGGAGATCCATCTCAATTCTCTAAGCTTACTAGCATAGACGAAGGCTATGTCACCTTCGGAGACAACAACAAGGGTAAAATCATTGGCAAAGGAACTATAGGTAACAAATCCAACTTCTTTATTAAAGATGTTTTGTTAGTTAATGGTTTAAAATATAACCTCTTGAGCATTAGTCAACTATGTGATAAAGGATACATTGTCAGATTCGAATCTAATGCTTGCATCATTGAAAAACCACACAAAAACATGTCTATGATTGCATTAAAACAAAATAACGTATACACTATTGACATCAATGATTTGTGTAATGAAATGTGTTTTTCGGTTTTGAATGAGGATGCTTGGCTATGGTATAGAAGATTAGGTCATGCTAGTATGAAACTAATCACTCAAATATCATCTAAAGAACTTGTAAGAGGAATTCCTCATATCAAGTTCATCAAAGATAATATATGTGATGCTTGCCAATTAGGTAAACAAATTAACGGTAGTTTCAAATCTAAGAATCAAATAAGCACCTCTAGGCCCTTACAATTGATCCATATGGACTTGTTTGGACCAATCTCTACATCAAGTCTAGGAGGTAGCAAATACGCCTTCGTCATTGTGGATGACTATAGCAGATATATACGGACTTACTTCTTAAAACAGAAAAATGAATGCTTTAGATATTTTACCAAGTTTTGTAAACTTGTTCAAAATGAGAAGGGGTCTATGATTTCGTCAATTAGAAGTGATCACGGTGGAGAATTTCAAAACCATGATTTCCAAGAATTTTGTGAACTCAATGGATACAACCATAATTTCTCTACTCCAAGAAATCCTTAACAAAATGGAGTAGTAGAAAGAAAAAATCGAAATTTACAAGAAATGGCAAGAACCATGTTGAATGAACATAGCCTACCCAAATATTTTTGGGCCGAAGCCGTAAACACCGCATGCTATATTTTGAATAGAGTTCTGGTAAGACCCTTGTTAGGATCGAGAGCACTAAGAGGGGGGGGGTGAATTAGTGCAGCGGAAATTTTACAGCGATTAAAACCGAAAGCTGCGTTCGTTCGATAGAAACTATTATGATGCAAAAGCTGATTCACAGTTTGTATCTAAGTGCAGTTTGCGTCTAAGCGCAGATTGCGTCTAAGCGCAGTTTGCGTCTAAACACAGTTTGCGTCTAAGCGCAGTTTGCGTCTAAGCGCAGTTTGCGTCTAAACACAGTTTGCGTCTATGCGCAGTTTTGCGTCTAAGCGCAGTTTGCGTCTAAACGCAGATTTACGTCTAAACTCAGATTTATGTCTAAACGCAGTTTTACGTCTAAACGCAGATTTACGTCTAAACGCAGTTTTACGTCTAAACGCAAATTTACTTCTAAACTCAGATTTACGTCTAAACGCAGTTTTACGTCTAAACACAGATTTATGTCTAAACGCAGTTTTACGTCTAAACACAGATTTACGTCTAAACTCAGTTTGCGTCTAAATGAAATCAAGACGTAAACGTAAACTGCACAGAACCTTGTTCGTAAAAGCGCAGAAGACAGTTTGCAGTTGTAAATGAAATCAAGACGTAAACGTAAACTGCACAGAACCTTGTTCGTAAAAAAAGCGCAGAAGACAGTTTGCAGTTGTAAGTGAAATCAAGACGTAAACGTAAACTGCACAGAACTCATTCGTAAAAGCGCAGAGAGACAGTTTGCAGTTTGTAGATGGAATCAAGACGTAAACGTAAACTGCACAGAATTCGTTCGTAAAAGCGCAGAGAGCAGTTTGCAGTTTGTAAATGGAATTAAGACGTGAACATAAACTGCACAGAACTCGTTCTTAAAAGTGCAGAGAGCAGTAGCTATGTAGGAGGTTTGCAGTAATGATAAAGTGCTCAAAATAAACGCAAACCAGAGATTTAGAGTGGTTCGGTCAATCTTGACCTACTCCACTTTTGGCTTCCTCCATCGATGAGGTTACCGACGTCTACTAGAGGCCTTCCTTCAATAGGCGAAGGCCAACTACCCTCTTACAGATTCACTCCTTTTGACGGGCTCAGGAGACAACCCTTACAGATGTTTTCTCTCCTCTCTTTACAACTCAAACTTGAAGAACAGAAGGAGGAGGAAAACTAGCAGTTTTGAGCTCTAAGAACCACTGAAAAAGATCAAGATTTCGGGTAAGTTCTTGCTTTCTCAGTGCTGAATGGGTGGGGTATTTATAGGCCCCAACCCAATTCAAATTTGGAGCTCAAAACGATCAAATCCCGGAATTCCGGGATCAGGCGGTTGCACCTCCTGACTGGAGAGGTTGCACCGCCTAGCATAGCTCGAAGACCGAGCTCAGGCGGTGCCACCTCTCTGTCAGGGAGGTTGCACCGCCCAGTCTTGCTCGAAGACTGAGCCCCAGGCGGTGCCACCTCCTGGCTGGGGCGGTTGCACCTCCCAGTCTCGCTGGGAGACATAGCCTGGGCGGTGCTACCTCCTGGCTGGGGCGGTGCCACCTCTTTCACTATTTCAGCTCACTTGGTTTGGCTCCAAACTTGGCCCAAACAAGTCCGAACTTGGGCCTAATTGGCCCCTACTTGGGTTATAGGATTAACACCTAATCCTAACCCTAATTAATGTGCTAACTATGATTTTAAAGACATTTTATAAGCTATTACAAAGTTCGCAAGTCAAGACTTCTTCTGGCGAGCTTTCGGCAAACTTCCGACGGTCTTCCGATGAACTCTCGGAAACCATTCTGCGGACTCCCGGCAAGCTCCTAGACTTCACGATTTGTTCTTAGCGAGTTCCAACGAGCTTCTTCGGCAAGCTCTGATCTTTCTCGGCGAGCTCCGCGAACTCCCAACGAACCTTCCGGCGAGCTTCCGAAAAACCCTTCGGCAAGCTCCCAACTCATTCTCGGCTAGTTCCGGTAGCATTCCCGATGAACCTTCGGACTTCCGTCGAACTCTCGAACTTGCAACAAATCCTTCGCGCTTGACTCCGACACTTTGTTTCGCTTTATGTCTTCATCGTTATCATAGCTAATCCTACACAATTAAAGCAAAACTTCGATCGAGACAATTAATCCTAAGCAATTAACCAAGTTGTCCGACATGTCATTGGTCCCTCGACGCTTCATCCGATTCTTCGGCTCATCGTCCTCTCCTGTGGCCTATTGCCCAATCGGCCAGTTGACTCCGCAACTCCGATATCCTTGGCGCAATACCCGCTCTTCTTGGCCCGATGCCCGAGTTCACGGCCCGAAGCCTTCTGTCGATACGTCGACCGATCTACCGGCCCGACGTCCAATCTTCTGACATGTTCCTCCGGCACAACATGATGTTCCTGCTTTAATTGTCTCATCCTGATCGAAGCACCCTGCATCACTCAAAACGCAGATTAAATCATAAACATATATCAAGGAGTTTCATCATCAAAATACGAGATTCAACAATCTCCCCCTTTTTGATGATGACAACTACTTGATGACGGAGTTTAACTTAACTCCCGGAGTTTAAACAAACTCCCCCTATCAATATGCCATATTGATAGAACCTTGAATTCAAACTGAATTCAAGTCATTGCAATATTCATCATGAATACTTGCAACACGTCAACATGAACATATGCATAAACTTATGCATCACATGTCATGTCATCAACATACTTTCATCAACATACTTCTCCCCCTTTGTCATCAACAAAAAGGAGAAGTATCACAATCAAGTGTTTGTGATATTGGTTTTAACTTATTGCATGAAAAACATATTATCAAGTTTTATCATCATGCAGTTTTGAAGCCAAAAAATTTAGCAAATGTTACAACATGCTTAGAATATTCAGGCTATCAAGTTTCAGATATGCAAGTTCTACAGTACACAAGATAGCACTTTTAGAACATGCAAGCTAGCAATTTAGAGATGTTCAAGAAAGCAACTCTTGCTTCTTGAGATATGCAAATTTGTCAAGTTTTGCTAGATGTGCAAGTTAGCATTTTTGCCTCTTGAGATAAGCAAGATAGCACATTTGCTTCTTTTGAGATAGCAACTTTTCGCTTCTCTTTAGACTACAAGCTAGCAATTTTTTTTACGATATACAAGTTAGCAAAAACTTCGAAAGCAAATGCAAGATAACTTTCTTGTGTAGGCTCATGATTATTGCTTCCTATTGTAATGTGCAGGTTGCAAGTCTTGCTTCTTGAGATATTCAAGATAGTGATTTTCAAGAAGACAATTTTTGCTTCTTGAAATAAGCAAGTTAGCAATCAAGTTTTTGCATCTTCTTGACTTGTGTAAGCTAGCTATCTCCCCCTTTGTCATTGTCAAAAAGAAAGGAAGAATACAGTTTTGTAGTTCTTTTTCCTTTTACAACAATTTCAAAATCATGACAAAGGATGAATAATCAAGTTATGAATGTCAAGATAATTTTTCATCATGAATATTTTATCATTGCATTATCATAAGTTGAAGTATTACATGCATAATATCATATCATCATTCATAATTACATTAATGTTTCAATATAGCAATTTCTTCTCAAAATGTGTAACTTAGCACTCATCATGATTTACATCATTTGCAATACATCACATCATAATTAGAAAGCACAAGTATTGCATGCATAATTGCAAATCATAAATGTTTCATATCATGATGGTATCAATTTTGTCAAATTATATCCTACCATGCATGATCAATAACTCCTCATTTGTATTTCATGCATTATTTCATTTCATCTCATAAGGAATATCAAGAAAAGTTATTGGATGAGGAGATAAATATTTTATGAATACACAGAATTGTATAAAAATCATATCATAAGTGTTTCGTGTATTCATATTATCACATGAAGCATATTATCATTTTTGAGATTCATAACATGAATAACGTTATTACTATTTCATCAAAATCAATTTTGAGATTCACACAATATTATGAAATCATTAATCTCGATAAGATGGGAAAAGCATTTTCTTTTTAAGTGATTCTTTTAACACATCATAAAAAAAAAAAAAAAAAACTCATTCATAATTCAAGTGATTTACAAGATATCATAAATGAATTTATCACTTGTATTTTATCAAAATCGAGAACTCTAGAGATAGAAAATGATTGAAGCATTTAACATGATTAATGCATGATTCATATTTAAAGTGTATCTTATGTCGTAAATACGAATCAAGCATTTGTCAAATCTGAAATCATCCTCAAAATTATATTCAATAAATTCATGTATGACAAGCATAGATTTATTGAAAAATCAATAAGATAGAGGATTACATTTCAAGTGTTCATCAATTGTAGCATTTCATCATATGGTAAGATATCAATGCGTAAAACTGTGAAGCAAGATTTTGTTTGATATCTTGATACAGGGCATATAGCAATGATAGCAATCATATATTTCTTGGTGATGCAAGCATGGGATAATCATAGCATAGTGTTTATAGCATCAATTCATATATTTCTCCCTTTTTTTTTAAGTGTTTCATCTTAAGTGATCGATTTCATGTTAGCATGCCTTTTCATTTATGTCAAATGAAAACATGCATGAACGTTTAGGATTGTGAAATGGATTTCATCATAAAACCATCAATCACAAAAATCATCATGTATAACTTTAAAATCTCAAATCTTTATTCTTATGTCAAAATCATACATCATATTTAACAAACAAAGACAATGAAAAATATCAAGCCTTCCAGACAAAAGCCATGTATCGTCATTGAAAAGCAATATGAAAATCATCAAAATATACATTCTTGCTTCTCAAGCACATAAATAAGATTTAATCTCACTAGGTGTACAATCATTAGATTTCTATCTTGCATTAACATAAGACATGCAATTTTCATTATCATTTTCAAAATTACAAGCATGATCATATTTTTGTATTTTCATTATTAAATTATTAAAAATGTAATTTTCAAGAAAATTTAAAGAAAAAGAAAAATGCATCATGAAAAACATCATGTAATTTCGAAGTAAATTAAAGGCATTTTGATTACCTCAGCGTCGAAAGGCGTAAAGGCGTAGTTTGCCACCTCGCCTTTGTTGATTTTCTCCTCATCTTCAGAGGAGCTCGATTCATCCCAATTTTTGTTCTTCTTCTTGCGTTCAAAGCAAGTAGTTCCGTTCTTTTTACTTTTTAATTTTTGTTTCATTTGTAGTTTAAGTTCACCATCACTTGAGCTTATGCTCGAGTGGTCTTCAAATGTTCTATGTCCCAAATCCTTCCTGTTCTTTGGAAGGTTGTTTTGTTCATCATTGTCCTCATCACTTGAGTCATCGCTCAAGTGGCATTTATTTGTCCAGAGTTCCAAATCCTTCCTATTCTTTGGAAGGTAATTGTGTTCAACATGTTCATCATGTGCATTGTGCACCATTTCATATGTGATCAATGAACCAATTAGTTCTTCAAGTGGAAATTGATTCAAGTTTTTTGATTCTTGAATAGCAGTTACTTTTGAATCCCAAGTTTTAGAAAGTGAGCGCTAAACTTTGTTAACGAGTTCAAAATCCGAAAAGCTTTTACCAAGTGATTTTAAACCATTGACGACATCCGTAAAACGGGTGTACATGTCAACAACGGTTTCGCTTGGTTTCATATGAAAAAGCTCGAAATCATGCAGTAAAATATTAACTTTCGAGTCTTTGACTCTACTAGTTCCCTCGTGCGTGATTTCAAGAGTGTGCCAAATATCGAAAGCCGTTTCGCATAAAGAAACCCGATTGAACTCATTTTTGTCCAAAGCGCAAAATAAGGCATTCATAGCCTTTGCGTTTAAAGAAAAATACTTCTTCTCCAAATCCTGTCACGCCCCTAAAAAAAAAATATCCATGATATTAAAAATTTTTCATCATAACTAACCCAGGATCCAAACACACATTTGAGGTCACTAAGAAAACATTCAGATCAAAAATTTCGCTTCTATAATCTACCAATTCATAACCCTGTGCAATTCATAATCAAAGCACACATCACTCGATAATTCATACAATCTGAACTCGACCCATCAAAATAAAAACCACAATATAAATCCACAAGTGGGGAAATCTATGCAGTCACCAAAATCATCGATTTACCATAAGTTCATATCATTACACAAATTTAATTTAACATACCAAAACCCTATACATGAGGGATCCTTTTACTTACACAAAATCCACAGGTTTAGATTCATAGTCACATTTCATTAGATGCAAGGTAGCTTATACACAACTACATATATGCTAACGAAAATTCTGCCCAACGTCTTCTAAACTTTCCACTGCCTCAGCCCGTTCTTAACATTTAAGCAAGCGATACGCTATCCTGAAAAATTTATCAACAAACGGGGTGAGCATAAAGAGCTCAGCAAGTGACTAA
Organism: Musa acuminata AAA Group; assembly: GCF_036884655.1. Lineage (NCBI taxonomy): Eukaryota > Viridiplantae > Streptophyta > Magnoliopsida > Zingiberales > Musaceae > Musa > Musa acuminata. The sequence continues at coordinate 21,050,331 of NC_088330.1, read as the reverse complement.
CATATCCATATCAAAATAGTACAATTCCCAAAGAGATACAGTTTCAAAACACAAGGCAGAATATACGATTTTGTAGACATAATATCATTAGGAGCAGAATCACAATTGTCCTTTTAATCATACATATTTGGTTCCTGACAGATGGGGCATAGAGTAATTGGAGCATATCAGAAAACAAAGGAAACATATCGGAGCTTATCAATGGCATATAAAATGTTCCAAAACACATCAACGACATATGGAACATTACGAAGCAAACTCAACAGTGAATAAAGCATTTCAGAGCATATCAAACTCATATGTCGTACAGAAGCTCAAACGTCATCCTTGACGTTGCAATCATATCATATTTATCCAGAGCAGGAACAGAAATAACTCACCAAGACTCTGGATGTCATATCAAACATATAGAGGGTGTAGTGGGATCTCAGTCAGAATGTGATTCATCCATTTCTGAATGACCACCTGACAAAAGTCTCCCACGTCTGGGAGCTCCATCCACCCACGTCTAGGTGAAGTCAAAGGGGGCCGGCAGAGCATCGCAGGCTCTAAGCAATATCCCACATAGCGGGACCCCACATAGCGGGCAAATAAGCGCATACCAGAATATCCCACATAGCGGGACCCCACATAGCGGGCAAATCAGCGCATACCCTTTACCATTTCTGGCAAAGGTCCAGACAATCCCACACACCAGAGTACAAGAAGGCAGTTTCAATAATAAGTAGCATATAACGGAAGCACACGCGGAACAACCAAACGTACATGTGCCTTTTCAAAAGCAATGTGATGCAAGGAACAAATCTCTCACAAAAGTATTCATTTTAGGAAAGAAATGAAAGCAAGAGTGTACAGGGATTCCAAGCAATCATAATCAACTCAATTCCAATAAGAAGATTAGGCGAATTCAAGTATCCAAAGGAAATGGAACAGAATACGCGAAATCGACCAAAGCTCGATTTCGGACAGAATTCCAGTGGCACATCAAACAATTATTTCAGAATAACAATTATGCTCCAATACCCATAAGAAGGCTATGGTCGAATCATATATCAATCTATATTATGATAGAACAGATTTTATATGAAACAGGGCTCCCAACACAGAGTTACCTCTGATTTGGTAACACAAGGTCAAAATCACAATCACTGTTTTGCAGAATTTATAGGGTCGGAATCAACAGACGATAGGGTGGGCAATTGAACTCCAAAATTTTCAAACTATGTGTCAAAAGAGAGAATTTCAAGTCTAGTTTCAAATAAAATCAGTTTGGTACAATTCAGAATTTTCAACAGGGAGTTATAGGCGTTTTAGTATCGAAAGGTCAGAAATCTTGAACTCTGTTTTACAGCGTCTATAGGCTCTTTTGAAACAAATTTTTGGGTAATTATTCGGTGGCCAAAATCTACAAAATCGGTGTCAAAAGAAATACATACGAGTCTAATTTCAAACAAAAATAGTTCCTGCCTGAATTCTCATTCTGTACTAAAACTTATAGCTGAAACAGTGCTTAGGGGTCAGTTTACCGAAAAACTTTCAGAATCCATGGTTTTATGTCCAAGGAGAGACATATCAGTTTCTAAATAGAAATCTTCCAATTTATTTTGAATCAACATAAAAACAGAGTCTAATACTTCTGTAGGATGGGGTTAGAACACTTGCCTTTACAAATTTTGACCCGAAGTAACAAGATTAAAGCAAAAACCCTAAAAGCCCCAAATTTTCTTTCTCTTCTCCTTCTTCTTCTTCTTCTTCTTCTTTTCTTTCCTTCTTTCTTTCCCTGATCACCCACGAGCTGCCTCCTCTGCTTCCTTAACAACGAAGGCAGAGAGGCTTAAGCGGTGGAATTTGTCATTTGGTGCATTTTGCAGTTTAGTCCTTGTTTTCATCATATTCACGATTAGGTCCTTAGGGTTTACATATAGGTCCTCAGATTCTTTTTTTTTTTTTTTTTTGAACAGATCTCCCAAATCTTAAAAATAAGTTACCTCTGATTCATACTCTATTTCTTTTGTCAATTAAAATAGATGCTTACATTATCACCAAAAATTTATACGAACATTCGGAAATGAGGGGTGTTACAAATCCGACCATTCGTTCGTCGGTTTAGAGGGAAGTTGAAAACCGTTTTCAACAATATTCCATAAATCCAAATTCAGAGAAATCAAGAAAACTCTCATTCGAGTTTTCCAATAAGTGTAGTCCAATCCGTTAAAGAACGGTGGACGAACAACCGATAAGCCCTCTTGAAGAGCCATTTCTCTCGGGTGTAAATCCGAAATGAGAAATACCCCGCTCTGATACCAATTGTTAGGATCGAGAGCACTAAGAGGGGGGGGTGAATTAGTGCAGCGGAAATTTTACAGTGATTAAAACCGAAGTCTGCGTTCGTTCGATAGAAACTATTATGATGCAAAAGCTGATTCATAGTTTGTATCTACGTGCAGTTTGCGTCTAAGCGCAGATTGCGTCTAAGCGCAGTTTGCGTCTAAACACAGTTTGCGTCTAAGCGCAGTTTGCGTCTAAGCGCAGTTTGCGTCTAAACACAGTTTGCGTCTATGCGCAGTTTTGCGTCTAAGCGCAGTTTGCGTCTAAACGCAGATTTACGTCTAAACTCAGATTTATGTCTAAACGCAGTTTTACGTCTAAACGCAGATTTACGTCTAAACGCAGTTTTACGTCTAAACGCAAATTTACTTCTAAACTCAGATTTACGTCTAAACGCAGTTTTACGTCTAAACACAGATTTACGTCTAAACGCAGTTTTACGTCTAAACGCAGATTTACGTCTAAACTCAGTTTGCGTCTAAATGAAATCAAGACGTAAACGTAAACTGCACAGAACCTTGTTCGTAAAAGCGCAGAAGACAGTTTGCAGTTGTAAATGAAATCAAGACGTAAACGTAAACTGCACAGAACCTTGTCCGTAAAAAAATCGCAAAAGACAGTTTGCAGTTGTAAGTGAAATCAAGACGTAAACGTAAACTACACAGAACTCATTCGTAAAAGCGCAGAGAGACAGTTTGCAGTTTGTAGATGGAATCAAGACGTAAACGTAAACTGCATAGAATTCGTTCGTAAAAGCGCAGAGAGCAGTTTGCAGTTTGTAAATGGAATTAAGACGTGAACATAAACTGCACAGAACTCGTTCGTAAAAGTGCAGAGAGCAGTAGCTATGTAGGAGGTTTGTAGTAATGATAAAGTGCTCAAAATAAACGCAAACCAGAGATTTAGAGTGGTTCGGTCAGTCTTGACCTACTCCACTTTTGGCTTCCTCCACCGATGAGGTTACCGACGTCAACTAGAGGCCTTCCTTCAATAGGCGAAGGCCAACTACCCTCTTACAGATTCACTCCTTTTGACGGGCTCTGGAGACAACCCTTATAGATGTTTTCTCTCCTCTCTTTACAACTCAAACTTGAAGAACAGAAGGAGGAGGAAAACTAGCAGTTTTGAGCTCTAAGAACCACTGAAAAAGATCAAGATTTCGGGTAAGTTCTTGCTTTCTCAGTGCTGAATGGGTGGGGTATTTATAGGCCCCAACCCAATTCAAATTTGGAGCTCAAAATGATCAAATCCCGGAATTCCGGGATCAGGCGGTTGCACCTCCTGACTGGAGAGGTTGCACCGCCTGGCAGAGCTCGAAGACCGAGCTCAGGCGGTGCCACCTCTCTATCAGGGAGGTTGCACCGCCCAGTCTTGCTCGAAGACTGAGCCCCAGGCGGTGCCACCTCCTGGCTGGGGCGGTTGCACCTCCCAGTCTCGCTGGGAGACATAGCCTGGGCGGTGCTACCTCCTGGCTGGGGCGGTGCCACCTCTTTCACTATTTCAGCTCACTTGGTTTGGCTCCAAACTTGGCCCAAACCAGTCCGAACTTGGGCCTAATTGGCCCCTACTTGGGTTATAGGATTAACACCTAATCCTAACCCTAATTAATGTGCTAACTATGATTTTAAAGACATTTTATAAGCTATTACAAAGTCCGCAAGTCAAGACTTCTTCTGGCGAGCTTTCGGTAAACTTCCGACGGTCTTCCGATGAACTCTCGGAAACCATTCTGCGGACTCCCGGCAAGCTCCTAGACTTCACGATTTGTTCTTAGCGAGTTCCAATGAGCTTCTTCGGCAAGCTCCGATCTTTCTCGGCGAGCTCCACGAACTCCCAACGAACCTTCCGGTGAGCTTCCGAAAAACCCTTCGGCAAGCTCCCAACTCATTCTCGGCTAGTTCCGGTAGCATTCCCGATGAACCTTCGGACTTCCGTCGAACTCTCGAACTTGCAACAAATCCTTCGCGCTTGACTCCGACACTTTGTTTCGCTTTATGTCTTCATGGTTATCATAGCTAATCCTGCACAATTAAAGCAAAACTTCGATCGAGACAATTAATCCTAAGCAATTAACCAAGTTGTCCGACATGTCATTGGTCCCTCGACGCTTCGTCCGATTCTTCGGCTCATCATCCTCTCCTGCGGCCTATTGCCCAATCGGCCAGTTGACTCCGCAACTCTGATATCGTTGGCGCAATACCCGCTCTTCTTGGCCCGATGCCCGAGTTCACGGCCCGAAGCCTTCTGTCGATACGTCGACCGATCCACCGGCCCGACGTCCAATCTTCTGACATGTTCCTCCGGCACAACATGATGTTCCTGCTTTAATTGTCTCATCCTGATCGAAGCACCCTGCATCACTCAAAACGCAGATTAAATCATAAACATATATCAAGGAGTTTCATCATCAAAATACGAGATTCAACAACCCTTACTCACCAAAACTCCTTATGAGTTATGGAACAACAAAAAACCCAATGTTTCATATTTTAAAGTCTTTGGGTGAAAGTGTTTTATCTTGAATGAAAAGGATAACTTAGGAAAATTTGATGCTAAATCCGATGAAGGAATCTTTCTTGGTTATTCTTCGGTTTCTAAAGCTTTTCGTATCTTCAATAAAAGAACCTTAATTATTGAAGAATCCATTCATGTTGTTTTCAATGAGATTTTCGAAATCAGGAAAAACGATTTTGATGATGATGTTAATTTTGATTCCTTAAAATTAAATGAAACCCCATCTCCAACTAGCAACTTGGATGCATCCACTTCCGAAACATCCTTACCCAAGGATTGGAAGTATGTAGATGCTCATCCCAAGGAGCTAATCTTAGGAGACACATCAAAGGAGGTTCAAACACGATCTTCTCTTAAAAATTTTTGTGCGAACACCGCTTTTCTCTCCCAAATTGAACCCAAATGTGTTGACGAAGCCATGAAAGATGATTCATGGATTATCGCAATGCAAGATGAATTGAATCAATTTGAGAGAAATGAGGTGTGGAAGCTTGTTCCTAGGCCAAATGACCATTTAGTTATTGGTACTAAATGGGTCTTTAGAAACAAGCAAGATGAAAATGGTATCGTGGTTAGAAACAAGGCTAGATTAGTGGCCAAAGGTTTCAACCAAGAAGAAGGTATTGATTACGAAGAAACCTTCGCTCCTGTGGCTTGATTGGAAGCCATAAGGATGCTCCTTGCCTACGCTAGTAGTAATAATTTTAAGTTGTTTCAAATGGATGTTAAAAGCACTTTTCTTAATGGCTTTATTTCCGAAGAAGTCTATGTTGAACAACCTCCTGGATTTGAAAATAATAGCCTCCCTAATCATGTGTTTAGATTAACTAAAGCTCTCTATGGTTTAAAACAAGCCCCAAGGGCTTGGTATGAGAGACTTAGTTCTTTTCTTATTGAAAATAATTTCACAAAAGGCAAGGTTGATACTACATTATTCATCAAGAATTTTGAAAATAATTTTCTCATTGTTCAGATTTATGTTGATGATATTATCTTTGGTTCCACGAATGAATCTCTTTGTGAATCGTTTGCTAAAACTATGAGTCTTGAATTCGAAATGAGTTTAATAGGAGAATTAACATTCTTCTTAGGCTTACAAATCAAACAACTAAGCAATGACATCTTTATTAGTCAAACCAAATATGCTATGAATTTATTAAAAAAATTTAATATGAATAACTCAAAGGCTATTAACACTCCTATGAGCACTTCCACTAAGTTAGAAATTGATGAAAGTGGAGAAAGCTTCGATCAAAAAACTTATAGGGGTATGATAGGAAGTTTACTTTACCTCACTGCAACCAGACCAGACATCATGTTCAGTGTAGGACTTTGTGCTAGATTTCAATCAAACCCTAAGATATCTCATCTCAAAGCAGTTAAAAGAATACTTAGATATCTTAATGGTACCACAAATCTAGGATTATGGTACCCAAAATCAGAGAATCTTAAGTTAATTGCTTATGCTGATGCGGACTTTGCTGGCTGTAGACTAGATAGAAAAAGCACATCAGGATCATGTCAATTTTTAGGACATGCCCTTGTTTCCTGGTCATCTAAGAAACAAAACTCGGTTGCACTATCAACAACCGAAGCTGAATATATTACAGCAAGTGCATGCTGTGCACAAGTTGTATGGATGAAAAACACCTTAGAAGATTACAAAGTTCATCTTAAAAATATTTCCATTAAATATGATAACACAAGTGCAATATGCTTAACCAAGAATCCTATACAACACTCAAGAACAAAACATATTGATATTAGACATCACTTTATACGAGATCATGTTACTAATAATGACGTAACCAAAGAGTTCATTGATACTAAACATCAATTAGCTGATATTTTTACAAAACCTCTGAGTGAAGAGCAATTTGATTTCATAAGAAGAGAATTAGGAATGTTGATGTGTCCGAATACATAAACTAGTTAAAATTATTTTTTAGACTTTATTAAATGCTCAAATCACTTGATTGTCATTACATGCCTAAATAACATGTTGGAAATTATGCGTTGAATACAAAAATATTTTGTCTTCATGATTGTATTTGAAAATCTGTAGCATAGTCTTGTCCGAATGCATGAAAGAGTTCATTTTATTTTTCGGATTCGCTTAACAATTAGAATGCTAAAAATCGAATTTTCTCATGAAAAATATTTTTTCTGAAATGGATTTGATGAAATGATTCCTGCTTATGAATTCCATCTTGAAATATGGATGATAGTATTTTTACTTGCAAAAAGCTATTTCACACACATATCTTGACTCAAAGTAAACTCACAAATAGCTGGTATCACAAATGGCTTTCCTCCTTCATGCAAAAAGGATTATAACAAAAAAAAAGGAAGAAATATTTAAAGCAATCTATGTATCATGCCTTCCTTTATATGCTTGATAATTTGCTGGTATCACAACTACCATGCTTTTTGTTGATGACAAAGGGGGAGAAATATATGAATTGATGCTATAAACACTGATGCTATGATTGTGCCATGCTTGCATCACCAATAGATATATGAACAGATGCCATGCATTAATTTGCATTATGCCTTGAGTTGATATCTTACCATGTGAAGAAATGCAATACTTGCTAAAATATTTGAAATGTGTACATCATGTAATGATATCAAAATCTTACTTCACAACTTTACATGTTGATATCTTACAATATGATGAATTGCTACTATTACCATCATTCAAACTTGTTATATTTGAAAATGAATGTCAAGCCATGACATCATCTTCAGAGAGATACATCATGATGGGAATCATGATGGGAGTATTGATAAGTTCAAATGATTTTAACTTATCAATATGTCTCTTGAATTCTTAGGTTTTGAATTCAAGAATGACTTATCTCAAGTATGGCATATAGACAAGGGGAGTTAAGGTTAACTCTATTATCAATTGATTGTCATCATAAAAAAGGGGGAGATTGTTGAATCTCGGATTTTGATGATGAAGTCAATTGTCATTTGTTATCTAATCTATATGTTGAGATAAGTGTGCAGGATTAACTACGATGAAAGTGAGACATGCAACAGGAGTTGCGCCGGAGTCAAGATAATGATCACGTTGGGAGTCAAGATAAGTTCTACGGGAACAAATCCGAGAAGTCCATAAGCTTGCCAAAGAAGCTCGTCGGAACTCGCCAAGTGAATCGTCACAAGTCCAGGAGTTTGCCGGAAGTCCGCAAGAGCATCACCGAGGGTTCATCGGATGATCGATGGAAGTTCGCCGGAAGCTCGCCGGAAGAAGCGATTGACGCACCGGAGCAAGTTGCAGTAAATGTCTTAGGAAAAATTGTAGTTAGCACATTGATTAAGTTGGAAATGGGAGGTGATCCCATTAACTTAATCTTGGGGCAATTGGGCCCCTGAAAAACCCAAAAACCCAAATTGGGCCGAATGGATCAACCCATTCGGACCCTGATTTCTGCTAGGCGGTTGAACCGCCCAAGGCAAGAGGTTGCACCGCCTGGGCTCAGTCTCCGAGCGAGACTGGGAGGTGCAACCGCTCCAGCCAGGCGGTGGCACCGCCTGGGGCTCAGTCTCCGAGCGAGACTGGGCGGTGCAACCTCCCCTGACAAGAGGTGGCACCGCTTGAGCTCGGTCTTCGAGCTCTGCCAAGCAGTGCAACCACCTCAATCAGGAGGTGCAACCGCCTGAGCTCGGTCTTCGAGCTCTGTCAAGAGGTGCAACCGCCCCTGACAGGAGGTAGCACCGCTTAGAGGCTCAGTCTTCGAGCTCTGCCAGGCGGTGCAACCGATCCAGTCAGGAGGTGCAACCGCCTGATCCCGGAATTCCAGGAATTGATAGTTTTGAGCTCCAAATTTGAACTGGGTTGGGGCCTATTAATACCCCACCCATTCAGCACTGAAAGGGTATGAACTTACACCGAAATCTTGATCTTTTTCTGTGATTCTTAGAGCTCAAAATTGTTGTAAAGGCCAAAAGTTCTTTTCCCTCTGTTCTTCCAAGTTCTGAGTTGTAAAGAGAGGAGAGAAAAATTCTGTAAGGGTTGTCTCCTAAGCCCGTCAAAAGGAGTGAAACTGTAAAAGGGTGGTTGGCCTTCGCCTATTAAAGGAAGGCCTCTAGTTAACGTCGGTAACCTCGTCGGTGGAGGAAGCCAAAAGTGGAGTAGGTCAAGATTGACCGAACCACTCTAAATCTCAGTTTGCATTTACTTTGAGCATCTTATCTTTACTACAAACCTCCTCAATAGCTTACTACCTTCTGTGTTTTTACGAACGTGTTTCAAAGTTCAGTGGTTTCCGAATCGGGGTTTAAAACGTAAATCAATTTTATCGTACGAACGTCGTATTTCAGTTTGCGCTTACGTTCTGATTTCCATTATAATAGCAAACTGCCTTTATATCTTTGCTTTAACTGCATCTTGCCTTATCTAAAGTTAAAGTGGTTTACGAATCAGCTTTTATACCGAAATCGCTTTTATCGTACGAACGTCGTATTTCAGTTTACGCTTATATTCTGATTTCTATCATAACTGCAAACTGCGTTCATATCTTTGCTGCATCTCTCCTAGTCAAAAGTTGAAGTGATTTACGAATCGGCTTTCTTACCAAAATCATTTCTATCGAACGAAAGCAGTTTTCGAGTTTAATCGCAGAAGGTTTTCCACTGCACTAATTCACCCCCCCCCCCCCTCTTAGTGCTCTTGATCCTAACAGATTTGAATTTGAATGAGCTTTATCTTGATTTTTTGAGATTTATAACATAAAATCTTTTATGAATCAAGATCTCTTATTTGATCTCTTATGTTTCTCTTTGCCATTTACTAAAGAGGAAAATAATTCAATTCATGATCTTGATTTCATCAACGTACGAACGCAGTTTTAATCGTCGAAAGTTTTCTGCTGCACTAATTCAACCCCCCCCCCCTGTTAGTGCTCTTGATCCTAACAACTGGTATCAGAGCCCAGTATTTCTCATTTCGGATTTACACCCGAGAGAAATGGCTCTTCATGGCTTTAAAGAGGGTTTTTCGGTTATTCGTCCACCGTTGTTTAACAGATTGGACTACACTTATTGGAAAACTAGAATGATAGTTTTCTTAATTTCTATAAATTTGGATTTATGGAATATTGTTGAAAACAGTTTTCAACTTCCCTCTAAACCGATGAACGAATGGTCAGATTTGGAGAAGACGTATTTTTCTTTAAATGCAAAGGCTATGAATGCCTTATTTTGCGCTTTGGACAAAAATGAGTTCAATCGGGTTTCTTTGTGTGAAACGACTTTTGACATATGGCACACTCTTGAAATCACACACGAAGGCACTTCTAGAGTTAAAGATTCGAAAATTAACTTTTTGATGCATGATTTCGAGCTTTTTCAAATGAAGCCAAGCGAAACCATTGGTGACATGTACACCCATTTTACGGATGTCGTCAATGGTTTAAGAGCTCATGGCAAATGTTTTTTGGATTTTGAACTCGTAAACAAGATTTTGCGTTCTCTTTCTAAGAAGTGGATTCAAAAGTAACTGCAATACAAGAAGCTAAAAACCTAAACAACTTACCACTTGAAGAACTAATTGGTTCGTTGATGACATATGAAATAGTGCACAATGCACATGATGAACATGATGAACAAAATAATCTTCCAAAGAACAGGAACGATTTGGAACCCTGGACAAATGAATACCACTTGAGCGATGACTCTAGTGATGAGGACAATGATGAACTTGAACTTCGAACACTAAATCTTAATAAGTTTATTATGTTGAATCTCGTATTTTGATGATGAAACTACTTGATATATGTTTATGATTTAATCTGTGTTTTAAGTGACGCAGGATGCTTCAATCAGAATGAGACAATTAAAGCAGGAAAATCATGTTGTGCCGGAGGAACATGTCAGAAGATTGGACGTCGGGCCGGTGGATCGGTCGACGTATCGACAGAAGGCTCCGGGCCGTGGACTCGGGCATTGGGCCAAGAAGAGTGGGTATTGTGCCAAGGATATCGGAGTTGCGGAGCTAATTGGCCGATTGGGCAATAGGCCGCAGGAAAGGACGATGCGCCGAAGAATCGGACGAAGCGTCGTGGGACCAATGACATGTCGGACACTTGGTTAATTGCTTAGGATTAATTGTCTCGATCGACGTTTTATTTACATGTGCAGGATTAACTACGATGAAAGTAAGACATGCAGTAGGAGTTGCGCCGGAGTCAAGACAATGATCACGTTGGGAGTTCGAGAGTTCGATGGAAGTTCAGACAATCGTCGGAGGTTCTGCGGGAACAAATCCGAGAAGTCCATAAGCTTGCCAAAAGAAGCTCGTCGGAACTCGCCAAGTGGATCGTCGCAAGTCCAGGAGTTTGCTGGAAGTCCGCAGGAGCATCACCGAGGGTTCATCGGATGATCGACGGAAGTTCGCCGGAAACTCGTCGGAAGAAGCGATTGATGTACCGGAGCAAGCTGCAGAAATTGTCTTAGGATTTATCGTAGTTAGCACAATGATTAAGTTGGAAATGGGAGGTGATCCCATTAGCTTAATCTTGGGGCAATTGGGCCCCTGAAAAACCCAAATTGGGCCGAATGGATCTACCCATTCGGAACCTGATTGTTGTGGGAGGTGCAACCGCCCAAGCCAGGAGGTAGCACTGCCTAGGCTAAGTCTCCCAGGGAGACTAGGCGGTGCAACCGCCCCAGCCAGGAGGTAGCACCGCCTGGGCTCAGTCTCCGAGCGAGACTGGGCGGTGCAACCTCTCCTGACAGGAGGTAGCACCGCTTGAGCTTAGTCTTCGAGCTCTGGCAGGCGATGCAACCGCCCTAGTCAGGAGGTGCAACGGCTTGAGCTCGGTCTTCGAGCTCTGGCAGAGAGGTGCAACCGCCCTTGACAAAGGTGGCACCGCCTAGAGGCTCAGAAATAGTGCACAATGCACATGATGAACATGATGAACAAAATAATCTTCCAAAGAACAGGAAGGATTTGGAACCCCGGACAAATGAATACCACTTGAGCGATGACTCAAGTGATGAGGACAATGATGAACTTGAACTTCGAACACTAAATCTTAATAAGTTTATTATGTTGAATCTCGTATTTTGATGATGAAACTACTTGATATATGTTTATGATTTAATCTGCGTTTTAAGTGACGCAGGATGCTTCAATTAGGATGAGACAATTAAAGCAGGAAAATCATGTTGTGCCGGAGGAACATGTCAGAAGATTGGACGTCGGGCCGGTGGATCGGTCGACGTATTGACAGAAGGCTCCGGGCCGTGGACTCGGGCATTGGGCCAAGAAGAGCGGGTATTGTGCCAAGGATATCGGAGTTGCGGAGCTAATTGGCCGATTGGGCAATAGGCCGCAGGAAAGGACGATGCGCCGAAGAATCGGACGAAGCGTCGAGGGACCAATGACATGTCGGACACTTGGTTAATTGCTTAGGATTAATTGTCTCGATCGAAGTTTTATTTACAAGTGCAGGATTAACTATGATGAAAGTAAGACATGTAGTAGGAGTTGCGCCGGAGTCAAGACAATGATCACGTTGGGAGTTCGAGAGTTCGATGGAAGTTCAGACAGTCGTCGGAGGTTCTACGGGAACAAATCCGAGAAGTCCATAAGCTTGCCAAAAGAAGCTCGTCGGAACTCGCCAAGTGGATCGTCGCAAGTCCAGGAGTTTGCCGGAAGTCCGCAGGAGCATCACCGAGGGTTCATCGGATGATCGACGGAAGTTCGCCGGAAACTCGTCAGAAGAAGCGATTGATGTACCGGAGCAAGCTGCAGAAATTGTCTTAGGATTTATCGTAGTTAGCACAATGATTAAGTTGGAAATGGGAGGTGATCCCATTAGCTTAATCTTGGGGCAATTGGGCCCCTGAAAAACCCAAATTGGGCCGAATGGATCTACCCATTCGGAACCTGATTGCTGTGGGAGGTGCAACCGCCCAAGCCAGGAGGTAGCACTGCCTGGGCTAAGTCTCCCAGGGAGACTAGGCGGTGCAACCGCCCCAGCCAGGAGGTAGCACCGCCTGGGCTCAGTCTCCGAGCGAGACTGGGCGGTGCAACCTCTCCTGACAGGAGGTAGCACAGCTTGAGCTTAGTCTTCGAGCTCTGGCAGGCGATGCAACCGCCCTAGTCAGGAGGTGCAACGGCTTGAGCTCGGTCTTCGAGCTCTGGCAGAGAGGTGCAACCGCCCTTGACAAAGGTGGCACCGCCTAGAGGCTCAGTCTTCGAGCTCTGCCAGGCGGTGCAACCGCTCCAGTCAGGAGGTGCAACCGCCTGATCCCGGAATTCCGGGAATTGACAGTTTTGAGCTCCAAATTTGAACTGGGTTGGGGCCTATAAATACCCCACCCATTCAGCACTGAAAGGAAAAGAACTAACACCGAAAACTTGATCTTTTTCTGTGATTCTTAGAGGTCAAAATTGTTGTAAAGGCCAAAAGTTCTCCTCCCTCTGTTCTTCAAAGTTTTGAGTTGTAAAGAGAGGAGAGAAAATCTCTATAAGGGTTGTCTCCTATGCCCGTCAAAAGGAGTGAAACTGTAAAAGGGTGGTTGGCTTTCGCCTATTGAAGGAAGGCCTCTAGTTGACGTCGGTGATCTCGTCGGTGGAGGAAGCCAAAAGTGGAGTAGGTCAAGATTGACCGAACCACTCTAAATCTCGGTTTGCATTTACTTTGAGCATTTTATCTTTACTACAAACCTCCTAAATAGCTACTGCCTTCTGCGCTTTTACGAACGAGTTTCTAAGTTCAGAGCTTTCCGAATCTACGTTTAGACATAAATCGGCTTTTTCGTACGATCATTACATTTCAGTTTACGTTTACGTTTTGATTTCAATCATAACTGCAAACTGCCTTCTGCGCATTTATAAAACGTATCTCAAAGTTCAGTATCTTCAAAATTGGCATTTAGATGTAAACCGGTTTTATCGTACGAACATCGCATTTCAGTTTTCGCTTGCATTCTGATTTTCATCATAAACTGCAAACTGCCTTCATAGATTTACTTTAACGTCATCTCGCTTAATCTTAAGTTAAAGTAATCTTAGAATCAGCTTTCACATCGAAATCATTTTTATCAAACGAACGCAGCTTTCGATTTTAATAGTGAAAGATTTCCGCTGCACTAATTCACCCCCCCCCCCTCTTAGTGCTCTTAATCCTAATAATTGGTACCAGAGCCCGGTATTTCTCATTTCGGATTTACACCCGAGAGAAATGGCTCTTCAAGAGGGCTTATCGGTTGTTCGTCCACCGTTGTTTAACGGATTGGACTACACTTATTGGAAAACTCGAATGAGAGTTTTCTTTATTTCTATGAATCTTGATTTATGGAATATCATTGAAAACAGTTTTCAACTTCCCTCTAAACCGATGAACAAATGGTCGGATTTGGAGAAGAAGTATTTTTCTTTAAACGCAAAGGCTATGAATGCCTTATTTTGCGCTTTGGACAAAAATGAGTTCAATCGGATTTCTACGTGCGAAACGGCTTTTGACATTTGGCGAACACTTGAAATCACGCACGAGGGAACTAGTAGAGTCAAAGACTCGAAAGTTAACTTTTTATTGCATGATTTTGAGCTTTTTCGAATGCAACCAAGCGAGACTATAGGCGACATGTACACCCGTTTCATGGATGTCGTCAATAGTTTAAGAGCTCTTGGAAAATGTTTTTCGGATTTTGAACTCGTAAACAAGATTTTGCGTTCTCTTTCTAAGAAGTGGGATTCAAAAGTAACTGCAATACAAGAAGCTAAAAACCTAAACAACTTACCACTTGAAGAACTAATTGGTTCGTTGATGACATATGAAATGGTGCACAATGCACATGATGAACATGTTGAACACAATCACCTTCCAAAGAACAGGAAGGATTTGGAACTCCGGACAAATGAGTGTCACTTGAGCGATGACTCAAGTGATGAGGACAATGATGAACTTGAACTTCGAACACTAAATCTTAATAAGTTTATTAAACAAAAATCTAAAATAGACAATGAACTTAAACGAAGGAAGAGGCCAAAGAAGAGGAAGGCAACCAAGGATGAATCAAGAACTTCCAAAGGTGAAACGGCGAATTGGGCTTTGACGGGCTTCGACTACAAGGTAAGTAACTCAACTCTCTTGAATTATTTCGAAATTACATGATGCTCTTCATAATACATTTTCTTTTTAATATAGAATTAATTTTCTTGAAAATTACATGTTAAAAAAAATGATGAAAATGCAAAATTTATGATCATGCTAGTAGTTTTGAAAATAATCATGAAAAATACATATTTTATGATAAACAAACAAAATGATTTTGATTGAAAATATGAAATCATGCTTGATGATATAATGATGTTTTGATACCATGATTTTATTCTATGCATGAGATTTTAAAAATCGTGTTTATTGGTTTTATAATTATGGATGATGAATCTTGCGATTTTCGATTTTTACGGTAATGAAAGTGCCTTATTGACCTTAGTCGTAATAAAACTTGCACTTTCGATTTTAAAACATGCTACATGTTTGGCATAGATGAAATAAAATCATATGAACTAAAACAACTAAAAAGAGAAAAGTATTTTTCTTGAAAATTTATTTTTCTCTACCGTATTGACTTTTTCACTAAGAGATCAATAAAGTTATCTATGCCATTTTGAATCTCTTGAAAGTAATGTTGAGATTTTGATGATGTGTTCTTATTGAAATTTATTGAAATGAATCGTGATTTCTTGGAATTATAACTTGAGAATTCTTTTTCTAAATCAAAATAACTTACTATGATTCTTTCTTTCTGCTATTTGAGTTATCTGAAAAGAATCATAATGTCTCTTAATATTCATAATTTGTCTACATGATTCGTAAATCTCATTACCAACTCTTCTTGATATTCCTTATGTGATGATATGAATATATGAAATATTCATTAATTTATTTTGATGTATACAAATGAAAAGTTATGATCATGCATGGTAAGATATAATTTGACAAAATTGATACCATCATGATATGAAGCATTTATGAATTGCAATGATGCATGCAATACTTGAGCTTTTTAGTTATGATGTAAATCATGATTTAAAATGCTATGAGTTGTTACTAAAATGATGTATGTTGATTTAATGTCATGAATACTCTAAATGATGAATGTTTGGTATCATGATCAAAATGTTGATAAATAGTTAAAAATTTAAGTATCATGTATGATATGCTCATAATATTGATTGATTTATTCAATATCATGCACGAATGAAATATAAGGTTTTTGAAATTGTGCATGTTCGAATTTGAAAATATAATGATGCACAAATAAGATTGAAACCTTCCCTTGTCATGATTTAGAAATTAATGTAAAGGGTCTTCCCTTCTCTTTCCCAATGACATAGGGGGAGAAAGAGTTGCTAATGTGCATATCTCAAAGAGAAAATTGCTAGCTTTCGTGTCTTAAAATGTTGAAAAATTTTTGCTAGCTTGTATATTGTAAACTTGCTATAATACTATCATGATGATGAGCATGTCTTATCTTTATAATTGTATTTGAAAAACTATGGCAAAAATATGTCCGAATGATTGAACTTGTTAAAATTAATTTTCGGACTTTCTTGATTGAATGATCAAATCACTCGACTGCCATGATGATTTTACACAATTACATGCCTAAATAACATGTTGGAAATTATGTGTTGAATACAAAAATGTTTTGTCTTTTGATTGTATTTGAAAATCTGTAGCATAGTCTTGTCCGAATGCATGAAAGAGTTAATTTCATTTTCGGATTCTCTTAACTATTGGCATCCTAACAATTGGATTTTCGAATTATCCTCTTCCAGACTTAATAAGCATATGTCATATCAAGTTTAATTCATATCATTAATTTTTTATATATGGAATCAATCGGCAAATACATCTCTTATACACTTATCATGTGAACCATATTTTGTTTTGAGAAATGGATTTGGTGAAATGAATCCTGCTTATAAATTCCTTCTTGAAAAAGGAAATCATCTTTACGTACAAGGATTTGATACATATCTTGATACTTGTAAAAATGAAGCATGCCTTAATATCTTATCGATTTTAACTTCATTCGAGTAAGCTCAGAAATAGCTTTCCTCCGTCATGCAAAAAGAAAATAACAAATAAAATGGAAGAAGTTTTCAAAGCTATCTCCATGTCATGTTTTCTTTGAAATATTTGAATATTTGGTATCTTATCACTTTTTGTTGAAAAATGACATGAACCTACTTATGGCATCACACTTATATTTAAAATTTGCTTATATCGTTCTCCTTTTTGTTGACGACAAAGGGGGAGAAATATATGAATTGATGCTATGAACACTGATGCTATGATTGCCAAATTTGCATTATGCCATGTCTGCATCATGTGTTAAGATGTCAATAACTTGTATCGTAATTTTACGCGTTGATATCTTACCATGTGATGAAATGCTACAATTGATAAATACTTAAAATGTTTGTGTTATGATATCAAAAGCTTACATCATAATTTTACATGTTGATATTTGATAATAGCAAACTTGCATGATGATAAAACTTGATATTATGTTTTTCATGCAATGAGTTGAACCAATATCACAAACGCTTGATAGTGGTACTTCTCCTTTTTGTTGATGACAAAGGGGGAGAAGTATGATGTTATCCATAAGTTTATGCATAAGTTCATGATGACGTGTTGCAAGTATTCATGATGAATATTGCAATGACTTGAATTCAGTTTGAATTCAAGGTTTTATCAATATGGCATATTGATAGGGGGAGTTTGTTTAAACACCGGGATTTAAGTTTAACTCCGTCATCAAGTGGTTGTCATCATCAAAAAGGGGGAGATTGTTGAATCTCGTATTTTGATGATGAAACTACTTGATATATGTTTATGATTTAATCTGCGTTTTAAGTGACGCAGGATGCTTCGATCAGGATGAGACAATTAAAACAGGAAAATCATGTTGTGCCGGAGGAACATGTTAGAAGATTGGATGTCGGGCCGGTGGATCGGTCGACGTATAGACAGAAGGCTTCGGGCCGTGGACTCGGGCATCGAGCCAAGAAGAGCGGGTATTCTGCCAAGGATATCGAAGTTGCGGAGCCAATTGGCCGATTGGGCAATAGGTCGCAGGAAAGGACGATGCGCCGAAGAATCGGACGAAGCGTCGAGGGACCAATGACATGCCGGACAACTTGGTTAATTGCTTAGGATTAATTGTCTCGATCAAAGTTTTGTTTACATGTGCAGGATTAACTACGATGAAAGTAAGACATGCAGTAGGAGTTGCGCCGGAGTCAAGACAATGATCACGTTGGGAGTTCGAGAGTTCGACGGAAGTTCGGACAGTCGTCGGAGGTTCTGCGGGAACAAATCCGAGAAGTCCATAAGCTTGCCAAAAGAAGCTTGTTAGAACTCGCCAAGTGGATCATCGCAATTCCAGGAGTTTGCTGGAAGTCCGCAGGAGCATCACCGAGGGTTCATCGGATGATCGACGGAAGTTCGCCGGAAACTCGTCGGAAGAAGCGATTGACGTACCGGAGCAAGCTGCAGAAATTGTCTTAGGATTTATCGTAGTTAGCACAATGATTAAGTTGGAAATGGGAGGTGATCCCATTAGCTTAATCTTGGGGCAATTGGGCCCCTGAAAAACCAAAATTGGGCCGAATGGATCTACCCATTCGGACCCTGATTGTTGTGGGAGGTGCAACCGGCCAAGCCAGGAGGTAGCACCGCCTGGGCTAAGTCTCCCAGGGAGACTAGGCGGTGCAACCGCCCCAACCAGGAGGTAGCACCGCTTAGGCTCAGTCTCCGAGCGAGACTGGGCGGTGCAACCTCTCGTGACAGGAGGTAGCACCGCCTGAGCTCAATCTTAGAGCTCTGGCAGGCGGTGCAACCGCCCCAGTCAGGAGGTGCAACCGCCTGAGCTCGATCTTCGAGCTCTGGCAGAGAGATGCAACTGCCCCTGACAGAGGTGGCACCGCCCAGAGGCTCAGTCTTCGAGCTCTGCCAGGCGGTGCAACCGCTCCAGTCAGGAGGTGCAACCGCCTGATCCCGGAATTCCGGGAATTGACAGTTTTGAGCTCCAAATTTGAACTGGGTTGGGGCCTATAAATACTCCACCCATTCAGCACTGAAAGGAAAAGAACTAACACCGAAATTTGATCTTTTTTTGTGATTCTTAGAGCTCAAAATTGTTGTAAAGGCCAAAAGTTCTCCTCCCTCTGTTCTTCAAAGTTTTGAGTTGTAAAGAGAGGAGAGAAAATCTCTGTCAGGGTTGTCTCCTAAGCCCGTCAAAAGGAGTGAAACTGTAAAAGGGTGGTTGGCCTTCGCCTATTGAAGGAAGGCCTCTAGTTGACGTCGGTGACCTCGTCGGTGGAGGAAGCCAAAAGTGGAGTAGGTCAAGATTGATCGAACCACTCTAAATCTCGGTTTGCATTTACTTTGAGTATTTTATCTTTACTGCAAACCTCCTAAATAGCTACTGCCTTCTACGCTTTTACGAACGAGTTTCTAAGTTCAGAGCTTTCCGAATCTGCGTTTAGACGTAAATCGACTTTTTCGTACAATCATTACATTTCAGTTTACGTTTACGTTTTGATTTCAATCATAACTGCAAACTGCCTTCTGCGCATTTATAAAACGTATCTCAAAGTTCAGTATCTTCAAAATTGGCATTTAGACGTAAACCGATTTTATCGTACGAACGTCGCATTTCAGTTTGCGCTTACATTCTAATTTTCATCATAAACTGCAAACTGCCTTCATAGATTTACTTTAACGTCATCTCGCTTAATCTTAAGTTAAAGTAATCTTAGAATCAGCTTTTACATCGAAATCGTTTTTATCAAACGAACGCAGGTTTCGATTTTAATAATGAAAGATTTCCGCTGCACTAATTCACCCCCCCACCCCCCCCTCTTAGTGCTCTTGATCCTAACATATTAAACAAAAATCTAAAATAAACAATGAACTTGAATGGAGAAAGTGGCCAAAGAAGAGGAAGGCAACCAAGGAAGAATCAAAAACTTCCAAAGGTGAAACGGCGAATTGGGCTTTGACGGGCTTCGACTACAAGGTTAGTAACTCAACTCTCTTGAATTATTTTGAAATTACTTGAAGTCCTTCATGAGTGCTTAATTTAGATAGTAGGAATAGGAAATAAAAAATTATTTTTCAAAAATTATACCATGTTTATCTTTTTAGCATCTTTGAAAAATTAAAAATTTGATCATGAAAAGTATATTGCTAAGGTTTCATGCATGTTATGTTTTGAAATGTTGAATGATGTATGCAACATTAGGGATGATAATATGATATGTGATAATGCTTAGGATTAATCCATGCATATGTATCTTGATGATTTTATGTCATGCATGAGTTTTTGAAGTAAATGTTGATTTGAAACTCTCATTTTAGATTAATATGTTTTTGGTCTATTCGTTTTTATGACGAAATAAGATGACATTCTCATGACATATTAAGATGAAATAGTGCATGTACATCTATGTATGATTTTCTTGATAGTCTTTTGATGATAGATGTGATATCATGATGTGTTTGGTCTTGACGGTTTCATGACGAAACTTATGTCTCGATTTTAAATGATGATACATGTTTTTACAAAAGACTTGAATACCCTCACATGAAATCAATTGTATGAAATGGAAATAATTTTCTATCATATTGAGATTAATGAATTTATTTTACCAATCTTGTGAATCTCATGAAAATAATAATGATGAATATTTTGAAAATAAATGAGTATATCATGCATTTGGTCTTAATGATTTCTCTTTAAAATACTTTTTGAAATCATACTTGATGATAAATATCAAGATATTAAAAGGATGTTATAATGGAATCATGCTTGATGATTTGTTTTTTACCTTTCCATCTTAAATGTTGACACTTGTTTTATTAAAGGTAAAGGCATGCTTATAAGAAGCAAATCACATGAATAAAAATTTATAAAAACAAAATGCGATCCTCTATCTTATCGTTTTTTCAATAAATCTATGCTTAGCATGTATGAATTTATTGAATGTGACTTTGAGGATGATTTTGGATTTTACAAATGCTTGATTCATACTTATGACATGAGACACATTTTAAATATGAATCATGTTCAATGCTTCAATCATGTTACATCTCCTTAATTCATTTTGTTCTCCTAGATTTATTTACCAAAGAGGAGAATCTTCTGAATGAATGAAATGATACAAATGAATCACTTATCGATATATCTTTTTGAAATATCTTTTTAATGTGATGTTGATATTTTGAGATGCCTATTGGAATTCATGACATGAGATAATTGAATCCTTGACTTACTTTTTATATGGCTTGAAAATAGATGTTTAAAATCTTGCTTGATGAGTTGTTTTATAAGATTTTGCCTTTACGTCTTGAACTTTCATGCTTATCTTGATTTGGCATATAAAGACTAAGGCATGCTTAGATGAAAAAGAATCACTAAAAAATGCTTTTCCCATCTGATCGAGATTAATGATTTCATGATATTTTGTGAATCTCAAAATTTATTTTGATGACTTGATTATGAGTTTCAAGTTAACGATTTGATTTGAATGAGTTTTATCTAAATCATAATCTTGATCTTGCAAAATTGGAATCACAAATAATATCTTTTTGTATTCATGAATTGATACTCACAATATGAAAGTATTGATATTCATGACTTGAATTTGATTGAAACATTGCATGCTTAAATTAATCATTCTCCTATGTTTCAAAAATTCTTTAAATGCCTTATGTGATGACTGAACATTAATTTGCTTTATGATGAATCATGAATCATGACTTGATCTATGATATTGATATATTTTAATCATGATCCTTGGTTGTATAATTCTTTTGCTCTAATAAAAGTATTTGTAGAATGAATCATGTCCTTCTTGAATTTTCTTGATATCATGACATGATTTTGTAATATGGCTTGTATAATGATTTTTTTTTTTTGGCCATTGATTTCTCCCTTCTTTTCAGTAATGACATAGGGGGAGAAAGATTGCTAGCTCAAGGCAAATGCTGACTAGCTTGTACTCTTCCCTTCTTTTCGACAAAAACAAAGGGGAGAAAGCTTTTGCTAGTTAGAACATGTAAAGAAAAGCAAAGTGCAATCTTGCACAGGAAGCAAGTGTTGAATTGCCATGATTAAACTTAAGAATCTTGCTATACTTTTGTGCTTATATGTTATGATAAAAATCTAGCTTCATGTTACAAAAACTTGCATATCTTTTAAAATAGCTAGAGCTACTTCTCCTTTTGTTGATGACAAAGGGGGAGAAATATATGAATTGATACTATGAGTGCCATATTTGAATGAGAAATATATGAATTAATGCTATAAGTGTCATATTTGAATTTGAATTATGTTAAGATATCAAAAGAAGCTTGCATCGAAATATATGGTAAATTGATAATCGAAATGCTATGATTGCCATATGCCATGTTTGCATCGTGTTAAGATATCAAGAACTTGCATCATAATTTTACTTGCTGATATCTTGCCATGTGATGAAATGCTACAATTTGTTGCTAAAATGATGCATGCAATACTTATGCTTTTTATGTGATGTATTGCATATGATGTGAATCATGATTAAAATTTCCTTAATTTGAATTCAAGTTTTATCTCAATTATGGAATTTTGAAATAAGAATGATTACTCACCTTTGTCATGATTTAGAAATTGATATAAAAGGTCTTCCCTTCTTTAGAAAGGGTCTTCCCTTATTTTTTACAATGACTAAGGGGGAGATAATTAGCTTGCACAATTCAAGAAGAAAGCAAAAATTGTACTTCTCAAAAGAGAAGAAATTGCTATCTTGAACATCACCGAGAATTGCTAGCTTGAAACATCAAAAAAATACAAAAATGTGCTATCGTGCCTATCTCAAGAAAAGCAAATATGCCAACTTGCATATCTTTGAATTTGCTAGCTTGTAAAACTTGCATATTTCAAGAAGCAAGAGTTACTTTCTTGAACATCTCTAAATTGTTAGCTTGCAAGTTCTAAAATGTTGTAAAATTGCTAGATTGCATGATGATAAAAATTTAATATTATGTTTTTCATGCAATGAGTTGAACTTATATTACAAACACAAGAATAGTTATACTTCTCCATTTTGTTGATGACAAAAGGGGAGAAGTATGTTGATGACATAACAAATTATACATAAGTTTATGCATATGTTCATGATGACGTGTTGTAAGTATTCATGATGAATATTGCAATGACTTGAATTCAGTTTGAATTCAAGGTCCTATCAATATGGCATATTGATACGCGGAGTTTGTTTAAACTTCGGGAGTTAAGTTTAACTCCGTCATCAAGTGATTGTCATCATCAAAAAGGGGGAGATTGTTGAATCTCGTATTTTGATAATGAAACTACTTGATATATGTTTATGATTTAATCTGCGTTTTGAGTGACGCAGGATGCTTTGATCAGGAT
Source organism: Musa acuminata AAA Group (assembly GCF_036884655.1). Taxonomy (NCBI): domain Eukaryota; kingdom Viridiplantae; phylum Streptophyta; class Magnoliopsida; order Zingiberales; family Musaceae; genus Musa; species Musa acuminata. Next base: position 21,027,027 of record NC_088330.1, on the reverse strand, counting down.
GAGACAATTAAAGCAGGAAAATCATGTTGTGCCGGAGGAACATGTCAGAAGATTGGACGTCGGGCCGGTAGATCGGTCGACGTATCGACAGAAGGCTTCAGGCCATGGACTCGGGCATCAGGCCAAGAAGAGCGGGTATTGTGCCAAGGATATCGGAGTTGCGGAGTCAACTGGCCGATTGGGCAATAGGCTACAAGAGAGGACGATGCGCAGAAGAATCGGATTAAGCGTCGAGGGACCAATGACATGCCGGACAGCTTGGTTAATTACTTAGGATTAATTGTCTCGATCGAAGTTTTGTTTAAAGTGTGCAGGATTAACTACGATGGAAGAAAGACATGCAGCAGGAGTTGTGCCGAAGTCAAGACAAAGATCACGTTGGGAGTTCGAGAGTTCGACGGAAGTTCGGACAATCGTCGGAGGTTCTACGGGAACAAATCCGAGAAGTCCATGAGCTTGCCAAAGAAGCTCGTCGGAACTCGCCAAGTGGATCGTCGCAAGTCCAGGAGTTTGTCGGAAGTCCACAGGAGCATCACCGATGTCACGCCCCTCAAAAATATCCATGATATTAAAAATCTCAACACAAACCAATCCAGGATCCAAACTAACATTTGAGGTCACTAAGAAAATATTCAAGTCAAAATTTCACCTCTATAATCCTCAAATTCATAAACCCTGTGCAGTTTATAAACATACAATACATCGCTCGATAATTCATAAAATATGAACTCATCATCAAAATAATAACCACAACATAATTTCACAAGTGGGGAAGTCTACGCAGTCACAAAACTAACGTTTACCATAAGTTCATATCATTACACGAATTAAACTTAACATTCCAGAATTCTAAACATGAGAGATCCTTTAAACTTATACAAAATCCACAAGTTTAGATTCATCGTCAACATTTCATTTCATACAAAATATGCTTATACAACAATAACATAATAACCAACAAGACTTGCCCATAATTCAGAATAGCTCTCCATTGCCTCAGCCCAATTCAAACATCTCAAAGAGTGACAAGCTGACCTGAAAGATTTATATAACAACGGAGTGAGCTAAAAATAGCTCAACAAGTAACAAAGCATATATAGCACGAGAAGGGACAGTTTCAAACAAACAAGATATCACAATGCAACACAAAATCCAAGAGATTCAAGGATATCATCTCATTAGATACAGAATCGCAAATGGCATTTCATTCATAACATATTTGGTTCATAACAAATGGAGCATAGAGTAATTGGAGCATATCAATAGCGTACGAGATGATCCGGAGCATATTAATGGCAAATAGGACATTTCAGAATATATCAGTTCATAGCAAATGGAGCATAGAGTAATTGGAGCATATCAATAGCGTATAAAATGTTTCAGAGCATATCAATAACATATGGAACATTTCGAAACGTAACAATAACAAATGAAACATTTCGGAGCATATCAAAGGCGTATGAAATGTTTCGGAGCATATCAATGACAAATGAAACATTTCGGAACATATCAATGGCATATGGATCATTTCGAAGCATATCAAAGAACAAATACGAAATAGAAGCTCAGACGTCGTACCCTAGAATAGTGCATGTGAGGTTTAACTCAGTGGTGGCTCCACGCCGTGATGAGTTCTCGACTCCATCCATGGGTAGCCCTTTCCTACTCGATCCATCTCACCCTACCCAAGTGCTAGGTCAGCTCTGAATTTCATATCAAACAGATAGATGGTGAAGTGGGATTCCAAACATAATATGGTCCATCCATTTCTGAATGACCACCAAACATAATCTAGAGCATCACGGGCTCTAAGCACATACCCTTTACCATTTCTGGCAAAGGTCCAAATAATCCCACAAACACCAAAGTGCAAAAGGGTATTGTGAACAATAAATTGGGACATATCGGAAGCACATGCGGAACAACGAAATGTACATGTGCCTTTATGAAACATTACGATACAAACATGAAGTTTACATAACAGATTTAGGTATCCAAATACATGTAGGACAAGAGCATACAAGAATTCAAAGCAGTAATATAAAGCTCAATTGAATAAGAAAGCCAAAGGATATCAATTTCCAAAGAAATGAAACCAGAATATGCGAAATCGACCAAAGCTCGATTTCTGGCAGAATTCAAGAGGCACATTGAACAAATGATTCAAACTATCAATCGTGCTCCAATATACTCAAGAAAGCTATCAAAAGAAAGGTTTATGAGTCTACATTCTGATCAAATAATTTTTGTCCAAATCAGAGGTCAATACATGAAGTTATAATCATAACAAGGTAGAAAGGTCAGAATCTCAGACGTTGCACAGATTCGGATCGATATGTCTAAACAAGAGATATATCAAATGCAAAGCTAGAACAATTCAATGTTCCTCATATTCAAATCAAATGTAGAGATAGAATTACAGAAAGGAGAGATCAAGACACTTGCAAAAGGAAAGATTAGAACAATAACAGGAGAAACGATCGGGAAACTTGCAATAGAAAGGATCGAAACACTTGCAATAGAAAGATTAGAACAATTACAGGAGAAATGATCGGGAAACTTGCAATAGAAAGGATCGAAACACTTGCAATAGAAATATTAGAACAATTACAGGAGAAACGATCGGGAAACTTGCAATAGAAAGGATCGAAACACTTGCAATAGAAAGATTAGAACAATTACAGGAGAAACGATCGGGAAACTTGCAATAGAAAGGATCGAAACACTTGCAATAAAAAGATTAGAACAATTATAGGAGAAACGATCGGGAAACTTGCAATAGAAAGGATAGAAACACTTGCAATAGAAAGATTAGAACAATTACAGGAGAAACTATCGGGAAACTTGCCATTCAAAGATTTCGATCCGAAGATCCAAAGAAGGTGCCAGCCCAAATCCTTCTACTTTTCCTCCGTGTCCTCTCTCTGTTTTGTTTTGTGCTCTCGTTTTCTTCCTTTCTTCGCAACTACACCACGTGTCGAACATCGAGGCATAGTCACCTGCTCTCTCTTACTCTCATTCCTTCTTTTTTTTTTTTCAAACGCAGCTATCGCAGGCATCGCCACTGCCACTACCACAGTCGTAGCCACGATCGCAGCTGCTGTCACAACCGCAGCCCCTTCCACTACACTACTTCCTTCCTCCCTTCTCTCGTTCCTACTTTTTCTTTCCCAAACATAACTGCCGCAGACGCAGCCGCCACCACCGCAGTCGCAATCACAGCCATAGCCCCCTTTTTTTTTCCCTTTCCTTTCTTCCTCTTTCCCAAAAGCAGCTACTTCTTTCCCTTCTCCTCTTCCTTCTCCTTCCTTTCTTCTTCTTCACTTCTTCTCCTTCCTCCCCTTCTTCTCCCCGACGAACAGCACCTCCTTTCCTCTGTTTCCTCGTGCAGGAAACAGAGATGCCGCCTCTTCACCCGCTTCTACTTCTTCTCTTCTTCCTCACCATCTCTTCCTCTCCTTCTCTTCCAGCTGCAGCTTCCACCGCCGCAGCCGCAGCTCCTCCTTTCCCTTCTCTTCTTCTTCTCCTCTTCTTCTTCCCTCCTCCTCCTCCCCGGCGTCACACACACCCTCTCCTCTGTTTCCTCTGCAGGAAACAGAAGTATCACAACCTCTTCTCCTGGTTCCTCTTCTTCTTCTCTTCCTCTTCTTCTTCTTCTCCTCTTCGAACGCCCCACACCTCTCCTCTGTTTCCACCTGCAGGAAATAGAGGTGCTGCAGCCCTAGCTGCTGCCATCTCTCACTCCTCTCCCTCTTCCCTCTCTTTTCCCTCTTCTTCTCCTTCTCTTCTTCTCCTCTTCCTTTTTCCTCCCCAACGCCACACACCTCCTCGCTACAGCCTTGCCACAACTATCCTCCTCTCTTCTTCTTCTTCTTCTTCTTCTTCTTCTTCTTCTTCTTCTTCCTCTTCCCTTCTCCTCCCCAACGCCCCACACATCCTCTCCTTCTCTTCCACCTGCGGGAAACAGAGGTGCTGCAGCCCTAGCTGCAGCTGCTGCCTCTCTCTCTCTCCTCTCCATCTTCCCTCTCTTCTTCTTCTTTTCTTCTCTTCTCCCTCTTCTTCCTAATCTCTTCTTTTCCCTCTTCTTCTTCTTTTCTTCTCTTCTCCCTCAACTTCTCTTGTTCTTCTCCCCATGCCCCACCGCTCCTCTCTCTGTTTCTCGAAGAAATAGAGAGAGCGTGGGGAGGCGGTGGGATAAAACCGAAATTTTCAGTTTTTTTTTTTTTTTTTTTTTTTGCAACTTAACAGTTTAGTCCTTGAAATTTCTATATTTACATATAGGTCCTCTATTTTATATATAAATCCTTATTAATAATTTTCAAAAGTGAGGGATATTACACTCTCCCCTCCTTAAAAGAAAATTTAGTCCTGTAAATTGATCATAGCTCAATCGATGAAAAGATAAGGATTATGATATCTTTTATTTCCTCCTCCTGCTCTCAAATAATTTCATCAATTAAATATAATGACACAATTATCCAAGAGTGACCGAAATATTCTCCTTCTTGATCCTCAATAGACGGTAACCCGACCTTTAATCAATTTCTAAAAATACTTGCGCACCCTGCAGTTAATCAAGCAAGTCGTTACTTTAGAAAATACTCGTTTTTGATGGTCACTTGATTCAACTGTCCATAATCAATACAAAGCCTTAATGTTCCATCCATCTTTTTAACAAACCCCGGAGCACCCCATGATGAAATATTAAGCCAAATAAAATCCTTATTTAATAGTCCTTGTAGTTGCTTTTTCTAATTCCATTTACTCAAATGATGTCATTCTGTAGAGAGACTTAGATATTGAGATTGTCCCAAAGACCAAATTAAAAGTAAAGTCACGTTTGGAGGTAATCCAAGAAAGTCATCCTAGGATACATTAGGCAAGGAGATAAATCATGTCCAATACTCTCAAAATAAAAGATCGGCTGATCAAATATGCAAAAAGTGATCATTTGTTATATATCAATCCATACTGGTATGATAAGAAGATAGTCAATCCATACCAAGTATAATATCAAAACTCCAAATCTCTAGGAGAACTAAATCAACAAAAAGTTCAAGTTCTCCAATAAAATCAGACAAGAGGACCAGATTCAAGTCCGTCATCAAAGAATCTTCAATGATTGTATTTACATATATCACATAATGTAGTGGTCTAGGTTGAGTGCCCTAGTGATAAGCAAAATATTACGAATCAAATCGTAAACGAGACCCATGGTCAAACAAATATTTGCATTCTTTCATAAACATGCATAATACCTTTGACCACTGATTCAAAAGCTTTAGAATCATATTATGTGATAACATACACTTTGACATGGGCTGATGATTTAGGAGGCAGTGACTCTTTCTTCTTGTTCAATGGGCAGTCTTTTATTTTATGATCTAACTTTCCACAAGCAAAATAGACTCTAGTCACCTACAAACACAAACTTGTTTCATAATTTAACTTGCAATTCACACGTGAATGAGTTTTTTGTGGTGACTTCCCATTTCAAATCCAAATGTCTTGACCCTCTTGTTATTACTTTCTGATTCATTTCCAATCATATTTTTGTTGTTAAACTTGTCCTTATCATTCTTGCCACTGATCTTTAAAAATTCTTTTCATTGTTCCCATTAATGATCAGCCTCTACTTCCAATATAAGGCGGCAAAAGAAATCTTTTGATCATCAGAACAATTTTGTACATCAAATATCTTCTATGTTTGCATCATCCGTTTTTCTACCACCAATGAAATTAGGTTCACCATGCTTTCATTGCGCTGCTCTGATTTAATATCCTCGATCAACCCTTTCATAACACTTAATTAATCAAAAGCAATTGAAATAGAAGGACCAAATTGCCTCATCATCCTAGATTCCTAAAATACATCAAAGAAAATTTCCACCAATCACTATAGTTCACTCGATCTAAATATATTTTGAACGTCAACATATCAAATATTTTAGTGATCCTCAAACCATGCTCTGATACCACATCTATCTTGCCCCTCAAAAATATCCATGATATTAAAAATCTCAACACAAACCAATCCAGGATCCAAACTAACATTTGAGGTCACTAAGAAAACATTCAAGTCAAAATTTCACCTCTATAATCCTCAAATTCATAAACCCTGTGTAGTTTATAAACATATAATACATCGCTCGATAATTCATAAAATATGAACTCATCATCAAAATAATAACCACAACATAATTTCACAAGTGGGGAAGTCTACGCAGTCACAAAACTAACGTTTACCATAAGTTCATATCATTACACGAATTAAACTTAACATTCCAGAATTCTAAACATGAGAGATCCTTTAAACTTATACAAACTCCACGAGTTTAGATTCATCGTCAACATTTCATTTCATACAAAATATGTTTATACAACAAAAACATAATAACCAACAAGACTTGCCCATAATTCAGAATAGCTCTCCACTGCCTCAGCCCAATTCAAACATCTCAAAGAGTGACAAGCTGACCTGAAAGATTTATATAACAACGGAGTGAGCTAAAAACAGCTCAGCAAGTAACAAAGCATATATAGCACGAGAAGGAACAGTTTCAAACAAACAAGATATCACAATACAAGACAGAATCCAAGAGATTCAAGGATATCATCTCATTAAATACAGAATCGCAAATGTCATTTCATTCATAACATATTTGGTTCATAACAATTGGAGCATAGAGTAATTGGAGCATATCAAAAGCGTACGAGATGATCCGGAGCATATTAATGGCAAATAGGACATTTAAGAATATATCAATTCATAGCAAATGGAGCACAGAGTAATTGGAGCATATCAATAGCGTATGAAATGTTCCGGAGCATATCAATGACATATGAAATATTTCGAAATGCAACAATAACAAATGAAACATTTCTGAGCATATCAAAGGCGTACGAAATGTTTCGGAGCATATCAATGACAAATGAAACATTTCGGAACATATCAATGGCATATGGACCATTTCGAAGCATATCAAAGAACAAATACGAAATAGAAGCTCAGACGTCGTACCCTATCATAGTGCATGTGAGGTTTAACTCAGTGGTGGCTCCACGCCGTGATAAGTTCTCGACTCCATCCACGGGTAGCCCTTTCCTACTCGAGCCTTCTCACCCTACCCAAGTGCTAGGTAGACTCTGAATTTCATATCAAACAGATAGATGGTGAAGTGGGATTCCAAACATAATATGGTCCATCCATTTCTGAATGACCACCAAACATAATCTAGAGCATCGCGGGCTCTAAGCACATACCCTTTACCATTTCTGGCAAAGGTCCAAATAATCCCACAAACACCAAAGTGCAAAAGGGTATTGTGAACAATAAATTGGGACATATCGGAAGCACATGCGGAACAACGAAATGTACATGTGCCTTTATGAAACATTACGATACAAACATGAAGTTTAAATAACAGATTTAGGTATCCAAATACATGTAGGACAAGAGCATACAAGAATTCAAAGCAGTAATATAAAGCTCAATTGAATAAGAAAGCCAAAGGATATCAATTTCCAAAGGAATGAAACAAGAATATGCGAAATCGACCAAAGCTCGATTTTTGGCAGAATTCAAGAGGCACATTGAACAAATGATTCAAACTATCAATCGTGCTCCAATATACTCAAGAAAACTATCAAAAGAAAGGTTTATGAGTCTACATTCTGATCAAATAATTTTTGTCCAAATCAGAGGTCAATACATGAAGTTATAATCATAACAAGGTAGAAAGGTCAGAATCTCAGACGTTGCACAGATTCGGATCGATATGTCTAAACAAGAGATATATCAAATGCATAGCTAGAACCGTTTAAAGTTCCTCATATTCAAATCCAATGTAGAGATAGAATTACAGTAAGGAAAGATCAAGACACTTGCAATAGGAAAGATTAGAACAATAACAGGAAAAACGATCGGGAAACTTGCAATAGAAAGGATCAAAACATTTGCAATAGAAAGATTAGAACAATTACAGGAGAAATGATCGGGAAAATTGCAATAGAAAGATAGAAACACTTGCAATAGAAAGATTAGAACAATTACAGGAGAAACGATCGGGAAACTTGCAATAGAAAGGATCGAAACACTTGCAATAGAAAGATTAGAACAATTACTGGAGAAACGATCGGGAAACTTGCAATAGAAAGGATCGAAACACTTACAATAGAGAGATTAGAACAATTACAGGAGAAACGATCGGGAAACTTGCAATAGAAAGGATCGAAACACTTACAATAGAAAGATTAGAACAATTACAGGAGAAACGATCGGGAAACTTGCAATAGAAAGGATCGAAACACTTGCAATAGAAAGATTAGAACAATTACAGGAGAAACGATCGGGAAACTTGCCTTTCAAAGATTTCTATCTGAAGATCCAAAGAAGGTGCCAGCCCAAATCCTTCTACTTTTCCTCCGTGTCCTCTCTCTGTTTCATTTTGTGCTCTCGTTTTCTTCCTTTCTTTGCAACTACACCACGTGTCGAACATCGAGGCACAGTCATCTGCTCTCTCTTACTCTCATTCCTTCTTTTTTTTTTTTCAAACGCAGCTATCGCAGCCATCGCCACTGCCACTACCACAGTCGTAGCGACGACCGCAGCTGTTGTCACAACCGCAGCCCCTTCCACTGCACTACTTCCTTCCTCCCTTCTTTCGTTCCTACTTTTTCTTTCCCAAACACAACTGCCGCAGACGCAGCTGCCACCACCGTAGTCGCAATCACAGCCTCAGCCCCCTTTTTTTTCCCCTTTCCTTTCTTCCTCTTTCCCAAAAGCAGCTACGTCTTTCCCTTCTCCTCTTCCTTCTCCTTCCTTTCTTCTTCTTCTCTTCTTCTCCTTCCTCCCCTTCTTCTCCCCGACGAACAGCACCTCCTTTCCTCTGTTTCCTCGTGCAGGAAATAGAGGTGCCGCCTCTTCACCCGCTTCTACTTCTTCTCTTCTTCCGCACCATCTCTTCCTCTCCTTCTCTTCCAGCTGCAGCTTCCACCGCCGCAGTCGCAGCTCCTCCTTTCCCTTCTCTTATTCTTCTCCTCTTCTTCTTCCCTCCTCCTCCGCCCCGGCGTCACACACACCCTCTCCTCTGTTTCCTCTGCAGGAAACAGAGGTATCACAACCTCTTGTTATGCTTCCTCTTCCTCTTCTCTTCCTCTTCTTCTTCTTCTCCTCTTCGAACGCCCCACACCTCTCCTCTGTTTCCACCTGTAGGAAACAGAGGTGCTGCAGCCCTAGCTGCTGCCACCTCTCGCTCCTCTCCCTCTTCCCTCTCTTTTCCCTCTTTTTCTCCTTCTCTTCTTCTCCTCTTCCTTTTTCCTCCCCAACGCCACACACCTCCTCGCTGCAGCCTTGCCACAGCTATCTTCCTCTTTTCTTCTTCTTCTTCTTCTTCTTCTTCTTCTTCTTCTTCTTCCTCTTCCCTTCTCCTCCCCAACGCCCCACACATCCTCTCCTTCTCTTCCACCTGCGGGAAACAGAGGTGCTGCAGCCCTAGCTGCAGCTGCTGCCTCTCTCTCTCTCCTCTCCATCTTCCCTCTCTTCTTCTTCTTCTTCTTTTCTTCTCTTCTCCCTATTCTTCCTAATCTCTTCTTTTCCCTCTTCTTCTTATTTTCTTCTCTTCTCCCTCAACTTCTCTTCTTCTTCTCCCCACGCCCCACTGCTCCTCTCTCTGTTTCTCGTGGGAGGCGGTGGGATAAAACCGAAATTTTCAGTTTTCTTTATTTTTTTTTCTTTTTGCAACTTAATAGTTTAGTCCTTGAAATTTCTATATTTATATATAGGTCCTCCAATTTACATATAAATGCTTATTAATAATTTTCAAAAGTGAGGGATATTACAACCGAGGGTTCATCGGATGATCGATGGAAGTTCGCCGGAAGCTCGCCGGAAGAAGCGATTGACGCACCGGAGCAAGTTGCAGTAAATGTCTTAGGGAATATCGTAGTTAGCACAATGATTAAGTTGAAAATGGGAGGTGATCCCATTAACTTAATCTTGGGGCAATTGGGCCTATGAAAAACCCAAATTGGGCCGAATGGATCAACCCATTTGGACCCTGATTTCTGCCAGGCGGTTGAACCGCCCGAGCCAGGAGGTGGCACCGCTTGGGCTAAGTCTCCGAGCGAGACTGGGCAGTGCAACCGCCCCAGCCAGGAGGTGGCACCGCTTGGGCTCAGTCTCCGAGCGAGACTGGGTGGTGCAACCTCCCCTGACAGGAGGTGGCACCGCTTGGGCTCGGACTCCGAGCACTGGCTGAGCGGTGCAACCGCCTCAGTCAGGAGGTGCCTGAGCTCGGTCTTCGAGCTCTGGCAGGAGGTGCAACCGCCCCTGACAGGAGGTGGCATCGCCCAGAGGCTCAGTCTTCGAGCTCTGCCAAGCGGTGCAACCGCTCCAGTCAGGAGGTGCAACCGCCAGATCCCGGAATTCCGGGAATTGACAGTTTTGAGCTCCAAATTTGAACTGGGTTGGGGCCTATAAATACCCCACCCTTTCAGCCCTGAAAGCACACAACTTACACCGAAATCCTGATCTTGTTCTGTGATTTTTAGAGCTCAAAATTGTTGTAAAGGCCAAAAGTTCTTCTCCCTCTTTTCTTCCAAGTTCTGAGCTTTAAAGAGAGGAGAGAAAATTCTGTAAGGGTTGTCTCCTAAGCCCGTCAAAAGAAGTGAAACTGTAAAAAGGTGGTTGGCCTTCGCCTATTGAAGGAAGGCCTCTAGTTGACGTCGGTGACCTCGTCGGTGGAGGAAGCCAAAAGTGGAGTAGGTCAAGATTGACCGAACTACTCTAAATCTCGGTTTGCATTTACTTTGAGTATCTTATCTTTACTACAAACCTCCTCAATAGCTTACTGCCTTCTGTGCTTTTACGAACGTGTTTCAAAGTTCAGTGCTTTCCGAATCGGCGATTAGACGCAAATCAGTTTTATCATACGAACGTCATATTTCAGTTTGCGCTTATATTCTGATTTTCATCATAACGGCAAACTGCCTTCATAGATTTACTTTAACATCATCTCACTTGATCTTAAGTTAAAGTAATCTTAGAATCGGCTTTCACACCGAAATCGCTTTCATCGTTGGAACCGAATTTTATCGTAGAAAGATTTCCGCTGCACTAATTCACCCCCCCCCCCCCCCCCCCCCTCTTAGTGCTCTTGATCCTAACAATTGGTATCAGAGCCCGGTATTTCTCATTTCGGTTGTTCGTCCACCGTTGTTTAATGGATTAGACTACACTTATTGGAAAACTCGAATGAGAGTTTTCTTGATTTCTATGAATTTGGATTTATGGAATATCATTGAAAATGGTTTTCAACTTCCCTCTAAACAGATGAACGAATGGTCGAATTTGGAGAAGAAGTATTTTTCTTTAAACGCAAAGGCTATGAATGCCTTATTTTGCGCTTTGGACAAAAATGAGTTCAATCAGATTTCTACGTGCGAAACGGCTTTTGACATTTGGCCAACACTTGAAATCACGCACGAGGGAACTAGTAGAGTCAAAGACTTGAAAGTTAACATTTTATTGCATGATTTTGAGCTTTTTCAAATGCAACCAAGCGAGACTATAGGCGACATATACACCCATTTCACGGATGTCGTCAATAGTTTAAGAGCTCTTGGAAAATGTTTTTCAGATTTTGAACTCGTAAACAAGATTTTGCGTTCTCTTTCTAGGAAGTGGGATTCAAAAGTAACTGCAATACAAGAAGCTAAAAACCTAAACAACTTACCACTTGAAGAACTAATTGGTTCGTTGATGACATATGAAATGGTGCACAATGCACATGATGAACATGTTGAACACAATCACCTTCCAAAGAACAGGGAGGATTTGGAACTCCGGAGAAATGAATACCACTTGAGCGATATGTCGTCAATAGTTTAAGAGCTCTTGGAAAATGTTTTTTGGATTTTGAACTCGTAAACAAGATTTTGCATTCTCTTTCTAAAAAGCGGGATTCAAAAGTAACTGCAATACAAGAAGCTAAAAACCTAAACAACTTACCACTTGAAGAACTAATTGGTTCATTGATGACATATGAAATGGTGGACAATGCACATGATGAACATGATGAACAAAATCACCTTCCATAGAACAGGAAGGATTTGGAACTCCGGAGAAATGAATACCACTTAAGCGATGACTCAAGTGATGAGGACAGTGATGAACTTGAACTTCGAACACTAAATCTTAATAAGTTTATTAAACAAAAATCTAAAATAAACAACAAACTTGAATGAAGGAAGAGGCCAAAGAAGAAGAACACAAAGTGGGATGAATCGAGCTCCTCCGAAGACGAGGAGAAAATCAAGAAAGGCGAGGTGGCAAACTACGCCTTAATCGCTTTCAATGATGAGGTAATCGAAATCCCCCTAATTTATTTTGAAATTACTTGATGCTTTCATGATGTATTTTCTCTTTTTGTTTAGAATTAATTTTCTTAAAAATTACATGTTTTTTTTAAAAAAAATTACATTAAATTATGATCATGCTAAGTAATTTCGAAAATGATAATATTACATATTTTATGATAAACAAATAAAATGATCTTGATTGAAAATATGAAATCATGGTTAAGAAGTAATAATGTGTATTACGTTGATTTCCATTGTTATTTCTCGATTTTGATTAAAAAATTCATGTTTGATTTGAAGAAATGCATAATGATGTAATATTAAATATTTTGATTAACAATTTTATGCATGAGATTTTAAGCTATACATGATGATAAGAATGTGTTATTTTCATGAGTGTAAAACTATGGCAAAAATGTGCTCGAATACATGAACTTGTTAAGATTATTTTTCGGACTTTCTTGATTCAATGTTCAAATCACTTAATTGCCATGATGATTTAACACTATTACATGCCTTAATAACATGTTGGAAATTATGTGTTTTGGACACAAAAATTTTTATGATCATGAGCATGTTTTATCTTCATGATTGAACTTGAAAATATATAGCAAAATCTTGTCCGAATGCATGAAAGTGTTAATTTTATTTTCAGATTCGCTTAACAATTGGTATCTTAACAATCGGATTTTCTCATATACTTATGAAAAATATTTTTCTGAAATGGATTTGATGAAATGATTCCTACTTATAAATTCCATCTTGAAATATGGATGATAGTGTTTTTACTTGCAAATATTTGTTTCACATACATATCTCCTATGATTCATGTGTAAAGAAAGAATTTATAAATCATAATACAATGAGATTTCTTATGCAAAAATAAAGTGCTTTTGTGATTCTTTGCTAAAGAAAATAATTATTAAAATCACGATCTTGATAATTATAACATGAAGTTCTTTATAAATCAAGATCGTTCATTATGCTCCCTACATTTATCAAAAAAGAATTCTTCAAATGAAGTGTAACTTGTCTTTTGATTTCTCAGAATTCAATGAAGTGTCATATTGATATCTTGATACTTGGAATATTTTAAAATGTGATCTTGATAAGAATGTTTCAAGTTGCTCTTTGTGCTATATCATTTCAAATGAATCATGAGCCTTGATATCATATATTTCATAATATAGAAATAACAAGATTTCTTTGCCTTGTATGTCTTGTGTGATGATTGTACATCAATTTGCTTTATTATGAATTATTTGAATCTTGATCGTGAACTTGTTAAGAAGAAATTTAATGAACCATGAATCATATCTTTGGTATTCACGAATTGATCCTAACAATTGATCCCCATTGATATCTTTCATTGATATGATAAATTATCATCTCATGATACATCGCATAATTATATCATGCTTTGCGATTGTATCATGTGATCTTTGCTGAATTTTCACATTGATATTCTTCATGACATGATTTCTTTGTATTGTTGTCTTGTATGCTGAATTTTAATGTTTGAGTATCATGTATGATATACCAATTAATGATGATTGATTTATTTTTCGGTATCGTGCATAAAAAATAAGGTTTTTGAAATTGTGTATGTTTTAATTTGAATATATAATGATGCACAAATAAAATTGATACTTACCTTTGTCATAATCTGAAAATTGAAAAAAAAAATGGTCTTCCCTTCTTTTTGACAATGACAAAGGAGGAGCAAGAATTTCTAGCGTGGACATCATGAAACGAGGCAAACTAGCTAGCTTACACAATTCAAGATGAAAGCAAAAATTACACTCCTCTAAAGAGAAGATGCAAATGTAACACTTGCCAAATTGTTTGCTTGCCTCATGTAAAACATTATCTCTTGCTAGTTTGGCATTTTGCTAGCTTGCACTTTGCAAAGAAAGCAAAAACGACACTTCTCAAAAGAGAAGAAAGAGCTTGTTATCTTGAACATCACAAGCTTGCCAAACAAAAATTGCAAAAGTGCTATCTTACCTATCTCAAGAAGCAAAACATGCTAAACTTACATCTTGCAATGGAAGCAAAATTGCAAGCTCAAACATTGCAAAGGAAGCAAAAATTTGCTAGCTTGCAACTTGCAAGAAGCAAGAGTTGCCTTCTTGAACATCTCTAAATTGCTAGCTTGCAAGTTCTAAAATGTTGTAACATTGCTAGCTTGCATGTTCTAAAAGTGCTATCTTGTATGCTGTAAAACTTGCATATCTAAAACTTGATAGCTTGAATGTTCTAAGCATGATGTAACATTTGCTAAATTTTTTGGCTTCAAAACTGCATTATGATAAAACTTGATATTATGTTTTTCATGCAATAAGTTAAACTAATATTCCAAACATAAGAATAGTTGGAATTCTCCTTTTTGTTGATGACAAAGGGGGAGAAGTATGATGTTATGCATAAGTTTATGCATAAATTCAAGATGACGTGTTGCAAGTATTCATGATGAATATTACAATGACTTGAATTCAGTTTGAATTCAAGGTTCTATCAATATGGCATATTGATAGGGGGAGTTTGTTTAAACTTCGGGAGTTAAGTTTAACTCCGTCATCAAGTGGTTGTCATCATAAAAAAGGGGGAGATTGTTGAATCTCGTATTTTGATGATGAAACTACTTGATATATGTTTATGATTTAATATGCATTTTGAGTGACGCAGGATGCTTTGATCAGGATGAGACAATTAAAGCAGGAAAATCATGTTGTGCCGGAGGAACATGTTAGAAGATTGGACGTCGGGCCGATGGATCGGTCGACGTATCGATAGAAGGCTTCGGGCCGTGGACTCAGGCATCGAGCCAAGAAGAGCGGGTATTGTGCTAAGGATATCAGAGTTGCGGAGTCAATTGGCTAATTGGGCAATAGGCTGCAAGAGAGGATGATGCGCCGAAGAATCGGACGAAGCGTCGAGGTACCAATGACATGTCGGACAACTTGGTTAATTGCTTAGGATTAATTGTCTCGATCAAAGTTTTGTTTTAAGTGTGCAGGATTAACTACAATGGAAGAAAGACATGCAGTAGGAGTTGCGCTGGAGTCAAGACAATGAACACGTTGGGAGTTTAAGAGTTCGACGGAAGTTCGGACAGTCGTCGGAGGTTCTACGGGAACAAATCTGAGAAGTCCATGAGCTTGCCAAAGAAGCTCGTCGGAACTCGCCAAGTTGATCATCGCAAGTCGAGGAGTTTGCCGGAAGTCCGCAGGAGCATCACCGAGGGTTCATCGGATGATCGACGGAAGTTCGCCGGAAGCTCGCCGGAAGAAGCGATTGACGTACCGGAGCAAGTTGCAGTAAATGTCTTAGGGAATATCGTAGTTAGCACAATGATTAAGTTGGAAATGGGAGGTGATCCCATTAACTTAATCTTGGGGCAATTGGGCCCCTAGAAAACCCAAATTGGGCCGAATGGATCAACCCATTCGGACCTTGATTTCTGCCAGGCGGTTGAACTGCCCGAGCCAGGAGGTGGCACCGCCTGGGCTAAGTCTCCGTGCGAGACTGGGCAGTGCAACTGCCCCAGCCAGGAGGTGGCACCGCTTGGGCTCAGTCTCCGAGCGAGACTGGGCGTTGCAACCTCCCCTGATAGGAGGTGGCACCGCCTGGGCTCGGTCTCCGAGAACTAGCTGAGCGGTGCAACCGCCTCAGTCAGGAGGTGGCACCGCCTGAGCTCAGTCTTCGAGCTCTGGCCGGAGGTGCAACCGCCCCTGACAGGAGGTAGCACCACCTAGAGGCTTAGTCTTCGAGCTCTGCTAGGCGGTGCAACCGCTCCAGTCAGGAGGTGCAACCACCAGATCTCGGAATTCCGGGAATTGACAGCTTTGAGCTCCAAATTTGAACTGGGTTGGGGCCTATAAATACCCTACCCTTTCAGCACTGAAAGCACACAACTTGCACCGAAATCCTGATCTTGTTCTGTGATTTTTAGAGCTAAAAATTGTTATAAAGGCCAAAAGTTCTTCTCCCTCTTTTCTTCCAAGTTCTGAGCTTTAAAGAGAGGAGAGAAAATTCTGTAAGGGTTGTCTCCTAAGCCTGTCAAAAGGAGTGAAACTGTAAAAGGGTGGTTGGCCTTCGCCTATTGAAGGAAGGCCTCTAGTTGACGTCGGTGGAGGAAGCCAAAAGTGGAGTAGGTCAAGATTGACCGAACCACTCTAAATCTCGGTTTGCATTTACTTTGAGCATCTTATCTTTACTGCAAACCTCCTCAATAGCTTACTACCTTCTGTGCTTTTACGAACGTGTTTCAAAGTTCAGTGCTTTCCGAATCGGCGGTTAGAAGCAAATCAGTTTTATCATACGAACGTCGTATTTCAGTTTGTGCTTATATTCTGATTTTCATCCTAACGGCAAACTGCCTTCATATATTTACTTTAACGTCATCTCGATTGATCTTAAGTTAAAGTAATCTTAGAATTGGCTTTCACACCGAAATCGCTTTTATCGTTCGAACCGAATTTTATTGTAGAACGATTTCCACTGCACTAATTCACCCCCCCCCCCCTCTTAGTGCTCTTGATCCTAACACGTAGCACCCACAAGCGGCTTGCCTACGAGCGGTGCCCCTATTTTGGGCGATCGTCGTTGTAGGCGCACCCGCAAGCGCCGTCCGCCCTTGTGGGCAGGCTGCCCGCAGGCACCACCTGCCTTTGCGGGTGCCGTGACCACAGGCAGCGCCCCCGAGTGGGGCACCCGCGGGCTACTAGTCTCATCGGCTGACTGTTGTAGGTGCATGCGCCGGCGCTATGCTACCAGCTTGCGATTGCCGCTGTAGGCGGCTGCATGCACATAGATCGAGGGCAACAAGAGCAACAACTGTTGCTGCCCTTTCTCGCTTTTGCGTTACCGATTTTGACGTCAAAAGCTTATGTAAAACCCAACACACGTAGTTCAAAACCAATTTTTCGCATGAACAACCTAGCTCTAATACCACTGTTGGTAAATCTCTGGGGCAACATCACATACGCAACGGAAGAATAAAAACAAAATCCCAACTCCCAAAGATATGTTCGTCGTTGTGCGAAGATTGGTGTGTAAAAATTCATGAAATAGAAAACCACGTGTGAGATAGATTGTGTTACCTAGGGAGATCGTATATTCCTGAATCCCTATATATCTCTAAGAGAGGGTGAAGGAGGTCAAGCACCTCATCTCTAGCGAAGATCCACATATCAGGGCTACGATGATGCTCCTCAAAACTCAAGGCCTGCTCTGAGGTGGAGAGGGGAAGGAGAATAGGAGAAGGCAACCAAAAAGGCTCTAGCCTATGAACCACTAGTTCCCTCCTATTTATAGAGGTCCCCTATTAACTTAACTCTAATGGAACCTACCCTATCGGGTATTGGATCTCATCTAACTATCCAAGTTTCTTAGATTAGTGGATCTCTATCCAATAATCTCTTATGGGCTCTTATTAGATCATATTCATAGAATTCAATAATTCAGGGGCTTATTGGATATCTAATAAGATAGGGGCTCCGACGGATATCTCATATCTGAACCTCTACTTATCGCAATACCTACCATTTGTATGTGATCCTCTTGGCCCAATATCGAGCTAGCCATGAGTCATACTTGTCAGAACTCATTCTAGCTCAATGAATTATTATCTCCGTAATAATTCACTCGACTCATCGACTGCGGACGTACTAGGCCACTTCGTCGTAATCCCCAAATGATACAGGGGAATCAAATCCATTGGACTTGTCTGTCCTCAGTTACCGTATACCTATAGTCCCTCATCCATCTAATATCCCAGAGACTATATACTAGGCATGGTGCTGTTAGACTCATATAGTTTCCACTCGAGTCTCGCTCTAATCGAATTCTCCCGGAGAACTCTTTCTCTCTTAATCAAAAATGACCCTGGCCAGGGATTAGTCTGAGCAAGAATGCATGGAACATTCCTCTCATGATATCGAGAGTGGATGATCCTCTATATGTTAGGATCAAGAGCACTAAAAGGGGGGGTGAATTAGTGCAGCGGAAAACCTTTTACGATTAAAATAAAAGCTGTGTTCGTTCGTTAAAAGTGATTTTGGTAAGAAAGTCGATTCGTAAATCACTTTAACTTTTGTTTAAGCGAGATGCAGCAAAGATATAAATGCAGTTTGCAGTTATGATTCTAATCAGATAGTAGGCGCAAACTGAAATATGATATTAGTACGAAAAAACTGATTTACGTCTAAATGCAGATTCGTAAATCAATTGATTAAGCTAGATGCAGTTTAAGCAAGGATATGAAGGCAGTTTGCAGTTATGATAGAAATCAAGATGTAAACGCCAACAGAAATATGATGATCGTACGATGAAACTGATTTATGTCTAAACGCCGATTCGGAAAGTGCAAAGCTTGAAACCCGATCGTATATACGCAGAAAGCAGTAAGCTTTTGAGGAGGTTTGCAGTAGAGATAATATGCTCAAAATAAATGCAAACCGAGATTTAGAGTGGTTCGGTCAATCTTGACCTACTCCACTTTTGGCTTCCTCGACCGACGAGGTCACTGACGTCAACTAGAGGCCTTCCTTCAATAGGTGAAGGACAACCACCCTTTTACAGTTTCACTCCTTTTGACGGGCTTAGGAGACAACCCTTACAGAATTTTCTCTCCTCTCTTTAAAGCTCAGAACTTGGAAGAAAAGTGGAAGAAGAACTTTTGGCCTTTACAACAATTTTGAGGTCTAAAAATCACAGAACAAGATCAAGATTTCGGTGTATGTTCAGTGCTCTTTCGTTGCTGAATGGGTGGGGTATTTATAGGCCCCAACCCAGTTTAAATTTGGAGCTCAAAACTATCAATTCCCGGAATTTCGGGATTTGGCGATTGCACCTCCTGACTGGAGCGGTTGCACCGCCTAGCAGAGCTCGAAGACTGAGCCTCTGGGCGGTGCCACCTCCTGTCAGGGGTGGTTGCACCTCTTGCCAGAGCTCGAAGACCAAGCTCAGGCAGTGCCACCTCCTGACTGAGGCGGTTGCACTACTCAGCCAGTGCTCGGAGATCGAGCCCAGGCGGTGCCACCTCCTGTCAGGGGAGGTTGCACCGCCCAGTCTCGCTCGGAGACTGAGCCCAGGCTGTGCCACCTCCTAGCTGGGGCGGTTGCACCGCCCAGTCTCGCTCGGAGACTTAGCCCAGGCGGTGCCACCTCCTGGCTCGGGCAGTTCAACCGCCTGGCAGAAATCAGGGTCCGAATGGGTTGATCCATTCGGCCCAATTTGGGTTTTTCAGGGGCCCAATTGCCCCAAGATTAAGTTAATGGGATCACCTCCCATTTCCAACTTAATAATTGTGCTAACTACGATATTCCCTAAGACATTTACTGCAACTTGCTCCGGTGCGTCAATCGCTTCTTCCGGCGAGCTTCCGGCGAACTTCCGTCGATCATCCGATGAACCCTCGATGATGCTCCTACGGACTTCCGGCAAACTCCTGGACTTGCGACGATCCACTTGGCATGTTCCGATGAGCTTCTTTGGCAAGCTCATGGACTTCTCGGATTTGTTCCCGTAGAACCTCCGATGATTGTCCGAACTTCCGTCGAACTCTCGAACTCCCAACGTGATCGTTGTCTTGACTCCGGCGTAACTCCTGCTGCATGTCTTTCTTCCATTATAGTTAATCCTGCACACTTAAAACAAAACTTCGATCGAGACAATTAATCCTAAGCAATTAACCAAGTTGTTCGGCATGTCATTGGTCCCTCGACGCTTCGTCCGATTCTTCGGCGCATTGTCCTCTCTTACGGCCTATTGCCCAATCGGCCAGTTGACTCCGTAACTCTGATATCCTTGGCACAATACCCGCTCTTCTTGGCCCGATGTCCGAGTCCATGGCCCAAAGCCTTCTATCGATACGTCGACCGATCCACCGGCCCGACGTCCAATCTTCTGACATGTTCCTACTAGTCATAGGTGCCCAGCAAGCCAATCACGTGAGTAATAGCATGTGTGACTTGATACAGAATCTTTTTGCTTATTATATTTTGGCGTATATCACTTTATAACTATTGCATAAATGCATATATATATTGTGATGTCCTTGGATTTGTGCAATGGGAATCGGATCGTGATGAGATCACGATAATGAGATCGATTCACCTTTAAACACATATCCTAAATAATCCCGGTCATAGGTTACTCGAGAGGGACAACGTGATAACCGGATAGACTGGTGTGCTGTATACCCGTCCATATGATGGATGCAGCTGGTCTCATAGCTGCTCGTGTAGGGACACTAGGGATACAGTACAGGTGCTCATTGGAGAATGAGTTCACTGATTGATCCGCTTACGGAATGCTGGATGGTTGATGATGCCTTATTGTCAGACAGCGATTCCGTAGTCCTAGTGGTGTATCTGGTCCTTAGACTTGAGACACCAAGGATGTCCTGTATGAGTGCTCCACTCTTTGATACCAGACTTATAGGTTTGGCTGTCCCAGATCTAGTACAGCTGGTCATTGGGAGTGGTAGTCGACCTTACGAGGGCTATTGAGTGTCGATAGAGGATCATCCACTCTCGGCGTCATGAGAGGAATATCCCATGTGTTCTTGCTCAGACAAATCCCATGTGTTCTTGCTCAGACAAATCCCTGGCCAGGGTCATTCGGGTCGAGTAGAAACCGTATGGGTCTGACAGCACCATGCTCGATATACGGTCTCTAGGATATTAGATGGATGAGGGACTATAGGTACATGGTAACTGAGGACAGACAGGTCCAATGGATTGGATTCCCCTGTATCGTTTGGGGACTACGGCGTAGTGGCCTAGTACTTCCGTAGTCGATGAGTCGAGTGAATTATTACAGAGATAATAATTCACTGAGTTAGAAGGAGTTCTAACAGGTATGACTCACGGCCAGCTCGATATTGGGCCTAGAGGGTCACACACATATGGTAGGCATTGCGATGAGTAGAGGTTTGGATATGAGATATCCGACGGAGCCCTTGTCTTATTGGATGCAGATCCAATACCCACTAGGGAAGGACCCATTAGGGTTTGACACGGGATCTCTATAAATAGGAGGGATTCACAGCCTCATAGGCTAGAGTCTTTGCTTGCCTTTCCTATTCTCCTCTCCCTCTCCACCTCAGAGTAGGCCTGGAGTTTTGAGGAGCGTCGTCGCAACCCTGCTGTGTGGATCACCGCTAGAGAGGAGGACGCTTAACCTCCTTCACCCTCTCCTAAGGATCTACAAGGAAACAGGGATATACGATCTCCCTAGGTAACACAATCTCTATACGCAGTTTTGTGTTTTTGCGGATTTTGCGCACCAATCTTTGCACGACGACGAACATCTTTTTGGGAATCGGGGATTTTTGTTTTCTTGTTCTTCCGCTGCGCATATGATGTCGCCCCCAATGATTTCCCAACAGTTCCTCCGGCACAACATGATTTTCCTGCTTTAATTGTCTCATCCTAATCGAAGCATCCTGCGTCACTCAAAACGCAGATTAAATCATAAACATATATCAAGTAGTTTCATCATCAAAATACGAGATTCAACACTATCGACACTCAATAGCCCTCGTAAGGTTGACTACCACTCCCAATGACCTATTATGCTAGATTTGGGACATCCAAGTCTACAAGTCCGGTATCAAAGAGTGGAGTACTCATATAGGACATCCTTGGTGTCTCAAGTCTAAGGACCGGATACACCACTAGGACTACGGTATCGCTGTCTGATAATAAGGCATCATCAAGCATTTAGCATTTCGTAAACAGATCAATCAGTGAACTCATTCCTCAATAAGCATATGTATTGTATCACTAGTGTCCCCACATGAGCAATTATGAGACTAGCTGCATCCATCATATGGATGAGTATACAACACACCAATCTATCAGGTTATCTCAATGTCCCTCTCGAGTAACCTATGATCGGGATTATTTATGATATATGTTTAAAGGCGAATCGGTCTCATTATCGTGATCTCATCACGATCCGATTCCCATTGTACAGATCCAAGGACATCACAATATATATATATGCATATATGTAACCAGCAATATAAAGTGATAAATGCCAAAATATAATAAGCAAAAAGACTATGTGTCAAGTCACATGTGCCATTACTCACGTGATTAACTTGTAGGGCACATATGACTAGCATTGATATAATCTTGAAGATTGTGTCTAGGCGGTACCACCGCCAAGTCTGGGTGGTACCACCGCCAAACCCTGCTCTGAATGAGCCAAACAATAGGCTCAATTCAGCCCTGATTCAGGCCCAATTGTCCCCTAATTCAATTGGCATTGTTTCATGTCAATACCAAATCAATTGGACCTAAATTAACTCGATCTAGATAAATTATTACAAGCATGAATCCTTTGTTGTCCGGCATGTCATTGGTTCATTCGGTGCTTTGTCCGATCCTTTAGCGCATCGTCCTCTCCTTTGGCATATTGCCCAATTGGTAGGTTGTCTTCTCGCAATAACCAATCTCCTTGGCACAATGTCCGATCTTCTTGGCCCGATGTTGGAACTCATGGCATGAAGTCTTCTACCGATACATCGACTGATCCTTCGGCCCAACATCCAATCTTCTAACATGTTCACTCCGGCCCAACGTTCGATTCCTCTTGCTTTAATCAATTTACCTCTCATTGATCGAAGCTAGTCTTGCATCACTTAAATGCATATTAGATGACTAACATATCAATTGATTTCATCATAAAAATCCGAGATTCAACACAATCTTCACACAACGACGAACACATCTTCAGAAAATTTAGGGATTTTGTTTTTTATGTTCTTCCATTACGTATGTGATGGCCCCCCAAGTTTTCCCTACACTAACAACCTCGAAGATTGGGCATTTGACTTTTCTAGCTCATGGGCGGTTCCACTGCCAATTTGGCAGTGCCATCGCTTGACCCAACTTTTGGTCACTGAATGAACCTTCCTCTTACCCCAAAACATGTTAGGAACGAGTCAGCACTAAGAGGGGGGGGGGGGTGAATTAGTGCAGTGGTAAAACCGTTGGTTTAATAAAAAATCTTGGTACGATTAAAATCGATTCCGAAAATATGCTTAGATTGAAAGCGTGTTCGTAAACATATTGAAGGTAGTTTGCAGTAAATGTAAATTGCAAGAAGTAAATACAAACCAGATTTTATAGTGGTTCGGTCATCGTGACCTACATCCACTCCACCAATTCCTCTTTCGTCGAATCCATCGGCATCCACTATCGGTCTTGTTAGGATCGAGAGCACTAAGGGGGGGTGAATTAGTGCAGCGGAAATCTTACAGCGATTAAAACCAAAAGCTGCGTTCGTTCAATAAAAACTATTATGATGCAAAAGCTAATTCTCAGTTTGTATCTAAGTGCAGTTTGCGTCTAAGCGCAGTTTGCGTCTAAACACAGTTTGCGTCTAAGCGCAGTTTTGCATCTAAGCGCAGTTTGCGTCTAAACGCAGATTTACGTCTAAACTCAGATTTACGTCTAAACGTAGTTTTACGTCTAAACGCAGATTTACGTCTAAACGTAGTTTTACGTCTAAACGCAGATTTACGTCTAAACTCAGATTTACGTCTAAACGCAGTTTTACGTCTAAACGCAGATTTACGTCTAAACGCAGTTTTACGTCTAAACGCAGATTTACGTCTAAACTCAGTTTACGTCTAAAACGTCTTTACACAATTTGAGCAGTTTTACGTCTAAACGTAATTTTTACGTCTAGACGCAGTTTCAAAGGGATCTGAACTTTAGAAACTCGTTCGTAAAAGCGCAGAAGACAGTTTTGCAGAATCAAGGCGTAAACGTAAACTGCAATGTAAATATCGTACGAAAATGCTGGTTTACGTCTGAAAGCAGACTCGGACAGATCAGCACTTAAAAACTTGTTCGTGAAGGCGTAGAAGACAGTTTTGCAGAATCAAAACGTAAACGTAAACTATAATGTACGAAAACACCGATTTACGTCTGAATGCATATTCGGAAAGAACAGCACTTAGAACTTGTTCGTAAAAGCGCAGAATGCAGTAGTTATGAAGGAGGTTTGCAGTAATGATAAAGTGCTCAAAATAAACGCAAACCAGAGATTTAGAGTGGTTCGGTCAGTCTTGACCTACTCCACTTTTGGCTTCCTCCACCGACGAGGTCACCGACGTCAACTAGAGGCCTTCCTTCAATTAGGCGAAGGCCAACTGCCCTTTTACAGTTTCTCTCCTTTTGGCAGGCTCAGGAGACAACCTTTACAGACCTTTCTCTCCTCACTTTACAACTCAAAACTTGAAGAACAGAAGGAGGAGACTTAAAGGCTTTACAACACTTTTGAGCTCTTAGAATCACAGAAAAGATCAAGATTTCGGTGTAGGTCTGTATCTTTTCAGTGATGAATGGGTGGGGTATTTATAGGCCCCAACCCAGTTCAAATTTGGAGCTCAAAACGATCAAATCCCGGAATTCCGGGATCAGGCGGTTGCACCTCTTGACTGGAGAGGTTGCACCGCCTAGCAGAGCTCGAAGACCGAGCTCAGGCGGTGCCACCTCTCTGTCAGGGAGGTTGCACCGCCCAGTCTTGCTCGAAGACTGAGCTCAGGCGGTGCCACCTCCCGGCTGGGGAGGTTGCACCGCCCAGTCTCGCTGGGAGGCTTAGCCCAGGCGGTGCCACCTCCTGGCCTAGGCGGTTGCACCTCCTGGTGCAATCAGGGTCCGAATGGTTAGCTCCATTCGGCCCAATTTCAGTCTTTCAGGGGCCCAATTGCCCCAAGATTAAGCTAATGGGATCACCTCCCATTTTCCAACTTAAACAACGTGCTAACTACGATTAAATCTGAGACAATTTCTGCAGCTTTGCTTCGGTGCGTCAATCGCTCCTTCCGCCGAGTTTCCGGCGAACTTCCGTCGATCATCCGATGAACCCTCGGTGATGCTCCTGCGGACTTCTGGCAAACTCCTGGACTTTGCGACGATCCACTTGGCAAGTTCCGATGAGCTTCGCTTGGCAAGCTTCTGGACTTCTCGGATCTGTTCTCGCAGAACCTCCGACGACCGTCCGAACTTCCGTCGAACTCTCGAACTCCCAACATGATCATGAACTTGACTCCGGCGCAACTCCTGCTGCTTGTCTAACTTTCATCGTAGTTAATCCTGCACACTTATCTCAAACACATAGATTAGACAACAAATGACAATTGACTTCATCATCAAAATCCGAGATTCAACAATCTCCCCCTTTTTGATGATGACAATCAATTGATAATGGAGTTATCCTTAACTCCCCCTGTCTATATGCCATAGTTGAGATAAGTCAACCTTGAATTCAAGACCTGAGAATTCAAGTGACGTATTGATAAGTTAGATCAGTTAAACTTATCAATACTCCCATCATGATACTCATCATGATGTATCTCTTCAAGGATGATGTCAAGGCTTGACATACATCATCAAGTTTGTATGATTGTGTTTGTAACTATTCATCATGTAGTTTGAACATTATCATATAAAGCTGTGAAGCA
Organism: Musa acuminata AAA Group; assembly: GCF_036884655.1. Lineage (NCBI taxonomy): Eukaryota > Viridiplantae > Streptophyta > Magnoliopsida > Zingiberales > Musaceae > Musa > Musa acuminata. The sequence goes on along the minus strand of NC_088330.1, from coordinate 21,001,178 downwards.
CTATTACATGATGCACACATTTGAAATATTCTAGCAAGTTTTGCATTTTCTTCACATGATAAGATATCAACTTAAGGCATAATGCAAACTTTAGTACATGTTCATATATCTCTTGGTGATGCAAGGATGGCATAATCATAGCAGTGTGTTTATAGCATCACTCATAGTATTTCTAATCATGGCAGTGTTTATCAATTCATATATCTCCCCCTTTGTCATCAACAAAAAGCATAGTAATTATGATACCAGGAAAATAATAATAGCAAGCTTATAGAGAAATTTTACATAGATTGCTTTAAATACTTCTTCCCCTTTTTGTTATAATCCATTGTCTATGTAAAGATTTTGCAGGATGGAATACATACACATGTATCACTTAATCAAATCTATTTCAGAAACTTATTTTTCATGAAAGTGTACGAGAAAATCTGGTGTATAGCATTCAAAAAATAAGATGCATTCGGACAAGATTTTGTTGCAGATTTTCACATATAATCATAGAAACATGGCAATCAAGTGGTTTGATCATTCAATATAGTCCGAAAAATAATTTTAACAAATTTATCTATTCGGACACATCAACATTCCTAATTCTGAATCAAAGCACAAGGTTTTCAAAACTTTTAGTTTCAAAGCACTACATTCTTAATTTGGACACATCACATACCAAACAGTAATGATACCATAAAAATCTGAGATAACTTTTACCACAATGTGCAAGATATATGTTTACCACGATAGATGTTTACAGCCAGCACATCAGAAGTGAGTAACATAAGAAGTTTACAACAACAACAGGTGTTCAACAAGTTCATTGATGAGGTGGAAAATTAAAGTGCCTAAACAAGGAGTCAAATTGACTATGAATTTGCTGCAGCTCAGATAGGATTTGATCTTGTCGTTGTTCAATCCGTTCTTGTCTCTGTTTGAATCGATCCATTCGAATCCCAATTTCTTCGATGGATGTATGAGTTTGCTCAACTGGATGTGTTTCCTCAAAGGGAAGGGTCGGAGGAGATTGGGTACCCCTAAATACTGGTGTTTCCGGTTCTGGTTCAGGTTGAGGGTGATCAGTCCTTCTAGGGATTCTAACCCAGTTACCGTTTCTATAGTAACATCTTAGTCGGTGAAGTAGATTTTTGTTTATTATGCTGAATCGATCTACTTTCATTACTTCTTCTTCTGGTGGTATTAGAATGTCATAAGCTTTCATTATTCTTGTGATTATACCACCATATGGGAGCATCATATCTTTCTTAGATAATTCTAACATATTTTGTTGAATAAGATAACCAAGACAGATGTCATGTCCCTTCATGATTGAGTACATAGTTCCTAATTCTAATTGACTTATTTCATCATGATGGTATTGTTTAGGAAGAATTATACTAGTCATGATATAATGAAGTATCTTAGTGTTCAAAGGCAATAAATGTTCACAACTTTTAGGAACTAATGCTATGTTAGGATTGGCAAAGATTGTTCCTAAGGCTTCAACATAGGATGTTCCAATACTTTCATCATCCCATGATCCTCTAAAGTAAAGTCCTATGCTTTTTATGGGAATGCCTATTATATCACAAATGAACCTATCAGTGATTGTGATGTGTTGTCCTAAAAGATAGGTGGACATCCTTTCTTCATCATCTATTTGTATGTTATTGTAAAATAATCTAACTAGCCTAGGAAAGATGGGTTCGTTAATCTGCAAGATTGGAAGTAGATCTAGGTTTGCAAACCATTGGATAGTCTCTAAGTCTCTTAGTTCATTTAGATCTACGTATTTTCCCTTACTGATACATCTAAGTTCGAAAGAGGGAAATTTTTCAGCATGGTATTTTGAATCGAAAAGAGTGAAATCAAACTCTTCTATTAATCTCCTCTTTCCCTTGTCCCTTGAGGATCTTCTAGATCCCATAACTACTGCTGTTCAGAGGGATGATGATGAGCAAGAATAAATGAAGAGCAAAACATAATTTAAGGGCTTCTTAGAGAGTACCTTTGTGAAATCTTCAAGAGAAGGAAGGATTCTTGATGTTTTGCTCCGAAATGGAAGATATTTGGACGGCTTAGAGGAGTGAAATGAGAATGGAGGAGACTTGGAAGAGTAGAGGAGGAAATGGGAGTGAGTTGGGGTCGGTTTCACCGCCGGCCCTAGTGTGGGTTTAAAAAGGCAGAGTTGCGGGCGGTTGCACCTCTGGCTGGAGCGGTGCAACCTCTGGCAACCCGTGGTAGCTGGAGGTGCCACCGCCAGCTGGAGAGGTGCCACCGCCTGCAGCCAGTGAGCACCTAATATGATTTGATCAGGGAGCCTTTGCCTTGAGGAGAGTTTCAGAGCAATTAATGTTTGTTACGTGATTTCGTATGAGTTTTTATTTAAGGAAGAAGCTCTTGTACGATCAAGATAGATCTTTTAACGTGCATATGTCATACGTATGTTGATTGTTTGTTTGGTATCCCTTTTAAGATCATGACATATTTAGTTTCTTCATGATACAAGAACTAATTCGTAGATGATAGTGTTAACGGGTTTGAAGATCAAGGGGATATGTGAATTTGGATATCATATGTTTCTAATAAGGTTGTATCCAAATCGTATTTGTGATTTCATAACTTCCACTTGTTACTTAAGCGTTGCGAGTTCCTTTTTGATTCTTAGTTTATAACCATCGAGAGTCAAGGAGCAGAATATTATTTCTTGCTCCGGCCTAAAATTTTAATGTTTTTATAGGAAGGGATGATTTTTAGGAACCCATTTGCTTTTGGGTGCCTCATAAATAGATCTACATTTCTTATCATGTTGCATAGAATTTGTCATGGTTCCTTTAGGAACCCAAATCAATTTGTTTGGACTTATTTTCTTGAATGGACAACAATGTGTCTTGTGTCCAGATTTGCAACAGAAGTTACACTTGGTTTGGTGTTGAACATGTAAGATGGAGCCTTTTATGAAGGTGGTTGGATTTTGGTGAGGACTTCTCACAAATCCAATTCCACTCCTTTTGGGAACGTGACCCTTGTTTGTAAGGATCATGTTCAATGACTTGCTACCAACCTCGAATTTCTTCAAGGTGTCCTTAAGTAGCAAGTTTTCTTTTTGGAGAGTTTCTAGATCATGACATTTTATGCATGGGCTTAAACTATCATGATGTTCAGCATTTAACTTATCGAAATTACAAATAAGACTATCATGCTCCTTTTTTAGCAATTTGTATTTACTACTAATAATCTTATACTCATCAAACAATTCATGGAAAGCATTTAATAATTCATCGAAAGATAAATCTGTATCTATTGAATTTGTTACCTCATCTTCGATGGCCATTAAGGCGTAATGAGCAACTTGCTCGGTGTTGGACTCCTCTTCTTCGGATGCGCTTGAGTCATCCCATGTTGCTTGAAGCGCTTTTTTCTTTGATGTTCTCTTCTTGACTTGGGGACAATCACTCTTGTAGTGTCCTGGCTTTTTGCATTCATAGCAGATTACTTGGTCCTTCTTGGGTTCAAGTTTATTTTTTGCATCATTCTTAAACTTGTTTCTTTTAAAGAACTTTTTAAACTTTCTTGTTAGAAGTGCCAAGTCATCATCACAGTCCTCATCACTTGAGTTTTCTCTCAAGTGGCATTCAGAAGTTTTGAGTGCCATATCCTTCCTGTTCTTTGGAAGGATGTCTTCTTGCTCTTCATGAGCTTTACAAGTCATTTTGTAGGTCATTAATGACCCGATTAGTTCTTCAAGAGGGAAATTTCGTAAATCTTTTGCCTCTTGAATAGCAGTGACTTTAGGATCCCAACTCTTAGGAAGGGATCTTAGTATTTTGTTAACAAGCTCAAAATCCGAAAAGCTCTTTCCGAGTCCTTTTAGACCGTTGACTACATCCGTGAAACGGGTAAACATGTCGCCAATGGTTTCACTCGGTTTCATGCGGAAAAGTTCAAAAGAATGTAACAACAAATTGATTTTTGACTCTTTTACTCTACTTGTGCCCTCATGGGTCACTTCGAGTGTGTGCCAAATATCAAATGCAGTTTCACAAGTTGAAACACGGTTAAACTCATTTTTATCAAGTGCACAAAATAAGGCATTCATAGCATTTGCATTAAGAGCGAAAGCCTTCTTCTCCAAATCATTCCAATCGATCATCGGAAGAGAAGACTTCGAAAATCCATTTTCGACAAGATTCCATAGTTCAAAATCCATAGAAATAAGAAAGATCCTCATTCAGGTCTTCCAGTAGGTGTAGTCCGTCCCACTGAACATGGGTGGACGCGTAATAGAATGCCCCTCTTGGTTTCCGGCGTATGCCATTTCTCTTTGGGTTTTAATCCGTTAGAGAGTTAACCTTGCTCTGATACCAATTGTTAGGATCGAGAGCACTAAGAGGGGGGGTGAATTAGTGCAGCGGAAATCTTACAGCGATTAAAACCAAAAGCTGCGTTCGTTCAATAAAAACTATTATGATGCAAAAGCTAATTCTCAGTTTGTATCTAAGTGCAGTTTGCGTCTAAGCGCAGATTGCGTCTAAGCGCAGTTTGCGTCTAAACACAGTTTGCGTCTAAGCGCAGTTTTGCGTCTAAGCGCAGTTTGCGTCTAAACGCAGATTTACGTCTAAACTCAGATTTACGTCTAAACGTAGTTTTACGTCTAAACGCAGATTTACGTCTAAACGCAGTTTTACGTCTAAACGCAGATTTACGTCTAAACTCAGATTTACGTCTAAACGCAGATTTACGTCTAAACGCAGTTTTACGTCTAAACGCAGATTTACGTCTAAACGCAGTTTTACGTCTAAACGCAGATTTACGTCTAAACTCAGTTTACGTCTAAAACGTCTTTACACAGTTTGAGCAGTTTTACGTCTAAACGTAATTTTTACGTCTAGACGCAGTTTCAAAGGGATCTGAACTTTAGAAACTCGTTCGTAAAAGCGCAGAAGACAGTTTTGCAGAATCAAGGCGTAAACGTAAACTGCAATGTAAATATCGTACAAAAACGCTGGTTTACGTCTGAAAGCAGACTCGGACAGATCAGCACTTAAAAACTTGTTCGCGAAGGCGTTGAAGACAGTTTTGCAGAATCAAAACGTAAACGTAAACTGTAATGTACGAAAACACCGATTTACGTCTGAATGCAGATTCGGAAAGAACAGCACTTAGAACTTGTTCGTAAAAGCGCAGAATGCAGTAGTTATGAAGGAGGTTTGCAGTAATGATAAAGTGCTCAAAATAAACGCAAACCAGAGATTTAGAGTGGTTCGGTCAGTCTTGACCTACTCCACTTTTGGCTTCCTCCACCGACGAGGTCACCGACGTCAACTAGAGGCCTTCCTTCAATTAGGCGAAGGCCAACTGCCCTTTTACAGTTTCTCTCCTTTTGGCAGGCTCAGGAGACAACCTTTACAGACCTTTCTCTCCTCACTTTACAACTCAAAACTTGAAGAATAGAAGGAGGAGACTTAAAGGCTTTACAACACTTTTGAGCTCTTAGAATCACAGAAAAGATCAAGATTCGGTGTAGGTCTGTATCTTTTCAGTGCTGAATGGGTGGGGTATTTATAGGCCCCAACCCAGTTCAAATTTGGAGCTCAAAACGATCAAATCCCGGAATTCCGGGATCAGGCGGTTGCACCTCTTGACTGGAGAGGTTGCACCGCCTGGCAGAGCTCGAAGACCGAGCTCAGGCGGTGCCACCTCTCTGTCAGGGAGGTTGCACCGCCCAGTCTTGCTCGAAGACTGAGCTCAGGCGGTGCCACCTCTCTGTCAGGGAGGTTGCACCGCCCAGTCTTGCTCGAAGACTGAGCTCAGGCGGTGCCACCTCCCGGCTGGGGAGGTTGCACCGCCCAGTCTCGCTGGGAGGCTTAGCCCAGGCGGTGCCACCTCCTGGCCTAGGCGGTTGCACCTCCTGGTGTAATCATGGTCCGAATGGTTAGCTCCATTCGGCCCAATTTCAGTCTTTCAAGGGCCCAATTGCCCCAAGATTAAGCTAATGGGATCACCTCCCATTTTCCAACTTAATCAACGTGCTAACTACGATTAAATCTGAGACAATTTCTGCAGCTTTGCTTCGGTGCGTCAATCGCTCCTTCCGGCGAGTTTCCGGCGAACTTCCGTCGATCATCCGATGAACCCTCGGTGATGCTCCTGCGGACTTCCGGCAAACTCCTGGACTTTGCGACGATCCACTTGGCAAGTTCCGACGAGCTTCGCTTGGCAAGCTTCTGGACTTCTCGGATCTGTTCTCGCAGAACCTCCGACGACCGTCCGAACTTCCGTCGAACTCTCGAACTCCCAACGTGATCATGAACTTGACTCCGGCGCAACTCCTGCTGCTTGTCTAACTTTCATCGTAGTTAATCCTGCACACTTATCTCAAACACATAGATTAGACAACAAATGACAATTGACTTCATCATCAAAATCCGAGATTCAATAGGTCTTTCTTCAATAGGCGAAGACCAAGCACCTTTTACAACTCGATTCTCCTTTTACCGGGTTTAGGAGATAACCCTTACACCCCCACTCACTCCTCTCTCAAACTATTCTAACATTTAGAACTTTGAAAGGAGATTACACAAGATTATACCAGCGTTTCTTTCTTTTTCACTCTCAAGTCTTGTGTGTATCTTAACCAGGGATGAGAGAGGTATTTATAGGCTTGAAGTTGATTCAAACTTGGAGCCTAAAAATATCTCATCTCGGGTTTCCTGGGTACGAGTGGTACCACCTAAAAATATTACTTTACAACATGCATAATCACCAAATCATCATTTATTTTAAAGATGTGCATGATTGTAAATTTTGCAAGTTTATAGTTTTGCTTCTTAAGATAGGCAAGCTAGCAATTTTTGGTGATGTTCAAGATAGCAAGCTCTTTCTTCTCTTTTGAGAAGTACGATTTTTGCTTCCTTTGCAAAGTGCAAGCTAGCAAAATTTTACATTATTTTACAATATGCAAGCTAGCAATTTGGCAAGTGTTACTTCTCTTTGAAGTACGAAGGCTAACAATTTTTTTTAAAAATAATACAAGATAACAAGCCAGCAAGATACAATGTTTTACATGAAGCAAGCTAACAAGTCTTTCATCTTTTTACGATATATACGTTTGTAATTTTTACTTCTCTTTAGATGTGCAAGCAAGCAAGCAAGTTTTTCTCCTTATAATTTGTGAGCTAGCAAATTTTACACATATGAAAGTTGGCAAGATTTTTTCATCTTTTAAGATGAGCAAGCTTTTTGCTTCTTCTTGAAGGATGCAAGCTAGCAAAATTTGCTCCCCCTATGTCATTGTCAAATAGAAGTGAAGAATACAATATTATAATTCCTTTCCCTTTTTATCAATCTTCACATCATGACAAAGGTAAAGTATCAACCTTATTTCAATATGTTTGTGCATCATTATAGTTTCAATTTATAACATGTATAATTTTAAAACATTACATATCATCCTTACTCTATGTTGTTAGGATCAAGAGCGGTACTAAGAGGGGGGGAGGGGTAAATTAGTGCAATGGATAAAAATGTCGGTTTCGGAAAATCCTTTCATATGATAAAATAGAACTCAGAAATGCTTAACTTTGAAAGTGAAGTAAGAGCGTATTGAAGGCAGTTTGTAGTTAATGTAAATTGCAAGGAGTAAATGCAAACCAGAGAACACGCCAATTTTATAGTGGTTCGGTCGTCATGACCTACATCCACTTCGCCGATTCCTCTTCCGTCGAGGCCACCGGCATCCACATTGGTCTTCCTTTAATAGGCAAAGACCAATCACCTTTTACAACTCGATTCTTCTTTTACCGGGTTTAGAAGATAATCCTTATACTCCCACTTACTCCTCTCTCAAACTATTCTAACACTTAGAACTTTTGAGAGGAGTTCACACAAGATTGCAGCAACGTTTCTTTCTATTTTTACTCTCAAGTCTTGTGTCTCTTAACCAAGGATGAGAGGGGTATTTATAGGCTTCAAGTTGATTCAAACTTGGAGCCTAAAAACATCTAATCTTGGGTTTCCTGGGTCTGAGCAGTACCACCGCCTGTGTTAGGTGGTACCACCGCTAGTGTCAGTCTGACATTGACACTGCATTGGGCGGTACCATCGCCCAGTCTGGCGGTACCACCGCCTGACACTGGGTGGTACCACTGCCTATAGCCTCTCGGAGGCTATGTTAGGGTGGTACCACCACCCAGACCGGTGGTACCATCGCTTGACATAGTCTTAGAGATTGTGCCACGACGGTGTCACCTCCTATGGCACTGTTTGGGCCTTTTCATTGGGCCCAACATAGTTCTTACATGGGCCCAATTGGCCCATAATTGGGTTGGCCCAATTTCAAACCTAATTACGTGCTAACTACGAAATCTAAGACATACTTAAGCTAAATAAGTCCATAAGTCTTGGTTTCTTCCAGTGAGCTTCCGACGATCTTCCGGTGAACTTCTGGCGATCTCTTGGCAAGCTCCTGGACTTCACGACAATCTTCTTGGTGAGTTCTGACGAGCTTCTTTGGCAAGTTCCGAGACTTGTCGACTAGTTTCGACAGAACTTCCGACGAACGTCCGAACTTCCGACGAACTCTCGAACTCTCGAACTCCCAACAAAATCACATCCTTGACTCCGGGACATCATTTTGCTTCATGCTTTGCTATCGTAGTTAATCTTACACATATAAAACATATTTCGATCTAGACAATTAATACTAAGCATTAATCATGTTGTCCGGCATGTCATTGGTCTCTCGACGCTTCGTCCGATTCATCGGCGCATTATCCTCTCTTACAGCCTATCGCCCAATCGGCTAGTTGACTCTGCAACTCCAATATCCTTAGCGCAATATCCGCTCTTCTTGGCCTGATGCTCGAATCCATAGCCCAAAGCCTTCTGTCAATACATCAACCGATCCTTCGGCCCGACGTCTAATCTTCTAACATGTTTTCCTCCGGCCCAAAATAATTCTTCCTTCTTTAATTGTCTCTCCCAGATTGAAGCATCCTGCGTCACTTAAAATATAGATTAAATCATAAACACTTATCAATTGGTTTCATTATCAAAATCTGAGATTCAACAATCTCCTCCTTTTTTATGATGACAACCAATTGATGGCGGAGTTAACCTTAACTCCCGGAGTTTAAACAAACTCCCCCTATCAATATGCCACATTGATAGAACTCTTGAATTCAAAAATCCAAGCAAACATATTTTCATGATTAAAAGCATGCATAACATCAACATACTTCTCCCCCTTTGTCATCAACAAAAAGGAGAAGTGTAACTTTCATTTTTTTGAGATACAAGTTCAATACATTGCATTATAAATCTCCAGTTTTATCATCATGTAAGCTAGAAATTTTTAAAATTTTAGAACATGCAAGCTAGTTATTTTTGCTTTCTTTTACAATGTGCAAGTTATAAGTTTTGCTTCTTGAGATAAGCAATTTAGTGATGTTCAAGATAGCAAGCTCTTTCTTCTCTTTTGAGAAGTGTCATTTTTTCTTCTTTTGCAAAGTGCAAGCTAGCAAAATTGTACATTATTTTACAATATGCAAGCTAGCAATTTGGCAAGTGTTACTTCTCTTTGAAGTATGAAGGCTAGCAAATTTTTGAAAAATAATGCAAGATATAATGTTTTACATGAAGCAAGCTACATGAAGTATGTTTGCATCTTCGCTTTAAATGTGCAAGCAAGCAAGCAAGTTTTTGCATCTTCTTGACTTGTGCAAACTAGCTAGCAAGCCAGCTATCTCCCTCTTTGTCATTGTCAAAAGGAAGGGAAGAATACAATTTTGTAATTCTTTTCCCTTTACCGAAATTTCCAAATCATGACAAAAGTAAAGTATTAATCTTATTTGTGTATCATTATATTTTTAAATTAAAATATGCATAATTTTAAAACCTTACATTTGTATCCTTACTTCATGCATGACACAAATAAATCAGTCACTATGGGCATATCATACATGATATTCAAGCATTCATAATACATCATTTTGGCAATAAATCATAGCATTTCAAATCATGATGGTATATAAATATCAAATTATATTACATCCTATCATCATAACTTCTCATTTGTTTGCATCAACATAAATTCATAAGTATTTCATGCATAATTTCATATCATCAAAAAAAATATCAAGAGATTTTTGGTGATGAGATATACAAATCATGAAGACAAATTGTGAATATCAAGAGACATATTATGATTCGTTTTCGATAACTCAAATGGCAAAAAGAAAGAATCATAGTAGACAATCTTGATTTATAAAAAGAATTTTCAAGTTATAAATCATGAGAAATCAAGATCATGATTTCGATAAAATCCATTAAATTTAAATAATTTTCATAATCCATGAGATTCACAAAAGCATAATATGCATGGATTTATTAATGAAAAATCAAAATCAATTTCATGGTTCAAAAATTCATAACATAGGAATTGTAAAATTATCAAGAAATGTATTCCCCTTTTATTTCATACAAGCATGCCTTTGCTAAATAAAAACATTCATCATCGTTTTAAAACCAAAAAATTAAATTTCATCATGACAAGGATCAATAAGCCATAAATCATAAAAAATATCATGCATAATTTCGAAATATAAACTCATTAAGCATGATATCAAATCTCTTAATATTTTTATTAAGACATTAATTATGGCTTCATTGAACATAATGTCGAATGATTCTTAAAGATATCTAATCTTCTTTAGTTTTAATTTGTATGATTGACTTTATATTAGCAAGGCCAAATATTTGTTCTTATATCAAAACCATGCATCATGTTTAAAATCAAAAACCAAGGACAAGATTCATCACAAAAATCATCAAGCCTCCCATACAAAAGCTATCATGAATAACTTCAAAATCTCATGCATAGAATTAAGTCATCAAGTATTTTGTATCAAAACTTTTATTAAAAACAACAAGCATGATTTCATTGAGCGTTTTCAATCAAAGTTGGAAATCAATATGATACACATCATTGTTTCTTTAGACAAAAGATTTGATTTATCTTTTTATGTGATTGATTTTATATAAGTATGCTCAAATTTTTCATATGAAAGTCATCCAACAAAACTCGAAAAGCAATACAAAATCATCACAATACACATAATTGTTTATACCATACAAGAAATTAATCACTAGATTTAATTCTAACATTTTATTCATTTATCATAAAAGATACAATTTTCATGATCATTTTCAAAATTACTAGAATGATAAGCATGATCCTAATTTTTTACCATTTTCATTATATTATTTAAACATATAATTTTCAAGAAAAATAATAAACTAAATTAAAAATAACTTATTAAAAGCATCATGTAATTTCGAAATAAATTAAGGCATTTTGATTACCTCATCATCGAAAGCTGTTAAGGCATAGTTTGCCACCTCACCTTTGTTGATTTTCTCCTCGTCTTCGGATGAGCTCGATTTATACTAATTTATGTTATTCTTCTTGCGTTCATAGCAAATAGTTACATTCTTTTTATTCTTTAATTTTCGTTTAATGAACTTTTTAAATTCCATAGTGAGGAGTTCAAGTTCAACATCACTTTAGCTTATGCTCGAGTGGTCTTCGATTGTTCTTAGTCTGAAATCCTTCCTGTCCTTTGGAAGGTGGTTCTCAAGTTCTTCACGTGCATTGCACGTCATTTTATAGGTCATTAAAGACCCTATTAGTTCTTTAATCGGAAAGGTATTCAATTTTTTTTATTCTTAAATTATCGTTACTTTTGAATCTCAATTCTTATTAAGAAAACATAAAATTTTGTTTATAAGTTCAAAATCCGAAAAACTTCTACGAAGTGCTTTTAAACCATTGACGACATCTGTAAAACGGGTGTACATGTCTCCAATGGTTTCACTTGGTTTCATATGAAATAGTTCAAAATTATACATTAAAAGATTGATCTTCGAATCTTTTACTCTATTTGTGTCTTCGTGTGTCATTTTGAGAGTGTGCTAAATATCAAAAGTGGTTTCGCAAGTAGAAACCAAATTAAACTCAGTTTTATCTAAGGCGCAAAATAGGGCATTCATAGCCTGTGCATTTAGAGAAAAAGTCTTCATCTCCAAATCATTCCAATGGTTCATTGGAACAAAAGACCTTCGAAAACCGTTTTTAATAATATTCCATAAATTTAAATCCAACGAAAGCAAAAAAACTCTCATTCGAGTTTTTCAGTATGTGTAGTCCGTCCCATTGAACAAGGGAGGACGAATGATAGAGTGCCCCTCTTGAAAGCTGAAAAGAGCCATTTCTCTTGGGTGTTAAACCAAATGAGAAATACAAGGTTCTAATACCAATTGTTAGGATCAAGAGCGGCACTAAGAGGAGGGGGGGGGGGAGTGAATTAGTACAGCGGATAAAAACATCGATTTAAAAACTTTGTTGCGATAAAATCGAACTCAGAAATGCTTAACTTTGAAAGCGAAGTAAGAGCGTATTGAAGGTAGTTTGCAGTTAATGTAAATTGTAAGAAGTAAATGCAAACCAGAGAACACGCTAATTTTATAGTGGTTCGGTCGTCATAACCTACATCCACTCCGCCGATTCCTCTACCGTCGAGGCCATCGGCATCCACTATCGGTCTTCCTTCAATAGGCGAAGACCAACCACCTTTTACAACTTGATTCTCCCTTTACTAGATTTAGGAGATAACCCTTACACCCCCACTTACTCCTCTCTCAAACTATTCTAACACTTTGAAATTTTGAGAGGAGTTCACACAAGATTGCAACAGCGTTTCTTTCTATTTTTACTCTCAAGTCTTGTGTCTCTTAACCAGGGATGAGAGGGGTATTTACAGGCTTCAAATTGATTCAAACTTGGAGCCTAAAAACATCTCATCCCAGGTTTCCTGGGTCCGGGCGGTACCACCGCCTGTGCTGGGCGGTACCACCGCTAGTGTCAGTCTGACACTAACACTACACTAGTTGGTACCACCGCCCAGTTTGGCGGTACCATCGCTTGACATTAGGCGGTACTGTTAGAACCCTTGCAGATTCTAAACTTGGGGTTGATCTTTTTAGGGGATCGACCTCCTTGAAACTCTATAGGGGTTCCTCCCTCCAAGTTGTTGCTCAAAGGCTACTGAAAAGATTCATCTCTTGCTTATGAAAAGAGGACGAATACATGACTATTTATAGGGCTTCGAAACCCTAACTCCTAATAGGACTCCTGCTTAATACTCCTACTTCTAACCAACTCCTAATAGGACTCCTACTCAAGACTCCTATTCCTTTACAAATCCTTATTCTTCTCTAAGAAACAACCTCTAACCCTAGCCGGCCTCTTCACCTCTTTAATAGGGGTCATCTTAGGTAGGTTTTACATGAATGTCCCTCTCAATTAGGACTCTCCTAGTTAGAGTCCTAACAGACCCGCCCTCTTCAAATCAGCCTTGTCCTCGAGGCTAACGATTCATGAATTTTGGGAATTTGATCTTCAAGTCGTCATAGTTCTCCCAAGTGGCATCTTCTGTTAGTAGGTTCACCCATTGTATTAGCACTTTAGTAGTGGGTCATCGTCATCGAGTCACGATTCGTCGATCAATAATGGTACTTGGCTGGGTCTGGAGTTCTCCTTGGATAGTCATATTTGGCATGTGGCTTTGGGCTGTCTCCAAGCACCTATTTACAACTTCTGTCTGGCTATCGATTTGTGGGTTATATGTCATACTCCTTTTCAATTTAGTACCCTGCATATAGAATAACTTTGTCCAAAATCTGCTCGTGAAGATGCAAGTAGAATTTATCATAAGCTCAATGCGTCCCTTATAGTGTAATTTTTTTGAGTCCCAATTGTAATGAGCCACGGAGCTTGGTGCTTCCTCTAAATTTTTTATAATCTTACTAGTCTCTGAATCTTCCTGCCATTCCATCTTAATATCCTCAAGAAAGTCGCTGGTCAAAAGTGAAACGGCTGAAACTTTAGCTTGCTCGGGTAGTTGTGAAAGCGCATCTGCAAGAATATTCTCTTTCCCCTTTTTGTAACTTATTTCATAATCAAATCCAAGAAGTTTTGTTACCCATTTTTGCTGCTCAGGAGATAATATCATTCGCTCCAAAAAGTACTTGAGGCTTTTATGGTCGGTTTTAATTTGAAATCGTCGACCAATCAAGTAGGGTCTCCACCTCGTTGCTGCTGCGCACAATGGCGAGCATCTCCTTATCATATATTGACTTATTTTGATGGGAGGGAGATAATGTCTTACTAGTGTATGTGAGTGGTCGACCATCTTGCATGAGAATGGCTCCAATTCCGACTCCAGATGCGTCGGCCTCAATAATGAAGGGTCGGTTGAAATCTGGTAGTGTTAGCACTGGCGTCGTCGTCATGGCTGCCTTAAGTTTGTCGAAGGAAGTGGAGGCTCTGTCCAACCATTGGAAGATATCTTTTTCCAGTAAGGAAGTAAGTGGTGCATTGATCTTTCCATAGTTTTTCATGAACTTGCGGTAGTAGCCTGTTAAACCCAGAAAGCCATGTAGCAATTTTATGTTTCTGGGGGTCGGCAAGTTTTGCATTGCTCCAATTTTGAAGGGGTCCACTGCCACACCTTCCTCTGATATGATATGCCTAAGATATTCCACCTTCTATTAAAGAAAGCAAAATTTTGTAGTAGTTGTTGTGTTTTCAAAAGGTGGTTTTCGGTATGTCTTCTTCGCACGCTCGTATTTGATGATACCCGGATCAAAGGTCCAGCTTTGTGAAGATTTGTGCTCCCTTTCATCTAGCAATTAATCTACTATTGGAATCAGGTATTTTTTCTTGATGGTTATGCCATTGAGAGCTCGGTAATCAACACATATTCGCCTTGTTCCGTCCTTCTTGCGTACAAGTAGCACCGGTAAAGAGTAGAGGTTGCAACTTGGCCGAATAACTCTTGTTTCAAACATCTCTTTTACAATCCTTTCTATTTCATCCTTCTGGAGATGTGGATACTGATATGGCTGAGCATTTGCTGAAGATTTGCTTGGAAGAATCGTTATACAATGATCATGCCGACGGGTAAGAGGTAGGTTGCGCGGTTCGTCAAATATATTTAAAAATTCATCAAGCAAAGGAAGTAGATTTGGATCTTTAAATTCTATTGGCTCTCCCTTAGTTTGCTGCTCAAGTTGTACCAAAAATCCACTGCATGCTTTAGCAATTTTATGTTTCTGGGGGTCGGCAAGTTTTGCATTGCTCCAATTTTGAAGGGGTCTACTGCCACACCTTCCTCTGATATGATATGCCCAAGATATTCCACCTTCTTTTGAAGAAAGCAAAAATTTATAGTGGTTGTTATGTGTTCAAAAGGTGGTTTTCGGTATGTCTTCTTCACATACTCGTATTTGATAATACCCGGATTGAAGGTCCAGCTTTGTGAAGATTTGTGCTCCCTTTCATCTAGCAACTCATCTACTACTGGAATAAGGTATTTATCCTTGATGGTTATGCCATTGAGAGCTCGGTAATCAACACATAATCGCCATATTCCATCCTTCTTTCATATGAGGAGCACCGGTGAAGAGTAGGGGCTGCAACATGGCCGAATAACTCCTGTTTTGAGCATCTCTTTTACAATCCTTTCTATTTCATCCTTCTGGAGATGTGGATACTGATATGTCTGAGCATTTGCTGAAGATTTACCTAGAAGAATCGTTATACAATGATCATGCCAACAGGTAAGAGGTAGGTTGCGCTGTTCGTCAAATATATCTAAAAATTTAGCAAGCAAAGGAAGTAGATTTGGATCTTCAAATTTTGTTGGCTCTCCCTTAGTTTGCTGCTCAAGTTGTACCAAAAATCCACTGCATGCTTTATGCAAAACTTTCTCCATTTGTTGTGTGCAAATCGTTGTTATGTCGCCCCCACATTTCCCGTGCAATGTCACCTATTTCTCCTTGCTGTAAAATTTCATAATTAGTTTCATTAAATTTCAGGAAATATCACCTAATGTCATCAACCATTTAATTCTGAGCATGGCCTCATGATTATTAAGAGGGAGAATGAAGAAATCTGCAATTATCTCTTGGTCCTGCAGCAATAGTTTTTCCTGCGGGCGCCTACGATCACAATTCAAAATTCGTCCGTCGGTGACCTTAATATCAAATCTACAGCGATTCTCGATAGATAATGCTATCCGAATAGCAAGCTTACTATTTAGGAAGTTAGTAGTACTGCCCGTGTCGATGAGAACAGTGATCGGTTGTTGTTTGAGAAGGCCTCCAACTTTCATCGTTTACGGGTTTGAGTAGCCGGCTAGTGCGTGTACTGTAATGTCAGTTTCTTCTGCATCTTCTTTATGTTCAAGGTTCTCTTCTGAATGTTTAATGACCTCTTCTTCTATTGGTTCAATCATAAGAAGTCTCTCTTTCATCGTTTGCGGGTTTGAGTAGCCAGCTAGTGTGTGTACTGTAACATCGGTTGGTTGTGGCTCTTCTTCCTCATCTTCTTCGTTATGTTTAAGGCTCTCTTTTGAATGCTCAATGACCTCTTCTTCTACTGGTTCAATCACAAGAAGTCTCCCTGTTCTACAGCAATGCTTGTAACTCCACGGCTCGTCGCAATGCCAACATAACCGCTTCGCAGATTGCTCCCGAAGCTCTTCTCTTGTCAACTTCTTTGGTGCAGGGACTCGATCGACAGTAGGGGGGGCTGAGGGCTTTAGTATTTCTGGTTGAGGAGCAACTCTAGTCCTCCAAGCTTCATGATTCAATTGCTCCTCTTGATGTCGTGCGAAAGAGATGGCTACCATAAGCGTGTACGGTTGTCGCGCTTTAACTTCTCCCCGGATCTCTGGTTTCAGGCCCTCAATGAAGGTTGTCAATAGCTATTTTTGAGACCAATCATGAGTTTGATTAGATAACCTTTCAAACCTGGTTTGGTACTCCTGAATGGTGGAGGTTTGTCGGATCTTTGCTAATTGTCCGTCAATATTCTCATAATCGGTTGGTTTGAAGCGGATCAGCAATCATTCTTTGAATTATCACCATGAAAGGACTCCATAAGTGTGTTCAAACTAGTCAAACCACTGTATGGCATCCCCTTCAAGATGTATAGCTGTAATTTTCACCATAGATGCATCCGTGGTTTTGTGGTACCAAAAATATTGCTCTACACGCGAAATCCAACCAATCGGGTCTCCTTCTTCCCATCTAGGGAATTCTACTCTCATGCATGGATAGTTGGGGTCGGTCATAGAGCTTTCCCTCTCTTGGAAGTCATATCTTCGGGCTTGGTGCGATTGGGCAAAGCTCTCTCCTTGATGTGATTTCTTCGGGCTTAGTGGTCGGCCCAATCTGAGTTCGGTAAAGAGCGTCCGAATCTTATGCTCCATTCGCACCTCGAAGGCTTCGAATTTAGTATTGATTACCTCCTCAGATGCCATAGTATATGCCTCCAAATATGTGATGTTATGATCTCTCTTTTGTTGTCGGGTTAAAGGCGTGTATAGGTTGAGAGAGGTGATGGTCGAAAGGGTTGGTGGATTGGTAGATGTAGGCTGCGGTTTAGGCTTGTTTTGTGGCTATTTTGGGTGCAGTTTGAGGGTGTGGTTTAGTGGAGTTTTAGGGCTATGGATGAAAGTTTTGGATCTGTGGTAGATTGTAGCAAAGGTTTGATAGAAATAAGTAGAAGTTGCAGCAAGTATGTGCTGTCTTGTAAGAGTAGAATTGTCGTCGAAGAAACAACGGTTTCTCGATGTAAGTTCCACCAAAAACTTGAGAGAATTGAGAAGGGAATTGATAACAAAATCATAGTTTATATGACAGCAAGGATTTCTAATTTAATCAAGAAAATTTTGGCAGTATAATAGCAAGGAAATTAGTGCAAGTTGTAATTGCAGAATTCTCGTCGAAAAATTTCAGCGGTCTATGATGAAAATTTGCAACAACACAAAATCATTTTTAGAGTTTAATTCCTTAATATATCAAACTTAGATGAAAGTCAAGATGATCTATGAAGTGTATAAGAAATTTCATTCAAAAAAATTGCAAATAGATGGGTTAAGGCAATAATATACGGTTGAAATTTTCTGCAGCACAGATTTTTAAGTATAGCAGATTGGACGTAAAAGATCAGTGGTTTATATTGAGAATTTTTTAATGAAACTAAAGGGAAATCTACTGTTAGAAAGTGTCAAAGCTATCGTAAAAATTTCATAGAGATTTGGATAGAAACAACATAGTATCAAGATAAAAAAAAAAATAGTGCTATGCGGCTGAAATTTTATAGTGCAAATTTTTAAGTATAGCAGATTAGACATAAAATATCAATGGTTTATATTGAGAATTTTTTTGACAAAACTAAAGAAAATCTTCTGTTAAGAAATGTTAAAGATGTCATAAAAATTTTGTAAAGATTTGGATAGAAAAAACATAGTAGCAAGATCAAACAGACGGTGCTATACGGTTGGAATTCTGCAATGTATCTTTCGTCGTAGAGATGAAAACTTTTTGACGAAAAGTTTATGCAGCAATATAGGAATAATTTTTTTATGATTTTCAAATAAGGATAAATAAATTACAGTAGCAGTAAGGTAGAAAACCAGAACCTGTTGAAATTCACGGGGAGATCAAAGGATGATTCATGGTGGTGGAGATGATGGCGGAATTTGGCGATGATCTTTTAAGCAATTGTGGGAATTGCTTTGGGCGGTTGTGGAGGGTTGATGGATGGCTGTGGAAGGGCAGCCATATGCCAAGAACACTGCTCTGATACCAGGTGTTAGAACCCTTGCAGATTCTAAACTTGGGGTTGATCTCTTTAGGGGATCGGCCTCCTTGGAACTCTATAGGGGTTCCTCCCTCCAAGTTGCTACTCAAAGGCTACAGAAAAGATTCATCTCTTGCTTATGAAAAGCGGAGGAATACATGACTATTTATAGGGCTTTTAAACCCTAACTCCTAATAGGACTCCTACTCAAGACTCTTACTTCTAACCAACTCCTAATAGGACTCCTACTCAAGACTCCTATTCCTTTACAACTCCTTATTCTTCTCTAAGAAACAACCTCCTAACCTTAGCCGGCCTCTTCACCTATTTAATAGGGGTCAGCTTAGGTAGGTTTTACATGAATGTCCCTCTTAATTAGAACTCTCTTAGCTAGAGTCCTAACAAGTACCACCTCCCAGACTGGCAATACCACCGCCTGCAGCCTCTTGGAGGCTGTGTCTGGGTGGTACCACTGCCTGACACAGTCTCGGAGACTATGCCACGACGGTGTAACCTCTTGGGGTACTATTTGGGCCTTTTCATTGGGCTCAACACAGTTCTTACATGGGCCCAATGTTGAATCTCGGATTTTGATGATGAAGTCAATTGTCATTTGTTATCTAATCTATATGTTGAGATAAGTGTGTAGGATTAACTACGATGAAAGTAAGACATGCAGCAGGAGTTGCGCCGGAGTCAAGACAATGATCACGTTGGGAGTTCGAGAGTTCGACGGAAGTTCGGACAGTCGTCGGAGGTTCTGCGGGAACAAATCCGAGAAGTCCATGAGCTTGCCAAAGAAGCTCGTCGGAACTCGCCAAGTGGATCGTCGCAAGTCCAGGAGTTTGCCGGAAGTCCGCAGGAGCATCACCGAGGGTTCATCGGATGATCGACGGAAGTTTGCCGGAAGCTCGCTGGAAGAAGCGATTGACGCACCGGAACAAGTTGCAGTAAATGTCTTAGGGAATATCGTAGTTAGCACAATGATTAAGTTGGAAATGGGAGGTGATCCCATTAACTTAATTTTGGGGCAATTGGGCCCCTGAAAAACCTAAATTGGGCCGAATGGTTCAACCCATTCGGACCCTGATTTCTGCCAGGCGGTTGAACCGCCCAAGGCAGGAGGTTGCACCGCTTGGGCTCAGTCTCCGAGCGAGACTAGGAGGTGCAACCGCTCCAGCCAGGCGGTGGCACCGCTTGGGCTCAGTCTCCGAGCAAGACTAGGCGGTGCAACCTCCCCTGACAGGAGGTGGCACCGCCTGGGCTCGGTCTCTGAGCACTGGCTGAGTGGTGCAACCGCCTCAATCAAGAGGTTGCACCTCCTGAGCTCGGTCTTCGAGCGCTGGCAGGAGGTGCAACCGCCCCTAACAGGAGGTGGCACTGCCCAAAGGCTCAGTCTTCGAGCTCTGCCAGGCGGTGCAACCGCTCCAGTCAGGAGGTGCAACCGCCTGATCCCGGAATTTTGGGAATTGACAGTTTTGAGCTCCAAATTTAAACTAGGTTGGGGCCTATAAATACCCCACCCATTCAGCACTGAAAGAGCACATAATACACACCGAAATCTTGATCTTGTTCTTTGATTTTTCGAGCTCAAAATTGTTGTAAAGGCCAAAAGTTCTTCTCCCTCTTTTCTTCCAAGTTCAGAGCTGTAAAGAGAGGAGAGAAAATTCTGTAAGGGTTGTCTACTAAGCCATTCAAAAGGAGTGAAACTGCAAAAGGGTGGTTGGCCTTCGCCTATTGAAGGAAGGCCTCTAGTTGACGTCGGTGACCTCATCGGTGGAGGAAGCCAAAAGTGGAGCAGGTCAAGATTGACCGAACCACTCTAAATCTCGGTTTGCATTTACTTTGAGCATATTATCTTTACTGCAAACCTCCTCGAAAGATTACTTCTTTCTGTGCATATACGATCGGGTTTCAAGCTTTGCACTTCCCGAATCAGCGTTTAGACGTAAATCTATTTTTTTGTACGATCATCATATTTTAGTTTGCGTTTACGTTTTGATTTCAATCATAACTGCAAACTGCCTTTATATCCTTGCTTAAACCGTATCTCATCTAATCAAGTGATTTACGAATCAGCATTTAGATGTAAATCAGCTTCTTCGTACGAACGTCGTATTTCAGTTTGCGCTTATATTCTGGTTTTCATCATAACTGCAACCTGCCTTCATAGATTGATTTTAACGTCATCTCGCTTGATCTTAAGTTAAAGTAATCTTAGAATCGGCTTTCACACCGAAATCATTTTTATCGTTCGAACGTGTTTTATCGTTGAAAGATTTCTGCTGCACTAATTCACCTCCCCCCCCCCTCTTAGTGCTCTTGATCCTAACAATTGGTATCAAAGCGGGGTTAACTCTTAAACGGATTAAAACCCAAGAGAGATGACATACTGTCACGGACAAACTTTGAAACAGGGTGTTTGATGTAATGCTTATATATGTCCGTGTCTTTTGGCATGTTCATGCCTTGTACAGAATGTAGAGGGGCAGCCGAAGGCTTAATAGTCCCACTTTAGTTGGGTTGGTGGCCTCTTTAGGCTTGTAAATAAAGGTTGTGTCATGTGGACACGTGCGAGAGCTTTTCGGTCTGTAATGGACCATTTTACCCTTTGTTGTGCCACTGTTCAGAGCTTGTAAAGTCTGTTTGTAATTTGCATTGTCTATGAAGTGTTTTTCGGACATGTTTGCTTGTGGATCCCGTTTGAGGCGTTCTCTCTAACCCGTTCTCTCTTTTGGTGGTCCTAAGGGACAATGGGAGGCTTCGGGGAGGCTGACCTTTGCGGACGGACACGCAAGGGTGCCGCACGCCTTAGGCAAAACCAGCTAAGGTCGTGACATTTGGTATCAGAGCGGGACAAGCACTCATAGAAACACTTGACATGCAAACGTGGGGGACCTAGCGGGGCTGCGTTGAGGGCAGTCAGCACACGCGCGACCGTTTGAGGGAAAACGGGCATGGAGATGTAGGGAAAAGAGTCGCTCAGAGGAGCGGGCATCTGGCATTGGCATTCAGAGGAATGGCCAACCCTTCGCGCAAGAGGCACCACGAGAACAGGCAAGCTTGGAAGAATTTGGAGCGCACAAAGGTTGGGATGGCTGAGTTTGAGCTACGGCTCAACGTTGACAACTATACTTGATGGTGCTCTAGGCAAGCGAGGCGCTTGGCAAGAATGAGACCATCGAAGGTGGAATGAGTTGCTCAACGACCAAAAGAGTTATGCAAAGCTCACAGAGGTGAGGGGAATTGCTAACTCGAAGAATTTGGTACTCATGCATGGGCTTGTATGCGAACGACGGAATGTTCGTGGCCATCCCAAGGCGGCCGAGACTCGGCACCATGGAGCATTGAAACTTTCTCTTCGGCATGTGAAGGATACGTCCGTAGGCGGCTGAAGTGTGCAATGAGTTCAGCATGTTGCTAGACCTTGAGGGGTGCAGTGGGGGCTGTATTGACGGGGAGTCGCAATCTAGCAAGTGCGTTTGCAGGAGGCAGAACAATGCACAGTTTGTTCAGCAGATCGGAGTAGTCCAAGGGGATGGTGGTCTCCGAAACGAAGAGAGATGTTGCTCCAATGGGATAGTTATCCAGGAGGGATAAGTCCCGGCTCTCCAGAGGGAGAATCATGTGAGACGGACTTCACATGTTGAGGAGGAGTACCTCAATAAACAACAACTCCACGAAGCTCGATGGACTGAGCAAGCGGCGAGGAGTCGTCGCATGATCTCGCTTGAGAGAACGCATTGGTGGATGCATTGCGAGATCAAGTGGGGGAGCAACACAAATGAAGGCACACTTGGAGTCGATATGAAATCGGACTCAAGGGAGGGCTGACCCGTGGAATGGTGGGCACGAGGGCCACCATCGACTCAATGCAGAAGCGAGGAGCGGGGCAACTTGGGTGTAACTTGGCGAAGTACCCAAGCCGCATGAAGGGAGCCAGCATAGAAGGTGGAACATGGAGCAGAGGCACAGTGCTTTCCTTAGACAGAGGTCAAGGACATGGACTCTTGCAGAGGCAAGAGTAGGATCATGTTGTTCCATGGGCCATTCATTCTGTTGGAGCGGACTCATCTTGCATGGTGCCATAGACGAAGGGGGGCTTTGGGGCACATGCACCTTATCTCGGAGAAGCATTTGAGGGAGGAACTAAGGCGACTCAATTTGCGGAGGCGAAGTTGGGTTCAGAAGGCCTTAGCACGGGGCAAGAGGACGCAGAGGCGGGTACTCTTGAAGAATATGCCACAGTGTTGCCATTCGAGTTGCTATGAAGGAAGCGGTGCGCAGCGGAGATTGTGCTGGTAGGGGCAGAGGCCCAGGATCCAGGCAATGGTGCATCAATTGCAGTGAAGTCGGGGGACTTCGGGAGCTACTAGGCGACGGACTGTCCTAGAGCGGTGCTTCATTTAGGTGTGACCCAGGAGTGGGTGGATGAAGGTCGATTGCCAAAGGAGCGAACAAAATCGAAGGTGGATGAGACCTGGCGATGTATTGGCAGAGGCCACACATGGAGGGTTCACAATTCGAGTTTATTCCACAAGGATCAGAATGCAATGGAGATGTCACCAGGAGGCGACATGGTGCAGCGGATCGTGGTGGAACAGTTCGTGGCAATGCGATACACACGACAGGGTCCCGTGAGGGATGTGATCATATGGAGGTATGATCGGGAGCTACTGGGAGCTCCGCTTTGGTGAACAACACGACGGCAAGAAGGGCTATGGATTCAAGGAGTGAAGGCCATGGTACCGCAGAGGCGGGTCTTCCGGGCGTGCACCGAATTTTGCATCGGATGAAAACCTTGGTCATCAGCATATGGGGGCTGGGTTCCACCAAGGGAAAAGTTCGAATGCAAGTACCAGTGAGTTCCATGGGAGGGACTTGATCATGCAGAGGTATGATTGAAGCAGCTGGAGAGTTGGACTGCTCCAGAGCTCATATTCGCTTAAGGGAGCCCGGCAAGTCAGAGGACAAGGCCGAGTAAGCGAACGTTGCTACCAAGGAAGCTATGGAGAACAGAATCGGTGCAAACCCTACAATGCGATGGCAGAGGCCATGCATGGGAGTGCAGTCTGTCTTTCCATCGACCAGAAGGAGCTGCTTGGAGAACACAGAGGTGTTGAAGCAGGGGGTCGAAAGGGGCGAGGAAGCGACGACGAGTCCAGAGGGACTTAGCTACCCAAAATCAAGCATCAGTTAGAATGGAGGTGGACTCAGAGGAGTGCCACGGAGACATGTCTACTGATCGTGAAGAAAAGGGATGCAGATGCGAGGCGACGGATAGTAGGGCCATGGGCATTGCAGCGCCATGGTACCGCAGAGGCGGGACTTCCGTGCAAGTCATTGATCCCTTGCTCTCACGGAGGGAGAGCGTTTGGTCGTGAAAGGGACCAAGGAGGTGGAGCATGCAGAGGCAATCTCCAAGTACCGGGACAAGGCTGAAGGGCAGAGGCCGAGGAACTTCGTAAGACCGGTGTCAGTGTGCTTCTCATCAAGACAGCCGTAAGTGAAGGACTTCGGGTCATGCAAGAGTGCACGACCAAGGAACGAAGCAGGCAGTACGCGGTGCTGTACCTTTGCTACTCAGGTGAGTAGGCGGCAGGGTTGATGGAGAAGACGGTACAATCCCAGAGGCGACCTCATCTATCAGAGAATTACTCCAAGTTGGGGTGAAAACTTCCCGCATTCCAGAAGTTCGATGGCATTGAGAAGGTGAATCACAGTAGCTAACTCAATGCAAGGAGTGCAAACACTTCAAGTGCTTCAGAAGTGTGAGCAAAGAGCAGGCGAAGACCAGTAACCAGCTCGATGCATGAAGTACAACCTCGAGGAGGCGGGCGAAGTCAAGTAACCTTTGCCTTCTCAACTCTTAAGAGAATGGGCGAAACCGAGTACCCCAATTCTCTTATCTATCCAGCAGAGGAGCTCTGCACAAGTTCAAAGACCCTTCGAAGATAATGGAAGACAATAGTTGTCAAATCCGCACCAACGGTGATCAGTGTTACTGAGAGTAGATTGTCCGCTTCATTTCCCAACGAAATGCCAATCGAAAGCGGAAGTGATGCGAACCTACTTGGATGTGACAACTAACTGAAAGAAGAGTCAATGAGCAGATTTTGTGGAGGAAGGACCCAAAACTTCAGAAGTTTGCGAGACGATGCTCGTTAAAGCTCCAACAAGCATCCACCCAGTTCAAGCAGCATGTGAAATTTCTGAGAGACTGGCGCAATAAGGATGGTCTTTTCCTTCATCTGGGAGATCCGCAGGAATCAACGAGGATCAACACAACTCCGCCAACCCCACACCAGAGTCAGAGTCATTGGCGAGTTGAAGCAGCATGGCGGATTAAAGGTTCGACTACTCAAAAACAGCAGCGGAGAGCAGCTGGGAGCCAGGAGGCGCATTGCAGCTAGAGCAGAAGATTGAAGACTCAGCAAAGGCGAAGAGTTGCAGTGTTCACAAAGGCTTCGACGAGGACGTCGAAGGGATAAGTGGGGGAGAATGTCACGGACAAACTTTGAAACAGGGTGTTTGATGTAATGCTTATATATGTCCGTGTCTTTTGGCATGTTCATGCCTTGTACAGAATGTAGAGGGGCAGCCGAAGGCTTAATAGTCCCACTTTAGTTGGGTTGGTGGCCTCTTTAGGCTTGTAAATAAAGGTTGTGTCATGTGGACACGTGCGAGAGCTTTTCGGTCTGTAATGGACCATTTTACCCTTTGTTGTGCCACTGTTCAGAGCTTGTAAAGTCTGTTTGTAATTTGCATTGTCTATGAAGTGTTTTTCGGACATGTTTGCTTGTGGATCCCGTTTGAGGCGTTCTCTCTAACCCGTTCTCTCTTTTGGTGGTCCTAAGGGACAATGGGAGGCTTCGGGGAGGCTGACCTTTGCGGACGGACACGCAAGGGTGCCGCACGCCTTAGGCAAAACCAGCTAAGGTCGTGACATTACGCCGGAAACCAAGAGGGCCACTCTATTACACGTCCACCCATGTTCAATGGGACGGACTACACGTATTGGAAGACCCGAATGAGGATCTTTCTTATTTCTATGGATTTTGAACTTTGGAATCTTGTCGAAAATGGATTTTCGAAGTCTTCTCTTCCAATGATCGATTGGAATGAATTGGAGAAGAAGGCTTTCGCTCTTAATGCAAAGGCTATGAATGTCTTATTTTGTGCACTTAATAAAAACGAGTTCAATTGTGTTTCGGTTTGTGAAACCGCATTTGATATTTGGCACACACTCGAAGTGACTCTTGAAGGCACAAGTAGAGTGAAAGAGTCAAAAATCAACCTTTTGTTACACTCTTTCGAACTTTTCCGGATGAAACCGAGTGAGACTTTTGGCGACATGTTTACCCGTTTCACGGATGTCGTCAACAGTCTAAAAGGACTCGGAAAAAGTTTTTCAGATTTTGAGCTCGTAAATAAGATTCTAAGATCCCTTCCTAAGAGTTGGGATCCTAAAGTCACTGCTATTCAAGAGGCGAAAGATCTAAACAACTTCCCTCTTGAAGAACTAATCGGGTCATTAATGACCTACGAGATGACTTGCAAAGCTCATGAAGAGTAAGAAGACATCCTTCCAAAGAACAGGAAGGATATGGCACTTAAAATTTCAGAAGACCACTTGAGAGAAAACTCAAGTGATGAGGACTGTGACGATGACTTGGCACTTCTAACAAGAAAATTTAAAAAATTCATTAAAAGAAACAAGTTTAAGAATGAAACAAAAAATAAATTTGAACCCAAGAAGGACCAAGTTATTTGCTATGAGTGCAAGAAGCCGGGACACTACAAGAGTAATTGTCCCCAAATCAAGAAGAGGACATCAAAGAAGAAGGCGCTCAAAGCCACATGGGATGACTCGAGCGCGTCCGAAGAAGGGGAGTCCAACACCGAGCAAGTTGCTCATTACGCCTTAATGGCCATCGGAGAGGAGGTAACAAATTTAATAGATGCAGATTTATCATTTGATGAATTATTAAATGCCTTCCATGACTTATTTGATGAATGCAAGATTATTAGTAAAAAATACAAATTGCTAAAAAAGGAGCATGATAGTCTTACTTGTAATTTCGATAAGTTAAAAACTGAATATCATGATAGTTTAAGTTCATGCATAAAGTGTCATGATCTAGAAACTCTCCAAAAAGGAAAACTTGCTACTTAAGGACACCTTGAAGAAATTCGAGGTTAGTAGCAAGTCATTGAACATGATCCTTGCAAACAAGGGTCACGTTCCCAAAAGAAGTGGAATCGGATTTGTGAGAAGTCCTCACCAAAATCCAACCACCTTCATAAAAGGCCCCATCTTACATGTTCGACACTAAAGCAAATGCAACTTTTGTTGCAAACTTAGACACAAAACGCATTATTGTCCATTCAAGAAAATTAGTCCGAACAAATTAATTTGGGTTCCTAAAGGAACCATAATAAATTCTATGCAACATGATAAAAATGTAGATCTATTTTTGAGGCACCTAAAAGCAAATGGGTACCTAAAAATCATCCTTTCCTGTAAAGACATAAAAAATTATATGTTGGAGTAAGAAATAATATCCTGCTCCTTGGATTCTCTATATTCATGACCCGAGATCCAAAAAGAACTCGCGATGCTCTCTAGCCTAAATAACAGATGAAGATTAGAAATTTAAAATCACAAATGCAATTTAGATACCATCCTATTTGATTTCTCAGAATTGGAAACCCATGATTCTCAATTCACATATCTTCTGGATTTTCGAACCCATCGATTGCATCCGTTCATAACTTTCGAATCTAACTCTATATCATGAACTGACTAAGTTTGTCATGAACTTGCAAGGCTTACCAACTTGAATAAACTATCACAAACATGTATACGAAATTGAGAGTATGCACGTCAAAAGATCTATCTTGATCGTGAAAAAGTTCTTATCTTAAAATGAAAACTCTTACGTAATTACGTAAGTAAAGTTGATTGCTCTGAATGAAAATTCTTCTCAAGACAAAAACTCTCAAATCAGATCACACTGCGATCAGAACAAGTTCTCACCGCCTGCAGGCGGTGGCACCGCCCCAGCTGGATGTAGCACCTCCGGCTGTCACGTGTTGCAAGCGGTTGCACCGCCCCAGCCAGAGGTGCAACCGCCCGCAACTCTGCCCTTTTTAACCCGAACTAGGGCCGGCGGTGGAACCGACCCCAACTCACTCCTTTCCCCTCTTTACTCTTCCAAAGCTTCTCCACCTCCATTTCTCCCCTCATAGCATACCAAATACTCCTCATTTCGAAGCAAAAGATCAACAATCTTTCCCACTCTTGAAGATCTCACTAAGGTATTCTCTAAGAAGCCCTTAAATTCTATTTTTGATTCATTTACTCTTGCTCATTACTATCCTCCTAAACAGTAGTAGTTATGGGGTCTAGAAGATCCTCAAGGGACAAAGGGAAGAGGAGATTAGTGGAAGATTTTGATCTTACCCTTTTCGATTCAAAATATCATACTGAAAAGTTTTCCTCTTTCGAACTTAGGAGTGTCAATAAGGGAAAACATGTTGATTTAAATGAACTAAGAGACTTAGAGACAATCCAATGGTTTGCAAACTTAGATCTACTCCCTATTTTACAAATTAATGAACCCATCTATCCAATACTTGTTAGATTGTTTTACAACAACATACAAGTAGATGAAGAAGAAAGAATGTCTACCTATCTCTTAGGACAACACATCTCCATTACGGATAAATTCATTTGCGACATGATATGCATTCCCATAAAAAGTAGAGGATTTTACTTTAGAGGATCATGGGATGATGAAACTGTTGGGACAACATATGCTGAAGCCTTAGGAACTATTTTCGCCAATCCCAACTTAACATTTGTTCCTAAAAGTTATGAACATCTACTGCCACTAAACACTAAGGTACTTCATCATATCCTAACTAGCATCATTCTCCCTAAACAATACCATCATGATGAAGTAAGCCAATTAGAATTAGGAACTATGTATTTGATCATGAAAGGACATGACATCTATCTTGGTTATCTTATCCAGCAAAACATGTTAGAACTATCTAAGAAAGACATGATGCTTCCATATGGTGGTATAATCACTAGAATACTGAAAGCCTACGATATTCTAATACCACCGGAAGAAGAAGTAATAAAAGTAGATAGGTTTAGCATAATAAATAAAAATCTACTTCACCGATTAAGATGTGTTTATAGAAACGGTAACTGGGTTAGAATGCCTAGAAGAACCGATCCCCCTCAACCTAAACCAGAACC
Source organism: Musa acuminata AAA Group (assembly GCF_036884655.1). Taxonomy (NCBI): domain Eukaryota; kingdom Viridiplantae; phylum Streptophyta; class Magnoliopsida; order Zingiberales; family Musaceae; genus Musa; species Musa acuminata. The sequence continues at coordinate 20,972,202 of NC_088330.1, read as the reverse complement.
GGAAACACCAGTCTTTAGGGGTACCCAATCTCCTCCGATCTGTCCCTTTGAGGAAACACATCCATTTGAGCAAACTCATACATCATCTGTCAAAGATATTGGGATTCGGAAGGACCGATTCGAACAAAGACAAGAACAACTTGAACATCGACAAGATCAAATCCTATCTGAACTGCAGCAAATTCATTGACAAATTGACTCTTTATTTAGGCACTTTAATTTTCCACCTCATGAATGAGCTTGTATGTGTATTGTAAACTCTTTATGTTACTCACTATAATCACAATGCCTTGTGCCTTGATCCTTGATCTGGTTACCTGATGTATTTATTTGTGAGCAGAGTTACAAACATCACTCATTGTTTAATCTCGTTACTCACTGTCGGATTTTACATTGAAACTAAATGTTTTTTGAAAACCTTGTGTCTTGATTTCCATGATAAATATGATTTGTGAAAATGCAGTTGATGCGTCATGTTATATTAAACATCAACTAGCTGATATTTTTACAAAACCTCTAAGTGAAGAACAATTTGATTTCATAAAAAGAGAATTAGGAATGTTGATGTGTCCGAGTACATAAACTAGTTACAATTATCTTTCGAACTTAATTGAATGATCAAATCACTTGATTGCCATTACATGCCAAAATAACATGTTGGAAATTATGTGTTGAATACAAAAATTTCCATAACAATAAGCATGTTTTGTCTTCATGATTATATTTGAAAATCTGTAGCATAGTCTTGTCCGAATGCATGAAAGTGTTCATTTCATGTTTGGATTCGCTTAACAATTGGTATCCTAAAAATTGGATTTTCTCATACACTTATATGTGAAAATTATTTTTCTGAAATGGATTTGATGAAATGATTCCTGCTTATGAATTCCATCTTGAAATATGAATGATAGTTTTTTACTTGCAAAGATTTGCTTCACATACATATCTTGATACCTGAAGCATGATTTAATCTCTCATCGGTTTTAACTTCACTCAGTGTAAACTCACAAATAGCTGGTATCACAAATGGCCTTCCTCCTTCATGCAAAAAGATTATAACAAATAAAAAGGAAGAAGTATTCAGAGTGATCTACATATCATGCTTGTATAATTGATTTCCTATCACTTACTATTGGAAAATAACATGAACCGAGTAAAGGCATGAACAATTATCACACTTATGCTTAAAATTTGCTTATATTGTTCTCCTGGTATCACAATTACCATGCTTTTTGTTGATGACAAAGGGAGAGAAATATATGAGTATTAATGCCATGCTCGCATCACCAAGATATGCTATGATTGCTATAATTTGCATTATGCCTTGTTTGTATCAGGTCAAGATATCAAACAAAAAACTTGCATCGTAATTTTACGTATTGATATCTTACCATGTGATGAAATACAATAATTGCTAAAACATTTGAAATGTGTGCATCATGTAATGACATCAAAATCTTACTCCACAGATTTACATGTTGATATCTTACAATATGATAAATTACTACTATTACCATCATTCAAACTTGTAATGTAAAATTTGAAAATGAATGTCAAGCCTTGACATCATCTTCAGAGAGATACATCATGATGGGAATCATGATGGGGCTATTGATAAGTTTAAATGATTTTAACTTATCAATATGTCTCTTGAATTCAAAAGTTTTGAATTCTAAAATGACTTATCTCAAGTATGGCATATAGACAGGGGGAGTTAAGGTTAACTCCATTATCAATTGATTGTCATCACCAAAAAGGGGGAGATTGTTGAATCTCGGATTTTGATAATAAAGTCAATTGTCATTTGTTATCTAATCTATATGTTGAGATAAGTGTGCAGGATTAACTACGATGAAAGTAAGACATGCAGTAGGAGTTGTGCCGGAGTCAAGATAATGATCACGTTGGGTGTTCGAGAGTTCGACGGAAGTTCGGACAGTCGTCGGAGGTTCTGCGGGAACAAATCCGAGAAGTCCATGAGCTTGCCAAAGAAGCTCGTCGGAACTCGCCAAGTGGATCGTCGCAAGTCCAAGAGTTTGCCGGAAGTCCGCAGGAGCATCACCGAGGGTTCATCGGATGATCGACGGAAGTTTGCCCAAAGAAGCGATTGACGCACCGGAGCAAGTTGCAGTAAATGTCTTAGGGAATATCGTAGTTAGCACAATGATTAAGTTGGAAATGGGAGGTGATCCCATTAACTTAATCTTGGGGCAATTGGGCCCCTGAAAAACCCAAATTGGGCCGAATGGTTCAACCCATTCGGACCCTGATTTCTGCCAAGCGGTTGAACCGCCTAAGGCAGGAGGTTGCACCGCTTGGGCTCAGTCTCCGAGTGAGACTGGGAGGTGCAACCGCTCCAGCTAGGCGGTGGCACCACTTAGGCTCAGTCTCCGAGCGAGACTGGGCGGTGCAACCTCCCCTGAAAGGAGGTGGCACCGCTTGGGCTCGGTCTCCGAGCATTGGCTGAGCGGTGCAAACGCCTCGGTCAGGAGGTTGCACCGCCTAAGCTCGATCTTCGAGCTCTGGCAGGAGGTGCAACCACCCCTGACAAGAGGTGGCACCGCCTAGAGGCTCAGTCTTCAAGCTCTGCCAGGCGGTGCAACCGCTCTAGTTAGGAGGTGCAACCGCCTGATCCCGGAATTTCAGGAATTGATAGTTTTGAGCTCCAAATTTGAACTGGGTTGGGGCCTATAAATACCCCACCCATCCAGCACTGAAAGAGCACAGAATACACACCGAAATCTTGATCTTGTTTTGTGATTTTTAGAGCTCAAAATTGTTGTAAAGGCCAAAAGTTCTTCTCCCTCTTTTCTTCCAAGTTCTGAGCTGTAAAGAGAGGAGAGAAAATTCTGTAAGGGTTGTCTCCTAAGCCCGTCAAAAGGAGTAAAACTATAAAAGGGTGGTTGGCCTTCGCCTATTGAAGGAAGGCCTCTAGTTGACATCGGTGACCTCGTCGGTGGAGGAAGCCAAAAGTGGAGTAGGTCAAGATTGACCGAACCACTCTAAATCTCAGTTTGCATTTACTTTGAGCATATTATCTTTACTGCAAACCTCTTCTAAAGCTTACTACTTTCTGTGCATATACAATCGGGTTTCAAGCTTTGCACTTTCCGAATCAGCGTTTCGACGTAAATCTGTTTTTTCGTACGATCATCATATTTCAGTTTGCGTTTACGTTTTGATTTCAATCATAACTACAAACTACCTTTATATCCGTGCTTAAACTGCATCTCGCCTAATCAAGTGATTTACGAATCAGCGTTTAGACGTAAATCAGCTTCTTCGTACGAACGTCGTATTTCAGTTTGCGCTTATATTATGGTTTTCATCATAACTGCAAACTGCCTTCATAGATTGATTTTAACATCATCTCACTTGATCTTAAGTTAAAGTAATCTGAGAATTGGCTTTCACACCGAAATCATTTTTATCGTTCGAACGTGTTTTATCGTTGAAAGATTTTCGCTGCACTAATTCACCCCCTCCCTCTTAGTGCTCTTGATCCTAACACCCAACAGGCCCATAATTGGGTTAGCCCAATTCCAAACCCAATTATGTTCTAACTATGAAATATAAGACATACTTAAGCTAAACAAGTCCATAAGTCTTGGTTTCTTTCGGTGATCTTCCGGCGAACTTTCGACGATCTCTCTGCAATGTTCCAGCAGACTCCCGGCAAGCTCCTAGACTTCACGACGATCTTCTTGGTGAGTTTTGACGAACTTCTCTGGCAAGCTTCGAGACTTCTCGACTGGTTCTGACATAACTTACGACGAACATCCGGACTTCCGACGAACTCTCGAACTCCCAACGAAATCGCATCCTTGACTCCGGGACTTCATTTTGCTTTATGTTTTGCTATCGTAGTTAATCTTGCACATATAAAATACACTTCAAACTAGACAATTAATACTAAGCATTAATCATGTTGTCCGGCATGTCATTGGTCCCTCGACACTTCGTCCAATTCATCGGCGCATCATCCTCTCTTGTGGCCTATTGTCCAATCAGCCAATTGACTCTGCAACTCCAATATTCTTGACTCAATATCCGCTCTTCTTAACCCGATCCCCAAATCCATGGCCTAATGTCTTCTGTTGATACGTCGACCGATCCTTCGGCCTGATGTCCAATTTTTTGACATGTTTTCCTCTAGCCCAACATGATTATTCCTACTTTAATTGTCTCTCCCAAATCGAAGCATCCTGCATCACTCAAAATGCAGATTAAATCATAAACACTTATCAATTGGTTTCATCATCAAAATCTGAGATTCAACATATGCATGATACTAAAAATAAATCAATCATCATATCATACATGATACTCATAAGCTAGCAAATATATCATTTTAGAGCATTAAAACAATATCATGAGTATTTCATACATTCATATCATCACATGAAGAATATCAAGAAGAATTAGGTGATGAGATATACTTTAAAAATACAGAGACAAAAAAAAAAATTATATCATGAAAGATGAGATCTTATGAATACCCAAAGACATGATTCATTTTGACAAATCTCCTCTTAAATATTCAAAGAGAAATCTTAGGAGATCAAATAGTAAAAGATATTTAAATAAAATTTTAAGTCATGAATTTCGAAAAACATATTCTCTTTAGTAAATCACAAAAGGAAATGTAGGAGAAAAAGATTTCAATTCATGCATAAGAAATCTTATGATTCACATAGAAAATCTCCTCTTTAGTAAAATACCCAAAAAAATCATAGGAGTATAAAGAAGAGATCTTGATTAAAAAAAATCTCAAGTAATTCCAAGAAATTAAGATAAAGCTCATTCAAATTCAAATCACCAAATCAAAATCATTTTCAAGAGATTCTACAAAAAATAGGTTCATTAGTCTCTACGTTTTGAAAAGTTGATAAAGTAGAGAAATTTTTTAAGGAGAAAGCTTTCTACTTTTTAGTGATTCAATTCATAAGATTGATTTCATAGAAGCATACCTTTTTCATTTATATCAAATAAAAACATGCATCAACGTTTAGGATCGAAAAATAAGTTTCGTCATAAAAACCATCCATCTTGTTTATAATCGAAAAAGCAATTTTCATTATGACAAAGATCAATAACCCATGAATCACAAAAATTATCATGCATAATTTAACATTAAGCATGATATCAAACCTCTTAACATTTTCATTAAGACATCAAGCATGGTTTCAATCAAAATAAAAAATCATCAAGATACATTATTTCTTCTTGAAAAACATAAATAGGATTATCATTAGATTTAAATCTTACATTTTATTCCTTTAACATAAAACATGTAATTTTCATTATCATTTTAAAAATTACTAGCATGATCCCAATTTTTGTATTTTCATTACATTATTAAAAATGTAATTTTCAAGAAAAATAATTAAACTAAATTAAAAATAACTCATGAAAAGCATCATGTAATTTCGAAATAAATTAAGGGGATTTTGATTACCTCGTCGTCAAAAGTCGTTAAGGCGTAGTTTGCTACCTCGTCTTTGTTGATTTTCTCCTCGTCTTCAAATGAGTTTGATTCGTCCTAAAGTGGTTCCCTCTTCTTGCGTTCATAACAAGTAGTTACATTCTTTTTGTTCTTTAATTTTTATTTCATAAACTTTTTAAATTTCATAGTGAGGAGTTCAAGTTCACCATCACTTGAGCTTATGCTCAACTGGTCTTCAATTGTTCTAAGTTTGAAATCCTCCTATTCTTTGGAAGGTTGTCCTCAAGTTCATTTTGTGTATTGTGCGCCATTTCATATATCATTAATGAACCAAAAAGTTCTTCAAGTGAAAAATTATTAAGTGTTGAATCTCGTATTTTGATGATGAAACTAATTAATAATTATGTTTATGTTTTAATCTATGTTTTGAGTGACGCAGGATGCTTCAATCAGGATGAGACAATTAAAGCAGGAAAAATCATGTTGTGCCAGAGGAACATGTTAGAAGATTGAACGTCGGGCCAATGGATCGGTCGAAGTATCGATAGAAGGCTTCGGGCCATGAACTTGGGCATCGGGCTAAGAAGAGCGGGTATTACGCCAAGGATATTGGAATTGCGGAGTCAACTGGCCGATTGGGCAATAGGTCGCAGGAGAGGACGATGCGCCGAAGAATCGGACGAAGCATCGAGGGACCAATGACATGCCGGACAACTTAGTTAATTGCTTAGGATTAATTGTCTCGATCGAAGTTTTGTTTTAAGTGTGCAGGATTAACTACGATGAAAGAAAGACATGCAGTAGGAGTTACGCCGGAGTCAAGACTATGATCACATTGGGAGTTCGAGAGCTCGACGGAAGTCCGGACGGTCGTCGGAGGTTCTGCGGGAACAAATTCGAGAAGTCCAGGAGCTTGCCAAAGAAGCTCGTTGGAACTTGCCAAGTGGATCGTCGCAAGTCCAGGAGTTTGCCGGAAGTCCATCGGAGCATCGCTGGAGGTTCGTCGAATGTTCGCTGGAAGTTCACCGGAAGCTCGCCGGAAGAAGCGATTAACGCACCGGAAGCAAGCTGTAGTAAATGTCTTAAGAAATTCATAGTTAGCACGATGATTAAGTTAGAAATGAGAGGTGATCTCATTAACTTAATCTTGGGGCAATTGGGCCCTTGATAGACCCAAATTGGGCCGAATGGATCAGCCCATTCGGACACAGATTTCTTGACCAAAGGTGGCACCGCTTGGGTCGACGGTGGCACCGCCCAGGGCTTAGGCTCCGAGCTCTGGCTGGGCAGTGCAACCGCCCCAGTTAGGCGGTGGCACCACCTAAGCTCGGTCTCCGAGCTCTAGCAGGAGGCGCAACCGCCCCTGACAGGAGGTGGCACCATCCAGAGGCTCAGTCTTCGAGCTCTGCCAGGTGGTGCAACCGCCCCAGTCAGGAGTGCAATCGTCAGACCCCAGAATTCCGGGAATTGACAGTTTTGAGCTCAGAATTCAAACTGGTTTGGGGCCTATAAATACCCCACTCTTTCAGCAATGAAAGAGCAACCAAAACCACCAAAATTCTGATCTTACTCTGTGATTTTTAGAGCTCAAAAGTGTTGTATGAGTTAAAAGTTCTTCTCCCTCTTTTCTTCCAAGTTCTGATCTTTCAAGAGAGGAGAGAAAATTCTGTAAGGGTTGTCTCCTAAGCCCGTCAAAAGGAGTGAAACTGTAAAAGGGTGGTTGGCCTTCGCCTATTGAATGAAGGCCTCTAGTGGACGTCGGTGACCTCGTCGGTGGAGGAAGCCAGAAGTGGATGTAGGTCAAGATTGACCGAACCACTCTAAACGCGGTGCTCTCTGGTTTTCATTTACTTTGAGCATATTATCTTTACTGCAAACCTCCTCAATAGCTTACTGCCTTCTGCGAATTTATGATCGTGTTTCAAAGTTCAGCATTTTCCAAATCAGTGTTTAGACGTAAATCAGTTTTATCGTACGAACATCATATTTCAGTTTGCGCTTATATTCTGATTTCCATCATAATTGCAAACTACCCTTATGGATTCGCTTTAACTGCATCTTGCTTGATCACAAGTTAAAGTGATTTACGAATTGGCTTTTCTACCGAAATCGCTCTTATCATACGAACGTAGTTTTAATCGTCGAAAGTTTTCCGCTGCACTAATTCACCCCCCCCCCCCCCCCCCACCCCTCTTAGTGCTCTTGATCCTAACAATTGGTATCAGAGCGGGGTTAACTCTCAAATGGATTAAAACCCAAGAGAGATGGCATACACCGGAAACCAAGAGGGCCATTCTATTACACGTCCACCCATGTTCAATGGGACGGACTACACCTATTGGAAGACCCGAATGAGAATCTTCCTTATTTCAATGGATTTTGAACTTTGGAGTCTTATCGAAAATGGATTTTTGAAGTCTTCTCTTCCAATGATCAATTGGAATGAATTGGAGAAGAAGACTTTCGCTCTTAATGCAAAGGCTATGAATGCCTTATTTTGTGCGCTTGATAAAAATGAGTTTAATTGTGTTTCGGTTTGTGAAACTGCATTTGATATTTGGCATACACTCAAGTGACTCACGAAGGCACAAATAGAGTGAAAGAGTCAAAAATCAATCTTTTGAATGAAACTGAGTGAGACTATTGGCGACATGTACACCCGTTTCACGGATGTTGTCAATGGTCTAAAAGGACTCGGCAAAAGTTTTTCGGATTTTGAGCTCGTAAATAAGATTCTAAGATCCCTTCCTAAGAGTTGGGACCCTAAAGTCACTACTATTCAAGAGGCTAAAGATTTAAATAATTTCCCTCTTGAAGAACTAATCGGGTCATTAATGACCTATGAAATGACATGCAAGGCTCATGAAGAGCAAGAAGACATCCTTCCAAAGAACAGGAAGGATATGACACTTAGAACTTTAGATGACCACTTGAGAGACAACTCAAGTGATGAGGACTGTGACGATGACTTGGCACTTCTAACAAGGAAATTCAAAAAATTCATTAAGAGAAACAAGTTTAAAAATGACACAAAAAATAAACTTGAACCCAAAAAGGACCAAGTTATTTGCTACGAGTGCAAAAAGCCAGGGCACTACAAAAGTGATTGTCCCCAAGCCAAGAAGAGAACATCAAAGAAGAAGGCGCTCAAAGCAACATGAGATGACTCGAGCGCGTCCGAAGAAGAGGAGTCCAACACCGAGCAAGTTGCTCATTACGCCTTAATGGCCATCGGAGGGGAGGTAACAAATTTAATTGATGCAGATTTATCATTTGATGGGTTATTAAATGCCTTCCATGACTTATTTGATGAATGCAAGATTATTAGTAGAAAATACAAATTGCTAAAAAAGGAGCATGATAGTCTTACTTGTAATTTCGATAAGTTAAAAACTAAATATCATGATAGTTTAGGTTCTTGTATAAAATGCCATTATCTAGAAACTATCTAAAAGGAAAACTTGCTACTTAAGGACACCTTGAAGAAATTCGAGGTTGGTAGCAAGTCTTTGAACATGATTCTTACAAACAAGGGTCACGTTCCCAAAAGAAGTGGAATCGGATTTGTGAGAAATCCTCACCAAAATCCAACCTCCTTCATAAAAGGCCCCATCCTACATGTTCGACACCAAAGCAAATCCAACTTTTGTTGCAAACATGGACACAAAACGCATTATTGTCCATTCAAGAAAATTAGTCCGAACAAATTAATTTGGGTTCCTAAAGGAACCATGATAAACTCTATGCTACATGACAAACAATATAGATCAGTTTTTGAGGTACCCAAAAGTAAATGGGTACCTAAAAATTATCCTGTCTTATAGAAACGTAAACCATCCCAAGCTGGGAGCAAGAAATAATATCCTGCTCTTTGGATTCTCGATATTCATAACCCGAGATCCAAAAAGAACACGCGATGCTCCCTAGCCTAAATAACAAAAAGAGGATTAGAAAATTAAAATTACAAGAACAATACAAACCTATTTGATCCCTTAGAATTGGAAACCCATGATTCTAGCTTCACATATCCTCTGGATTTCCAAACCCATCAAATTGACTTGTTCGTTACTTTTAAATCCAACTATATCATGAACTTACGTCTTGTAAGCAAAGTTTGTCATGGACTTGCAAAGCTTACCAACTTGGGTAAACTATCATAAACATGAATATGACATTTGAAGTAGAGTATGCGCTTCACTTGATTTATCTTGATCGTACAAAATTTCTCATTAATCGATCTTCTACGATTTTACTTGATATTCTCTTGAGAGGAAATTTTCTAAATGAATCATGATTTTTCCTTGTGAGTTCTTGGAGTTATTACTTGATTTTCTTTTAAAACAAGATCTCTTCTTTATACTCCTATAATTTTTCTTGATATTTTATTTAAAGAAGATATTTACTATATGAATCATGTCTTTTGGTATTCAAATGATTTTATCCTTCATGACATGATTTCTTTGTATTTATGGCTTGCATGGCTTGAAATGTTTTGGTTTGATGCATGCAATGATGAAATATTCATGAAGTTAAAATGATGTATGCAATACTTATGATAATGATATACATGATGTATTGCATATGATGTGTATCATGAATGCTTTAAATGATGAATGTTTAGTATCATGATCAACATGTTGATAAATGCTTAAAAATTATAATGTTTGAGTATCATGTATGATATGTCCATTAATGATGATTGATTTATTTTTCGGTATCGTGCATTAAAAATAAGGTTTTTGAAATTGTGTATATTTTAATTTGAATATATAATGATGCACAAATAAGATTGATACTTACCTTTGTCATAATATGAAAATTGATATAAGGGTCTTCCCTTGTTTTTGACAATGACAAAGGGGGAGCAAGAATTTCTAGCGTGGACATCATGAGAAAAGGTAAACTAGCTAGTTTGCACAATTCAAGATGAAAACAAAAATTGCACTTCTCAAAAGAGAAGATGCAAATGTAACATTTGCCAAATTGTTTGCTTGCCTAATGTAAAACTTTATCTCTTGCTAGTTTGGCATTTTGCTAGCTTGCACTTTGCAAAGAAAGCAAAAATGACACTTCTCAAAAGAGAAGAAAGAGCTTAGTATCTTGAACATCACAAGCTTGCCTATCTTAAGAAACAAAAATTACAAAAGTGCTATCTTGCCTATCTCAAGAAGCAAAACTTGCAACTTGCACATTGCAATAGGAAGCAAGAATCATGAGCTTACACAAGAAAAGTATCTTGCATTTGCTTTCAAAATTTTTGCTAGCTTGATGTTGTGGAACTTGTTATCTTACTACCTTGCATATCTATGATGATAGCAAAATTGCATGATGATACTATGTTTTTCATGCAATGAGCTGAACCTATATAACAACCACTTGATTGTGGTACTTCTCTTTTTTGTTGATGACAAAGGGGGAGAAGTATGTTGATGACATGACATGTTAATGCATAAGTCTATGCATAAGTTCATGATGACGTGTTGCAAGTATTCATGATGAATATTGCAATGACTTGAATTCAGTTTGAATTCAAGGTTCTATCAATATGGCATATTGATAGGGGGAGTTTGTTTAAACTCCGGGAGTTAAGTTTAACTCCGTCATCAATTGGTTGTCATCATCAAAAAGGGGGAGATTGTTGAATCTCGTATTTTGATGATAAAACCAATTGATAATTGTGTTTATGTTTTAATCTGTATTTTGAGTGACGCAGGATGCTTCAATCAGGATGAGATAATTAAAGTAGGAAAAATCATGTTGTGCCGGAGGAACATGTCAGAAGATTAGATCTCGGGCCGATGGATTGGTCGACGTATCGAAAGAAAGCTTCGAGCCATGGACTTGGGCATTGGGCCAAGAAGAGCGAGTATTGCGCCAAGGATATCGGAGTTGCGGAGTCAATTGGCAGATTGGGCAATAGGCCATAGGAGAGGACGATGCCCCGAAGAATCGGACGAAGCGTCGAGGGACCAATGACATGCTGGACAACTTAGTTAATTGCTTAGGATTAATTGTCTCGATCAAAGTTTTGTTTTAAGTGTGCAGGATTAACTACGATGAAAGAAAGACATGCAGCAGGAGTTGCGCCGGAGTCAAGACTATGATCACGTTGGGAGTTCGACAGCTCAACGGAAGTCCGGATGGTCGTCGGAGGTTCTGCGGGAACAAATCTGAGAAGTCCAGGAGCTTACCAAAGAAGCTCGTCGGAACTTGCCAAGTGGATCGTCGCAAGTCCAAGAGTTTGCCGGAAGTCCGTCGGAGCATCGCCGGAGGTTCGTCGGAAGTTCGTCGGAAGTTCGCCGGAAGCTGGCCAGAAGAAGCGATTGCCGCACCGGAAGCAAGCTGTAATAAATGTCTTAAGAAATTCATAGTTAGCATGATGATTAAGTTAGAAATGGGAGGTGATCCCATTAACTTAATCTTGGGGCAATTGGGCCCTTGATAGACCCAAATTGGGCCGAATAGATCAACCCATTCGGACCCAGATTTCTTGGCCAGAGGTGGCACCGCCTGGGTCGGCGGTGGCACTGCCCAGGGCTCAGTCTCCGAGCTCTGGCTGGGCGGTGCAACCGCCTCTGATAGAGGTGCAACCGCCTGAGCTCGGTCTTCGAGCTCTGGCTGGGTGGTGCAACCGCCCTAGTCAGGTGGTGGCACCGCTTGAGCTCGGTCTCCGAGCTCTGGCAGGACGTGCAACCGCCCCTGATAGGAGGTGGCATCGTCCAGAGGCTCAGTCTTCGAGCTCTGCCAGGCGGTGCAACCACCCTAGTCAGGCGATGCAACCGCCAGACCCCAAAATTCCGAGAATTGACAGTTTTGAGCTTGGAATTCAAACTGGTTTAGGGCCTATAAATACCCCACTCTTTTAGCAATGAAAGAGCAACCAAAACCATCGAAATCCTAATCTTACTTTATGATTTTTAGAGCTCAAAGGTGTTGTATGAGTTAAAAGTTCTTCTCCCTAGTTTCTTCCAAGTTTTGATCTTTCAAGAGAGGTGAGAAATTTCTGTAAGGGTTGTCTCCTAAGCCCGTCAAAAGGAGTGAAATTATAAAAGGGTGGTTGGCCTTCGCCTATTGAAGGATGGCCTCTAGTGGACATCGGTGACCTTTTCAATGGAGGAAGCCAGAAGTGGATATAGGTCAAGATTGACCAAACCACTCTAAAATCACGATGCTCTCTGGTTTGCATTTACTATGAGCATATTATCTTTACTACAAACCTCCTCAATAACTTACTGCCTTCTACTAATTTACGATCATGTTTCAAAGTTCAGTATTTTTCGAATCAGTGTTTAGACGTAAATTAGTTTTATCGTACGAACATCATATTTCAGTTTGCGCTTACATTCTGATTTCCATCATAACTGCAAACTGCCCTTATAGATTTGCTTTAACTGCATCTTGCTTGATCAGAAGTTAAAGTGATTTACGAATTGGCTTTTCTACCGAAATCGTTCTTATCGTACGAACGCAGTTTTAATCGTCGAAAGTTTTCCGCTGCACTAATTCACCCCCCCCCCCCCCTCTTAGTGCTCTTGATCCTAACATTAAAATTTTTTGCCTCTTGTATTGCGGTTACTTTCGGATCACAACTCTTATTAACAGAATGTAAAATTTTGTTTATACGTTCAAAATCCGAAAAACTTCTACCAAGTGCTTTTAAACCGTTAATGACATCCGTAAAACGGGTGTATATGTCAACAACGGTTTTGCTTGGTTTCATATGAAAAAGTTCAAAATCATGCATTAAAATATTTATTTTAGAATCTCATACTCTACTAGTGCCTTCGTGTGTGATTTCGAGAGTGTGCCATATATCGAATGTCGTTTCGCAAGTAGAAACCCGATTAAACTCAGTTTTATCCAAAGCGCAAAATAAAGCTTTCATAGCTCTTGCATTTAAGGAAAAAGTTTTCTTCTCCAAATCATTTCATTCTTTCATTGGAGTAGAAGACCTTTAAAATCTATTTTCAAAAATATTTCATAAATTGATATTCAACAAAAGTAAGAAAACTCTCATTTGAGATTTTCAATATGTGTAGCCCGTCCCATTGAACAAGGGTGGACGAATGAGAGAGTGACCCTCTTGAAAGCCGAAAAGAGTCATTTCTCTTGGGTTTAAACCAAATAAAAAATTACGAGGCTCTGATACCAATTGTTAGGAACAAGTCAGTGTTAGGATCAAGAGCACTAAGAGGGGGGGGGGGTGAATTAGTGCAGCGGAAAACTTTCAACGATTAAAACTGCGTTCGTACGATAAGAGCGATTTCGGTAGAAAAGTCGATTCATAAATCACTTTAACTTGTGATCAAGCAAGATGCAGTTAAAGCAAGTCTATGAAGGCAGTTTGCAGTTATGATGGAAATTAGAATGTAAGCGTAAACTGAAATATGATGTTCGTACGATAAAACTGATTTACGTCTGAATGCCGATTCGGAAAATATTGAACTTTGAAACACGATTGTAAATGCGTAGAAGGCAGTAAGCTATTAAGGAGGTTTGTAGTAAAGATAATATGCTCAAAGTAAATGCAAACCGAGATTTAGAGTGGTTCGGTCAATCTTGACCTACATCCACTTTTGGCTTCCTCCACCAATGAGGTCACCGACGTCCACTAGAGGCCTTCCTTCAATAGGCGAAGGCCAACAACCTTTTTACAGTTTCACTCCTTTTGACAAGCTTAGGAGACAACCCTTACAGAATTTTCTTTCCTCTCTTGACAGATCAAAACTTGGAAGAAAAGAGGAAGGAGAACTTTTAACTCATACAACACTTTTGAGCTCTAAAAATCATAGAGTAAGATCAGGATTTCGGTGGTTTTTGGTTGCTCTTTCATTGCTGAAAGAGTGGGGTATTTATAGGCCCCAACCCAGTTTGAATTCCGAGCTCAAAACTGTCAATTCCCAGAATTCCGGGGTCTGGCGGTTGCACCGCCTGACTGGGGCGATTGCACCTTTGTCAGAGGTGGTTGCACCGCCCAGCTAGAGCTCGGAGACTGAGCCCTAGGCAGTGCCACCGCTGACCCAGGCGGTGCCACCTCTGGCCAAGTAATCTGGGTCCAAATGGGCTGATCCATTCGGCCCAATTTGGGTCTCTCAAGAGCCCAATTGCCCCAAGATTAAGTTAATGGGATCACCTCTCATTTCTAACTTAATCATCGTGCTAACTACGAATTTCTTAAGATATTTACTGCAACTTGCTCCGGTACATCAATCGCTTCTTCCAGCGAGCTTCCGTCGATCATCCGATGAACCCTCGATGATGCTCCTGCGGACTTCCGACAAACTCCTGGACTTGCGACGATCCACTTGGCAAGTTCCGACGAGCTTCTTTGGCAAGCTCCTAGACACTCGGATTTGTTCCCGCAGAACCTCCGACGACCGTCCGAACTTCCGTCGAATTCTCGAACCCCCAACGTGATCATAGTCTTGACTCCGGTGTAACTCCTGCTGCATGTCTTACTTTCATCGTAGTTGATCCTGCACGTTTATTTCAACATATAGATTAGATAACAAATGACAATTGATGTCATCATCACAATCCGAGATTCAACAATCTCCCCCTTTTTGATGATGACAATCAATTGATAACGGAGTTAACCTTAACTCCCCCTATCTATGTGCCATAATTGAGATAAGTCATTCTTGAATTCAAAGCCTTTGAATTCAAGAGACATATTGATAAGTTACCTTATCAATACTCCCATCATGATGTATCTCTCTGAAAATGATGTATGATGTCAAGGCTTGACATCCATTTTCAAATTTCAAATGTGAATGATGGTAATGATAGCAATTCATCATATGATAAGATATCAACATGTAAAATTTCGAAGTAAGATTTTGATATCTTAACATGATGCACACATTTCAATTATTTTAGCAATCATAGCATTTCATCACATGGTAAGATATCAACATGTAGGACTACGATGCAAGTTCTTGATATCTTAACATGATGCAAACATGGTATGTTGCTAATATGGCAATCATAGTTATCATTGATTCATATATTTTCGATGATGCAAGCATGGCATAATCATAGCATCAATTCATATATCTGCTTTTTTCAATATAATATGGTATTTATAGCATTAATTCATATATTTCTCCCCCTTTGTCATCAACAAAAAGGAGAACGATATAAACAACTTTTAAATATGCATGCGATGCCATAAGTAGGTTCATGTCATTTATCCATATAGAGTGATAGGATATAAATTATACAAACATCTCAAGAAAAACATGACATGAAGATTATAGAGTGAAAAGTTCCTTTTTATTTGTTATTATCTTTTTGCATGAAGGAGGAAAGCCATTTGTGTAGTTCAAATCGATAGGATATTAAGGCATGCTTTACAAGGATCAGGATATTTATGTGAATCAAATCCTTGCACATAAAAATATCTTCCTTTTATAAGAAGGAATCATCAAATCTATTTCACAAAGAGAATATTTTTCACATGATAAGTCTAAAAGATATGCATTTGCTAGATGATTCTATTTGTCAAAAATCAATGATGTGAATCAAACTATATGTGACATATGTTTATTAAGTCCGAAAGAGAATAATGTATTCATGAAATCCGATTGGAACTGAAAATTTAATTTAACACTTTCATGCAATCGGACAAGACTATACAATCATGAAGACATGCTCATTGTTATGGAAATTTTTGTATTAATTTCCAACATGTTATTTTAGGCATGTAATGGCAATTAAGTGATTTGATCATTTAATCAATAAAGTCTGAATAATAATTTTAATAAGTTTATGCATTCGGACACATCAACATTCCTAATTCTCTTCTTATAAAATCAAATTGTTCTTCACTTAGAGGTTTTGTAAAAATATCAGTTAGTTGATGCTTAGTATCTATGTACTCTATGATTACATCATGATTAGTAACATGATCTCATATAAAGTGATGTCTAATATCAATATGTTTTGTTCTTGAGTGTTGAATGGGATTCTTTGTAAAACATATTACACTCGTGTTATCACATTTAATGGGAATGGTTTTAAGATAGACTTTATAATCTTCTAAGGTGTTTTTCATCCACACAACTTGTGCACAGCATGCACTAGCTGCAATATATTCAGCTTCGGTTGTTGATAGTGCAACCGAGTTTTGTTTCTTAGATGACCAGGAAATAAGGGAATGTCCCAAAAATTGACATGCTCCTGATGTGCTTTTTCTATCTAGTCTACACCCAGCAAAATCCGCATCAGCATAAGCAATTAACTCAAAATTTTTGGATTTTGGATACCATAATCCTAGATTTGTGGTACCTTTAAGATATCTAAGTATTCTTTTAGCCGCTTTGAGATGAGATATCTTAGGGTTCGATTGAAACCTAGCACAAAGTCCTACACTAAACATGATATCTGGTCTAGTTGCAATGAGGTAAAGTGAACTTCCTATCATACCCCTATAAGTTTTTTGATCGAAGCTTTCTCCACTCTCATCAATTTCTAACTTAGTGGAGGTGCTCATAGGGGTGTTAATAGCTTTTGAGCTATCCATATTAAATCTTTTCAGTAGATCTAAAGCATATTTAGTTTGACTAATAAAGATGCCATTGCTTAGTTGCTTAATTTGTAAGCCTAAGAAAAAGGTTAATTCTCCCATCAAACTCATTTCAAATTCGAGACTCATGGTTTTAGCAAAAGATTCACAAAGAGATTCATTCGTAGAATCGAAGATAATATCATCAACATAAATCTGAACAATGAGAAAATTATTTTCAAAATTCTTGATAAATAATGTAGTATCAACCTTGCCTTTTGTGAAATTATTTTCAATAAGAAAACAAGCCCTAGGGGCTTGTTTTAAACCATAGAGAGCTTTAGTTAATTTAAACACATGATTAGGGAGGCTATTATTTTCAAATCCAGGAGGTTGTTCAACATAAACTTCTTCGGAAATAAAGCCATTAAGAAAAGCGCTTTTAACATCCATTTGAAACAACTTAAAATTATTACTACTAGCATAGGCAAGGAGCATCCTTATGGCTTCTAATCGAGCCACAGGAGCGAAGGTTTCTTTGTAATCGATACCTTCTTCTTGGTTGAAACCTTTGGCCACTAATCTAGCCTTATTTCTAACCACGATACCATATTCATCTTGCTTGTTTCTAAAGACCCATTTAGTACTAATAACTAAATGGTCATTTGGCCTAGGAACAAGCTTTCATACCTCATTTCTCTCAAATTGATTTAATTCATCTTGCATTGCGATAATCCATAAATCATCTTTCATGGCTTCGTCAATACATTTAGGTTCAATTTGGGAGAGAAAAGCGGCATTGGCATAAAAATTTTTAAAAGAAGAACATGTTTGAACCCCCTTTGATGTGTCTCCTAAGATTAGCTCCTTAGGATGAGCATCTACATACTTTCAATCTTTGGGTAAGGATGTTTTGGAAGTGGATGCATCCAAGTTGCTAGTTGGAGAAGGGGTTTCATTTAAATTTAAAGAATCGAAGTTAACATCATCATCAAAATTGTTTTTCTTGATTTCGAAAATCTCATTGAAAACAACATGAATGGATTCTTCAATAATTAAAGTTCTTTTATTGAAGATACGAAAAGCTTTAGAAACTGAAGAATAACCAAGAAAAATTCCTTCATCGGATTTAGCATCAAATTTTCCTAAGGCATCTTTTTCATTCAAGATGAAACACTTACACCCAAAAACTTTAAAATATGAAACATTGGGTTTTTTGTTGTTCCACAACTCATAGGGAGTTTTAGTGAGTAGGGGTCTTACTAGAACTCTATTCAAAATATAGCATACAGTGTTTACGGCTTTGGCCCAAAAATATTTGGGTAGGCTATGTTCATTCAACATGGTTCTTGCCATTTCTTATAAGTTTCTATT
The DNA here is from genome assembly GCF_036884655.1 of Musa acuminata AAA Group. Classification (NCBI taxonomy): domain Eukaryota; kingdom Viridiplantae; phylum Streptophyta; class Magnoliopsida; order Zingiberales; family Musaceae; genus Musa; species Musa acuminata. The sequence continues at coordinate 20,953,876 of NC_088330.1, read as the reverse complement.
TTTTCTTTCTACTACTCCATTTTGTTGAGGATTTCTTGGAGTAGAGAAGTTGTGGTTGTATCCATTAAGTTCACAAAATTCTTGGAAATTACGGTTTTGAAATTCACCACCGTAATCACTTCTAATTGATGAAATCATAGAACCTTTTTCATTTTGAACAAGTTTACAAAACTTGTTAAAATATCTAAAGCATTCATTTTTATGTTTTAAGAAGTAAGTCCATGTGTATCTGCTATAGTCATCTACAATGACGAAGACGTACTTGCTACCTCCTAGGCTTGATGTAGAGATTGGTCCGAACAAGTCCATATGGATCAATTGCAAGGGTCTAGAGGTGCTTATTTGATTCTTAGATTTGAAACTACCCTTAATTTGTTTACCTAATTGACAAGCATCACAAACATTATCTTAATGAACTTGATATGAGGAATTCCTCTTACAAGTTCTTTGGATGATATTTGAGTGATTAGTTTCATGCTAGCATGACCTAATCTTCTATGCCATAGCCAAGCATCCTCATTTAAAACCGAGAAACACATTTCATTACACAGATCATTAATGTCAATGGTGTATACGTTATTTTGTTTTAATGCAATCATAGATGTGTTGTTGTGTGGTTTTTCAATGATGCAAGCATTAGATTTGAATTTGATAATATATCCTTTATCACATAATTGACTAATGCTCAAGAGGTTATGTTTTAAACCATCAACTAATAAAACATCTTCAATAAAGAAGTTGGATTTGTTACCTATGGTTCCTTTGCCAATAATTTTACCCTTGTTGTTGTCTCTACAAGAAAGGATAATTTTTAGGTACCCATTTACTTTTGGGTGCCTCAAAAACTGAACTACATTGTTTATCATGTTGCATAGAGTTTATCATGGTTCCTTTAGGAACCCAAATTAATTTGTTCGGACTAATTTTCTTGAATGGACAATAATGCGTTTTGTGTCCATGTTTGCAACAAAAGTTGCATTTGCTTTGGTGTCGAACATGTAGGATGGGGCCATTTATGAAGGTGGTTGGATTTTGGTGAGGATTTCTCACAAATCTGATTCCACTTCTTTTGGGAACGTGACCCTTGTTTGTAAGGATCATGTTCAAAGACTTGCTACTAACCTCGAATTTCTTCAAGGTGTCCTTAAGTAGTAAGTTTTCCTTTTGGATAGTTTCTAGATCATGACATTTTATACAAGAACCTAAACTATCATGATATTAAGTTTTTAACTTATCGAAATTACAAGTAAGACTATCATGCTCCTTTTTTAGCAATTTATATATTCTACTAATAATCTTGTATTCATTAAATAAGTCATAGAAGGCATTTAATAACTCATCAAATGATAAATCTACATCAATTAAATTTGTTACCTCCTCTCCGATGGTCATTAAGGCATAATGAGCAACTTGCTCGGTGTTGGACTCCTCTTCTTCATACGCGCTCAAGTCATCCCACGTTACTTTGAGCGCCTTCTTCTTTGATGTTCTCTTCTTGGCTTGGGGATAATCACCGACATCCACTAGAGGTCTTCCTTCAATAGGCGAAGGCCAACCACCTTTTTACAGTTTCACTCCTTTTCATGGGCTTAGGAGACAACCCTTACAGAATTTTCTTTCCTCTCTTGACAGATCAAAACTTGGAAGAAAAGAGGAAGGAGAACTTTTAACTCATACAACACTTTTGAGCTCTAAAAATCACAGAGTAAGATTAAGATTTCGGTGGTTTTTGGTTGCTCTTGCATTGTTGAAAGAGTGGGGTATTTATAGGCCCCAACCCAGTTTGAATTCCGAGCTCAAAACTGTCAATTCTTGGAATTCCGGGGTCTGGCGGTTGCACCGCCTGACTAGGGCAGTTGCACCTCTGTCAGAGACGGTTGCACCGCCCAGCCAGAGCTCGGAGACTGAGCCCTGGGCAGTGCCACCGCCGACCCAAGCGGTGCCACCTCTGGCCAAGTAATCTGGGTCCGAATGGGCTGATCCATTCGGCCCAATTTGGGTCTATCAATGGCCTAATTGCCCCAAGATTAAGTTAATGGGATCACCTCTCATTTCTAACTTAATGATCATGCTAACTATGAATTTCTTAATATATTTACTGTAACTTGCTCCAGTGCGTCAATCGCTTCTTCCGGCGAGCTTCTGTCGATCATCCGATGAACCTTCGGTGATGCTCCTGCGGACTTCCGACAAACTCCTAGACTTGCAACGATCCACTTGGCAAGTTCCGATGAGTTTCTTTGGTAAGCTCTTGGACTTCTCAGATTTGTTCCCGTAGAACCTCCGACGACTGTCCGAACTTCTGTTGAATTCTCAAACCCCCAACGTGATCATAGTCTTGACTCCGGCGCAACTCCTACTGCATGTCTTACTTTCATCGTAGTTAATCCTACACACTTATCTCAACATATGGATTAGATAACAAATGACAATTGATGTCATTATCAAAATCCGAGATTCAATAGTCAGCACTAAGAGGGGGGGGTGAATTAGTGCAACGGTAAAATCGTTGGTTTAATAAAAAATTTTCTACGATTAAAACCGATTCCAGAAATATGCTTAGATTGAAAGCATGTTCATAAGCATATTGAAGGCAGTTTGGAGTTAATGTAAATTGCAAGAAGTAAATGCAAACCATATTTTATAGTGGTTCGATCGCGTGACCTACATCCACTCTGCTGATTCCTCTTCCGTCGAGTCCACCGGCATCCACTATCGGTCTTCCTTTAATAGGCTATTGAATCTCGAGTTTTGATGATAAAACCAACTGATAGTATTTATGTTTTGATATGTATTTTGAGTGATACAGGATGCTTCGATCAGGATGAGATAATTAAAGTATGAAGAATCGTGTTGGGCCGGAGGAAAACATATCAGAAGATTGGGTGTCGGGCCGGAGGATCGGTCGACATATCGACAGAAGGCTTCGGGCCATGGATTCAGGCATCGGGCTGAAAAGAGCAGATATTGTGCCAAGGATATCGGAGTTGCGGAGTCAACTAGCCGATTGGGCAATAGGCCGCAAGAGAGGACGATGCGCCGAAGAATCGGATGAAGCGTCGAGGGACCAATGACATGCCGGACAACATGATTAATGCTTAGTATTAATTGTCTAGATCAAAGTGTGTTTTACATGTGCAGGATTAACTATGATAGCAAAGCATGAAGCAAAATGAAGTTCCGGAGTCAAGGACGCGATTTCTTTGGGAGTTCGAGAGTTCATCAGAAGTCCGGACGTTCGTCGGAAGTTTTATCAGAACCAGCCGAGAAGTCTCGGAGCTTGCTAGAGAAGCTCATCGGAACTCACCAAGAAGATCATCATGAAGTCCAGGAGCTTGCCGAGAGTCAGCTGGAACATTACCGAGAGTTCATCGGAAATTCATCGAAAGATCGTCGGAAGCTCGCCGGAAGAAAACAAGGCATAGGGACTTGTTTAGCTTAGCAAATGTCTTAGAAATCATAGTTAGCACGTAATTGGGTTTGGATTTGGGACAACCCAATTAGGGGTCAGCTAGGCCCATGTAAGAACTATGTTGGGCCCAATAAGAGGCCCAAACAGTATCCCAAGAAGTCTCACCGTCATGGCACAGTCTCCAAGACTGTGTCAGGCGGTAGTACCGCCAGTCTGGGCAGTTGTACTGCCCTTAACAGGGTGCCAGGTGGTGGTACCGCCAGTCTAGGCAATGGTACCGCCCAGCACAGCACCCCAGGCAGAGGTACCGCCCAATGCAGTGTTAGTGTCAGACTAACACTGGGCGGTGGTACCACACAGCATAGGCGGTGGTACCACACAGCGTAGGCGGTGGTACCACACAGCGTAGGCGGTGGTACCACCCGTGCCCAGGAAACCCGGGATGAGATGTTTTTAGTCTCCAAGTTTGGATCAACTTGAAGCCTATAAATACCGCTCTCATCCCTAGTTAAAGTACACAAGCACAGAGAGTTTAAAAGTGAAGAAACGCTGCTACAATTGTTAGGATCGGGGTCGGCACTAAGAGGGGGGGTGAATTAGTGCAGCGGTAAAATCACGTCTTCAAAAACTTTTGTACGATAAAATCTATTTACGTTGAAAACTGATTTCAGAAACTTAACTTGAAACACATGTTCATAAATATATAGAAGGCGGTAAGCTATTAAAGAGGTTTACAATAAAGATAAATTGCTTGAAGTAAAATGCAAACCAGATTTTAGAGTGGTTCAGTCGTCGTGACCTACATCCACTTCGTCGATTCCTCTTCCGTCGAGGCCACCGACATCCACTATCAATCTTCCTTTATAGGCGAAGATCAACCTCCTTCTTACACCCTTCTTCTCTTTTTATCGGGTTTAGGAGACAACCCTTACAAGCACTCAATCTCCTCTCTAAACATAAATCTAAGTTTAAGCTAGAGGAGGGATTTCTCAAGTGATTTCTATAGCATTTCTTCACTTTTAAACTCTCTGTGCTTGTATGCTTTAACGAGGGATGAGAGAGGTATTTATAGGCTTCAAGTTGATTCAAACTTGGAGCCTAAAACTTTCCCACCCCGGGTTCCCCAAGCACGGGCGGTACCACCGCCCAGGTCTGGCGGTACCACCACTTGAGGGGCAGTGCTGGGCAGTACCATTGCCCAAACTAGTGGTACCACCGCCTGGCACCCTGCCAGGGGTGGTACAACTGCCTAGACTAGTGGTACCACCGCCTGACATAGTCTCGAAGATTGTGCCATAATGGTGAGACTTCTTGGGGCGCTGTTTGGGCCTCTTATTGGGCCCAACATAATCCTTACATGGGCCTAGCTGGCCCCTAATTGGGTTGGCCTAAATCCAAACCCAATTACGTGCTAACTACGAAATCTAAGACATAATCTGAGCTAAACAAGTCCGTAAGTCTATTCTTCCAGCGAGCTTGCGGCGATCTTCCGATAAACTTCCGACAATCTCTCGGCAATGTTCCGACGGACTCTCAGCAAGCTCTTGGACTTCACAATGATCTTCTTGGCAAGTTTCGATGAGCTTCTCTAGCAAGCTCCAAGACTTCTCGACTGGTTTCGCCAGAACTTCCGACGAACATCTGAACTTCCGATGAACTCTCGAACTCCCAACGAAATCGCGTCCTTGACTCCGGGACTTCATTTTACTACATGCCTTGCTATCATAGTTAATCCTGCACATGTAAAACGTACTTCGATCTAGACAATTAATACTAAGTATTAATCAAGTTGTCCGGCATATCATTGGTCCCTCGACGCTTCGTCCGATTCTTCGACGCATCGTCCTCTCTTGCGGCCTATTGCCCAATTGGCCAGTTGACTCCGTAACTCCGATATCCTTAGTGCAATATCTGCTCTTCTTGGCCTGATGCCCAAATCCACGGCCCGAAGCCTTCTGTCGATATGTAGACCGATCCACCGATCCGACATCCAATCTTCTGACATATTTTCCTCCTACCCAACATGATTCTTCCTGCTTTAATTATCTCATCCTGGTCGAAACATCCTGCGTCACTCAAAATATAGATTAAAACATAAACACTTATCAATTGGTTTTATCATCAAAATCCGAGATTCAACAATCTTCCCCTTTTTGATGATGACAACCAATTGATGACGGAGTTAAAACAAACTCCCGGTGTTTAAACAAACTCCCCCTATCAATATGCCATATTGATAGAACATTGAATTCAAGCTGAATTCAAGTCCTTGCAAATATTCATCATGAATATTTGCAACACTTCATTATGCATAATATGATCATACTTCTATCAATAAAAAGGAGAAGTACCAACTATCAAATGTTTGGAAATACAAGTTCAAACATTGCATCATAAATCTCCAGTTTTATAATCATGCAAGCTAGCAAAAATTTTGAGCTTTGCAAGTTTATAAATTTTGCTAGATATGCAAGTTCAGCATGTTTATTTTGTAATGTTCAAGCTAGCAAGTGTTTGAAAAAGAAAGCAAGTTTTGTAACATACAAGCTAACAATAATTTAGAGTTGTGCAAGTTTGCAAATTTACTTTTCTTTACGATGTGCAAGATAATATATTTTTTCATCTTCTTGAGATTTCAAGCTAGCAATTCTTGGTGAGTTCAAGTTAGCAGTTTTTTCTCTTTTGAGAAGCGCAATTATTTTTGCTTCCTTTGCAAAAACACAAGCTAACAAAATGTTACATTATTTTATAACATGGAAGCTAACAATTTGAGATGTTCAAGAAGCAAGTTCTTTCTTCTCTTTTAAGAAGTACAATTTTTTGTTTTTTTCTTGAATTGTGCGAGCTAGCATCTTTTATCTCCCCCTTTGTCATTGTCAAAAAGAAGGGAAGACCCTTTATATAAATTTTTAGATTATGACAAAGATAAGTATCAATCTTATTTGTGCATCATTATATATTCAAATTAAAACTTGCACAATTTCAAAACCATACATTTCATTTTTTATGCATGATACCGAAAAATAAATCAATCATTATTATGAGCATATCATACATGATACTAAAATATTAAAATTTTGAAGCATTTATCAACATTTTGATCATGATACCAAACATTCATCATTTAAAGCATTCATGATACGTCATTTTGGTAACAAATTATAGCATTTCAAATCATGATAGTATTAATTTTGTCAAATTATATCCTACCATGCATGATCAAAACTTCTCCCCATTTTATCATTGTAAACAAGAAAGAAGAGGGGAAGAACATGATGGTGTAAAATATTTCAATCATTCAAGGCATACGAGCCATAAATACAAAAACTCATGTCACCAAGGATAAGACCAATTAAATACCAAAAGACATGATTCATATAGTAAATCTCTTCTTTAAATAAAGTATCAAGAAAAATTTGTAGGTGTATAAAGAAGAGATCTTGATAAAAAAAAATCTCAAGTAATAAATCCAAGAACTCACAAGAAAAAAATCAAGATTCATTTAGAAAATCTCCTCTTAAGAAGATAACAAGTATAATCATAGGAGAATGATTAATAAAAAATGTTGATTCGTAACAAATCTTTCAAGTTATAATCAATTCATGAATACCAAAAAAACATTCATGACTCATTTGGATTTTTTTTCTCTTTTGTAAATGACAAAAGAAAACATGGGAGTTCAAAAAATAAGATCTTGATTCATAAACAATTTCAAGTTATAAATCACGAGAAATCAAGATCATGATTTCGATAAAAAATTTTCAAATTTAAATCATCAAAATTATTTTCAAAGTCCAAGAGATTCGTAAAAATGATACAAATGTATTCATTAATCTCCTTTATGGATAAATCGATAAAGTAGAGAAATTTTCCAAGAGAAAGCTTTCCTCTTTTTAGTTTGTTTCATACAAGCATGCCTTTATCTTTTTTATGCCAATATATATATATATATATATATATATATATATATATATATATATATATATATATATATATATCATTAATCGTTTAGGATCGAAAAATAAATTTCATCATAAAAATCATAAAGATCAATAAACCATAAATTACTTAAAAATCATCATGCATAATTTTGAAATTTATTAAGCATGATCATTATGCATGACATCAAAACATGGTTTCAAAATATTTAATATTTTCGTTACATAATTACATCATTATGCATCATCGAGATTGATTTCATAAAGCATTTTCGTTTTTAGGTGAATCAACTTTTCATGCTTAGTTTTCCATACAAAAGCCATTCATCATCATTAAGCATGATATCAAACTTCTTAATATTTTCATTAAGACATCAAGCATGGTTTCACTCAAATTCGGAAATCATCAAGATACACATTATTTATTCTTGAAAAAACATACATATGATCATTAGATTTAAATCCAACATTTTGTTTATTTAACATAACACATGCAATTTTCATGATTATTTTTAAAATTACTAGCATGATAAACATGATTCCTAATATTTTTACATTTTCATATCATTATTAAACATGTAATTTTCAAGAAAAATAATTTTTTAACTAAATAAATTTTAAAAAAAAGTATCATGAAAAGCATCATGTAATTTTAAAATAAATTAAGGGGGTTTCGATTCCTCATCGTTGAAAGTCGTTAAGGCGTAGTTTGCCACCTCGCCTTTGTTGATTTTCTCCTCGTCTTCGGAGAAGCTCGATTCATCCTAATTTATGTTCTTCTTCTTGTGTTCAAAGCAAGTAGTTCCGTTCTTTTTGCTTTTTAATTTTTGTTTCATGAACTTTTTAAATTTCATTTGTGGTTCAAGTTCACCATCACTTAAGCTTATGCTCGAGTGGTCTTCAATTGTTCTATGTCTCAAATCCTTCCTATTCTTTGGAAGGTGGTTCTTAAGTTCTTCGCGTGTATTGCACGTCATTTCATATATGATCAATGAACCAATTAGTTCTTCAATCAAAAAATGGTTCAAGTACTTTGATTCTTGTATTGCCATTATTTTCGAATCCCAATTTTTTGAAAGCGATGGTAAAATCTTGTTAATGAGTTCAAAATCTAAAAAACTTCTACTAAGTGCTTTTAAACCATTGAAGACATCTATAAAACGAGTGTACATGTCTCTAATGGTTTCGCTTGGTTTCATTCGAAAAAGTTTAAAATTATATATTAAAAAATTGATTTTTGAATATTTTAATCTACTTGTGCCTTCGTGAATAGTTTCAAGAATATGCCAAATGTCGAAAGCCGTTTCACATATAGAAACCCGATTAAACTCGTTTTTGTCTAAGGCGCAAAATAAGGCATTCATTGTTAGGATCGAGAGCACTAAGAGGGGGGGGGGGTGAATTAGTGCAGCGGAAATCTTTCAGCGATTAAAAACGAAAGCTGCGTTCGTTCGATAAAAACTATTTTGATGCAAAAGCCAATTCTAAGATTACTTATGATTAAGTGCAGTTTATGTCTAAACACAGTTTGCGTCTAAGCGCAATTTATGCAGTTTGCAGTTTGCGTCTAAATGTAGATTGCGTCTAAGCGCAGATTGCATCTAAGCGCAGTTTGCGTCTAAGCTCAGATTGCGTTTAAGCGCAGTTTGCGTCTAAGCGCAGTTTACGTCTAAACTCAGATTGCGTCTAAGCGCAGTTTGCGTCTAAGCGCAGTTTGCGTCTAAGCGCAGATTGCGTTTAAGCGCAGTTTGCGTCTAAGCGCAGTTTACGTCTAAGATAAGATTGCGTCTGAGCGCAGTGCAGTTTGCGTCTTAACACAGTTTTACGTCTAAACACAGTTTTACGTCTAAACGTAGTTTTACGTCTAAACGCAGTTTGCGTCTAAACGCAGTTTTACGTCTAAACGTAGTTTTACGTCTAAACGCAGAATCAAGACGTAAATGTAAACTGCAAAGAAACTTGTTCGCAGAAATCAGTTTGCAGTTATAAACAGAATCAAGACGTAAATGTAAACTGCAAAGAAACTCGTTCGCAGAAATCAGTTTGCAGTTATAAACAGAATCAAGACGTAAACGTAAACCGCAATGTAGAGATCGTACGAAAACACCGATTTATGTCTGAATGCAGATTTGAAAAGAACAGAACTTAGAAACTTGTTCGTAAAAGCGCAGAGAGTAGTAGCTATGTAGGAGGTTTGCAGTAATGATAAAGTGCTCAAAATGAAAGCAAACCAGAGATTTAGAGTGGTTCGGTCAGTCTTGACCTACTCCACTTTTGGCTTCCTCCACCGACGAGGTCACCGACGTCAACTAGAAGCCTTCCTTCAATAGGCGAAGGCCAACTACCCTCTTACAGATTCACTCCTTTTGACGGGCTTAGGAGACAACCCTTACAGAAGTTTTCTCTCCTCTCTTTACAACTCAAACTTGAAGAATAGAAAGAGGAGAACTAGCAGTTTTGAGCTCTAAGAAACACAGAAAGATAGCAAGATTTCGAGTGTGTGTTCTGTGCTTTCAGTGCTGAATGGGTGGGGTATTTATAGGCCCCAACCCAATTCAAATTTGGAGTTCAAAACGATCAAATCCCAGAATTCCGGGATCAGGCGGTTGCACCTCCTGACTGGAGAGGTTGCACCGCCTAGCAGAGCTCGAAGACTGAGCCCAAGCGGTGCCACCTCTTGACTGAGGCGGTTGCACCTCTCTGCCAGAGCTCGAAGACCGAGCTCAGGCGGTGCCACCTCTCTGTCAGGGAGGTTGCACCTCCCGGTCTTGCTCGAAGACTAAGCTCAGGCGGTGCCACCTCCTGGCTGGGGAGGTTGCACTGCCCAGTCTCGCTGGGAGGTTTAGCCCAGGCGGTGCCACCTCCTGGCTGGGGCGGTGCCACCACTTTCACTATTTCAGCTCACTTGGTTTGGCTCCAAACTTGGCCCAAACCAGTCCGAACTTGGGCCTAATTGGCCCCTACTTGGGTTATAGGATTAACACCTAATCCTAATCCTAACCCTAATTAATGTGCTAACTATGATTTTAAAGACATTTTCTAAGCTATTACAAAGTTCGCAAGTCAAGACTTCTTCTGGCGAGCTTCCGGCAAACTTCCGGCGGTCTTCCGATGAACTCTCGGAAACCATTCTGCGGACTCCCGGCAAGCTCCTAGACTTCACGATTCGTTCTTAGCGAGTTCCAACGAGCTTCTTCGGCAAGCTCCGATCTTTCTCGGCGAGCTCCGCGAACTCCCAACGAACCTTCCGGCGAGCTTCCAAAAAACCCTTCGGCAAGCTCCCAACTCATTCTCGGCTAGTTCCGGTAGCATTCCCGACGAACCTTCGGACTTCCGTCGAACTCTCGAACTCGCAACAAATCCTTCGCGCTTGACTCCGACACTTTGTTTCGCTTTATGTCTTCATCGTTATCATAGTTAATCCTGCACAATTAAAACAAAACTTCGATCGAGACAATTAATCCTAAGCAATTAACCAAGTTGTCCGGCATGTCATTGGTCCCTCGACGCTTCGTCTGATTCTTCGGCGCATCGTCCTTTCCTGCAGCCTATTGCCCAATCGGCCAGTTGACTCCGCAACTCCGATATCCTTGGCACAATACCCGCTCTTCTTGGCCTGATGCCCGAGTTCACGACCCGAAGCCTTCTGTCGATACGTCGACTGATCCACCGGCCCGACATCCAATCTTCTGACATGTTCCTCCGGCACAACATGATTTTCCTGCTTTAATTGTCTCATCCTGATCAAAGCATCCTGCGTCACTCAAAACGCATATTAAATCATAAACATATATCAAGTAGTTTCATTATCAAAATACGAGATTCAACAATCTCCCCCTTTTTGATGATGACAACTACTTGATGACGGAGTTAAACTTAACTCCCGGAGTTTAAACAAACTCCCCCTATCAATATGCCATATTGATAGAACCTTGAATTCAAACTGAATTCAAGTCATTGCAATATTCATCATGAATACTTGCAATACGTCAACATGAACATATGCATAAACTTATGCATCACATGTCATGTCATCAACATACTTTCATCAACATACTTCTCCCCCTTTGTCATCAACAAAAAGGAGAAGTATCACAATCAAGTGTTTGTGATATTGGTTCAACTCATTGCATGAAAATCATATTATCAAGTTTTATCATCATGCAATTTTGAAGCCGGAAAATTTAGCAAATGTTACATCATGCTTAGAACATTCAAGCTATCAAGTTTTAGATATGCAAGTTTTACAGCATACAAGATAGCACTTTTATAACATGCAAGCTAGCAATGTTGCAACATTTTAGAGCTTGCAAGCTAGCAATTTAGAGATGTTCAAGAAGGCAACTCTTGCTTCTTGAAATATGCAAGTTGCAAGCTAGCAAATTTTTACGATATGCAAGTTTTGCTTCTTGAGATAGGCAAGATAGCACTTTTGCAATTTTTGTTTGGCAAGCTTGTGATGTTCAAGATAACAAGCTCTTTCTTCTCTTTTGAGAAGTGTCATTTTTGCTTTCGTTGCAAAGTGCAAGCTAGCAAAATGCCAAACTAGCAAGAGATAATGTTTTACATGAGGCAAGCAAACAATTTGGCAAGTGTTACATTTGCATCTTCTCTTTAGATGTGCAAGAAAATAAACAAGTTTTTGCATTTTCTTGACATTTCAAGCTAGCTGTTCAAGATAGTAACTTTTGCCTTTTTCTTGAATTGTGCTAGCAATCTATCTCCCCCTTAGTCATTGTCAAATAGAAGGGAAAACCCTTTCTGTCAATTTCTAAATCATGACAAAGGTGAGTAATCATTCTTATTTCAAAATTCCATAATTGAGATAAACCTTGAATTCAAATCAAGGCAATTTTAATCAAGGTTCATATCATATGCAATACATTACGTAGAAAGCATAAGTATTGCATGCATCCTTTTAGCAACAAATCGTAGCATTTCATCACAACATATAAGCACAAAAGCCTAGCAAGATTCTTAGGTTCAATCATGGCAATTCAACACTTGCTTCATATGCAAGATTGCACTTGCTTTTCTTTGCATGTTCTAACTAGCAAAAGCTTTCTCCCCTTTGTTTTTGTCGAAAAGAAGGGAGAAATCAATGGTCAAAAATTTTTAATTATTATACAGGCCATATTACAAAATCTTGTCATGATATCAAGAAAGTTCAAAAAGGACATGATCCATTCAACAAATCCTTTTAATAGGGCAAAGGAATTATATAACCAAGAATCATGATTAAAATATTTCAATATCATAGATCAAGTCATGATTCGTGATTCATCATAAAGCAAATTAATTTTCAGTCATCACATAAGGCATTTATAGAATTTTTGAACCATAGAAGAATGATTAATTTAAGCATGTAATGTTTCAATCAAAATCAAGTCATGAATACCAATACTTTCATATTGTGAGTATCAATTCATGAATACCAAAAGATATTATTTGTGATTTCAATTTTGCAAGATCATGATTATGATTTAGACATAACTTATTCAAATCAAATCGTCAACTTTGAAACTCATAATCAAGTCATTAAAATTAATTTCGAGATTCACAAAATATCATGAAATCAAAAGACAAGTTGCATTTCATTTGAAGAACTCCTTTTTGATAAATGTAGGGAGCATAATGAACGATCTTGATTTATAAAGAGCTTCATGTTATAATTATCAAGATCATGATTTTAATAATTATTCTCTTTAGCAAAGAATCACAAAAGCACTTTATTTTTGCATAAGAAATCTCATTGTATTATGATTTATAAATTCTTTTTCTGCACATGAATCATAGGAGATATGTATGTGAAACAAATCTTTGCAAGCAAAGACACTATCATTCATATTTCAAGATGGAATTTATAAGCAGGAATCATTTCATCAAATCCATTTTAGAAAAATATTTTTCATAAGTGTATGAGAAAATCCGATTGTTATGATACCAATTGTTAAGTGAATCCGAAAATGAAATTAGTACTTTCATGCATTCGGATAAGATTTTGCTATAGATTTTCAAGTTCAATTATGAAGATAAAACATGCTCATGATCATAAAAATTTATGTATCCAAAACATATAATTTCCAACATTTATAGTGTAAAATCATCATGGCAATTAAGTGTTTTGAACATTGAATCAAGAATGTCCAAAAAATAATCTTAACACGTTCATGCATTCAAGCACATTTTTGCCATAGTTTTTCAAATATACTCATGAGAATAACACATGCTTATCATCGGCTTAAAATCTCATGCATAAAATTGTTAATCGAAATATTTAATTTCATCATTATGCATTTCTTCAAATCAAACATGATCTTTAATCAAAATCGAGAAATAACAATGGAAATCAACGTAATGCACATTATTACTTCTTAACCATGATTTCATATTTTCAATCAAGATCATTTTATTTGTTTATCATAAAATATGCAATATTATCATTTTCGAAATTACTTACTATGATCATAATATTTTTTTTTTTTTTACATGTAATTTTTAAGAAAATTAATTCTAAACTAAAAGAGAAAAATACATCATGAAAGCATCAAGTAATTTCAAAATAAATTAGGGGGATTTCGATTACCTCATCATTGTAGGCTGTTAAGGCGTAGTTTGCCGCCTTGCTTTTGTTGACTTTCTCTTCTTCGGAGGAGCTCGATTCATCCCAATTTTTGTTCTTCTTCTTGCGTTTAAAGCAAGTAGTTCGATTCTTTTTGCTTTTTAATTTTCGTTTCATTTGTAGTTTAAGTTCACCATCACTTGAGCTTATGCTCGAGTGGTCTTCAAATGTTCTATGTCCCAAATCCTTCCTGTTCTTTGGAAGGTTGTTTTGTTCATCATTGTCCTCATTATGTGCATAGTGCACCATTTCATATGTGATCAATGAACCAATTAGTTCTTCAAGTGGAAATTGGTTCAAGTTTTTCGATTCTTGAATAGCAGTTACTTTTGAATCCCAAGTTTTAGAAAGTGAGCGCAAAACTTTGTTAACGAGTTCAAAATCCGAAAAGCTTTTACCAAGTGATTTTAAACCATTGACGACATCCGTAAAACGGGTGTACATGTCAACAATGGTTTCGCTTGGTTTCATATGAAAAAGCTCGAAATCATGCAGTAAAATATTAACTTTCGAGTCTTTGACTCTACTAGTTCCCTCGTGCGTGATTTCAAGAGCGCGCCAAATATCGAAAGTCGTTTCACACAAAGAAACCCGATTGAACTCATTTTTGTCCAAAGCGTAAAATAAGGCATTCATAGCCTTTGCGTTTAAAGAAAAATACTTCTTCTCTAAATCCGACCATTCGTTCATCGGTTTAGAGGGAAGTTGAAAACTATTTTCAACGATATTCCATAAATCCAGATTTAGAGAAATCAAGAAAACTCTCATTCGAGTTTTCCAATAAGTATAGTCCAATCCGTTAAAGAACGGTGGACGAAAGACCGAAAAGCCCTCTTGAAGAGCCATTTCTCTCGGGTGTAAATCCGAAATGAGAAATACCCCGCTCTGATACCAATTGTTAGGATCGAGAGCACTAAGAGGGGGGGGGGGTGAATTAGTGCAGCGGAAATCTTTCAGCGATTAAAAACGAAAGCTGCGTTCGTTCGATAAAAACTATTTTGATGCAAAAGCCAATTCTAAGATTACTTATGATTAAGTGCAGTTTATGTCTAAACACAGTTTGCGTCTAAGCGCAATTTATGCAGTTTGCAGTTTGCGTCTAAATGTAGATTGCGTCTAAGCGCAGTTTGCATCTAAGCGCAGTTTGCGTCTAAGCTCAGATTGCGTTTAAGCACAGTTTGCGTCTAAGCGCAGTTTACATCTAAACTCAGATTACGTCTAAGCGCAGTTTGCGTCTAAGCGCAGTTTGCGTCTAAGCGCAGATTGCGTTTAAGCGCAGTTTGCATCTAAGCGCAGTTTACGTCTAAGATCAGATTACGTCTGAGCGCAGTGCAGTTTGCGTCTTAACACAGTTTTACGTCTAAACACAGTTTTACGTCTAAACGTAGTTTTACGTCTAAACGCAGTTTGCGTCTAAACGCAGTTTTACGTCTAAACGTAGTTTTATGTCTAAACGCAGAATCAAGACGTAAACGTAAACTGCAAAGAAACTTGTTCGCAGAAATCAGTTTGCAGTTATAAACAGAATCAAGACGTAAACGTAAACTGCAAAGAAACTCGTTCGCAGAAATCAGTTTGCAGTTATAAACAGAATCAAGACGTAAACGTAAACCGCAATGTAGAGATCGTACGAAAACACCGATTTACGTCTGAATGCAGATTTGAAAAGAACAGAACTTAGAAACTTGTTCGTAAAAGCGCAGAGAGCAGTAGCTATGTAGGAGGTTTGCAGTAATGATAAAGTGCTCAAAATGAAAGCAAACCAGAGATTTAGAGTGGTTCGGTCAGTCTTGACCTACTCCACTTTTGGCTTCCTCCACCGACGAGGTCACCGACGTCAACTAGAAGCCTTCCTTCAATAGGCGAAGGCCAACTACCCTCTTACAGATTCACTCCTTTTGATGAGCTTAGGAGACAACCCTTACAGAAGTTTTCTCTCCTCTCTTTACAACTCAAACTTGAAGAATAGAAAGAGGAGAACTAGCAGTTTTGAGCTCTAAGAAACACAGAAAGATAGCAAGATTTCGAGTGTGTGTTCTGTGCTTTCAGTGTTGAATGGGTGGGGTATTTATAGGCCCCAACCCAATTCAAATTTGGAGCTCAAAACGATCAAATCCCGAAATTCCGGGATCAGGCGGTTGCACCTCCTGACTGGAGAGGTTGCACCGCCTGGCAGAGCTCGAAGACTGAGCCCAGGCGGTGCCACCTCTTGACTGAGGCGGTTGCACCTCTCTGCCAGAGCTCGAAGACCGAGCTCAGGCGGTGCCACCTCTCTGTCAGGGAGGTTGCACCGCCCAGTCTTGCTCGAAGACTGAGCTCAAGCGGTGCCACCTCCTGGCTGGGGAGGTTGCACCGCCCAGTCTTGCTGGGAGGCTTAGCCCAGGCGGTGCCACCTCCTGGCTGGGGCGGTGCCACCTCTTTCACTATTTCAGCTCACTTGGTTTGGCTTCAAACTTGGCCCAAACCAGTCCGAACTTGGGCCTAATTGGCCCCTACTTGGGTTATAGGATTAACACCTAATCCTAACCCTAATTAATGTGCTAACTATGATTTTAAAGACATTTTCTAAGCTATTACAAAGTTTGCAAGTCAAGACTTCTTCTGGCGAGCTTCCGGCAAACTTCCGGCGGTCTTCCGATGAACTCTCGGAAACCATTCTGCGGACTCCCGGCAAGCTCCTAGACTTCACGATTTGTTCTTAGCGAGTTCCAACGAGCTTCTTCGGCAAGCTCCGATCTTTCTCGGCGAGCTCCGCGAACTCCCAACGAACCTTCCGGCGAGCTTCCGAAAAACCCTTCGGCAAGCTCCCAACTCATTCTCGGCTAGTTCCGGTAGCATTCCCGACGAACCTTCGGACTTCCGTCGAACTCTCGAACTCGCAACAAATCCTTCGCGCTTGACTCCGACACTTTGTTTCGCTTTATGTCTTCATCGTTATCATAGTTAATCCTGCACAATTAAAACAAAACTTCGATCGAGACAATTAATCCTAAGCAATTAACCAAGTTGTCCGGCATGTCATTGGTCCCTCGACGCTTCGTCTGATTCTTCGGCGCATCGTCCTTTTTTGTAGCCTATTGCCCAATCGGTCAGTTGACTCCGCAACTCCGATATCCTTGGCACAATACCCGCTCTTCTTGGCCTGATGCCCGAGTTCACGACCCGAAGCCTTATGTCGATACGTCGACCGATCCACCAGCCCGACGTCCAATCTTCTGACATGTTCCTCCGGCACAACATGATTTTCCTGCTTTAATTGTCTCATCCTGATCAAAGCATCCTGCGTCACTCAAAACGCATATTAAATCATAAACATATATCAAGTAGTTTCATTATCAAAATACGAGATTCAACATTCATAGCCTTTGCATTTAGAGAAAACGTCTTCTTCTCCAAATCATTTCAATTGTTCATTAGAAGAGAAGACATTTCAAATCCATTTTTGACTATGTACCATAAATCAAAATTTAATGAAAGCAAGAAAACTCACATTTGAGTTTTCCAATAAGTGTAGTCCGTCCCAATGAAAAAGGAAGGACGAATAAGAGAGTGACCCTCTTGAAAGCCGAAAAGAGTCATTTCTCTTGGGTATTAATCCAAGTGAGAAATAATGAGACTCTGATACCAATTGTTAGGATCGGGGTCGGCACTAAGAGGGGGGGTGAATTAGTGCAGCAGTAAAATCACATCTTCAAAAACTTTCCTACGATAAAATATGTTTACGTTGAAAACCGATTTTGAAAACTTAACTTGAAACATGTGTTCGTAAATGTATAGAAGGCAGTAAGCTATTAAAGAGGTTTGCAATAAAGATAAATTGCTCAAAGTAAAATACAAACCAGATTTTAGAGTGGTTCAGTCGTCGTGACCTACTTCCACTTCATCGATTCCTCTTCCGTCGAGGCCACTAGTATCCACTATCGATCTTCCTTTATAGGCAAAGATCAACCTCCTTCTTACACCCCTCTTCTCCTTTTATCGGGTTTATGAGACAACTCTTACAAGCACTCACTCTCATCTCTAAACAGAAATCTAAGTTTAAGCTAGAGGAGGGATTTCTCAAGTGATTTCTATAGCGTTTCTTCACTTTTAAACTCTTTGTGCTTGTATACTTTAACAAGGGATGAGAGGGGTATTTATAGGCTTCAAATTGATTCAAACTTGGAGCATAAAACTTTTCCATCCTGGGTTCCCCGGGCATGGGCGGTACCACCGCCTGCGTTAGGCGGTACCACTACCTAGTGTCAGTCTGACAATAACACTGCCTTGGGCAGTACCACCACCCAGGTCTAGCGGTACCACCACCTAGGGGGCAGTGCTGGGTGGTACCACTTCCTAGACTGGTGGTACCATCGCCTAGCACCCTACCAAGGGCGGGACAACCGCCCAGACTAGCGGTACCACCGCTTGACATAGTCTCGAAGACTATGCCACGACGGTGAGACTTCATGGGGTATTGTTTGGTTCTCGTATTGGTCCTAACATAGTCCTTACATGGGCTTAGGTGGCCCCTAATTGGGTTAGCCCAAATCCAAACTCAATTACATGCTAACTACAAAATCTAAGACATAATTTGAGCTAAACAAGCCTGTAAGTCTATTCTTCCAGTGAGCTTCTAGCGATCATCCGGTGAACTTCCGATGATCTCTCGGCAATGTTCTGGCGGACTCCCGGCAAGCTCCTGGACTTCACGATGATCTTCTTGGCAAGTTCCGACAAGCTTCTCTAGCAAGCTTCAAGACTTCTCGGCTGGTTCCGCCAAAACTTTCGACGAACATCCGGACTTCCGATGAACTCTCGAACTCCCAACGAAATCACGTCCATGACTCCGGGACTTCATTTTGCTACATCCTTTGCTATTATAGTTAATCATGCACATGTAAAATATACTTCGATCTAGACAATTAATACTAAGCATTAATCAAGTCATCCGGCATGTCATTGGTCCCTCGACGCTTCGTCTGATTCTTTGGCGCATCGTCCTCTCTTGCGGCCTATTGCCCAATCGGCCAGTTGACTCTGCAACTCCAATATCCTTGGCACAATATCCACTATTCTTGGCCCGATACCCGAATCCCTAGCCCGAAGCCTTCTGTCGATACCTCGACCGATCCACCGGTTTGACGTCTAATCTTCTGACATGTTTTCCTCCGACCCAACATAATTCTTCCTGCTTTAATTGTCTCATCCTGATCGAAGCATCCTACGTCACTCAAAACGTAGATTAAAACATAAATACTTATCAATTGGTTTCATCATCAAAATCCAAGTTTTAACAGCAATCTCTTTAGAAAATCCCTCCTCCACTCTAAGTTTAGAATTCTATAAGAGAAGAGTGAGTGCTTGTAAGGATTGTCTCCTAAACCTATAAAAAGAAGAAGAGGGGTGTAAGAAGGTGGTTGATCTTCGCCTATAAAGGAAGATCGATAGTGCATGCCGGTGGCCTCGACGGATGAGGAATCGGTGGAGTGGATGTAGGTCACGACGACCGAACCACTATAAAATTAGCATGTTCTCTTATTTGCATTTACTTCCTACCATTTACATACTGCAAACTGAATCTTTACTTGCCTACTGCATTCACTTTATAAACGTACGCTTTCAAAGTTAAGTTTTCGAAATTAGTTTTTATCGGAATCGGTTTTAATCGAAATGAAAAATTTTGAAGACGTGATTTTACCGCTGTACTAATTCACCCCCCTCCTAGTGCCGACCCCGATCCTAACATAGGTGAAGACCAACCACCTTTTACAACTCAATTCTCCTTTTACCAGATTTAGGAGATAACCCTTACACCCCTACTCACTCCTCTCTCGAACTATTCTAACACTTAGAACTTTGAGTGGAGTTCACACAAGATTACAATAGCGTTTCTTTCTTTTTCACTCTCAAGTCTTGTGTGTATCTTAACTAGGGATGAGAGGGGTATTTATAAGCTTCAAGTTGATTCAAACTTGGAGCCTAAAAATTGTTGAATCTCGTATTTTGATGATGAAACTACTTGATATATGTTTATGATTTAATCTGTGTTTTAAGTGACGCAGGATGCTTCGATCAGGATGAGACAATTAAAGCAGGAAAATCATGTTGTGCCAGAAGAACATGTCAGAAGATTGGACGTCGGGCCGGTGGATCGGTCGACGTATCGACAGAAAGCTTCAGGCCGTGGACTCGGGCATCGGGCCAAGAAGAGCGGGTATTGTGCCAAGGATATCGGAGTTGCGGAGTCAACTGGTCGATTGGGCAATAGGCTGCAGGAGAGGACGATGCGCCGAATAATCGGACGAAGCGTCGAGGGACCAATGACATGCCGGACAACTTGGTTAATTGCTTAGGATTAATTGTCTCAATCGAAGTTTTGTTTTAAGTGTGCAGGATTAACTACGATGGAAGAAAGACATGCAGCAGGAGTTGCGCCGTCGTCAAGACAATGATCACATTGGGAGTTCGAGAGTTCGACGGAAGTTCGGACAGTTGTCGGACGTTCTGCGGGAACAAATCCGAGAAGTCAATGAGTTTGCCAAAGAAGCTTGTCGGAACTTGCCAAGTGGATCGTCGCAAGTCCAGGAGTTTGTCGGAAGTCCGCAGGAGCATCACCGAGGGTTCATCGGATGATCGACGGAAGTTCGCCGGAAGCTCGCCGGAAGAAGCGATTGACGCACCGGAGCAAGTTACAGTAAATGTCTTAGGGAATATCGTAGTTAGCACAATGATTAAGTTGGAAATGGGAGGTGATCCCATTAACTTAATCTTGGGGCAATTGGGCCCTTGAAAAACCCAAATTGTGCCGAATGGATCAACCCATTCGGACCCTGATTTCTGCTGGGAGGTGTAACCGCCCAAGCCAGGAGGTAGCACCGCCTGGGCTAAGTCTCCGAGCGAGACTAGGCAGTGCAACCGCCCGAGCCAGGAGGTGGCACCGCCTGGGCTCAGTCTCCGAGCGAGATTGGGCGGTGCAACCTCCCCTGACAGGAGGTGGCACCGCTTGGGCTCGGTCTCCGAGCACTGGCTGAGCGGTGTAACTGCCTTAGTCAGGAGGTTGCACCGCCTGAGCTCGGTCTTCGCGCTCTGGCAAGAGGTGCAACCGCCCCTGACAGGAGGTGGCACCGCCCAGAGGCTCAGTCTTCGAGCTCTGCCAGGCGGTGCAACCCCTCCAATTAGGAGGTGCAACCGCCTGATCCCGGAATTCCAGGAATTGACAGTTTTAAGCTCCAAATTTGAACTGGATTGGGGCCTATAAATACCCCACCCATTCAGCACTGAAAGGGTATGAACTTACACCGAAATCTTGATCTTTTTCTGTGATTCTTAGAGCTCAAAATTGTTGTAAAGGCTAAAAGTTCTTCTCCCTCTTTTCTTCCAAGTTCTGAGTTGTAAAGAGAGGAGAGAAAATTCTGTAAGGGTTGTCTCCTAAGCCCGTCAAAAGGAGTGAAACTGTAAAAGGGTGGTTGGCCTTCGCCTATTGAAGGAAGGCCTCTAGTTGACGTCGGTGACCTCGTCGGTGGAGGAAGCTAAAAGTGGAGTAGGTCAAGATTGACCGAACTACTCTAAATCTCGGTTTGCATTTACTTTGAGCATCTTATCTTTACTGCAAACCTCAATAGCTTACTGTCTTCTATGTTTTTACGAACGTGTTTCAAAGTTCAGTACTTTCCGAATCGGGGTTTAAGACACAAATCAGTTTTATCGTACGAACGTCGTATTTCAGTTTGCGCTTACATTCTGATTTCCACTATAACTGCAAACTGCCTTTATATCTTTGCCTTAATTGCATCTTGCCTTATCTCAAGTTAAAGTGGTTTACGAATCAGCTTTTATACCGAAATCGCTTTTATCGTACGAACGTCGTATTTCAGTTTGCGCTTATATTCTGATTTCCATCATAACTGCAAACTGCGTTCATATCTTTGTTGCATCTCTCCTAGTCAAAAGTTGAGGTGATTTACGAATTGGCTTTCTTACCGAAATCACTTTTAACGAACGAACGCAGTTTTTATCGTAGAAGGTTTTCCGCTGCACTAATTCACCCCCCCCCCTCTTAGTGCTCTTGATCCTACCAATTGGTATCAGAGCCCGGTATTTCTCATTTCAGATTTACACCCGAGAGAAATGGCTCTTCATGGCTTTCAAGAGGGCTTATCAGTTGTTCGTCCACCGTTGTTTAACGGATTGGACTACACTTATTGGAAAACTCGAATGAGAGTTTTCTTGATTTCTATGAATTTGGATTTATGGAATATCGTTGAAAACGGTTTTCAACTTCCCTCTAAACCGATGAACGAATGGTCGGATTTGGAGAAGTATTTTTCTTTAAATGCAAAGGCTATGAATGCCTTATTTTGCGCTTTGGACAAAAATGAGTTCAATCGGATTTCTATGTGCGACATGGTTTTTGACATTTGGCGAGCACTTGAAATCACGCACGAGGGAACTAGTAGAGTCAAAGACTCGAAAGTTAACATTTTATTGCATGATTTTGAGCTTTTTCGAATGCAACCAAGCAAGACTATAGGCGACATGTACACCCGTTTCACGGATGTCGTCAATAGTTTAAGAGCTCTTGAAAAATATTTTTCGGATTTTGAACTCGTAAACAAGATTTTGCGTTCTCTTTCTAAGAAGTAGGATTCAAAAATAACTGCAATACAAGAAGCTGAAAACCTAAACAACTTACCACTTGAAGAACTAATTGGTTCATTGATGACATATGAAATTATGCACAATGCACATGATGAACATGATGAACAAAATCACCTTCCAAAGAGGAAGGATTTGGAACTCCGGACAAATGAATACCACTTGAGCGTTGACTCAAGTGATGAGAACAATGATGAACTTGAACTTCGAACACTAAATCTTAATAAGTTTATAAAACAAAAATCTAAAATAAGCAATAAACTTGAACGAAGGAAGAGGCCAAAGAAGAAGAACACAAAGTGGGATGAATCGAGCTCCTCCGAAGACGAGGAGAAAATCAAGAAAGGCGAGGTGGCAAACTACGCCTTAACCACTTTCAATGATGAGGTAATCGAAATCCCCCTAATTTATTTTGAAATTACTTGATGCTTTCATGATGTATTTTCTTTTCTAGTTTAGAATTAATTTTTTTAAAAAAAATATTACGATCATGTTAGTAATTTCGAAAATGATAATATTGCATATTTTATGATAAACAAACAAAATGATTTTGATTGAAAATATGAAATCATGCTTGATGATATAATGATGTTTTGATACCATGATTTTATTCTATGCATGAGATTTTGAAAATCATGTTTATTGGTTTTATAATTATGGATGATGAATCTTGCGATTTTCGATTTTCACGTTAATGAAAGTGCCTTATTGATCTTTGTCATAATAAAACTTGCACTTTCGATTTTAAAACATGCTACATGTTTGGCATAGATGAAATAAAATCATATGAATTAAAACAACTAAAAAGAGAAAAGTATTTTTCTTGAAAATTTATTTTTCTCTACCTTATTGACTTTTTCACTAAGAGATTAATAAAATTATCTATGCCATTTTGAATCTCTTGAAAGTAATGTTGAGATTTTGATGATTTGAATTTAATGGGTTTTATCGAAATCATGATCTTAATTTCCCATGATTTATAACTTGAAATCATTTATGAATCAAGATCACCTACCTTGTGTTCTTATTGAAATTTATTGAAATGAATCGTGATTTATTGGAATTATAACTTGAGAATTCTTTTTATAAATCAAAATAACTTACTATGATTCTTTCTTTTTGCTATTTGAGTTATCTAAAAAGAATCATAATATGTCTCTTAATATTCATAATTTGTCTACATGATTCGTAAATCTCATTACCAATTCTTCTTGATATTCCTTATGTGATGATATGAATACATGAAATATTCATTAATTTATTTTGATGTATACAAATGAAAAGTTATGATCATGCATGGTAGGATATAATTTGACAAAATTGATACCATCATGATATGAAGCATTTATGAATTGCAATGATGCATGCAATACTTGAGCTTTTTAATTATGATGTGATGTATTGCATATTATGTAAATCATGATTTAAAATGCTATGAGTTGTTACTAAAATGATGTATTATAAATGTTGATTTAATGTCATGAATACTCTAAATGATGAATGTTTGGTATCATGATCAAAATATTGATAAATAGTTAAAAATTTAAGTATCATGTATAATATGCTCATAATATTGATTGATTTATTCAGTATCATGCATAAATGAAATATAAGGTTTTTGAAATTGTGCATGTTTGAATTTGAAAATATAATGATGCACAAATAAGATTGAAACCTATCTTTGTCATGATTTAGAAATTAATGTAAAGGGTCTTCCCTTCTTTTTGCCAATGACATAGGGGGAGAAAGAGTTGCTAATGTGCATATCTCAAAGAGAAAATTGCTAGCTTGCGTGTCTTAAAATGTTGAAAATTTTTTGCTAGCTTGTATATTGTAAACTTGCTATCGTACTACCATGATGATGAGTATGTCTTATCTTCATGATTGTATTTGAAAAACTATGGCAAAAATATGTCCGAATGATTGAACTTGTTAAAATTAATTTTCGGACTTTTTTGATTGAATGATCAAATCACTCGATTGCCATGATGATTTTACACAATTACATGCCCTAATAACAGGTTGGAAATTATGTGCTTTGGATACAAAAATTTCCATGATAATAAGCATGTTTTGTCCTCATGATTGTATTTGAAAATCAATAGCACAGCCTTGTTCGAATGCATGAAAGTGTTAATTTCATTTTTGGATTCTCTTAACTATTGGTATCCTAACAATTGGATTTTCGAATTATCCTCTTCTAGACTTAATAAGCATATGTCATATCAAGTTTAATTCATATCATTGATTTTTGACATATGGAATCAACTAGCAAATACATCTCTCATACACTTATTATGTGAACAATATTTTGTTTTGAGAAATGGATTTGATGAAATGATTCCTGCTTATAAATTCCTTCTTGAAAAAGGAAGTCATTTTTACGTACAAGGATTTGATTCACATACATATCTTGATACTTGTAAAAATGAAGCGTGTTTTAATATCTTATCAATTTTAACTTCATTCGAGTAAGCTCAGAAATAACTTTCCTCCTTCATGTAAAAAGAAAATAACAAATAAAATGGAAGAAGTTTTCAAAGCTATCTCCATGTCATGTTTTCCTTGAGATGTTTGAATATTTGGTATCTTATCACTCTTTGTTGAAAAATGACATGAACCTGCTTATGGCATCGCACTTATATTTAAAATTTGCTTATATCGTTCTCCTTTTTGTTGACAACAAAGGGGGAGAAATATATGAATTGATGCTATGATTGCCATATTTGCTCTATGCCATGGTTGCATTATAATAATATATCAAGAACTAGCATCGCAACTTTACTTATTGATGTCTTGCCATGTGATGAAATGCTACAATTGATAAACACTTGAAATGTTTGCGTTACGATATCAAAAGCTTACATTGCTATCTTACATGTTGATATCATACCATTTGATAATAGCAAACTTGCATGATGGTAAAAATGGATATTATGTTTTTCATGCAATAAGTTAAACTAATATTTCAAACACAAGAATAGTTGGACTTCTCCTTTTTATTGATGACAAAGGGGGAGAAATATGTTGATGACATGACATGTTATGCATAAGTTTATGCATAAGTTCATGATGACGTGTTGCAAGTATTCATGATGAATATTGCAATGACTTGAATTCAGTTTGAATTCAAGGTTCTATCAATATGGCATATTGATAGGGGGAGTTTGTTTAAATTCCGAGAGTTAAGTTTAACTTCGTCATCAAGTGGTTGTCATCATCAAAAAGGGGGAGATTGTTGAATCTCGTATTTTGATGATGAAACTACTTGATATATGTTTATGATTTAATCTGTGTTTTAAGTGACGTAGGATGCTTCGATCAGGATGAGACAATTAAAGCAGGAAAATCATGTTGTGCCGGAGGAACATGTCAGAAGATTGGACGCCGGGCCGGTGGATCGGTCGACGTATCGACAGAAAGCTTCGGGCCGTAGACTCGGGCATCGGGCCAAAAAGAGCGGGTATTGTGCCAAGGATATCGGAGTTGCGGAGTCAACTGGCCGATTGGGCAATAGGCTACAGGAGACAACGATGCGCCGAAGAATCGGACGAAGCGTCGATGGACCAATGACATGTCGGACAACTTGGTTAATTGCTTAGGATTAATTATCTCAATCGAAGTTTTGTTTTAAGTGTGCAGGATTAACTATGATGGAAGAAAAACATGCAGCAGGAGTTGCGCCGTAGTCAAGACAATGATCACGTTGGGAGTCGAGAGTTCGACGGAAGTTCAGACAATCGTCGGAGGTTCTACGGGAACAAATCCGAGAAGTCCATGAGCTTGCCAAAGAAGCTTGTCGAAACTCGCCAAGTGGATCGTCGCAAGTCCAGGAGTTTACCGGAAGTCCGCAGGAGCATCACCGAGGGTTCATCGGATGATCGACGGAAGTTCGTCGGAAGCTCGCCGGAAGAAGCGATTGAGGCACCGGAGCAAGTTGCAGTAAATGTCTTAGGGAATATCGTAGTTAGCACAATGATTAAGTTGGAAATGGGAGGTGATCCCATTAACTTAATCTTGGGGCAATTGGGCCCCTGAAAAACCCAAATTGGGCTGAATGGATCAACCCATTCAGACCCTGATTTCTGTTGGGAGGTGCAACCGCCCAAGCAAGGAGGTAGCACCGCTTGGGCTAAGTCTCCGAGTGAGACTGGGTGGTGCAACCACCCCAGCCAAGAGGTGGCACCGCCTGGGCTCAGTCTCCGAGCGAGACTAGGCGGTGCAACCTCCCCTGACAGGAGGTGGCACCGCCTAGGCTCGGTCTCTGAGCACTGGCTGAGCGGTGCAACCGCCTCAGTCAGGAGGTTGCACTGCCTGAGCTCGGTCTTCAAGCTCTGGCAGGAGGTGCAACCGCCCCTGACAGGAGGTGGCACCGCCCAGAGGCTCAGTCTTCGAGCTCTGCCAAGCGGTGCAAACGCTCCAGTCAGGAGGTGCAACCGCCTGATCCCGGAATTTCGGGAATTGATAGTTTTGAGCTCCAAATTTGAACTGGGTTGGGGCCTATAAATACCCCACCCATTCAGCACTAAAAGGGTATGAACTTACACCGAAATCTTGATCTTTTTCTGTGATTCTTAGAGCTCAAAATTGTTGTAAAGGCCAAAAGTTCTTCTCCCTCTTTTCTTCCAAGTTATAAGTTGTAAAGAGAGGAGAGAAAATTCTGTAAGGGTTGTCTCCTAAGCCCGTCAAAAGGAGTGAAACTGTAAAAGGGTGGTTGGCCTTCACTTATTGAAGGAAGGCCTCTAGTTGACGTCGGTGACCTCGTCGGTGGAGGAAGCCAAAAGTGGAGTAGGTCAAGATTGACCGAACCACTCTAAATCTCGGTTTGTATTTACTTTGAGCATCTTATCTTTACTGCAAACCTCCTCAATAGCTTACTGCCTTCTGTGTTTTTACGAACGTGTTTCAAATTTCAGTACTTTCCGAATCGGGGTTTAAGACGCAAATCAGTTTTATCGTACGAACGTCGTATTTTAGTTTGCGCTTACGTTCTGATTTCCACTATAACTGCAAACTGCCTTTATATCTTTGCCTTAACTGCATCTCGCCTTATCTCAAGTTAAAGTGGTATACGAATCAGCTTTTATACCGAAATCGCTTTTATCGTACGAACGTCGTATTTCAGTTTGTGCTTATATTCTGATTTCCATCATAACTGCAAACTGCGTTCATATCTTTGCTGCATCTCTCCTAGTCAAAAGTTGAAGTGATTTACGAATCGGCTTTCTTACCGAAATCACTTTTAACGAACGAACGCAGTTTTTATCGTAGAAGGTTTTCCGATGCACTAATTCACCCCCCCCCTCTTAGTGCTCTTGATCCTAACAAAAATATCTCATCTCGGGTTTCCTAGGTACGGGCGATACCACCGCCTGTACTGGACGGTACCACTGCTAGTGTCAGTTTGACACTGGGTGGTACCACCACCTGACAGGGGCGGTGCTACCTCCTGGCACCCTACCATTGGGCGGTACCACCGCCCAGACCGACGGTACCACTACCTGACATAGTCTCGGAGATTGTGCCACAATGGTGCCACCTCTTGGGTCACTGTTTGGGTATTTTCATTGGACCCAACACAATTCATACATGAGCCCAACTGACCCCTAATTTGGTTGGCCCAATTCCAATTTCAATTATGTGCTAACTACGAATTCTAAGACAACTAAGCTAAACAAGTTCGTAAGTCTAGTTTCTTCCGGCGAGCTTCCGACGATCTTCTAACTCTCGACAATATTCCAACGGACTCCTGGCAAGCTCCTGGACTTCACGACGATCTTCTTGGCGAGTTCCGACGAGCTTCTTTGGCAAGCTCTTGGACTTCTCGGTCAATTCCGGCAGAACTTCCGACGAACGTCTAGATTTCCGACGAACTCTCAAACTCCCAACGAAATCACGTTCTTGACTCCGGGACTTCATTTTGCTTTATTCCTTGCTATCATAGTTACTCCTACATACGTAAAACACACTTCGATCTAGACAATTATTACTAAGCATAAATCATGTTGTCCGGCATGTCATTGGTCCATCGACGCTTCGTCCAATTCTTCGGCGCATCCTCCTCTCTTGTGGTCTATTGCCCAATCGGCCAGTTGACCTTCACAACTCCGATATCCTTGGTGCAATATCCACTCTTCTTGGCCCGAAGCCTTCTATCGATACGTCGACCGATCCTTCAGCGCGATGTCCAATCTTCTAACATATTTCTCCGGCCCAACATGATTCTTTCTGCTTTAAATGTCTCTCCCTGATCGAAGCATCTGCGTCACTTAAAATGAATATCAAATCATAAACACTTATCAATTAGTTTCATCATCAAAATACGAGATTCAACAAAACAATCCCAACTCAAGCCCAATGGGCCCCTAATTGAATTAACATTGTTTCACCCCAAAATGACTCAATTGGACGTAAACTAACTCGATCTAGACACACGATTACAAGCATGAATCTTATATTGTCTGGCATATTATTAGTTCATCTGGCACTTCGTCCGATCCTTTGACGTATCATCCTCTCTTTCGACGTATTGGCCAATCGGCATGTTGACTCCCGTAACTTTCGATCTCCTTGGCATAATGTCCAATCCTTCGGCTCGATGCCCAAACTCATGGCACAAAGTCTTTCTAGCACGTTGATCATTCCTTCGATCCGACATCCAATCTTTTGACATCTTCTACGCCCAATATATGATTCTTCCTGCTTTATTTAAATTATCTTTCCTTGATCGAGGTTAGTCCTGCATCGCTCAAACGCACATTAGATCTTAACTTCATCAATTAATTTCATCATGAAATCTGAAATTCACACGTTAGAGGAAGGATCATATCGACTATAGTGAGGATTGTAGGTAGAATAAGGGTTGGATCAGATTTACCTGCAATGTGTGAAAGTGGCCTGCTATATTAGACTTGTCACCATCGTGATGTTGTGTAATGAGGGAACCTGCTAGAGAAGGAAGCAGTTGGGAGGCTACTAGTGATGGGAGTGGGAAGGTAGGCTAGAAGTAGTCACCAGTAGTGGGGTAATGGGTCGCTCAAAGGGAATAGGTTGGCCAATAGAGAATCGCTCATTAAGGAAGAAGTGAAAACGCTAGTATGGGATTATGACATAACCAACTTTTCAGTGCACACACCATGTGTAAATGGGTGGAATCTATAGACACCAGAGAAGAAGATGAACCTATCGATGCCTTGATCGATAATGAGGAGTAGGGTGTCAGTTGTGAAGTGATATCAGGATCGCTTCTTAATGCAATTGGAATGAACAACTAACTGAGAGAAGTATGTGGGGATGGCTGGTATTTGCCCGTAGCATGTGAGGAAGATCGCCAAGAAGATCACTGAGAAGAATGTATCTAAAAGAGCTAGTGGAATACTGCTAGTTGAGTAATTACTGTGGTAGATCAGAGGGATTGCTATCATCGAACAACAAAAAAATGGGAGAATCTTGCTTTGGTACCATGAATAATTTTTCATGAAAGAGAAGTATTTTATTTATTAAGGTAATACATACTTATAATATTTGAGGTAGAGATTTTTCTCAATCAAATACTCAAATTATACATATATATTATTATGATTAATTCTTAAATTATAAATTATATATATATATTACAAATTAATTATAAATTAATTAAAAATATAAAATTATCATTTCATATTTATTTCTATGATGATCTTCTACCGGTACTTATGTTTTACCACTTACACTAAAAGTCCTTTCTTGTTTAATATTCTAAAACTAAAAAGACTCTTACTTACATTCATCAATAATAAAATAAATAAATAAATAAGATAAAATTTGCGTGATTCAATACTCCATCTTACGTCCATGAATTCTCTAAACTAGAATAATAAAAATCATTGAATAAAACATTCTTTGAAATTAACCAAAAGAATTTTTTGTTGCCGGTGTTTATAGATCTAGATCTACTAAGAAAAATATGAAGTAGAATTTTTCTTCAATGCCTTTCCTAGCTAAGACCGTGAGATATATAATGTATTTATATGAAAAACACATCTTAAATCCCAAGAATTTTTTAAATATTCTAAATAGTTGTTTTTCAAAATAAATAAAACATTATTATAACTCTAAGAACACAATGTGGTGTTAAGGAAACGAGTCTAAGTCATCAAATTGGGTGATGACTAATTTAAAGGTGGTGGTGGTTCACCTAATGACACAAGAGAAGCTGCCATACAAGAAACCAAGTGTTTAGATCACACATGATTGCTTTATAGTTCAAAAAGAAAATCAATTGAGTCCTCTCTAAGTTTGATGCAAGCATCATTTGATGCAAACATCATATCCACATGAAGACCAACATGCAAAAACACAGTTTAGACCTCAATCAATGGACTTACTCATAACAACAGGTGTTAAAATACTGTTTATGAGATTGCATCTCATGGTGTATAGCTCACTTCAATACCAGTAAAATAATGCCTGATGGATAGTATTCTCTTTCACTGCCGTGGCTCATTCTTGATCATCGTTTGCTTCAATTTGATGTCTCACCACGATGGAATGTGACCACCAAATCCAAAAAAAAGAAAAAGGGGTATTATGTATCCTAATCATAATTATTTAGAACTCAACCGACATAAATATAATCAAATCTCGAATCACTAAAATATTGATTGCAGCAATGGGTTAATTGATCGGATCATAATTTTAATATTTTTATTAAAAATATAAAATATATGAATAATATTATAAAAATAATTCTTATAATTTGGTGAAAGATAGTCATAGGCTTTCTTACCTTACCTTAGATTCTTGTAATAATTTTAAGTAATAAATAAAATGTTAAGAAAAGTGAATAAGATCAAGCGATGGGCTGGATTCGGTTCCTGATTTTTTTCGATCCGAACCAAATGGATCGATTTGATCCAGATTTTATAACTAAATTATAATTATAGTTATGTAACAAATTTAGATCTCAATGTTCTTTGCCTTCCTAAAGAAAAAGATTGAAGGCTTTAATGGTTGTTGTTGGCATTGCACTCCATGAAATTATATGGCTTCGGTGGGAGGGAAGTGGTATGTCCAACTTTATTCAATCCCATCTCATTAAATACATTATATATATATATATATATATAAACAAGAAAATCAAGCAAATTAAAAAAGGTAGATTAATTATTTATCTTTTTTTTTTCCTTTTCGACAATCAAAATAATAGGAAGGAGAGGTAGAAAAATATATATCATGCAGACCACATCTGCTGCCATATCAGTTCGGCGTGATGGACGGTCCAGCTTGCAAGATTTCGGCCTCTCCTCGCGTCCCTCCGTATGCTGAGCGGCGCAGAGGGAAACCCGCGCCAAAGCTGTGTTCCCCTTGCTCGCGTCTCTGCCATTGATAGCATTCCCCCCGAACGAGACCACCTATTCTTGACGCAGAGGATAGGATTTAGCAGATGTTCTGGGTGGTGGATAAGTAATAAGAAGGCGAGGGACTCGGTTCTTCGCAGCAGAAGAGAAGGAAGAGCAGAGGATTCCAAGCAGCGATCCCGACTGGTCACTCTGCCTTCTAATCTTCCTGCAGCAGAGATCAAATGGAGGAGCTCGGTGGCGGCGGCAATGGCTCACCTCCGAGGTTTGTCCGTCTTTGCTTCTCGAGACTTTCTTCTTGTCCTACTGAAAAATCCCTTCTTGCTTTCGTTCGCAGGGTGTCCGCAGGGAAACCCCCGAGGCATGGAGGAACGGTGCATTCCGCCCGCGACAGGCACTCGGCCATGTCGGTTCCCGCCTTCGCCTCTGCTCAAGGTGGTGTGGAACCTCAGGTTTGCCGTCTTTTGATCGTGTCCATGCTAATGTTCTGCATCTGATCCGTAGATCTGCGGTGCCTCGACCTGGAGAAGGAGGCCGTCGAGGTCCTCGCGGAATGCTCGCCCCGGGGTGTCCTCGACGACGGTCTGAGGTGTTTGGACTCGGAAACGACCTCCAAGGCCAGCACTTCCTACACGGAGACCCAAATGATTCGAAGCAGCTTCGCGCTGTGGCACGGCTTCTTTCGGCTGTGGAAGCACAAGTCCATGAGGCGCCTCTCGAGCTTCCCCCCCATCGGGTTCCGGAAGCGGTCGAGGAGGAGGAGGAGCAACAGGGACTCTCGTGTCCCCATGCCGGACTCCACCTCGGCTGCCGATAACGAGTCCTCCTCCTTTAAGCCCACTTGGAGGAACTTCACCATTTCGGAGCTTGAAAAGGCCACCAACAATTTCAACTCTGGTGAGTTTTGGCATCCGTCGAGCGCTTCTTCTCTACCATCAACAACTCTTGTGCTGTTCGATGCTCTGTTCCAGCTCCTTGATCCAGCCAAGTTACTTGTTGTGAACCAAATCCATCAAATCTAGCAATCATTTGCAGGGTTTTTGTTGTTGAAGAAGCTATAGACATCAAATTTAGCTGCCACTCTTCTTGTTGCAGAGAACATGATAGGGAAGGGTGGCTCTGCCGAGATCTACAGAGGATGTCTGGAAAATGGCCAGCTTGTAGCAGTCAAAAAGATCACCAGAGGAACAACAGAAGAAAAAACTCACAATTTCCTCTCCGAGATGGGAGTTCTTGTCCATGTAGACCACCCAAACACTGCCAGATTGATCGGAGTCGGAGTCGAAGGAGGCATGCACCTTGTTCTTGTCCTCTCACCTCATGGAAGCTTAGCAAACCTTCTTCACGGTAGCATCGGTAGACACTGCACTGACTTATTCTCACCCTCATCGAGATTCTTATGGCTCAGCTGTGACAGATTCGAAAGACAAACTTGCGTGGGGAATACGATACAAGGTCGCCGTAGGGACAGCCAACGGACTCGAGTACCTCCACGAGAGGTGCCACAAGCGCATCATTCATCGAGATATCAAGGCTGCGAATATACTGCTCACCGAGGACTTCGAGCCACAGGTATCATCAGAATCAGCATCACTTATAGTCGTCCTACCGCATCAAATTGACGATGGATGCTCTTGCAATCCAGATATGTGATTTCGGCCTCGCGAAGTGGCTGCCTGACGAAGTGACGCATCACACATTGCCAAGCTTCGAAGGCACATTTGGGTGTGTATAGCTTCAACTCTCAGTTCATGCATGATTCATGATTCACGCTTCTCATGCTTTGCTCTAATGTGTCGTCCATCTTCTCGATCGGGCAGATACCTTGCTCCCGAATACTGCATGCACGGCGTGGTCGATGAGAAGACCGATGTGTTTGCTTTCGGAATCCTGCTGCTTGAGCTCATCAGCGGACGCAGGGCAGTGAACTCTTCGCAGCAAAGCTTGCTGATGTGGGTACGTACATACGTCCATGACACTGACCTCAATCGCTCTCTTCTTCTTGAGCTTCTTCCCTTTCTCTTATGATGCCTCAGGCGAAGCCATTGCTCGAGCAGAACCGCATCAGGGACCTCGTCGATCCGTCTCTCGGTGACTCTTACGACTCCAAGCAGATGGATCGAGCAGCAAAGACGGCGTACATATGCATTCAGCACTCATCAGTTCTGCGACCTCGCATGAGTGAGGCATGCCTACTAACGCCTTCACTCCCCTAAAACAGGCAGAGGATGATTGAGTCAAGTTCTTTGCTGGGTTCAGGTTCTAAAGCTATTGAGTGGAGGAGACGAAGGCCGAGCTGAGAACGGAAGAGCGCTTCACAGGTCGTTCTTGAGGAGGACATACTCCGAGGAGATCTTCGATGCAGAAGAGTATAATGCGACGAGATACCTGAGCGACATTACTCGGCACAAGCAGATTGCTTTCGATTTCTAGGGGGAGGAGGACACCTGCCCCTGTGCAGGGCCTGAGGCCATGTTCATCCATGTCGATTGCATGCTGGGCTTGAGCAACTGTGTATATATAAGAGCACTTATCGAAGGTTAAAAGTAGGATGGCAAAGAGATCAGCGTTTTATGATTGTTGTTGTACTTTTACGAATCACCTCAAACACTTCGTCTCCGATGAGAATGAGCATTCAAAGACATGTCAACTGGTTTAGTCGGTAAAGATATCAATTCGTAAATAATAAGATCGTGAGATCGAATTTTCGATCTTTGCGACATACTTTTATAAGAAAAAAAAGTCTAAATAAATATAATTATCTAAACAAGCGTTTGTAAAAACTAATTTTTTTTTATAGATAATTAAAGGATGTTTGAGGTAATTTAGTAAAAGGGAAAATAATAGCTCCTACGGCAAAAGTCCTGCCGCGACCGAAGACGATCAAATCCTTTTGCGGCTGAGGGAGGGAGCGAGTCGTAGGTCTCCTCTTCCCCGATCCACTGAGTTGGACGACAGCATGCTTATCCGAAGGATCACCTGCGCCCGCGCGCTTCCTCTCTCCATCCCTATGGCCACTTCCCCTCTCTTCTCCCACCTCAAACCCCCCTCCCCTTCCTCCCCGCTTCCTCCCCGCGTCCTCTCCTCTTCCCGTTCTTTCCCTTTCTCGTCTCTCGCCTCCGCCTCTCCCAGCAAGCCCTCCTCTAAGAGGGCCAACCCGCCGATCGCAGCTCTCGTCGAGGTTGGCGGCGTCAAGATCGCCAAAGATGGTACGTTTTCTTTTCTCTTTCCATTCTTGAGTAGCGTCCCCTTTCGCATGACGTATTTAGGTTTCGTTTTCTTCGGTGGATGGGCCAGATGTGGTGCGGGAGAGCGATCCCACGAACAACGTGCCCGACAATATATTTTCCAAGATTGGCTTGCAGCTGCACCGGAGGGATAACCATCCAATTGGGATTTTGAAGAATGCCATTTATGATTACTTCGATACCAGTTACTCCTCCAAGTTCGTCAAGTTTGACGACCTTTGTCCCATTGTTTCAGTCCAGCAGGTAATTCTTCGACATATTATTTCTTTTTTGTTTCTTTTCGGGAACTTTAGTGTTGTGGCGTCTGCAAATGTTAAGCTCAATGCTGTATTTAAGTACATGGTGATGAAAAGTTCGTGTTTTGTGCCATATATTGGGTTTTGGTTTTGATAACAAGCATCTCTTAGATATAAGGGTTCAGTTTCTTACATCTTTTTCTGTCTCCTAATATTTGGCAAGTAGATTCCTTACTTGTCATCTATCTGTTCCGCGTCATGTTTGATTCTAATATTTGTCCTGATCTCCACAGTCCTGTAGTCACTCTTATCTTCCACTAATATGAATGGGTAATTAGGATAGCATCTGCTGATGGAGCTTCATAATCAAACCACACCATGGACCATCAAACCTTAGTCTTGGCTCACATCTATACTTACTAGTAAGCATAAATTTTTTTGATTCTTCCTACTGTAAACACAATTTTACAACATTAAGAGTTGCCACCAGACAGACCATTCCTTTAAGCTTGGATAATCAAGTTGGCAGACACCAATATAGTGGATTTCAATTATGTTTTCAGAATGCTGGAAAGGATTCACATGCTTTACTGTGTGCTTTGAAGTTTACAAGGCACCACAGTTTTTCTTGAAGCTTGATGAAACCATATTGCCAAGAATCCAAGTTTGGAGCTTATTTATCAGAACATAGTTGGAACTCTTTATGCACTTGAAAGACCAAATGGTAGTTTCTTGTTGGTTAATACAGCCATCAAAATAGCATCAAACTGTCACAGGATATTGTATCAATCAAAGAACATTATTTTAAACAGCTTCACAGCGCATGGTTAACATGTTATCACTTGTGCATGGTCATGTTAACACTTGTGCATGGTCAAAACCCAATTCACTGACTATGCTTTTATTATAAACTTTCAATTGATAATTCCATATTTGTACGAAAACTTTGCACAAGGAAGTTGGCTCTTGTTGTGATAATTTAGGTTTCATCCTCTTGTGGCTTCTTTTAGGCATCTTGTTAGAACCTATTATATATTTTTTTCATACGATATTTTACTTTTACCTTCTACTGAGCCTATAGTCTTTAGCTCTTGTAAAACTATTTCTGCATGCCGAAAATTTAGTTCATATTCATCCAATGTTATCATGAACATCACCAAAACTATTTCTGCATGCTGAAAATTTATTCATATTCATCCAATGTTATCATGGATGTCACCAAGGTAGTGCCTATGTCATTTAGCTCGGCAGTTTTTTATTTTCAGATCACTCAACAGCCCAAATGTCTTCATGAGGCTTAGGAAGCTATATGCGTGACATATCACTTTTTATTGAGAACTTTTAGATTGTTAGAAGTGGTTGCACTTAATCTTTATATGCATATTCCAACTCATATTATCCCTTCCGATAGTTTTTCCAGGCACTCTCCTGTGTGCCTGACACCTAAGCCTTTCAAGAGGTCATCTTTTGGCTTTTTGACAACTTTTTATGTGACACATGTACTTGGAAGTTTGTCAAATTGAATTGTGTGCAGTTGAATGAGTAAGAAAAGAAGGCTGTTCTAAATGTTATAGAAGGAATTCATTTTAATTTTGTTGTGACATTTTGTGATGAACAGCAGCTCGATATTCTTTAAGAGGCGAAAAGAGAAGAAGCAAAAACAAGTACATTAATTGAATCACAAAGAAGAGGGAGCAATGGGAGAAGGAAAAATGAGAGAACTTATCCCTTGTGGACTATTCTTCCCCTCCACAGGTTCAATTTGATTGGATCAAGTAGAGGCAGGGTTCCTATCATCTTCACCTTGTCGTGAAATAGAGAAAAAGAGGATTGTGCAGTCATGGTATGATGTGAGAGATAATAGCATCACACTTCTTTTTATTCTTCTTTCCTTCATCCATAGTGATCATTGTTCTCGTACACTAAAAAACACTAGGTTGGTCAATTCCCCTTCGAAAGGCTGAAAGCCCATACATTTTATTACTAAAATTCATCATACATAGTACAATGTTGTCTTTGACAGCATTGAAGGTGTTGTAGAAGTTGTCAGGGTTGGCAATTGATACTCGGACATGTAGGAAAGTCCAACTAATTATTCTCATGGCTCATTATGCTTCCTTTAATGGAGAAGCCCCATAATATGAAGGATGTGGCTGATGTTCAGACTGTTGCTGTGGTGGATAAAACCATGGCTTTATTTTATAGATCTTATAGACATTAAGGATGATGCCAATTGTTGGCTGTCATGGTACATCAATCCCACTTTGGGAACAATTATTTCAAGACTGATGTCTTTGACAAGCTTTTCTTTAATATGAGGACAAAATGCTACTTAAGCATATTAATTAAACTAATTTCATTATGCATAAAATAAAAAGATATTCAAGCATGAGCCTCCAGGTTTACAATCCTCTCATATGTATAGGGTTGTTGGAGAAAAGTTAGTCTCATTGCCCTGTTAATACTTACTAAAAGAGGCATTCAGACTCTCAAAATACAGGTCCTTATTGTAAAATAGATTCTTTAACCTGTATTATAGTCATATTAAGATTTTAGGACATGAATTTGACTCAAAACATGACATTTTTACCCATGAAATTAGTTACTTTGTATAGTGACGAAAATCAGTCAGAAAATAACAGTAAAATTCGGAAAAACACCCCTTTTATTGCTAGAATCTGATGAGGAGATTCAGTTAACCCATTTGTTTTCTAACTTGATTAGGAGAGTTTTGAGGAAGAAAAAGGGTTTCTCCACTCTAGTCCAACCAGAATTGTACGGTCCACTCTCTTGCAAAGCTGGATATTTGTCCTTTCAGTATCTAAAACAAAGTAGGAGGTTCTTAGGCTGAGGGATTGCTGTACCAGGTTCTGAATATACTTCACATCAGGCTTGATTGCACTCCTTTATGCTAAAACATGGTGGATCAACTTATTAAAAAACTGTATTGATTTGTCCTGAGCTGAACCAACCTTTATTTGAGCTCTCTTAATCATCAAGAAGGCTATTCTATAGCTATGTCTGGCCTGGCTATGCCTTGGGCTGATGGGAGGGGGTCAATGAGTCTGCCACATTGTAAAATTCATTTATATGCTTAATATTCTGTCAACTGCAAACAAGAAGCTTGATTTTTATATTGTTTACATCATATTGGAACAGTTCCAATCTTTGTAATAGATGTGCTATCTACCATGAGACCTTAGAGCTTACTGTTTTTTTGATTAAATTGCTATTCTCTTTCCCTTTTGTTGTTTGTTTCTTTAAAACTTTCTGTTCAAATTCTTGGAATATATTCCTTTTGTAATTCACAGAGTTTCGTGCATCATATGCTCATGGTTGACTGTAAATCTGCTTGTTGCAGAATTTTGATGAGGTGTTGGTTCCTGCTGATCATGTAAGCAGGAGTTATAATGATACATACTATGTTAATGCAGACACTGTTTTAAGGTGTCATACAAGTGCTCATCAGGCAGAGCTATTGAGGGATGGACACAGCTATTTTCTTGTAACAGGGGATGTCTATCGTCGAGATTCCATTGATTCAACTCACTATCCTGTGTTTCATCAGGTTTTTGCCTGTCAGTTTAAAAGCATAGAGTTTAAGTGGATATTTGCAAATTCTTATCTTTAAATACCCAGCATGCAGATGGAAGGGGTTCGTGTCTTCTCTCCAGATGAATGGGAAGGTAGTGGTGCTGATGCACCATCTTATGCAGCCATGGACCTAAAGAAGTGTCTTGAGGGGTTGGCAAGGCATCTTTTTGGTATTTTGGAAGCGATAGCATTTCTCTTTTTTATTTCTAAATGGAAGATGCTAGTTACCGCCATACAATGCTAATACCAATTTTGGAGCCTATAATCTGGTGTCCAATGTCTAATGTACATAAATGTGCAGGTGCTGTGGAAATGCGGTGGGTTGATACTTATTTTCCCTTCACCAACCCATCATTTGAGTTAGAGATTTATTTTCAGGTCTGCTGCTTGTTCCAAAACCTTCTTGATGGATCCTGCCCTTATCTTCTTTTTTTTTGTATTTTCTTATTAAAGCTATAACATACTGTTAATTGGATCATTAAATATGCTTTAGATATTTAAAAATCTGATCTCATTAATTTTTGGACAGGATTCCTTAAATTATTTACATATTTGTATTTGTGTTTCTGATCATGTGCACAGGAAAGATGGATGGAAGTGTTGGGATGTGGAGTGACTGAACAGGAGATTCTTAGTAGAAACGGTAGAAAGGATTGTGTTGCATGGGCCTTCGGGCTTGGATTAGAAAGACTTGCAATGGTTCTCTTCGATATACCAGATATTCGGCTTTTCTGGTCCACTAATCAGCGATTTACTTCACAAGTATGTCTTATTCTGGCTTTGCTGCTGATAGAACTGATGCTAATTTTTTTGTAGAACTATCTGCCTTGATTTGGACTATATTGTTATCTTAGCTCCATATTCGTTAAAGATGACAACAAAAGATATATTTCTCCAATTATTAAATGAGATACATCAATGGATCTTTCAATTAAGATTTAGAGGTTATCTGATACTGAAAATCCTTCTTTCGCTATAATCAATACAAACTGAAGTCCTAATAATGTTGAATCCATTATCATTGATTTCTTCTGTTGATGATGTATGAAATATGAATGTTTATCATTGCAAATATATTCTCAGCATCTTATATGTTTACGTTTAATATTATTCATTGATATAAGATTCTGGTACAAGTGCTCGTATCTAGAACTTATTGCTCTAGCTACTCTTCACTATCAACCATCATACCAAAATGAGAGATGAAGAGAGTTAAGGCTTTGAATTAAACACTTTCGGTCCCTTTCATTGTTGTGCAAGTGATAAATAGCTGAACTGGATGAACTCTATGTATTCCTGCGACCACATACAGTATATGCAAGTTGCATATGTGGCCGACCACATATTTATGCTGCATATAGCCAGTGCGGTGTGAATTAGTGTGGATTTATTGCCAAACCATATGAGTGGCCTTCTAAACCACATATTAAAACCTTGATCATCATGTTCTTTTGTTTTTCTAAGTAACTGAATGACTTTTTTTTAATTACATGATGCTCGCTTTTGGTCACCATTTTGGAATAAACTTCCATATTATCGAAAACAATCTACCTCACAAATTAAAATACTACTTACTTGAGTGCACCTGTCTCGATGATCAATGTATAAATATCTGCTAAATTGGCTTCTATCTTTAGTTAAATTTTAAGCTTTATGATCTTTATTTATAAATTCTAACCTCCTTTGAACAGTTCTCAGAGGGCAAGCTTGGTGTCAAGTTCAAACCTTTTTCAAAGGTACTGCTTGAACTTAATAGCTCAATTAACTCTTTCTAATCAGCTGATGGAACAAACATATAGACAAATTTTTGGTAATGTTATTCATCCCAGGTCATTGAACATACATCTAAAGGCATTTCTACCGTTTTTGAAAAATATCATTGGAGAATTGTGATTCTGGACTAAACCACCTTCACATGTGAAAGATGAAAAACAAAAGAAATTGAGAATAAAAAATTGCTTTATTAAATAAATACTTGGGGTCATAAAGGAGACATTTCATCGTTTAGAAATGTGCTGTTATCGAAGCTCATTAAATCTTGGTGTTCTTTTTCCAACTCCATGGTGATATTTTTTGCAGTTTCCTCCCTGCTATAAGGATATCAGTTTTTGGATCACTGACTCCTTTACGGAGAACAATTTATGTGAAGTCGTTAGAGGAATTGCTGGGGATCTTGCAGAGGAGGTGTGGCTCTTGGTGACATTCATTGGAAAAGATTATTGTCGTTGACTTTATATTTTCTTTTCTTTTTCTCCTAATTTTTATATTTCATAAGCTGCATTTCTATATGCATATTTGTTTCTTTGGAGATTCTTATGCCTACAAAGCTTTGCCATTGAGCTAAATAATGTGGCTGCAGGTGAAGTTGATCGACAATTTCACTAATAAAAAGGGCATGACCAGCCATTGTTATAGAATAGCATTCAGATCGATGGAACGCTCACTTACAGATGACGAGATAAACCAGTTGCAGGTTTCAAGAGAGTTTTGAAGTAGTCTTTCTTTTGGAATTCAAACTTATTGATGTCAACTGATATATCCACTCTATTTTCTTGCAGTGGAATGTTAGAGAAGCAGTGCAGAACAAGTTACATGTCACACTAAGATAAGAGCCAAGTCTAATAGCCCAATGTTCTTATTTTATATGAAGTTGCATGATCGAGTTGAATTTTGATATTATTAAGCTCATTACAAAGTATTTTTCATTCAATAATGCTTGTAAGGACTGTGTTTAAATGTAATACCCCCTATTATTTTTTAGTGACAATGATGTTAAGACAATTTGCATGATTGTGATAATGATTTCTATTTGAAGTAGAGACATGGTATAAAGATTAAGACTGATTTATAATGATTTGATGAACATTATTATTAACTTCATCTTAGTTCTAGAGTCATTAGTTTATGCTCAACGATGTTATCTCATCAATTGATATCAGAATCGATTGGACATGATAAAAGACTTAGAGAAAGGATTATTGGTGGTGTAAAAAAGTTCATAACATTCTAATTTAGTCTCACGTCTAAAATAGACAAAGGCTGAGATTGATAAGTTTATTATTATTAATTTTAATTTTAATATTTTGAACAAACTCAACAAAATTAATAAACATAATATAATTTATATAATTAGTAAATTAATAAACTCAACGAAATTAATAAATCAATAGTTCAAGCTTAACGGGATAAGATGGAGATTGGTATCAGAACTGAGCATGATGAAATGTTGAAATGTTTGAGTAAGAAAAAACTACTTATGGGCAAAATTAAAAAGTACATTACTGGCATCAGAGAAATTATTAATTAATTCGAAAATGAACAATCACCAAAATCAAATTTTGGTTTAATAAATATACTATTGTTAATTTTAACTTAAGTATTTTTATCTAATAATTCAAATTCAACAAAATTAGTTTGGTTGGTTATCCCATCGGATCACCACGACTAAAATAAGTCTGCATTTTGGGTGTAATTTGGATGTAGACTCATTAACTTGGCAGAAATAGTGTCAGCAATAAGAATGGATTTAGTAGAGCCAATGGGCATATATATCTTGAGATTAATAAAAAGTTAGGAAATTATAACAGTTACATCCATACATATGTATCAGATTAATGTCCAAATTCAGTTTAACTTGCATGATGCAGAAACAAATACAAGGATACTACAAATTTTCCTCAACATTCTACTCATCTAAAACACAATTCAAAACAAGGTATGTAATACCATACCGTACCGATGTTTCAATATTGACTCGATACAATACGATATCGTGTATTGCTCGATACACCAAGGTATACCGGACGATACACCAGGACGTACCGAATGATTTTAAATATTTCTTCCTCTGTAACAATGCTACAGTATAAAACTATAACACCGTAATACATTCCGTCCGATAACGAACGATCTATGTACCGGTATACTGTCGGATCGATACATATCACCCATACCGGACGATATTATTCGAAATTACATACCATGGTTCAAAATTCAAATAAAGGGATAATTGCCCACCAGCTAGCTCCTAAAACACAGTTCAAATTACACGCACACATTATTTACATGGCACTGACTGGATACAGCATGCATTAAGAATGCAGTGATTTATTCATAAACCATATTTCTCCATGATCCACGGTTCCTTGGAGTTGGTAGTAAACTAAAGCGGTAGGGAATGTGACCATCCTCTTGCTATGTTGCTTAGTCTTTCTGTACGACACAAGAACATCTCAAGATATGCCTGATCTGAAGCAGAATGACGCTTCTCCGGAGCAATCTCGACTTGTTACCAGGCACTTGAATCCAAAATTGCATAGGCAACAAAGAAAAGATGGGAAGAGTGATCATCCTGGGGGCTAATTGGAGAAATGTAATTAATGCTCAGAAAAAGTATCATCAATCTGGCTTATTTTTACCTCGAGATTGGGTTTTCAATGAAAAAGGCAATATGATCAACATACAGTATTCAACTCGAGGCCAATAGGTTTATTTAGAGCAAACTGGACTCCAGGCCTTGTACAACAACAGTGGGAATATATTTTTGCCTCCATTGCAGAAAATGAGGAACCATCATACATGATATTATGAAACATAGTAAAGAATTTGATTGAAACAGGCAGACACACCATAAAACTTAGCTGTCTCGTGTTGCTGCATTGGACTGCAATTATCTGAGGAATAGAGAATACAGAATATTTTTGTTTGGTTAAAATATATCACCTACAATTTGAAGGCATTTCAAATAATCTTTAAATATGCTCATTTTCAATAGTAACCATGCTCTAGTTTTAAAACTAGCATGAATCCTAATGAAGGGCTATATATAATTAGGAAAACTAACCATTTCATGTGTATTTCTTCACAATTTCACGGATCAAGTTCTCAGGGGCTGCAAAACGAAAAAAAAAAAGAAAACAAGCAAGGCAAACCAAATTATTTAAGGACTCCTACAAACATATAAAGTTTGTCAAGTTATGATAATAAAGTTTACCTGCCAGATTTGTGAACAGTTCAAATTGTCCCATTGCTTGCCTTATGAACATCTCAAGTCCGCTAACAACAGTGGCTCCAGATTCTTCTGCTTCCCTCAAAAGTCTAGTCACTTTGGGGGTGTAGACGGCATCAAAAACCACAGCATAAGCCCCAAGAGCTTGCTGTAAATTTAGGAACACATTTAATCATGGACCATGAATTGGATCCATCAGAATTTCGTATTTATAGTCACATTCTAGCAGCTAAAAATTGTAGAGTAACTTTCAAGTTTAATATGTTCAGTGTTCTATTTCGTCATATTACAAAAGATAGACAAGAGATATTGTTTCCAG
The DNA here is from genome assembly GCF_036884655.1 of Musa acuminata AAA Group. Taxonomy (NCBI): domain Eukaryota; kingdom Viridiplantae; phylum Streptophyta; class Magnoliopsida; order Zingiberales; family Musaceae; genus Musa; species Musa acuminata. Next base: position 20,909,524 of record NC_088330.1, on the reverse strand, counting down.
CCTTCCAGATGCATCAAACTTGAAGGTGCTACATATCCCTTTAGAATATCTATATGAAGGTTTTATGTGATGGGAAGACAGAAAGAGATCAGATCCAGCTATATTAAAATGAACAAGGTCATTTCAAATAACAGAATATTTAAGATGATGATTTAATTGACACATGCTGATTATATATCTAAGGTCACAGACTTCATTGGAGGCCATCTCCCTGAATGATATACTGAAGGGCACACATAATTTATTGCAAAAATTTGGAAGAAATGGTTGAACTGTTGAAAATCCTAGTAGCCAACTTGAGAAGAAAATATTACAAACCTTCTTGAGGGGGGTCTCATCAACATTTGGCTGCATTCCGATCGATGTTGTGTTTGCAAGAATCATTCCATCTTCTGGATGGAACTTTTCCAATTCAGAAAGTGTCAATGCATGACCCCCGATCAAGTTTGCAAGCTCTCTAGCTCGTTCTGACAATCATACAAGTTTAAATAATTCATGTGCACGCAACCACAGAAATTCATTTTATAAAAGAGATTTACTGCTGATTCAAGTCAGAATTAAACAAATTATAACCAACATCGTAAAAATAACCAGAAGGATGTACAAATATATGGTAACTGTGAACTATAGAATTAAAATTCTTTATGATCAGAAGGATTACAGCAGAACCATATTAGTGGATTTTATACATATGCTTTTGACAGATTCACTTCATAGAAAAAAATAATGATTAAAGATTTCAATGTCAGAATGCAAATTTGCACTTGAAAATGATGGGAACTATAAAAAATATATTCCCAATTTCACAAGGAAAATCTCTTATTAAGGTATCCAAACTTAATCAACCAGATCTAATCAGCTATTTCGAAAGGCAAAAATATATATACAGAAAATAATTTTTTAGTAGAGATGATGCCATTGAATCAAACAGGCATGGACCTACATAAGTCATATATTGTAAGCATAATAAAGAGGATAATAGTGAGAGCATAAGGATATTATATATGTGGATGTTATGCTGCTTCTTTTCTCAGTCAATATGCACTGCTCTGTTCTTTTAATACTATCCAATACAGAACCTAAAAAGTGGTAAGAGGACAATAATTAATTGTGCTTTAGAAAACAATTACCATATGTCCTATTTGCAATCACAACCTTTGCTCCTTTCTCCTTTGCTCCATAAGCAAGAGCCTTACCAGCACCACCAGCACCTATGACAACAAAAACCTTACCAGCAAGGGGAGAAACAGTCTCGTCCTTTCCCACCCCCTTTGAACCTGCCAAATAACATACTTGGGAACTTGATATGCTGTTACCACTGAATGTAATCTACCTTTGCCATTTTTTACATTCATAAAACAGAGATATATGAGACTGGTGAGTATGCCATACACCTCTTATTCCATCCTCGATTGCAGATATTGCACCAACATAGTCAGTGTTGTAACCAATTAATTTCCCATCAGTTGGCCATTTAACAATTGTATTTACAGCACCTATAGACTGGTAAAGAAATGCAGAAACAAAAATAAAATAAAATGACATAAATCATAACCAACTCATGATATGTAGCTATTTAAATTCTTGAAAAAGATGCAAAGACGTTCAAACTGGGAATGCCATCACTCACCTTTGCAATTGGATCAACCTCATCACAACATCTAACTGCAGCTTCTTTGTGGGGAATTGTACAACTGCACCACAAGAAGTAGAGTTGATATTGAAGACATGATTGGATATGTTCATCAAGCATAACAGTTCATTGTCCAAAAAAGAACATTCTTCATTAAGTGGAAAATTTGTCAACTACAGGCAATTCAAAAGTATATCCAAAACTGATTCTGGCCATACTAAACTTAGAGCCTTGCATCTTTTGATGATATTGGATATCCTTTTATTCTTGACAAAGACTATTGGCTAGTTGTGTTTGCTTGGAATCAATATTCTCTTTGCCAGACAACACTCAGATATTGATGTTGAATCTCAGATTTTGATGATGAAATCGATTGATGAAGTTAAGATCTAATATGCGTTTGAGTGATGCAGGACTAACCTCGATCAAGGAAAGACAATTCGATTAAAGCAGGAAGAATCAGACGTTGGGCCGAAGTGGAACATGTTAGAAGATTAGACATCGGGCCGGAGGAAAGGTCAACGTGCCGGAAGGACTTTGTGCCATGAGTTCGGGCATCGGACCGAAGGATCGAATATTGCGCCAAGGAGATCGGAAGTTGCAGGAGTCAACATGCCGAATGGGCAATACGTCGAAGGAGAGGACGATGCGCCGAAAGATCAAACGAAGCGCCAGATAAACCAATGACATACCGGACAACATAGGATTCATGCTTGTAATCGTGTGTCTAGATCGAGTTAATTTAGGTCTAATTGAGTCGGTTTTGGGGTGAAACAATGTCAACTCAATTAGGGGCCCATTAGGCCTAAGTTGGGACTGCTTTGGGCCAAGTGGAAGGCTCATTCAGTGACCCAAGGTTAGGTAGAACCACCTATGAGCTAAAAAAGTCAAGAGCATACTTTTCCAAGTTGTCAGGCGATGGTACCGTCTAGTGTCAGTGTGTCAGGCGGTCGTACCACCAGACTGGGCGGTGGTACCGCCAGACACAATCTCCCAAACTATGTCAGGCAATGGTACTGCTCAGTGGCAGTGCTACGGGCGATGGTACCGCCCAGCACAGGCGATGGTATAGTTAGGACCCGGGAAACCCAGGATAAGACCTTTTTTTGCTCTATTTTTGAAGTCATTTAGGGTCTATAAATATCCCATTTATTTCTGCTTGGTAGAGCACGAAATTGAGTAGAAAAGGGGAAAAGAATACTTGAGAAAAATTAAAAACTCTCTTAGGATTTAGAGTCTCTTCCTCCTAGAGTTTGAAGTTTTCTAAGGGATGAGTGAGATCTAAAAGAGAGGTGTAAAGGTTCTCTCCTAAGCCTGTGAAAAGGAGAAAGAACTGTAAGGGTAGTTGATCTTCGCCCATTGAAAGAAGATCAGTAGTGGAAGTCGGTGGCCTCAAGTGAAGAGGAATCGGGAGTGGACGTAAGTCACAACGACCGAACCATTATAAATCTGGTTTGCATTTACTTTATGCTTTTCATTTACATTGCAAACTGATTTCTTACTCTCACTATGCTTTCGTACGTTTTTAAGTTAAACATCTTTCTGATATGATTTCATCGAACGAAATTTTTAAATCTACGTGATTTTACGACCCCCTCCTCTCTTAGTGTCGATTTCGGTCCTAACAATTGATAGTAAGACTTGAAGCACATAATTAAATAATCAGGTAAGAGAATTTATATCCAATCAACAGTTCCGCATCCTTAATAACTCAAGAGAAATCAGTATACAGGCAATTGATCAAAGAGATGGTGGATAATCCATCAAGTATTATTATCTGTTCCTTTTACGTGACCTGACCACACAGCAACTGAAAAAAGGACAAAGATAGCCCAGTATATGAAGTTCACATGTTGTGGCATCTGGAAAGGGTTAAATATTTATGCAGCCTTTAGTCTTTTTCTGTATTTGAATCCATAACATAAAGTTCACTATAGAGCCAACCTTAAGCACTGGGCATAGTCCACCCTCTACTTCAACTTTTCACCTAGGAGGTTGGAAGTAGAACACCAATTGCAACAGACCATATATTTGATTCACTTATCATACTGATGAAGATAAGATAAAAGATGTTAGTTGGATTAATATTAAGTTTATTCATTTACCAAATTTATAGGTGTTTCCCATTCTCTTCTAGTATCTTGATGATATATGTCTATCTCAACAGGTTTTCTTTTACTTGTTAGGGTGGTTGGTATTTTTTGAGGTAATCATACTTGTATTTTACCAATGCCCTCCTAAATGGACTGATCATCATATTCTTTGAATATTGTAATGCACGTAACTGATACAAAATTAAAATCAAAATATATTAGGAAGTGTGAAAGGTGGCATGAGAAATTAAATATCATGTATTCTTTCTTATCTATTTAAACATATTGCATACATAACCAAGTGTTTCTCTGTGATGCAACAATATTTTGTCAAGAATTCCTCAACAGTCTAAATTGAAACCAAGTTCTTGTGAAGGAAATTCTTGAGCAGGAGAAGACCTGCAATAGTGCCTAGAAATCTATAGATATGGAGCCACATGAAATGGATATAATTGTTACTTCTAACATAAAAATACATGCATAAAGAAAAACAAAACTTTCCATGTTGGAAGGTTGCATGAACAGATGTCATTTCAACTTCCAAGAGTTGTTGACATCCCTATCAATGTCAGCCGTATATTAGCACAGGGTAGTAATTCCCAAGCCAACACGAGGGCAGCTGCATTATCCAAAAGTAAAAGACAAGGAAATTGAGAAGAAAACTAAAATTCTTCCCTACTTCTCTGGCCTCAACTCCAATAAGAAGTGGTGGCACTGATGCAACATGGTAACTTTTTGTATCATCGAAGCCCTAACCCAAAGCCAAAAAAAATATTGTGATCAGTTTTATGATTCCATGGACCAATCTAGTCAAGTTTGTGATGAGAAGGCTGGTTTGACAATTGGTCACATATCACGGCGCACAAAATCCTGGTTTTGGGTCTCAGCATGAGATTTGAACAGAATACTGAAAATTTAAGTCCTTGTGAATGGCATTTTGCAGGAAAACCAAATGGAAAAAGAACTTAAGAGTCACATATCCATGACTATTTGGATATAAACCTTTAATAGCAATGACATGCAATGTTTTCTGGGCCTTAAATTGTAATTCAATTGCAATTAGGCATTCCAATGCCTGTCAAGCAAAGTTTCAGATGTTTGTGTTGGCAATCAGAATGTTCATGCTACACCATGCCGTGCTAGTCAGGTGCAACCTGCCAGTGTATCACTTATAGAGGAGTGGAGCACATGCTAATAATATTAGAGAATAGTTGTAACACTGACATATATAAAGCTTGAAACAGAAGAATGAAGCACAGTTTTGGTTTAGCATTTTAAGGCTACAACCTGTTAGTGAAGGTAAATTAGATTACAAAGATGGAGACAATCATTACCAATAATATAAAGGCAAACAACTAGGAAGTCAACAAACCTTACCACAAAATTCTTGTAAGTGAAACAATTTCTCTTTTTCTATTTTTTTGATGTTCTGATTTATTAATACATATCAAAATAAAGTAAGAATAATCTATCGAAAGAAATTTACTTGCAAACATTTGAAAAAAAGAGACAGTATCAAAAGTTATATTCTCAGAACCCAGCTGTACCTGAACCCAGCAAAATCTGCTGATGAGTAGGCATTTAGAAAATCAGCAAGGACATCTACCAAAAATGGCACATAAACTGCATTGAGACCAACTGACTTGAATGCAGCATTATGCAAAATAGGGCTCTTACTGTGGCCTACAGGCTTCCCTATAATCCCAAAAACTTTTGTATCTGTTCCAATCTGCCTAATATTGTACACATTCAACAAGTCTGATATCGTTGGTTGTCCTGGAGCTGATTCCTTTCCCGCGCCAAGGGTGGCAAATGTTAGATATCCACCATATTTAGGGCAAAGCAACCTCGAGATTAGGCCTTTCTCCTCCATAACCAATCCTATCATCGGGACCTGCTATTCCTATCCATTAGTCAAAATACAAGACATTCTATTATAAGTAATATACTAGAGCTGTCTTCAAATAATTAACTGGATCATCGACAGGAACTTGCAACATTTATATATAAACAAAATTGTCACAGTAGTGATAGGAGATAAATTTATGCTAAAATATGAGCAACACCCAACAAGCAAAGAAAAAATAATAAAAAAGAATGAATAATGTGGAACACTATATTTTTAAAAAGAGATTCAGAGTTCATTCAGAAATGGAGCAGGGCAATTACAAGCGAGGAGATGCTGTTCTATAAAGGAAAGCAGGAAATCGAGCACATAGAAAGCAACTAATAAGTTACCATAACCACAGCCAGTCAAACAAATCCTCTTTACTTCAGGTTTTCAATCTGAGCCCTTAATAAAAAAATGTACGGTTGATGACATACATTTTTCACCACAAAACCATTCCAACTAGATACTGAAGAATCGTAGAAAGCCAGTTGCCTACATCCATGGTTGATATATTATAACTATATCACAATTAACATGGCCATACAACAAGGCAGAGATATTAAGGTCATAGAGACCTTTGCTACTAACAAAATAAGAACCAAAAGATAAGAAAGAAGGTCATGATAAAAAGTCATAATGAAAAATTAACTAAGATAAATGGGATAAAGCTGGCTGTAACTGAGCCCTAATCTAAGAATCCATTTCTCCAGAATCTTTCCTTATCCTTCATTTCATTAAAATGCTCTTCTTCTTTCAGATTTTCAGCAACACGTGCTTAAATTGAGTCAGCATCGCAGACCTTCTGCTCCAACTTTGCATTTCGGCTGAGCCTGCAGGCAACATCCAACAAAATAGGGCCCCAGCAACTAACTGCCCTCAACTAGCAACATGCCACCAACAGTTGAAAGCATGAATGAAACTGAATGCCCATTTCAGTGCAACCATATTAATCGACCACAAGGTGCAGTGGAACAGCACCTCACAACATAAAAATAGGACACATGCCTCAGTTAACTCCAGTTACAGATTGAAATAATATTCCGGTACTCACTTGGCAATGCACAATTACTTGGAACATGCGTGCAACATCAACAATGTCCACAGCAGTGGTTGCAATCTTTACAATGTCAGCTCCAGCAGCTTGAATTCTTGCTACAAGGCTACTTAACTCCTCATTTGATGGGGTGCTTTGATAGTTATGAGAAGAAATAATAAGCTTAAAGTTCTCTGGCTTCTTTTCAGATATTAGTCTAACAAAATCCTCAGCAACCTGCGAGAAAGAAGTATCATATAATATGTCAAGCCAAGAACAATACCAGTTGAGGATATAGATAATGATAAAAAGAAAACCATGAGCCATATTAAGTTATAACTAAATACAAAATCAATTGAATGTTTTATGACAAAGGAATTCCAAATTAACTCAGGTATTTATACTTCCTAAATAGAAAATTCCTTAGAAGCATGTGATAATTGATGATAACTGCCATATGATTCCAGTTATAGTAGACCTGGGTTTTTTCAGTAGCAGTACAGAATCTTCAGATTAGCAGAAAGAACATCAAAATGGATAAATATCAGTTTTTTTCTTTCACTAAAACCAGTATAGTAGAATGTTTCTTAGTCGTACTACATAGCATTGACCCCAATCAGGGACTAGGTGTGTCTGCTTATTGAGTGTCATAAAATTTTAAAAAACCAACCTTAAGCTCAACATCGACATATTCAGCACCTAATTCCATGGCTAAGCACAGTGCCTGGAATCTCTGTTTATCATTACCTTCATATTCACCTCCTTCCCATTTTGGCCTAAGGAAGATGAAAATGTTAGAATCAAATTCAATAATATGAGCATAATACATAGGAATAAGATCTAGCAAGTTCCCGGAGACATATTTTAAGAAGCTTCAAGCAAAAGCTTGTTAGAGAAGCAATATACAATCTGAAAGGAATTATTCAGACCGGAATGCATACTACCAAATGGAAATCCAAGAGATGCAAGGGTACTGTATTTCTCAGAAAAGATATGCATGAGCATTCTTGATTGACAAAGGCTAACTCTTCTTTTAATGGATATCACATTTCATGCTAAGAGAATAAATGTTTGATAGCATTTGGTTAGTAAAATATGCACTCATGTAAAACTTCACCCAGAGAGAAAAGCTGAGGATCTCATATCAAGCTCCCAAATTTTTGTGTTTCAATACACCTTCATCCATTTTAGACAGAAATTCATAGATGAAGTAGCTACAAGTCATCAATTCAGCATCATCATCTGATGAAGTGGACTAAGAAAATGGGCCAGTGCAGATCATTAATGGTTGCTTAATAAAGACAATTCCCTTCCTGCATTCAAATTCGAACTGAAAAAAACAATATTAGAGTAATTACAATATTATAGAAGATTAATTGAAAAGTTTGTTTCTTTAATGTAGATTTATTGGGCATAGTTATCAAAAAGCAAATCAGCGCAACTCTCTGCTGCTTCTTCCCTAGCAAGCGTCCAAAACCCCTCATTTCCATAATCATTAGCCTTCCAATTCCGTCAAAAGTACAAGAATACAAACAGAATGACAACAAAAGCGAAAGTAAACATCAAAGTAATTAGCGGCCGAAAACGGGCCAGCCAAAATCTCGTCTCCTGGATAATTCAATGAGAATAATGGGGGGAAAAAGAGAGACGAGACCTGTAGGTGACGAGGGCCGGGAGCGGCCGGTCGTCAAGGAGGAGCTGGAGATCGCGGCGGGGATCGAAGTTGGAGAGGTGGTCGAGCCGAATCTCGACGAGGTCGGCGCCGCAGGCCTTGGCGGCGGCCATGTCGGCCACCATCTGCTCCACCGTCTTCGACACCAGCGGTACGCACAGCAGCGTCATTCTCTCTTTCTCTCTCTTTCTCACTTTCCCTCTCTCGATATGGGAAGGACGAATTCGATCTCGCAATGGAGAGCTGGGATGAGGAAAAGGTTGGGCGATCAATCGAGAATTCCTCGACCACGGGATCGAATCGCTGGAGGCAATCAACTAGATCGAACGGTCCACGGCATTGCTGGCGATCAACAGCTGTCGTGTCGGCCGATTAGAAGGCTACAGAAAGCAGTGGCCGATGTCGGTGCACGGCCCCGCAACGCGCACGATCCTGTGCCTCAGCCTAGGTAACCGAAAATAAAAGATCTTCCACTATTGGTCACCACAGCAGTCCCATGTGTGGGGCCCACAATCGATGACCATTGAAATGTTTCTTTTACGTGTTTGGTAAAAGACGCAGAACTCAATCCCATAAGGGACCGTTCACGCGAATCCTGTGCGCATAGGAAAATAATATAAATCCATCCAAAATTATGCACGTGATGTGATACCAAAAAAAGGTGCAAATTTCCTTAAAATAATACAACTAAGCATCATGTAAGAAATTACTGAGACCGGTGGATCATTCATGCATGGTGTAAAGAGCATTCGTTGATGACCTAAATTATTCCAAAACGAAGAATATAAAGCTAGAAACAAATGAACTTAACTATTACTGCTTGATTGGGGAATCTCCGTATCAGCTAATGCATAAACTTCAAAGATCACATCATTATTGCTGGCATATTGCCAACATACAAAGATTAACTTCGTTCTCAGTTAATTTATTCTACTAGATCTACAAGTATGACAGTAATCAACAACACAGCTCCCTATATAACTTGCAGTTCTTGAAGGGAAAACCGAGTTCTTGCATGCATGGGGATGCAAAGGAAGCATAGAGTCAAAAAGAGAGGTAAAACGCTACCTGATCACAGGAAAAAGAAACTCCAAATCTGGTTCTAAGCATCAGAAGCTTCCATTGTATCCATCATCAACATTACTAATCTGCAGATATGATTAGTGATGCACTTCTACCAACTAGGGTTTTCCTCTTCCTGGTCATCAATCTCAATCTCCTAATGGATAAGGTTTTCTTGTTCCAACAATACTGTTAAGAGAGGATAGAAGACAAGAATTACGGAAGAAGCTATTTTACATTAACATATTCTCTCTCTATTTATACATAGGGAGGATTTTCCTTAACAGAGTAGAGACATTTCTTCATACATTTAGGAAAATCTTATCTGCTATCATGCTCCCACAAGATAGTGCTCCTATCAAGGATACCAATCTTAGATCGATGCAATGCAAAAAGTTTACGAGTGAGAGGCTTCGTGAGTGAGTTGGCTAATTGATCAGCCATATGCACATGAGAAACACGAAGTTGACGGCGGACAACTTAATCTCTAGCAATATGTTTCATGCGGGAATGGAATACCGGATTAGCACATAGATAGGTAGCTCCGACATTATCACAATATATTATATAAGTGGAATTGATGTTGAGTTTCTTGAGTGGATTTGTGACCCAATTGAGTTTTGCAGTGGTAGTGGCGATGTCATGGTATATAGCTTCAGTTGTAGATCATGCGACTGTCTTTTGCTTCTTAGAACTTCAACTGATTGAATTAGCGCTAAGGAAGACAATACACCCCGATGTGGATGTTCTATCATCAAAGTTGCTTGCCCAATTAACATCGACAAAGGCATGAAGATGAAGTGGAGAGTGTTTACGAAAAAAGAGACCATGATTGAGGGTCCATTTAAGATATCATAAGATTCGTTTGACCACAGACCAGTGCATAGTAGATGGCCTCTACATAAACTATGATAATTTATTGACTGCAAAGGAGATGCTTGAACGGGTGAGAGCTAAGTACTATAAAGAGCCAACGACTTGTCGGTATTGAGTGGGTTCTATAACAGGACTTCCATCAGATATTTTGAGAGAGCCACTAGTAGAGAGAGGAGTTGTAACCGCATTTGCGTCTGTTAGGACTCTAGCTAGGAGAGTCCTAATTGAGAGGGACATTCATGTAAAATTATTAGGACTTTAGCTAGGAGAGTCCTAATTGAGAGGGACATTCTGTTATGACTCTAGCTAGGAGAGTCCTAATTGAGAGGGACATTCTGTTAGGACTCTAGTTAAGAGAGTCCTAATTGAGAGGGACATTCATGTAGGAGGTTTTTTCTTAGAGAAGAATTAGGAGTTGTAAGAGAATAGGAGTCTTGAGTAGGAGTCCTATTAGGAGTTGGTTAGAAGTAAGAGTCTTAAGTAGGAGTCCTATTAGGAGTTAGGGTTTAGAAGCCCTATAAATAGCCATGTATTCCTCCTCTTTTCTCAAGCAATAGATGAATCTTTTCTGCAGCCTTTGAGCAGCAATTCCAAGGGAGGAACCCCTATAGAGTTCCAAGGAGGCCGATCCCCTAAAGAGATCAACCCCAAGTTTAGAATCTGTAAGGGTTCTAATAGCGTCCTACATGTTTGTCTTTGATAATAAATTTTGAATGTACTTTCTTTGTGATAGAAAGAGACCTGAAGATGTGAATGTAGCTTCTACGCCCAAAAAGTAGTTCAAGGGTCCTAGATCTTTAAGCGAGAATCGATTTGCCAACTGTTTGATGAACACTTAGATTTCTATGGGATTGTTGCCTATGACAATAATGTCATCCACATATACCAGAATATATATTATGTCTCTATGGTGTTGTCGTAGAAATAACGAGGTATCAGATTTAGAGTTGAGAAAGCTAACTAAGGTAAAAAAAGAGCTAAGTTTAGTGTACCAAGCTCTTGGAGCCTGACGAAGTCCATAAATTACTTTTCAAAGTTTGTAAACATGCCTTGGATACTGAGGATGAGTGAAACTAGGAGGTTGTTGTATAAAAACATCTTCAGTTCTTGTAAAAAGATATTATTAACATCCAATTATCGTAATTTCTAGCCCTTAGTGGTGGCTAGACTCATGATAAGTCAGATTATAGTGGGCTTAACAACGGGACTAAACGTCTCAGTGAAATCAACTCCAGATCGTTGATGAAATCCTTTGGTAACGAGGCGTGCCTTATATCAGGCAATAGAGCCATCTGAGTTCCACTTAATTTGAAATGCCCACTTACACTCGATGATATTTTGTATATGATGAAAAGGTACTAGATCCCATGTTGAGTTGTGAAGGAGGACATTATAATCCTCACACATGGTGGTATGCCAATGCAGAGATTTTTGGACTTGAGTGAAGGTGGTGGGTTCAACGATAGTAGATGAGGAATCCATGATAGCATGTAGGTCAAGGACTCGACGTGGTTTGAAAATACCACTTTTAGAGCGTGTGATCATAGGATGGTCGGAGACTATTGTTAGGATCAAGAGCGGCACTAAGAGGGGGGGTGAATTAGTACAGTGGAAAACTTTCGTGATTTCAAAAGACTTGTTTCGATTAAAACTGATTCTGACGAAAATGGTTTCGATTCAATCAGTTTCGAAGAGAATTTGAACTTGAAAGCTTTCGTAAAAGTGCAAGAGAAGATTAAGGAGATTTGCAGTAATATAAATTGCACAAATGAAAAGCATCGATTTTGTAAAGTCTTCGTATGATTAAAGCCGATCTCGGAAGGTATTTACTTGAAAGCGTATATAGGCATAGTAAAAGCACAGTAAGGCAGTTTGCTATAAAAGTAAATTAATCAAAGTAAATACAAACCGAGTTTTAGAGTAGTTCGGTTAATACAATCTACATCCACTTTCGGAATCCTCCTCCGACGAGGTCACCGGCATCCACTAAAGGCCTTCCTTCAATAGGTGAAAACCGAACACCTCTTTACAACACTTTCTCCTTTTCCCAAGTTTAGGAGACAACCCTTACAAGTCTCACTCCTCTTTCTTGGATGGTTACAAGACTAAGAGATGAAGGAGGTGAACTCATCACTTTTACAATATTAAGATTATGCCAATAGGTCTCATGCCCTTTCATGCAGAAAAGGGTGGGGTTTTTATAGGCCCTAATGGCTTCAAAATTAGAGCAAAAAAATGTCATATCCCCGGAATCTAGGGTACTGGCAGTACCACCACCATTACTCGGCGATACTACCACTGTTGATATGACACTAGACGGTACCACCGTCGAACAAGGGCTGTACCACCGTTGGCAGCACTACTGTCGATGGTACCACTGCCTAGTCTGGGTGGTACCACCATCCATATATCCTGGGGCACTGCCTTCCAGGCGGTGACATCGTCGGCCAAGAATTCAAGGGCTGAATTGGGTGCTCAATTCGGCCCAATTCAGCCCTGTTAAGGGCTCAATTGGCCCATAATTAAGTTAGTGGGATTACCTACCAATCCTAACTTAATTTATGCTCTAACTGTGATAATTAAGACACAATTTATAGTGCTTCTTATTTTGATGCGTCAATTGCTCTTCCGGCGAGCTTCTGGCGTACTTCCGGTAAACATCCGATGAACTCTCGACAATGTTCCAGCAGACTCCGAGCAAGCTCTTGAACTTTACGATGATCTTCTTGGCGAGTTCCGATGAGCTTCTATGGTAAGCTCTTGGACTTCTCGGTTGGTTCCGGCAGAACTTCCGACGAACATCCAGACTTCCGTTGAACTCTCGAACTCCCAATGAGATCTCGATCTTGACTCCTGCATAATACTTGCTTTATGTCTTACTGCTATCATAGTTAATCCTGCACACTTTTCTCAACATATAGATTAGATCAAACAAATTATAATTGACTTCATCATCAAAATCCGAGATTCAACAATCTCCCCTTTTTGATGATGACAATCAATTAATGGCAGAGTTAACCTTAACTCCCCCTATCTATATGCCATACTTGAGAAAAGACATTCTTGAAGGCCTTTGAATTCAAGAAACAAACCGATAAGATAAGTTAATTAAACTTGTCAATATGCACATCATGATTCCTATCATGATCTATCTTTCTCAAAATATGATGCCAAGTATTTCTCAAAATGATGTCAAGGCATGACATCCATTTTCAAGTATGATATTTCAAATATGAAAGATGACAAAGATAGCAATTTATCATTCTATGGCAAGATATCAATTACTAAATAGCAAGTTAAGTTCTAGATATTTTATCATAATGAAAGAAATTTATCAAGCAAACATTTCAAGTATATATGATGAAATACATTGCATACATTTATCATCAATTTACCATATTTTGGTATTATTTCTCCCCCTTTGTCATCAACAAAAAGGAGAACAATTCAACAATATAAGTTTAACACTCAAAAGTTCTCATCATTAAATGTTATCAACATTAAAATGATAGATTCCAACAACTTCTCCCCCTTTGTTATCACATTTTGAATGAAGAAGAGGAAAGAAGGTAAGGAGGGAATCCATTAAGAACTAAATTTGTGAAATGATTTGAATCAAGTCAAAAACGTTAAAACATGCTTTCATTTTGACAAAGAGAAGAGATTCATGAAAATGATTGAGATATCCATATGAAATCAAATCCCTACGAAAATTATCACACAAATGCTTTCATTATCACACACGAGAATTCATCTTTCAAGGATTAATATATCCATTAGAATTCCTTCACTTTTCATGAGAAGAATTCATGGGAGAGGAGTATCACATGAAGGAGAAATTCATGAATAAAACTTCATAATGGGAACAACATTGCATCAAATCCATTTCTCATTAAAAATTCATAAGAGTGAAATCCATAAGAGATGCATTTGTCAATTACTTCCATGTATCAAACATCAAGATATGTATAAATACTTCATGCATTTATAAAATATTTCATCATAGCCTATCATCACTACTTGTATGAGATAATATCATTAGTGCTTGTAGCACTCAAAAGTTAAGAATATGATATTGCATCATGTATGATTAAAACTTCTCAATATTCAATAGAGAACATAATCATCAAAGTAAATATGATATTGCATCATTATATGATAACATGCTTATCATTTAAAGAGATCACAACATCATAGAAACTTTCAGCATCAAAGCACAAAATTCCAATATCAAAGTAAACATATTATTGAAGCACACAACCTTATCATCATGTAAAATTCGCATCATAAAATTATCAGCACAAAATTTAAGTGAGTGATCCAAAGAATCAAGAAAGTCCAAAAATAAAATTTAATAAATTCATGCTTTCAGGCAAATTAACATTCCTAATTCTCTTCAAATAAAATCAAACTATTCTTCACTTAAGGGCTTTGTAAAAATATCAGTTAATTGATGTTTCGTATCAATAAATTCTAAGATTACATCATGATTATTGACATGATCTCGTATAAAGTGATGCCTGATATCAATATGTTTAGTTCTAGAGTGTTGAATGAGATTTTTTGTTAAATATATTGCACTTATGTTATCACATTTTATGGCAATGTTTTTAAAATGAATCTTATAATATTCTAAAGTGTTTTTCATCCACACAACTTGTGCACAACATGCACTAGCTGCAATATACTTAGCTTCGGTTGTAGATAGTGCAACCGAATTTTATTTCTTGGAAGACCAAGAAACAAGTGCGTATCCTAAAAATTGACATGTTCCATATGTTCTTTTTCTATCTAATCTACATCCAGCAAAATCAGCATAAGCAATTAGCTCAAAGTTATCAGATTTTAGATACCATAATCCTAGATTTATGGTTCTTTTAAGATATCTAAGTATTCTCTTAACTACTTTAAGATGAGATATCTTAGGATTATATTGAAACCTAGCACAAAGTCCTACACTAGACATGATATTCGGTCTAGTTGCGGTGAGGTATAGTAAATTTCCTATCGTATCCCTATAAGCTTTTTTATCAAAGCTTTCTCCACTTTCATCAATTTTTAACTTAGTGGAGGTGCTCATAGGAGTGTTGATAGCCTTTGAGCTATCCATATTAAACCTTTTTAGCAAATCTAAAGCATATTTTGTTTGACTAATAAATATAATATTACTTAGTTATTTGATTTGTAAGCAAAAAAAAAAGTTAATTCTCCCATCAAACTCATTTTAAATTCAAGACTCATACTTTTAGCAAATGACTCACATAGAGTTTCATTCATAGAATCAAAAATAATATCATCAACATAAATTTGAACAATAAAAAAATTATTTTTAAAATTTTTGATAAACAATATAGTATCAACCTGCCTTTAGAAAAATTATTTTCGATAAGAAATGAGCTAAGTCTCTCATACCAAGCCCTTAGGGCTTGTTTCAATCCATAGAGAGCTTTAGTCAATTTAAACATATGATTAGGGAGATTATCATTCTCAAATCTGGGAGGTTATTAAACATAAACTTCTTCAGAAATAAAGCTATTAAGAAAAGTACTTTTAACATCCATTTGAAACAACTTAAAATTATTACTGCTAGCATAGGCAAGGAGCATCCTTAAGGCTTCTAATCGTGCCATAGGAGCAAAGGTTTCTTTATAATCGATCTCTTCTTCTTAGTTGAAACCTTTGGCCACTAATCTAGTCATGTTTCTAACCACGATACCAAATTCATCTTGCTTGTTTCTAAAGATCCATTTAGTACCAATAATTAAATGGTCATTTGGCCTAGGAACAAGCTTCCACATCTCATTTCTCTCAAATTGATTTAACTCATCTTGCATTGCGATGACCCATGAATCATTTTTCAATACCTCGTCAATGTATTTAGGTTCAATTTGGGAGAGAAAAGCGATGTTTGCATAAAAATTCTTAAGAGAGGAACGAGTTTGAACCCCTTTAGATGTCTCATATGATTAGCTCCTTAGGATGAGTATCTACATACTTCTAATCCTTAGGTAAGGATGTTTCGGAAGTAAATGTATCTAAGTTACTAGATGGAGAAAGAATTTTATTTAAATTCAAAGCATCAAAATTAATATCATCATCAAAATTATTTTTCTTAACTTCTGAAACTTCATTAAAAACAACATAAATAGATTCTTCTATAATCAAAGTTCTTTTATTAAAGATACGAAATGATTTAGAAATAAAAGAATAGCCAAGAAAAATTCCTTCATCGGATTTATCATCAAATTTTCCTAAGGTATCTTTTTCATTCAAGATAAAACACTTATACCCAAAAACTTTAAAATATGAAACATTGGGTTTTTTGTTGTTCAACAACTCATAAGGAGTTTTGGTGAGTACAGGTCTTACTAGAACTTTATTCATGACATAGCATGTTATATTTATGGCTTCGGCCAAAAAATATTTGGGTAGGCTATATTCATTCAACATGTTTCTTACCATTTCTTGTAAGTTTCTATTCTTTCTTTCTACTACTCCATTTTGTTGAGAATTTCTTAGAGTAGAGAAGTCATGGTTGTATCCATTAAATTCATAAAATTCTTAAAAATCATGGTTTTAAAATTCACCACCGTGATCACTTCGAATTGATGAAATCATAAAACCCTTTTCATTTTGAACAAGTTTACAAAACTTAGAAAAATACCTAAAGCATTCACTTTTGTATGCCAAAAAATAAGTTTATGTGTATATACTTGTTAGGACCCTTTTTCTAAGCTTTTGAATAATGTTTATTGAGTCTGTTTAGTCTAGTTGTTTATTGAGTCGGCTTGGTTCAGTTAGAGTCAAGTAGAAGTTTATTTAATATTTATTTATTATTAGAGTTCAAGTCTTGATGGACTTTGGGTGGAACTCTATAAATAGGGATGTAACTACTTCTTTTTAGTTATCTATGAAAAATACTATTCTGTCTTTTGATAAACCTTAAGAGGCCGATCCCCTCGAAGCGATCAAGGAGGGCCGATCCCCTCGAAGTGATCATCCCTTTCTCTTCTTCTTTTTTATGATAAGACTTTAGGGTCTTATCATTTGGTATCAGAGCAACGATCCTCGCCATTCTCGCTGTAGTTCGTCATCTAAAAAAAAAAAATTATGAGGGTCTTATCATTTGGTATCAGAGCGACGATAAGACTTTAGGGTCTTATCATTTGCTTCCCGGTGCCGACCACCCCTGCTTTCCTTCTCCTCCACCGTCGGCGCTGCTTCTTGGTCGGCGACCACCGCCGCCGCTGCTCCCCGGCCAGCGCCCACCGCTGCTGTTGTGCCCCGGCCAGCAACCTTCTCACCTCGCCTCCTCGCTGCCCGCATCTCGCTCGAGCGAGAAGGGCCACGGCCACGGTTTCCCAGCTAGCGGACCACCCATCGCCGCTTCTACCGTCGGTGACGCTGCCCTAGCTGCACTGCCATTGCTGCCTTCCCTTGGTTGCAGCTTCGACCGTGCAATCTATCAGCATTGCTATTTTTGTGGTGCGATAGAAACAGAGCAGTCGTCGATCCCTCTACTGCCGCAGGTGCCGGTTGCCTCTACCGTCGTCGCTATTTCTCGGCCACTTCAATGCCACCCCTCTTCTTCGTTGCCAAGCCACCACTGCTACCAGCCACCGTGCGACGACCGCCGCACGCCTCCCAGCAGCCGATCCTCCTTGCTCTGCATCCGTAGTGCTAGAAATAGGGCAACTCACCGGTTTCCCTTGTTCCCAACCGTGACACCACCGACTCCTCCTTCTCCACCACTGCCACTGCTTCTCAGCCACACGATCACCGCCGCACTGCCGTTGCCAGCATCGCCAGTGGATTCGCTGTGGTGCGATAGAAACAGAGCTTCCTCTGTTGCTGCAGCCCCCGTCGATCCCGGCTGCGACCCTCGCTGCCTCCTTCTCCACCGCCAACGCTGCGCTCCGACCAGTGACCACCGCTGCTGCCAGCCACTGTAGCCTTCTCCTCAACCGCTCATGATCCTTCCGGCCAACTCCTTCGGTGGTGCGACAAAAATAGAGTACGCAGCAATAAAAACAATGGCACCCTTTGCTGTTGCAGCCGCCGATTGTAACCACCGTCATCGCTCCCGGCCAAAGACCAACCCCTCGTTCTGCAACAGCCACCCTCCAATAGCGAACGCAGCAACCGCAGCAAGTATACTGCCTTGCCTCAACCCCAGCAGTGCACGTAACACCGAATCCTCTTCTGAACCTCGGCCGCATCAACGCCGCCTCCCCCTTGCTTAGCATATTCGGCCACAACCACAGGTTGCCATCATAGCAGCCTCAACCCCATTGCTCGGCGATCACCCCTTGGGTCGCAGCAACTGTAGCAACATCAACGCAGTCGCCTTCCAACCCCGGTGCTCTCACCCCACGCAGCGATATAAACAGGGCAACTACTCTTCCTCCAACGCAGCTACTGCAGCACTGCCTTTGGTGTCCACCTCCTTGGCAACTTCGCATCGAGAGTGTTGATGCCCTTGACTGACACCAAAAACAGGAGTTGAGATTACAGATTTGCAGTCTTATGTAATGGCCACTAATAACTCGGTGAAAGCACAAATGGAAACATTAGAAATCAAAATTGAGAACCGACTACAAGAAACACTTAATGATTTCAAAAAGAGCCTACTGGAGAGCCTCAGTAAATTTCAACAAAATGGGGGCTCAAGTTCTACGTTGCACAGATCTGAAAATACAGGAAAAAGGCCCTAAGACTATGACACAAACTACTTACACATGAAGGTGGAATTTTCCAGATGGAAAGATGGGGATCCGACCAGTTGGATCTCTAGGGCAGAAATTTTTTTTCATTTTCACAGAACTCCAGAAGAATCCAAGGTGGAAATAGCCTCTATCCAGCTCGATGGAGATACACTCCAATGGTACGATTGGTATGAAACTGTTTACGGAGTTCCTTCGTGGGAGAAGTTCAAAAGAGGGCTTCTTGTTCGATTTGGCCCATCCGAATATGAGAATGTTGATGGTCGGCTCGCCAAAATTTTTTAAACTTCTACAGTATTGGAATATCATAGTAGGTTTGAAAGATTATCAAATCAAGCTAGAGATTGGTCGGAACGACAGCTTCTAAATACATTTATTGAAGGGCTTAATCCGGAGATCCGGTGTGAAGTTAAGGCTCGTCAACCCCGCACTATGATAGCTGCGATCTCATTTGCACATCTACATGAGAAAAAAATTAGCAAGGAAAGATCAGCAAGGGGTTTCCACTATGATGAAAAGTGGAGTATGGAGCACCAATGTAAACAAGGGCAACATCTAATGATTCAACCAATTAGAGAGGAACCGAAAGCAGAAGAGTTAGACTCTGATTATGAAGGTGTCGAAACTAATGAAGATATTGAAGCCATCACACATATAGTGCATGCATTGGCTGGCTATGCTAACTCACAAACTATGAAAATAAGAGGAACTTTGAAGCATCAGCTTGTCACTATTTTGATTGATACGTGCAGTATTAACAATTTTATGGATAGTGAGGCCGTTGATTGATTGACCCACCACATTAAAGACTATAATAGATTCGAAGTAAAGATCGTTGATAGACGGATTTTCACTTGTGATAGTAAAGGTTCAATGATAAAATTGATTATACAGGGCCAGAAGTTTCATGCAATAATTACTACACTGAAAGACTGACATGTTGCTTACACTATCAAAAAGTGGAGACCATACTTACTTGATCAATAGGTTGTGATGCATTGCAGATAGTCTATGGCTAAAGTGCTGAAAGAGAAGCTCCCCGAGATTGATGCTGCTCAGCCTTGAGGACAAGGCTGATTTGAAGAGGGAGGAACTGTTAGGACCATTTTTTTGAGCTTTTGAATAATGTTTATTGAGTCTATTTAGTCCAGTTGTTTATTGAGTCAGCTTGGTTCAATTAGAGTTAAGTAGAGGTTTATTTAATATTTATTTATTATTAGAGTTCAAGTCCTGATGGACTCTAGGTGGAACTCTATAAATAGGGATGTAACTGCTTCTTTTCAGTTATCTATGAAAAATACTATTCTATCTTTTGACAAACCCTAGGAGGTCGATCCCCTCGAAGTAATCAAGGAGGGCCGATCCCCTCGAAGTGATCAAGGAGGGCCGATCCCCTCGAAGTGATTATCCTTTTCTCTTCTTCTTTTTTATGATAAGACTTTAGGGTCTTATTAATAATATAATCATCCACAATAACAAATGTGTATTTGCTACCTCCTAGGCTTGATGTAGCAATTGGTCTGAACAAGTCCATATGGATCAATTAGAAAGGTCTAGAGGTGCTTATTTAGTTCTTAGGTTTGAAGCTACCTTTTATTTGTTTTCCTAGTTGACATCCATCACACACATTATCTTTGATAAACTTAATATGAGGAGTTCCTCTTACAAGTTCTTTAGATGAAATTTGAAAAAATAGTTTCATGCTAGCATGACCTACTCTCCTATGCCAAAGCCAAGCATCGTCATTCAAAACCGAAAAATACATTTCATTGCAAAGATCATTAATGTCAATAGTGTATATGTTATTTTGTTTTAGTGCAATCATAGATGTGTTTTTATATGGTTTTTCAATAATGCAAGCATTAGATTTAAATTTAATAATGTATCCTTTATCACACAATTGACTAATGCTCAAAAGGTTATGCTTTAAGCCATCAACTAACAACACATCTTCAATAAAAAAGGTGGATTTGTTACCTATGGTTCCTTTGCCAATGATTTTACCATTGTTGTTGTCTCCGAAGGTGACATATACTTTGTCTATACTAGTGAGCTTAGGGAATTGAGATTGATATCCGATCATATGCCTTGAGCATCCATTATCAAGGTATCATCTCTTGCTTCTAGCTTGTGATGGTAAATGTTTCTACAAAAAATGATGATTTTTAGATACCCATTTGACCTTGGGTGCCTCAAAAATCAATCTACATAGCTTATCATGTTGCATTGAGTCATTTGAGGTTCTTTTAGGAACCCAAATCAATTTATGTAGACTACATTCCTTGAATGGACAATGATAAGCTACATGACCAAATATGCAACAAAAGTTACATTTCTTTCGGGGTGAAACATACAAAGTAGGGCCTTTAACAAAGGTGGTTGGATTATAGTGAGAGCTACTCACAAATCTGATTCCGCCTTTTCTATAAACTTAACCCTTGTTGGCAAGGATCATGTTCAAGGACTTGCTACCAACCTCAAATCTCTTCAATGTTTCTTTGAGTAATAAGTTTTCCTTTTGAAGTATTTCTAATTCATGGCATTTTGTGCAGGATGCTAAGTTATTTTCATGCTCAATCTTTACTCTATCAAAGTCGCTAATAAGAGAAGCATGTTCCTTTTTCAAAGAGTTATACTTTTTACTTAAGATTCTACATTCATCAAATAATTTATGAAAAGCACTTGAAACCTCATCGAAAATTAAATTTGTATCTAATGAACTTGTTACCTCATCTCCAATAGCCATTAGCGCATAGTGAGCAACTTGCTCGGTGATGGTAGGCTCCTCTTCTTCGGATGCACTTGAGTCGTCCCATGTTGCTTTGAGAGCCTTCTTCTTTGGTTGTCTCTTCTTGGTTAGGGGACATTCGCTCTTGTAATGTCCCGACTTCTTGCATTCGTAGCATATTACTTGATCTTTTTTTAGTTCAAATTTATTTTTAGTGTCATTTTTAAATTTATTCATTTTTATGAATTTTTTAAATTTTCTTGTTAAGAGTGCCAAATCATCATCAAAGTCCTCATCACTTGAGTTTTCTTTTAAATGATCTTCTTGTGTTCTCAGTGTCATATCCTTCATGTTCTTTAGAAGGGTGTCTTTAAGCTCTTCATGAGCTTTACATGTCATTTCATAGGTCATTAGTGACTTAATTAGTTCTTCAAGAGGAAAATTATTTAGATATTTGGCCTCTTGAATGACCGTGACTTTAGGGTCCCAACTCTTTGGAAGGGATCTTAAAATTTTATTAACAAGATCAAAATCCGAGAAACTTTCACCGAGTCCTTTTAGGCCATTGACGACATCCGTAAATCAGGTGTACATGTCTCTAATGGTCTTACTCGGTTTCATTCGAAACAACTCATAAGAATACACTAAAAGATTAATTTTTGACTCCTTCACTCTACTAGTGCCTTCATGAGTGACTTCGAGTGTGTGCCAAATATCAAAAGCTATTTCACAAATCGATACTCGATTAAACTTGTTTTTATCTAATGCACAAAACAAGGCATTCATAGCTTTTGTATTTAAAGCAAAAGTCTTCTTCTCCAAATCATTCCAATCGTTCATTGGAAGAGAAGACTTTTGAAAGCCATTTTCTATAATATTCCATAATTCGAAATCCATCAAAATTAGGAAGATCCTCATTCTAGTCTTCCAATATGTGTAATCAAGAACCATTGAACATAAGCGGATGTGTAATTGAATGGACCTCTAGGTTGCTGGCAAATGCCATCTCTCTTGGGTTTAAAACCAAATGAGAGTGAACCTTGCTTTGATACCAATTGTTAGGATCTAGAGCGGCACTAAGAGGGGGGGTGAATTAGTGCAGCGGAAAACTTTCACGATTTCAAAAGACTTGTTTCGATTAAAATTGATTTCGACAAAAATGGTTTCGATTCAATCCGTTTCGGAGATAATTTGTTAGGACTCTAGCTTGGAGAGTCCTAATTGAGAGGCACATTCATGTAAAACTGTTAGGACTCTAGCTAGGAGAGTCCTAATTGAGAGGGACATTCTGTTAGGACTCTAGCTAGGAGAGTCCTAATTGAGAGGGGCATTCAAGTAGGAGGTGTTTTCTTAGAGAAGAATTAGGAGTTGTAAGGGAATAGGAGTCTTGACTATGAGTCCTACTAGGAGTTGGTTAGAAGTAAGAGTCTTAAGTAGGAGTCCTATTAGGAGTTAGGGTTTAGAAGCCCTATAAATAGTCATGTATTCCTTCTCTTTTGATAAGCAATAGATGAATCTTTTCTGCAGCCTTTGAGCAGCAACTTGGAGGGAGGAACCCCTATAGAGTTCCAAGGAGGCCGATCCCCTAAAGAGATCAACCCCAAGTTTAGAATCTGCAAGGGTTCTAACACCTGGTATCAGAGCAGCGTTCTTGGCATCTCGCTGCCCTTCCACTGCCATCCATCAACCCTCCACTACCGCCCAAAGCAATTCCCACGATTGCTTAAAAGATCGTCGCCAAATTCCACCGTCATCTCCACCACCGCAGATCATCCTTTGATCTCCTCGTGAATTGCAACAGGTTCTGGTTTCCTACCTTACTGCTGCTGCAATTTAGTTATCCTTATTCGAAAATCCAAAAAAAAAAAATTGTTCCTATATTGCTGCATAAACCTTTCGTCACAAAGTTTTCATCTCTACGACGAAAGATACATTGCAAAATTCTAGCTGCATAGCACCATCTATTTGATTTTGCTACTGTGCTTTTTCTATCCAAATTTCTATGAAATTTTTATGACATCTTTGACACTTCCTAACAGCAGATTTCCTTTTGAATTTCAGCCGTATATTGTTGCCTTAACCCATCTATTTGCAATCTTTTTTGAATGAAATTTCTTATACACTTCATAGATCATCTTGGCTTCCATCTAAGATTGATATATTAAGAAATTAATCTCTAAAAATGATTTTATGTTGTTGCAAATTTTCGTCGTAACCTGCTGAAATTTTTGGACGAGAATTCTGCAATCGCAACTTGCACCAATTTCCTTGCTGTTATACTGCCGAAAGTTTCTTGATTAAATTAGATATCCTTGCTGTCATATAAACTGTGATTTTGTTATCAATTCCCTCCTCAATTCTCTCAAGTTTTTGGTGGAAATTACGTCGAGAAACCGTTGTTTCTTCGACGACAATTCTACTCTTACAAGACAGCACATACTTGCTGCAACTTCCACTGATTTCTATCAAACCTTTGCTACCATCTACCACAGATCCAAAACTTTCATCCACAACCCTAAAACTCTGCCAAACCACACTCTCAAACTGCACCCAAAACAGCCACAAAACAAGCCTAAACCGCAGCCTACATCCACCAATCCACCAACCCTTTCAACCATCACTTCTCTCAACCTATACATGCCTTTAACCCAACAATAAAAGAGAGATCTTAATATCATAGATTTGGGAGCATATACTATGGCATCTAAGGAGGTAATCAATGCTAAATTCGAAGCCTTGGAGGCACGAATAGAGGATAAGATTCGGATGCTCTTTACTGAACTCAGATTGGGCCGACCACTAAGCCCGAAGAAATCATATCAAGGAGAGAGCTTTGCCCAATCACACCAAGCCCAAATATATGACTTCCAAGAGAAGGGAAGCTCTATGACCAACCCCAACTATCCATGCATGAGAGTGGATTTCCCTAGATGGGAAGAAGGAGACCCGATTGGTTGGATCTCGCGCGCGGAGCGATATTTTCGGTACCATAAAACCGCGGATAGATCTATGGTGAAAATTGCAGCTATACATCTTGAAGGGGATGCTATACAATGGTTTGATTGGTTTGAACATACTTATGGAGTCCTTTCATGGCCACAATTCAAAGAAGGACTGCTGATTCGCTTCAGACCAACCGATTACGAGAATATTGACGAACAACTAGCAAAGATCCGACAAACCTCCACCATTCAGGAGTACCAAACCAGGTTTGAAAGGTTATCTAATCAAACTTGTGATTGGTCTCAAAAACAGCTATTGAGGACCTTCATTGAGGGCTTGAAGCCGGAGATCCGAGGAGAAGTTAAAGCGCGGCAACCGTACACGCTTATGGCAGCCATCTTTTTCGCACGACATCAAGAGGAGAAATTGAACCATGAAGCTCGAAGGACTAGGGTCACTCCTCAACCAGCAATATTGAAGCCCTTAGCCCCCCCTACTGTTGTCCGAGTCCCTGCACCAAAAAGGTTGACAAGAGAAGAGCTTCGAGAGCGATCTGCGAAGGGGTTATGTTGGCATTGCGACGAGCCGTGGAGCCATGAGCATCGCTGTAGTAAAGGGAGACTTTTTATCATTGAACCAGTAGAAGAAAAGGTCATTGAATATCCAGAAGAGAGCATTGAACATAAAGAAGAAGATGCAGAAGAAGAGCCACAACCGACCGAAGTTACGGTACATGCACTAGCCAGCTACTCGAACCCGCAAACGATGAAAGTTGGAGGCCTTCTCAAACAACAACCGATCACTGTTTTCATCAACACGGGCAGCACTAATAATATCCTAAACAATAAGGTTGCTATCCGAATGGCATTACCTATCGAGAATCACTGCAGGTTTGATGTTAAGGTCACTGACAGACAGATTTTGAAGTGTGATCGTGGGCGCCCGCAGGAGAAACTATTGCTACAGGACCAAGAGATAATTGTAGATTTCTTCCTTCTTCCTCTTGATGATCATGAGGCCATGCTCAGAATTAAATGGTTGACAACATTAGATGATTTTTCTTGGAATTTTATGAAACTAATTATGAAATTTTACAGTAAGGAGAAACAGGTGATACTGCACGGGAAACGTGGGGGCGACGTAACGATGATTTGCACACAACAAATGAAGAAGGTTTTGCATAAAGTATGCAGTGGCTTTTTGGTACAACTTGAGCAGCAAACTAAGGGAGAGTCAACAGAATTTGAAGATCCAAATCTACTTCCTTTGCTTGCTGAATTTTTAGATATATTTGACGAACCGCGCAATCTACCTCTTACCCGCCGGCATGATTATTATATAACGATTCTTCCAGGCAAACCTCCAGTAAATGCTCAACCATATCAGTATCCACATCTCCAGAAGGATGAAATAGAATGGATTGTAAAAGAGATGCTCGAAACAGGAGTTATTCGGCCATGTTGCAGCCCCTACTCTTCACCGGTGCTCCCCATACGAAAGAAGGACGGAACATGGCGATTATGTGTTGACTACCGAGCTCTCAATGACATAACCATTAAAGATAAATACCCTATTCTAGTAGTAGATGAATTGCTTGATGAAAGGGAGCACAAATCTTCACAAAGCTGGACCTTCGATCCGGGTATCATCAAATACAAGTATGCGAAGAAGACATACCGAAAACCACCTTTTGAACACACAACAACCACTATGAATTTTTGCTTTCTTCAAAAGAAGGTGGAATATCTTGGGCATATCATATCAGAGGAAGGTGTGGCAGAAGACCCCTTCAAAATTGAAGCAATGCAAAACTGGCCTACCCCGAGGAACGTAAAATTGCTACATGGCATTCTGGGTTTAACAGGCTACTACTGCAAGTTCGTGAAAAACTATGGCGACATCAGTGCACCACTTACTTCCTTACTGAAAAAAGATATCTTCTAATGGTCGGATAGAGCCTCCGTTGCCTTCGACAAACTTAAGGCAGCCATGACGACGACGCCAGTGCTAACACTACCATATTTTAACCAACCCTTCATTATTGAGGCCGACGCATCTGGAGTCAGAATTGGAGCCATTCTCATGCAAGATGGCCGACCACTCGCATACACTAGCAAGGCATTATCTCCCTCCCATCAAAATAAGTCAACATATGATAAGGAGATCCTCGCCATTGTGCGTCCAGCAACGAGGTGGAGACCCTACTTGATTGGTCGACGATTTCAAAATAAAACCAACCATAAAAGCCTCAAGTACTTTTTGGAGCGAAAGATACCATCCCCTGAGCAACAAAAATGGGTAACAAAACTTCTTGGATTTGATTTTGAAATAACTTACAAAAAGGGAAAAAGAATGTTCTTGTAGATACGCTTTCGCAGCTACCCGAGCAAGTTGAAGTTTCGGCCGTTTCACTTCCGACCAGCGACTTCCTTGAGGATATTAAGATGGAATGGCAAGTAGATTTAGATACTAGTAAGATTATAAAAAAATTGGAGGAAGCACCAAGCCCCATGGCTCATTACAATCGGGACTCAAAAGAATTATGCTATAAGGGACGCATTGTGCTTGTGACAAATTCTACTTGCATCTTCAAGAGCAGATTTTGGACAAAGTTATTCCATATGCAGGGTACTAAATTGAAAAGGAGTACGACATATCACCCACAAACCAATAGCCAGACGGAAGTTTTAAATAGGTGCTTGGAGACAGCCCAAAGCCACCCACCAAATATGACTACCCAAAGAGAACTCCAGACCCAGCCAAGTGCCATTATTGATCGACGGATCGTGACTCGATGACGACGACCCACTAATGAAGTGCTAATAAAGTGGGCGAATCTACCAATAGAAGATGCCACTTGGGAGAACTATGACGACTTGAAGATCAAATTCCCAGAATTCACGAATCATCAGCCTCGAGGACAAGGCTGATTTGAAGAGGGCGGGTCTATTAGGACTCTAGCTTGGAGAGTCCTAATTGAGAGGGACATTCATGTAAAACTGTTAGGACTCTAGCTAGGAGAGTCCTAATTGAGAGGGATATTCTGTTAGGACTCTAGCTAGGAGAATCCTAATTGAGAGGAGCATTCAAGTAGGAGGTGTTTTCTTAGAGAAGAATTAGGAGTTGTAAGGGAATAGGAGTCTTGACTATGAGTCCTACTAGGAGTTGGTTAGAAGTAAGAGTCTTAAGTAGGAGTCCTATTAGGAGTTAGGGTTTAGAAGCCCTATAAATAGCCATGTATTCCTTCTCTTTTGATAAGCAATAGATGAATCTTTTCTGCAGCCTTTGAGCAGCAACTTGGAGGGAGGAACCCCTATAGAGTTCCAAGGAGGCCGATCCCCTAAAGAGATCAACCCCAAGTTTAGAATCTGCAAGGGTTCTAACATAATTTGAACTTGAAAGCTTTCATAGAAGTGCAAGAGAAGATTAAGGAAATTTACAGTAATGTAAATTACACAAATGAAAAGCATCGGTTTTGTAAAGTCTTCGTATGATTAAAGCCGATCTCGAAAGGTATTTACATGAAAGCGTATGTCGGCGCAATAAAAGCACAGTAAGGAGGAGAGGTAGTTTGCTATAAAAGTAAATTGCTCAAAGTAAATGCAAACCGAATTTTAGAGTGGTTCGGTCAATGTGACCTACATCCACTTTCGGATTCTTCCTCCGACGAGGTTACCGACGTCCACTAAAGGCCTCCTTCAATAGGTAATGACCGAACACCTCTTTACAATACTTTCTCTATTTCCTAGGTTTAGGAGACAACCCTTACAAGTCTCACTCCTCTTTCTTGGATGGTTATAAGGCTAAGAGATGAAGGAGGAGAACTCTTCACTTTTATAACACTTTAAGACTCAAGAACTCAAGATTATGCCAATAGGTTTCGTGCCCTTTCATGTAGAAAAGAGTGGGGTATTTATAGGCCCTAATGGCTTCAAAATTGGAGCCAAAAAGTGTCACATCCTTGGAATCTGAGGTACCACCACTGGCAGCACTGTTGCTTGTAGTACCACCGCCCAGATATCTTGGGGCACTGCTGTAACATCCCCCATTTTAAAAAAAAAAAGTAAATGCTTGTTTGTAAATATGAGGATTATTTAATAATTTTTTTTAAATAATATTATATTAAAGTTTATGGCTAAGGACCTAAGAGTAAATATTAAAATTTTGATATGATTTATAAAATATTCAGAATTGAGTAAATAAAAATAAAATAAAATAAAATGGAGGACATGTGTCATTAACAAGGATGAGCCACTTGCATTTATTCTAAAGATTGACACCTAAACCCGCATGCTTGCCACCTCACTATTTTAGCATGAGCCAAACCTAAGTAATTTAAGGCACCATTAAAAAGAAACTTTGCAGCCAACGTTAGTTTGAGGAGAAGAAGAAGAAGAGAAGAAGAGAAGAAGAAGAAGAAGAAGAAGAGGAAACTTTGTTTGAGGTTTTGCATCAACTCCCTATATTTGGGAATCAAACTCATCTAAGGCAAGTGTTCTAACCTCTTCCTACAGAATTCCTAATCTTTGTTTTCCTTTTAATTCTTCATAATTCAAAAGATTTCAGCTTAGTACCAAACCTTTCTTTCATTTTGATACAAAGCCATGGATCTGAAATTTTTTGGTAATCTGACTTCTATACATTGTTTTGGATCTAACTTTTAGCACTAAACTCTGATTTAGGCAAAGCCTAATTCATTTGAAAGTAGACTAAAATATCTTTATTTTGAAACTGAGATTGAATGATTTGGAGTTTAAATGCCTACTAAGACTTCTGTTTCAATTAACCCTACAGATTCTGCAAAATAGGGACTGAAATTTCTGACTTTCTATTACTAAATTGCTCATAACTCTCTAGAGAAAATTCTGAATTATGCAAAACTTAGTTCTTTGGAAACTAGATTTACATATCTTTCTTTTGACACCTAGTTGGAAATTTTGAAGTATGTTTGCATTCTGAAACATCTGTTTAAATTGATTCTATCAAGTCTGCAAAACAGGGATAATCAATTCTGACCTTCCTTTACTCTATTTGTTGTAACTTCTTGTTAAGAACTCAAAAAATTAGAAATCTGAGTTCATCTGAAAATAGATTGATACAGATTTCCAATGACACCTATTTTTAGTGATTTGGAGCATGCTTGGTCACTCAAACAATTCAGAAAATGTACCATTCAAATTATATCATAATTGAAAACTTTGTTGGGTTTTGCCTATTCAATTTTCATCCTATTGGAAATTTGATTTCTGCTAAATTCTTCTTCAATTAAACTTTATATTAGTCCTTTGAAGCTCTTGTATTATTCATCCTAAAATTATTGTATATCTGAAATTTATTATGTAATGCTTTGTTTGCATTTCGCATATCTTCGTTGTTCCGCATGTGCTTCTGATATATGTCAATGTTATTATTTAAACTACCCTTTTGTACTCTGGTGTCTTGTGGGATATTGTGAACCTTTGCCAGAAATGATAAAGGGAGTTATGCTTAGAGCCCGCGATTGCTCTGTCGGCCCCATTGACTTCACTCAGACGTGGGTGGATGGAGCTCCCAGACGTGGGAGACTTATGCTTGGTGGTCATCCAGAAATGGATGAATCACATTATGTATGTGGTCCCACAGTGCCCTCTATGTTTATTGATATGATATCCAAAGCTTTGTTTATGAGTTCATATTATGCTTTGGATAAAAATGGAATGCATGCTACATCAAAAATGACATACAAGCTTGTGTTTATTATTCGGTTCACTTGTTATACTTTAAAATATTTCGTTTGTCATTATTATGCCCCCAAACACTCTTATGTCTTTGATATGCACCTAAATGCTTCATGTGCCATTTGATACATGCCTAAATGCTTCTTTTGCCAATGAAATGCTCCAATTTCCTTTCTCCTATTGTTATGTCTAATGCCTATTTTTGAATGAGGTAAACCTTTGTGATTTTATATCAAATGAGATGACTTCAAATGAACACTTGTATTTCTACTTTTGTATCTTGATACTAAGCCTACTTGAACTTCTCCTATCGCCATGGATATGTTAGACGCTTGCTGAGCTCTTTATGCTCACCCTATTGCTATATAAATTTTTCAGGGTAGCTTGTCACGCACTGAAAAGCTAGAATTGGGTTAAAGCAGTGAAAGGCTAGAAGATTTTTGAGCTAATCTTTGTTGGATGATAGGTTTTTGTTGTATAGTATACTTTACTTCTGATGTAATGTTAAGGATCTGTTGATACTTATGTGTTGTAAAAGTTTAAAGGATCGCTCATGTGTATGGAATGATAAGTTTAAGTTGTATAAGGATAAGAACTTATGGTAAATAATTATCTTTTTGTGATTGTATATACTTCTACGATTATGGATTTGTGTTGTGGTTGATGTTTAGTTGAGTTGCCTTTGGATTTTGTGAATCTCTGAGTGAAGTGGATTATGATTTATGCAACGTACATGTTTATGAATTGTGAATACTGATTTTTGAATGATTCTTAGTATCCTCAAATTGTTAGATTGGATCCTGGATTGAATTGATGATGAATTATAATATTATTGATTTTAGACAGGGTCACACTTCCTGAATGTGATAATTCGGGGGGCGTGACAACTGCCTTCCAGGCGGTGCCACCATCGACCAAGAATTAAAGGGTTGAATTGGGTGCTCAATTCGGCCTAATTCAGCCCTGTTAAGGGCCCAATTAGCCCATAATTAAGTTAGTGGGATTACCTCCCAATCCTAACTTAATTTACGCTCTAACTATGATAATTAAGACATAATTTATAGTGCGTCTTGTTCTGGTGCGTTAATTGCTCTTCCTTTGAGCTTCCGGTGTACTTTTGACGAATATCCGACGAACTCTCAATTATGTTCCGACAGACTCTCGGCAAGTTCCTAGACTTTACGACGATCTTCTTGGTGCGTTCCGACGAGCTTCTATGGCAAGCTCCTGGACTTCTCGGTTGGTTCTAGCAAAACTTTCGACGAACGTCCGGACTTCTATTGAACTCTCGAACTCCCAATGGGATCTTGATCTTGACTTCGGCATAACAAATTCTTTATATCTTACTGCTATCATAGTTAATCCTGTACATTTTTCTCAACATATAGATTAGATCAAACAAGTTACAATTAACTTCATCCTCAAAATCCAAGATTCAACATCTATGGGATCGTGAAGTTTTGTTGTTTGAATAAGCGGTTGAGAGTCATTGACATTGGCCGGGTCAGGTGGAGGCACGTCAGGGTTACTTGGTCGAGAAGGAGGTAAAGATAATGGTTGTGTTTCAGAACTTATGACCCCATCAATTTGAGAAGAAAGTAGTGGAGTAGGAATGGAGGGAATGGGCAATTGTTGAACTGGATGAGTAGTATAGTGTGGATCTTGAGAGGAGGAACTGGATAATGTCATGGGAGGCTCGTCTGATTGGATTGGAGGTATACTCGAGTGAGGAATGGTTAGTGAAGTGGTATGCATGGTAGGATAGTTATAGTTTTGGAAAGGAAAGATAGACTCAACAAAAATAATGTGAGGTGATATAAAGATTTTGTGAGTGTGGAGATTATAGCAGCGGAAAGCATTATATTCAAGAGAGTAACCTATAAAGACGCAAGGATTAGATCTTGATGTTAACTTATGAGAAGCATAGGGACATAACCATGGATAACATAGACAACCAAATACTTCGAGTTTACGAAGGTTTGAAGGTTTGTGAAATAGTGTGTCAAAGGGGAACTGGTATTGTAGAACTGGCGTAGGCATTCTATTAATAAGGTAGACGATAATTTGAAAGGTTGTTGTCTAAAAGGTTGAAAGCATGGAGGCCTGATATAGAAGTGTGAGCCTGGTTTCAACTATATGTCGATGTTTGCATTCGGCGGAGCCAACTAGTTGAGGAGTATGTGGGGGAGACTTGAGGTGTTGGATACCACAAGTTAAGAGATAGGATGCCAGGGCTTGATATTCATTGCCACCATCAGAGTACACCGTTTTGATTGTAGACTAAAAGTAGTTCTCGACCAACTTTCGAAAGGTGGTAAAGATGGTGGAAACTTTAGATTTATGGTGAAGAGGATATAACCATATGTACTTAGTGAAGTGATCTATAAAAATAACATAAAATCTGTATTTTTCAAAAGACATGATTGGAGCAGGGCCCAAACATCAGTATAAATAATTTCAAACGGTTTAGAAGAGGATATGGAGGATGAGCCAAAGGGTTATCAATGACTTTTATTTCTAAGACATGCATCACAATGCATTATAGAACTATGTGATTTAAAAATAGGAAGAGAGTAACGAGAAAGTAATTTCTGTTAAATAAGGGACAAGGGATTGCTAGTCATAGGTGCCCAGCAAGCCAATCACGTGAGTAATGGCACGTGTGACTTGATCCAAAATCTTTTTGCTTATTATATTTTGGTGTATATCACTTTATAACTATTGCATAAATGCATATATATATTGTGATGTCCTTGGATTTGTGCAATGGGAATCAGATCGTGATGAGATCACGATAATGAGATCGATTCACCTTTAAACACATATCCTAAATAATCCCGGTCTTAGGTTACTCGAGAGGGACATCGTGATAACCGGACAGACTGGTGTGCTGTATACCCGTCCATATGATGGATGCAGCTGGTCTCATAGCTGCTCGTGTAGGGACACTAGGGATACAGTACAGGTGCTCATTGGAGAATGAGTTCACTAATTGATCTGCTTACGGAATGCTGGATGGTTGATGATGCCTTATTGTCAGACAGTGATTCCGTAGTCCTAGTGGTGTATTTGGTCCTTAGACTTGAGACACCAAGGATGTCCTGTATGAGTGCTCCACTCTTTGATACCAGACTTATAGGTTTGGTTGTCCCAAATCTAGTACAGCTGGTCATTGGGAGTGGTAGTCAACCTTACGAGGGCTATTAAGTGTCGATAAAGGATCATCCACTCTCGGCGTCATGAGAGGAATATCTCATGTGTTCTTGCTCAGACAAATCCCAGGCCAGGGTCATTCGGGTTGAGAGAGAAAGAGTTCTCCAGGAGAATCCGATTAGAGCGAGACTCGAGTAGAAACCATATGGGTCTGACAGCACCATGCTCGATATACGGTCTCTGGGATATTAGATGGATGAGGGACTATAGGTACACGGTAACTAAGGACAGACAGGTCCAACGATTGGATTCCCCTGTATCGTCTGGGGACTACGGCGTAGTGGCCTAGTACGTCCGTAGTCGACGAGTCAAGTGAATTATTACAGAGATAATAATTTACTGAGTTAGAAGGAGTTTTGACAGGTATGACTCACGGCCAGCTCGATATTGGGCCTAAAGGGTCACACACATATGGTAGGCATTGCGATGAGTAGAGGTTCGGATATGAGATATCCGACGGAGCCCTTGTCTTACTGGATGCAGATCCAATACCCACTAGGGGAGGACCCATTAGGGTTTGACAAGGGACCTCTATAAATAGGAGGGATTCAGAGCCTCATAGGCTAGAGCCTTTGCTTGCCTTTCCTATTCTCCTCTCCCTCTCCACCTCAGAGCAGGCTTGGAGTTTTGAGGAGCGTCGTCGCAACCCTACTGTGTGGATCACCGCTAGAGAGGAGGACGCTTGACCTCCTTCACCCTCTCCTAAGGATCTGCAAGGAAACATGGATATATAATCTCCCTAGGTAACACAATCTACTCTATACGCAATTTTAAGTTTCGCGGATTTTGCGCACCAATCTTCGCACGACGACGAACATCTCTTTGGGAATCGGGGATTTTATTTTCTTGTTCTTCCGCTATGCATACGATGTCGCCCCCAAGATTTCCCAATAGTGGTATCAGAGCCAGGTTGTTCGTGCGAATGATTGGTTTTGAACCCCGTGTGTTGTGTTTAGGAAGAATTTTGACGTCAAAATCGTTGACGCAAAAGCGAGAAAGGGCAGCAATAGTTGCTGCCCTCGATCTGCATGCGTGCAGCACAACCGTAGGCAGGTAGCACAGGGGCTGCGTCTACAGCAGCCGGTCGGCGGCCTGCTTGCAGTAGGCTTGCGTCCGGCGGGGTTGGCAGCCCGCGGGCAGAGGCGCCTATGGCCGCTTCTCCCGCGAGGTGAGGCGTCGCAAGGCAGCGACGCTTGCCGCCGCTGCTCCCGCAGGCGAAACCCACCCCCCCCGCACGCTTGACTTTTATTTCTAAGACATGCATCACAATGCATTATAGAACTATGTGATTTAAAAATAGGAAGAGAGTAACGAGAAAGTAATTTCTGTTAAATAAGGGACAAGGGATTGCTAGTCATAGGTGCCCAGCAAGCCAATCACGTGAGTAATGGCACGTGTGACTTGATCCAAAATCTTTTTGCTTATTATATTTTGGTGTATATCACTTTATAACTATTGCATAAATGCATATATATATTGTGATGTCCTTGGATTTGTGCAATGGGAATCAGATCGTGATGAGATCACGATAATGAGATCGATTCACCTTTAAACACATATCCTAAATAATCCCGGTCTTAGGTTACTCGAGAGGGACATCGTGATAACCGGACAGACTGGTGTGCTGTATACCCGTCCATATGATGGATGCAGCTGGTCTCATAGCTGCTCGTGTAGGGACACTAGGGATACAGTACAGGTGCTCATTGGAGAATGAGTTCACTAATTGATCTGCTTACGGAATGCTGGATGGTTGATGATGCCTTATTGTCAGACAGTGATTCCGTAGTCCTAGTGGTGTATTTGGTCCTTAGACTTGAGACACCAAGGATGTCCTGTATGAGTGCTCCACTCTTTGATACCAGACTTATAGGTTTGGTTGTCCCAAATCTAGTACAGCTGGTCATTGGGAGTGGTAGTCAACCTTACGAGGGCTATTAAGTGTCGATAAAGGATCATCCACTCTCGGCGTCATGAGAGGAATATCTCATGTGTTCTTGCTCAGACAAATCCCAGGCCAGGGTCATTCGGGTTGAGAGAGAAAGAGTTCTCCAGGAGAATCCGATTAGAGCGAGACTCGAGTAGAAACCATATGGGTCTGACAGCACCATGCTCGATATACGGTCTCTGGGATATTAGATGGATGAGGGACTATAGGTACACGGTAACTAAGGACAGACAGGTCCAACGATTGGATTCCCCTGTATCGTCTGGGGACTACGGCGTAGTGGCCTAGTACGTCCGTAGTCGACGAGTCAAGTGAATTATTACAGAGATAATAATTTACTGAGTTAGAAGGAGTTTTGACAGGTATGACTCACGGCCAGCTCGATATTGGGCCTAAAGGGTCACACACATATGGTAGGCATTGCGATGAGTAGAGGTTCGGATATGAGATATCCGACGGAGCCCTTGTCTTACTGGATGCAGATCCAATACCCACTAGGGGAGGACCCATTAGGGTTTGACAAGGGACCTCTATAAATAGGAGGGATTCAGAGCCTCATAGGCTAGAGCCTTTGCTTGCCTTTCCTATTCTCCTCTCCCTCTCCACCTCAGAGCAGGCTTGGAGTTTTGAGGAGCGTCGTCGCAACCCTACTGTGTGGATCACCGCTAGAGAGGAGGACGCTTGACCTCCTTCACCCTCTCCTAAGGATCTGCAAGGAAACATGGATATATAATCTCCCTAGGTAACACAATCTACTCTATACGCAATTTTAAGTTTCGCGGATTTTGCGCACCAATCTTCGCACGACGACGAACATCTCTTTGGGAATCGGGGATTTTATTTTCTTGTTCTTCCGCTATGCATACGATGTCGCCCCCAAGATTTCCCAATAGTGGTATCAGAGCCAGGTTGTTCGTGCGAATGATTGGTTTTGAACCCCGTGTGTTGTGTTTAGGAAGAATTTTGACGTCAAAATCGTTGACGCAAAAGCGAGAAAGGGCAGCAATAGTTGCTGCCCTCGATCTGCATGCGTGCAGCACAACCGTAGGCAGGTAGCACAGGGGCTGCGTCTACAGCAGCCGGTCGGCGGCCTGCTTGCAGTAGGCTTGCGTCCGGCGGGGTTGGCAGCCCGCGGGCAGAGGCGCCTATGGCCGCTTCTCCCGCGAGGTGAGGCGTCGCAAGGCAGCGACGCTTGCCGCCGCTGCTCCCGCAGGCGAAACCCACCCCCCCCCCCCCCCCCCCCCCCCCCCCCCCCCTCCCCCCCCATAGGGGTTGCCGCACCGCCTGCGGGCGTTGCCCTGCCGGTAGAACCGCCGACGGAGGCGGCGGCGCCCGCGTGGGAGCCCACCTGCAGCGGCAGCGCCGCCAGCGGGCGTGCCGCATGCAAGCGAGGGCAGCGCCCTCGCCCTGCCGCACAGGCCGCTGCCAGCAGGGTGGCGGCGGCGGCAGCAGTAAGAGGGAATTAGAGTTTTGGGCAAAAAGATAGTTTTACCCCTGTGAATTTGAGAAATTTCAGTTTCTATCTTTTGTCCAAATTATGAAAAGACCCTTAGGAATTGAGAAATTCCCTACATGTCCCTGATTTCAGAAAATATTAATTAATTAATAGGTTTAGTTGATTATTATTATAATTATTATCTAATAGCCCTACATAATGATGATTATGTTAGGATCGAGAGCACTAAGAGGGGGGGGGGGGGGGTGAATTAGTGCAGCGGTAAACTTTCAGCGATTAAAACGAAACTGCGTTCGAATGATAAAAATGATTTCTGTGTAAAATCCGATTCTAAGCAAGATGATATTAAAGTTAATCTAGGCAGTTTGCAGCTATGATGAAAACCAGAATATAGGCGTAAACTGAAATCCGACGTTCGTACGAAGAAACTGATTTACGTCTAAATGCTGAGTCGTAAATCACTTGATTAGGCAAGATGCAGTTTAAGCAAGAGTATGAAGGCAGTTTGTAGTTATGGTAAAGCTCAAAACATAAACACAATCTGAAATATGATGATCGTACGAAAAAGGCAGATTTACGTCTAAACGCTGATTCGAAAAGAAAAAGGCTTGAAACCCGATCGTAAAAGCGCAGAAGGTAGTAAGCTTCAGAGGAGGTTTGCAGTAAAGATAATATGCTCAAAGTAAATGCAAACCGAGATTTAGAGTGGTTCGGTCAATCTTGACCTACTCCACTTTTGGCTTCCTC
Source organism: Musa acuminata AAA Group (assembly GCF_036884655.1). Taxonomy (NCBI): domain Eukaryota; kingdom Viridiplantae; phylum Streptophyta; class Magnoliopsida; order Zingiberales; family Musaceae; genus Musa; species Musa acuminata. The sequence continues at coordinate 20,871,789 of NC_088330.1, read as the reverse complement.
CACCGACGAGGTCACCGACGTCAACTAGAGGCCTTCCTTCAATAGGCGAAGGCCAACCACCATTTTACAGTTTCACTCCTTTTGACGGGCTTAGGAGACAACCCTTACAGAAATTTTCTCTCCTCTCTTTACAACTCAAAACTTTGAAGAACAGAGGGAGGAGAACTTTTGGCCTTAACAACAATTTTGAGCTACAAGAATCACAGAAAGATGTCAAGATTTCGAGTGTTAGTTGCTGCCTTTCAGTGCTGAATGGGTGGGGTATTTATAGGCCCCAACCCAGTTCAAATTTGGAGCTCAAAACTGTCAATTCCCGGAATTCCGGGATCAGGCGGTTGCACCTCCTGACTGGGGTGGTTGCACCGCCTGGCAGAGCTCGAAGACTGAGCCTTTGGGCGATGCCACCTCTGTCAAGGGCGGTTGCACCTCTCTGCCAGAGCTCGAAGACCGAGCTCAGGTGGTTGCACCTCCTAACTAGGGCGGTTGCACCGCCTACCAGAGCTCGAAGACCGAGCTCAAGCGGTGCTACCTCCTGTCAGGAGATGTTGCACCGCCCAGTCTCACTTGGAGACTGAGCCCAGGCGGTTGCACCTCCTGGCTGGGGCGGTTGCACCGCCCAGTCTCCCTGGGAGACTTAGCCCAGGCGGTGCTACCTCCTGGCTTGGGCGGTTGCACCTCCCACAGCAATCAGGGTCCAAATGGGTAGATCCATTCAGCCCAAATTGGGTCTTTCAGGGGCCCAATTGCCCCAAGATTAAGCTAATGGGATCACCTCCCATTTCCAACTTAATCATTGTGCTAACTACGATAAATTCTAAGACAATTTCTGCAGCTTGCTCCGGTGCGTCAATCGCTTCTTCCGGCGAGTTTCCGGCGAACTTCCCTCGATTATCCGATGAACCCTCGGCGATTCTCCCGCGGACTTGCGATGATCCACTTGGCGAGTTCCGACGAGCTTCTTTGGCAAGCTTATGGACTTCTCGGATTTGTTCCCGCAGAACCTCCGACGACTGTCCTAACTTCCGTCGAGCTCTCGAACTCCCAACGTGATCATTGTCATGACTCCGGCGCAACTCCTGCTGCATGTCTTACTTTCATCGTAGTTAATCCTGCACACTTATCTCAATATATAGGTTAGACAACAAATGATAATTGACTTTATCATCAAAATCCGAGATTCAACAATCTCCCCCTTTTTGATGATGACAATCAATTGATAATGGAGTTAACCTTAACTCCCCCTGTCTACATGCCATACTTGAGATAAGTCATTCTTGAATTCAAGACCTAAGAATTCAAGTGACATTTCTGAAGATGATGTCAATGCTTGACATTCATTCTTACATAATAATTTTGAATGATGATAATTGAAGCAATTCATCATATTGTAAGATATCAACATGTAAAGCTGTGAAGTAAGATTTTGATATCATTACATGATTTACATATTTCAAATATTTTAGCAAGTGTTGCATTTCTATATATGGCATCTGTTCATATATCTCTTGATGATGCAGGCATGGCATAATCATAGCATCAGTGTTTATAGCATCAAATCAATTCATATATTTCTCCCCCTTTGTCATCAACAAAAAGCATGATAGATGTGATACCAGGAGAACAATATAAGCAAGTTATCAAACATATAAAGGAATGCATGATACGTATAATGCTTTGAATTCTTCTTCTCCTTCTATGTTATAATTCTTTGTGCATGAAGGAGGAAAGTCATTTTATCAAATCCATTTGAAAATATATTTTTCATAAGAGTGTATTTGATTTTTGTCATTCCAACTGTTAAGCGAGTCCGAAAATGGGATGAATTCTTTCATGCATTCGGACAAGATTATGCTACAGTTTTTCAAAAATCAAAACATTCCAACACATGGCAATCAAGTGATTTGATCATTCAATAAAGTCCGAAAAATAATTTTAACTAGTTTAAGTATTCGGACACATCAACATTCCTAATTCACTTCTTATAAAATCAAATTGTTCTTCACTTAGAGGTTTTGTAAAAATATCGGCTAGTTGATGTTTAGTATCAATGACGATGACTTATCAACTGCATTGGTATATCACTTTTTCAAACTATATTTATCATGGAAATCAAAGCACAAGGTTTTCAAAACTTTTAGTTTTAATATAAAATCCGAGATAACCATTTAGTTTATATTTACCACAAGGCACAGGGCATACATTTACCACGATAGATGTTTACAACTCTACATATGCTCAAAATATATCAGGTAACCATATCAAGGATCAAGTCAAAGCACATCATGGTGAGTAACATAAGGAGTTTACAATAACAACAGATGATTGTGTTCATACAAGCTCATTCATGAGGTGAAAAATTAAAGTGCCTAAACAAGGAGTCAAATTGACGATGAATTTGCTGCAGCTCAGATAGAATTTGATCTTGTCGTTGTTCAAGCCGTTCTTGTCTTTGTTCGAATCGGTCCATCCAAATCCCAATATCTTCGATAGATGATGTATAAGTTTGCTCAGATGGATGTGTTTCCTCAAAGGGACAGATCAGAGGAGATTGGGTACCCCTAAATACTAGTGTTTCCGGTTCTGGTTCAGGTTGAGGGGGATCAGTTCTTCTTGGCATTCTAACCCAGTTACCGTTTCTATAAAAACATCTTAATCGGTGAAGTAGATTTTTATTAATTATGCTTAATCTATCTACTTTTATTACTTCTTCTTCCGGTGGTATTAGAATATCGTAGGCTTTCATTATTCTAGTTATTATACCACCATATGGGAGCATCATGTCTTTCTTAGATAGTTCTAACATGTTTTGTTGGATAAGATAGCCAAGACATATGTCATGTCCTTTCATGATCAAATATATAGTTCCTAATTCTAATTGGCTTACTTCATCATGATGGTATTGTTTAGGGAGAATGATGCTAGTTAGGATATGATGAAGTACCTTAGTGTTTAGCAGCAGTAGATGTTCACAACTTTTAGGAACAAATGCTAAGTTGGGATTGACAAAAATTGTTCCTAGGGCTTCAACGTATGTTGTTCCAACAGTTTCATCATCCCATGATCCTCTAAAGTAAAATCCTCTACTTTTCATGGGAATGCCTATCATGTCGCAAATGAATCTATTCGTAATTGAGATGTGTTGTCCTAAAAGATAGGTGGACATTCTTTCTTCTTCATCTACTTGTATGTTGTTGTAAAACAATCTAACAAGTCTTGGATAGATGGGTTCGTTAATTTGCAAAATTGGAAGTAGATCTAAGTTTGCAAACCATTGGATTGTCTCTAAGTCTCTTAGTTCATTTAAGTCTACGTATTTTCCCTTATTGACGCTCCTAAGTTTGAAAGAGGAAAAATTATCAGCATGGTATTTTGAATCGAAAAGGGTGAGATCAAAATCTTCTACTAATCTCCTCTTTCCTTTGTCCCTTGAGGATCTTCTAGATCCCATAACTACTGCTGTTTAGAACAATAGTGATGAGCAAGAGTAAATGAATCAAAAAACAGAGTTTAAGGGCTTCTTAGAGAGTACCTTAGTGAGATCTTCAAGAGAGGGAAGGATTGTTGATGCTTTGCTTCGAAATGAGGGATATTTGGGATGCTAAGATGGGAGAAATGGGGATGGAGGAGGCTTGGAAGAGTAGAGGAAGGAAGGGAGTGAGTTGGGGTCGGTTTCACCGCCGGCCCTAGCTTGGGTTAAAAAGGGGCAGAGTTGCGGGCGGTTGCACCTCTGGCTGGAGCGGTGCAACCGCTTGCAACACGTGACAGCTGGAGGTGCTACCTCCAGCTGGGGCGGTGCCACCGCCTGCAGGCGGTGAGCACTTGTTCTGATCAGTGTGATCTGAGAGTTTTTCTGTCTTGAGGAGAATTTTCATTCAGAGCAATCAACTTTACTTACGTAATTACGTAAGAATTTTTATTTTAAGACAAGGACTTTTGCACGATCAAGATAGATTTTTAACGTGCATACTCTCAATGTTGTACACATGTTTGTGATAGTTTCTTCAAGTTGGTAAGTCTTGCAAGTTCATGACAGACTTAGTCACTTCATGATATAGAGTTAGATTCGAAGGTTATGAACGGATGAAATTGATGGGTTCGAAAATCCAGGGGATATGTGAATTTGGGAATCATACGTTTCTAATTCTGAAAAGTCAAATAAGGTTGTATCTAAGTCGCATTTGTGATTTTAAATTTATAATCTCCGTTTGTAATTTAGGCTAGAGAGCATTGCGAGTTCCCTTTTTGGGGTTATGAATATCGAGAATCAAGGAGCATAATATTATTTCTTGCTCCAGCCTAAAATTTTTATGTTTTTAATATTTTTACAGGAAGGGATAATTTTTAGGTACCCATTTGCTTTTGGGTGCCTCACAAATAGATCTACATTGTTTATCATGTTGCATAGAGTTTATCATGGTTCCTTTAGGAACCCAAATCAATTTATTTGGACTAATTTTCTTGAATGGACAATAATACGTCTTGTGTCCAAATTTACAACAAAAGTTGCATTTGTTTTGGTGTCGAACATGTAGGATGGGGCCTTTTATGAAGGTGGTTGGATTTTGGTGAGGACTTCTCACAAATCCAATTCCACTTCTTTTGGGAACGTGACCCTTGTTTGCAAGGATCATGTTTAGTGACTTGCTACCAACCTCAAATTTCTTTAAGGTGTCCTTAAGTAGCAAGTTTTCCATTTGGAAAGTTTCTAGATCATGGCATTTGATGCATGAATTTAAACTATCATGATATTCAGTTTTTAACTTATCAAAATCACAAGTAAGACTATCATGCTCCTTTTTTAGCAATTTATATTTTCTATCAATAATTGTGCATTCATCAAATAAGTCATTGAAGGCATTTAATAATTCATCGAAAGATATATCTGCATCTATTAAATTTGTTACCTCTTCTCCGATGGCCATTAAGGCGTAATGAGCAACTTGCTCGGTGTTGGACTCTTCTTCTTCGGACGCGCTCGAATCATCCCATGTTGCTTTGAGCGCTTTCTTCTTTGTTGTTCTCTTTTTGACTTGGGGACAATCACTCTTGTAGTGTCCCGACTTTTTGCACTCATAGCAAATAACTTGGTCCTTCTTGGGTTCAAGTTTATTTGTAGTGTCATTCTTAAACTTGTTTCTTTTAATGAATTTTTTAAATTTTCTTATTAGAAGTGCCAAGTCATCGTCACAGTCCTCATCACTTGAGTTTTCTTTCAAGTGGTCTTCCAAAGTTCTAAGTGCCATATCCTTCCTGTTCTTTGGAAGGATGTCTTCTTGCTCTTCATGAGCTTTGCAAGTCATCTCGTAGGTCATTAATGACCCAATTAGTTCTTCAAGAGGGAAGTTGTTTAGATCTTTCGCCTCTTGAATAGCAGTGACTTTAGGATCCCAACTCTTAGGAAGGGATCTTAGAATCTTATTTACGAGCTCAAAATCCGAAAAACTTTTTCCGAGTCCTTTTAGATCGTTGACGACATCCGTGAAATGGGTAAACATGTCGCCAATAGTCTCACTCGGTTTCATCCGGAAAAGTTCAAAAGAGTGTAACAAAAGATTGATTTTTGACTCTTTCACTCTACTTGTGCCTTTATGAGTCACTTCGAGTGTGTGCCAAATATCAAATGCGGTTTCACAAATAGAAACACAATTAAACTCGTTTTTATCAAGTGCACAAAATAAGGCATTCATAGCCTTTGCATTAAGAGCGAAAGCCTTCTTCTCCAAATCATTCCAATCGATCATTGGAAGAGAAGACTTCGAAAAATCATTTTCGACAAGATTCCAAAGTTCAAAATCCATAGAAATAAGAAAGATCCTCATTCGGGTCTTCCAATAGGTGTAGTCCGTTCCATTGAACATGGGTGGATGTGTAATAGAATGGCTCTCTTGGTTTCCGGCGTAAGCCATCTCTCTATTGTTTTAATCCGTTTGAGAGTTAACCCCGCTCTGATACCAATTGTTAGGATCGAGAGCACTAAGAGGGGGGTGGGGGGGTGAATTAGTGCAGCGATAAACTTTCAGCGATTAAAACAAAACTGCGTTCGAATGATAAAAACGATTTCTGTGTAAAATCCGATTCTAAGCAAGATGATATTAAAGTTAATCTAGGCAGTTTACAGCTATGATGAAAACCAGAATATAGGTGTAAATTGAAATCCGACATTCGTACGAAGAAACTGATTTACGTCTAAATGCTGATTCGTAAATCACTTGATTAGGTAAGATGCAGTTTAAGCAAGAGTATGAAGGCAGTTTGTAGTTATGGTAAAGCTCAAAACATAAACGCAATCTGAAATATGATGATCGTACGAAAAAGGCAGATTTACGTCTAAACGCTGATTCGAAAAGAAAAAGGCTTGAAACCCGATCGTAAAAGCACAGAAGGCAGTAAGCTTCAGAGGAGGTTTGCAGTAAAGATAATATGCTTAAAGTAAATGCAAACCGAGATTTAGAGTGGTTCGGTCAATCTTGACCTACTCCACCTTTGGCTTCCTCCACCGACGAGGTCACCGACGTCAACTAGAGGCCTTCCTTCAATAGGCAAAGGCCAACCACCATTTTACAGTTTCACTCCTTTTGACGGGCTTAGGAAACAACCCTTACAGAAATTTTCTCTCCTCTCTTTACAACTCAAAACTTTGAAGAACAGAGGGAGGAGAACTTTTGGCCTTAACAACAATTTTGAGCTCTAAGAATCACAGAAAGATGTCAAGATTTCGAGTGTTAGTTGCTGCCTTTCAGTGCTGAATGGGTGGGGTATTTATAAACCCCAACCCAGTTCAAATTTGGAGCTCAAAACTGTCAATTCTCGGAATTCCGGGATTAGGCGGTTGCACCTCCTGACTGGGGTGGTTGCACCACCTGGCAGAGCTCGAAGACTGAGCCTCTGGGCGGTGCCACCTCTGTCAGGGGCGGTTGCACCTCTCTGCCAGAGCTCGAAGACCGAGCTTAGGAGGTTGCACCTCCTGACTAGGGCGGTTGCACCGCCTACCAGAGCTCGAAGACCGAGCTCAGGCGGTGCTACCTCTTGTCAGGATTGGTTGCACCGCCCAGTCTCGCTTGGAGACTGAGCCCAGGCGATTGCACCTCCTGGCTGGGGCGGTTGCACCGCCCAGTCTCCCTGGGAGACTTAGCCCAGGTGGTGCTACCTCCTGGCTTGGGCGGTTGCACCTCCCACAGCAATCAGGGTCTGAATGGGTAGATCCATTCGACCCAAATTGGGTCTTTCAGGGGCCCAATTGCCCCAAGATTAAGCTAATGGGATCACCTCCCATTTCCAACTTAATCATTGTGCTAACTACGATAAATTCTAAGACAATTTTTGCAGCTTGCTCCGGTGCGTCAATCGCTTCTTCCGGCGAGTTTCCGCCGAACTTCCCTCGATCATCCGATGAACCCTCGGTGATTCTCCTGCGGACTTCCGGCAAACTCCTGGACTTGCGACGATCCACTTGGCAAGTTCCGACGAGCTTCTTTGGCAACCTTATGGACTTCTCGGATTTGTTCCCGCAGAACCTCCGACGACTGTCCTAACTTCCGTCGAGCTCTCGAACTCCCAACGTGATCATTGTCATGACTCCGGCGCAACTCCTGCTGCATGTCTTACTTTCATCGTAGTTAATCCTGCACACTTATCTCAATATATAGGTTAGACAACAAATGACAATTGACTTCATCATCAAAATCCGAGATTCAAAATATTATTTATACATGTGATGTATGATGTGTGGATGGATGATCATGGACCATGTGATGTGTGTACTTGTGATTATTATTATTAAGGTCTGCGAGCCTCCATTATATTTCTCGTTTATTGTCGGGCCTGCGTGCCTATGATTAAGTTGTAATCACATGAGGAGGCGCAGCGGGAGCATGGATGCAATAGCAGGACCCACGAGACAAACGATCGTGATGCATGAAGATGCATCAAGATGTCGACGGAACTGACGAGTACGAGATGGACGATCATAGGGCATGGAGATGCACCGTTGCACACATAGATCTTGATGTGAGTGATTAGGCCTACTGGCTCGGGCCTAATCATATTAGGTTGTGGTTCATGATCATCTAGTGTGATTGCTTATACACATACTAGATATGTATATATATTTGCATGTGATGTAGATATATATTAAATATGTATATGTGTGACATGTCATATTAGGAGACCAAATCATAGAAACATCTATCGATAATATTAAGTCGGTAAACGTGAGGTAATTAGATTGACTCACGTGGCCTTCCATCGTTATAAGTAGGAACCAATTCCCGGTGTAGGTTGAGTTGGTCGAGTCCCTCGAGACTCACCTATATCGCGATTCGCTATCTTGCTTACGATATAGAGATGTCACCGATGACCTGAGGGCATGGTATATTTGGTCGAGTCCCTTGAGGGTATATCATCAAATCAGACTCATCTTGTAACGAAGGTGTTGACTTAATCGAGCATCATGGTTGGTCGAGTCCCTCGAGGCCATGGTGATTCGGAGGTCGAACAGGACGGGAATCACAAGGAGTTGTGATCGGCAAGAGTTGCCTACCCTTTAGGCTTAGTGTGATTGGTCGAGTCCCTCGAGGTTACACTAAGATGCTGATTGGATCCTGATCCCTACTAGAAGTCTGCCGGAGACTTCCGTTTCACGTGCTGAGGGTGTTGCGTGACTCATTAGTAAAATAGTGGGAGCATATTAAGATAGAAGTCCATATCTTGATAGTTTATTTCTTGCAAAATCTGCATGTTATTCATTTCTACTGCATCTTTATTTTCAGAAAATGTCGCTTTCAAATCCCTTACGTGGCATACTTGATGTCAACCGCCTCACTGGTCCAAATTATACGGATTGGCTCCGTAACTTGAGAATTATTCTCACGGTGGAAAAAATTGTGTCCGTCCATGATACAGTGATGCCTGCGCCGAAGAAGGGGCAAGCGAGGATGAGATCGCTCGATACGTGAGGTACATTGTTAACTCCACTCTTGCTCAGTGCTATATGTTGGGCTCTATGACTCCTGAGTTACAGAGACAACATGAAAAGATAGATGCCAGATCCATTCTCTTACATGTCCGTAAATTGTTTGAGGAACAGGGAAGGACTCAGCGATATGAGATATCCAAGAGCCTCTTCCGCGCTAGGATGACTGAGGGGACACCGGTTTAGAACCATGTCCTAAAGATGATTGAGTGGATAGAGAAACTCACATGTCTAGGAATGGTCCTAGAGGATAACTTGTGTGTGGATATTGTGCTTCAGTCCCTACCAGATTCCTTTTCACAGTTCATAATGAATTTTAATATGAACAAGCTTGAGGTGACTCTCCCAGAGCTCCTCAATATGTTGAGGGAGGCAGAGAGTACTATTAAGAAAGAGAAGCCAGTTCTCTACACTAGTGAGACCAGAAAGAAAAGGAAAGCAGAAAGGTCCCTTAAGAAGGGAAAGGACAAGGGCAAACCAGGTAAAGCAAAGGTTGCTAAGAAAGACCCACTAAAGGAAAAAGGCCAGTGCTTCTACTATGGTAAAGATGGGCACTGGAAGAGGAACTGCAAAGAGTACCTTGCAGAAAGGGCGAAATAGAAGCTTGGAGAAGCTTCAGGTACATTCATGATCAATCTCCAATTGTCAAATTTTTGTGATATTACATTGGTATTGGATACCAGTATTGCTTATCACATCTACAATTTATTGTAAATTCTAGCAAAACCGAGGGGAGATTGACGAGAGGAATATTGCTTAAAGGTTTGTTTATGCAAGACACTACTCCACATATCATGAATGTAAGTGTCTAAGAGGAAACGAGATGAGGTGAACAGTGCATACCTATGGCATTGTAGGCTAGGCCATATCCATGAGGGAATGATTCAAAAGTTGCTAAAAGATGGATATCTAGATCCATTCGACTATGTGTCATATGCAACTTGTGAGCCTTGCCTTCGTGGAAAACTGACCAACTCTCCATTTAGTGGGACTGGAGAGAGAGCCGTTGAGTTGTTGGAACTCATACATAGTGATGTATGTGGACCCATGTCAACTCATGCCATTGGTGGTTACTCCTACTTCATTACCTTTACTGATGATTTCTTAAGGTATGGATATATGTACTTAATGAAGTACAAGTCCGAGGCCTTTGAGAAATTCAGAGAGTATAAAAATAAGGTGGAAAACCAGACTGGAAAGAGTATCACCTCAGCTCAATGGTATCTCTGGAAGGAGGAATCGTACACTATTAGACATTGTACGGTCCATGATGAGTTTCGCTGACCTATCCATTTTATTCTAGGGATATGCCCTAGAGACCGCAGCTTACCTTTTGAATAGAGTTCCAACTAAGTCGGTAGTGTCTACACCATATGAGATATGGAAAGGGAAGAAGCATGATCTTAAGGTTGTTAAGATTTGGGGCTGCCCTGCCCACGTTAAAAGACACAACCCCGATAAGTTAGAATCAAGGATAAAGTGATGCAAATTTGTGGGATACCCTAAGGAAACTTGTGGGTGTTATTTCTATTATTTCGAGGACCAAAAGGTCTTTGTAGCTAAGAGAGCAGTGTTCTTTGAGAAGGAACACATTCTTGGCGGAGACAGTGGGAGAATGATAGAGTTGAGCGAGGTTGGAGAACCAAGCTCAAGCACCACTCTACAGCCCGAGTCTGTTCAGGTACCTAATACACAAGTTTCAACTTTACGCAAGTCTGATAGAGTATCCCATCCTCCTAAGAGATATGTAGGACATATTAGAGGACAGGATGTTGAGGATATTGATCCTCAGAGCTACCAGGAGGCTATTATGAGTATAAACTCCGGGAAGTGGCAAGAAGCCATGAATTCTGAGATGGATTCTATGTACTCCAACTAGGTTTGGAATCTAGTTGATGCTCCCGAAGGTATTATACCCATCGGTTGCAAGTGGATCTTTAAGAAAAAGATCGGAGTAGATGGAAAGTTAGAGACCTATAAAGCAAGGTTAGTGGTTAAGGGGTATCGTCAAAGGCAAGGTGTTGACTACGACGAAACCTTCTCACCCATAGCAATGCTAAAATCCATCAGAATTCTATTGGCTATTGCAGCACACTATGATTATGAGATCTGGCAGATGGATGTGAAAACCGCATTCCTCAATGGGAACCTCGAGGAGGAGGTGTATATGATGCAACCTGAGGGATTCGTATCCAAGAACTGCCTAGATAAGGTGTGTAGGTTGCTTAGATCCATTTATGGACTAAAGCAAGCTTCCCAAAGTTGGAACATAAGATTTGATGAGGCAATCAGATCTTATAACTTCGTTAAGAACGAAGATGAGCCTTGTGTGTACAGGAAGGTAAGTGGGAGCGCTATCACCTTTTTGGTGTTATATGTGGATGTCATCCTCATCATTGGGAACGACGTAGGAATGCTATCCATAGTAAAGGCTTGGTTATCTAGACACTTCTCCATGAAGGACTTAGGGGAAGCATCCTATATCTTGGGGATTAGAATCTATAGAGATAGATCCAAGAGGATGCTTGGCTTGTCCTAGTCCAGGTATATAGAAACCATTGTCAAAAGGTTTGGCATGGAAAATTTCAAGAGAGGTCTCATACCGATGAGACATGGGATATCGCTTTCTACGAGTATGTCCCCAAAGACTCCAGAAGAAAGGGCGAACATGAATATGATACCTTATGCCTCAGCAATAGGGTCTATCATGTATGTCATGCTATGTATTAGGCCTTATATAGCGCATGATCTGAGTGTCACGAGCAGGTATCAGGCGGATCCAGACTTGGAGCACTGGAAAGTAGTAAATTGTATCCTTAAGTACTTGAGAAGGACTAAAGATCTTTTACTAGTATATGGAGGTAATAGCCTTAAGGTTGAAGGCTACACTGACTCAAGTTTTCAGTCTGATGTCGATGATAGCAAGTCGAATTCAGGGTATGTGTACACCTTGAATGAAGGAGCAGTATGCTAGAAGAGTTCCAAGCAAGATACCACTGCTGACTCGACCATAGAGGCGGAGTACATTGCTGCATCAGATGCAGCAAAGGAGGGAGTCTGGTTGAAGAAGTTCATTACAGATTTGGGAGTCGTGCCGGGTAGCGAGGAGTCGATCTCCCTATATTGCGACAACAACGGGGCGATTTCTCAAGCAAAGGAACCTAGGTTTTATCAGAAATCTAAGCATGTTCTGAGGAGGTTCCACCTTATCAGAGAGATTGTAACCCGAGGAGATGTAGTAGTGGAAAGAGTTCCATCCGAAGATAACATTGCAGATCCACTAACAAAGCCGTTGTCTCAAATTGTCTTTGAGCGTCACAGGGGTCTGATGGGGATCAGACACATAGGTGATTGACTTTAGGTCAAGTGGGAGATTGCTAGTCATAGGTGCCCAGCAAGCCAATCACGTGAGTGATGACACGTGTGACTTGATACAGAATCTTTTTGCTTATTATATTTTGGTGTATATCACTTTATAACTATTGCATAAATGCATATATGTATATTGTGATGTCCTTGGATTTGTGCAATGGGAATCGGATCGTGATTAGATCACGATAATGAGATCGATTCATCTTTAAACACATATCCTAAATAATCCCGGTCTTAGGTTACTCGAGAGGGACATCGTGATAACCGGACAGACTAGTGTGCTGTATACCCGTCCATATGATGGATGTAGCTGGTCTCATAGCTGCTCGTGTAGGGACACTAGGGATACAGTACAGGTGATCATTGGAGAATGAGTTCACTAATTGATCCGCTTACGTCTGAGGAGGTTCCACCTTACCAGAGAGATTGTAACCCGAGGAGATGTAGTAGTGAAAAGAGTTCCATCCGAAGATAACATTGTAGATCCACTAACAAAGCCGTTGTCTCAAATTGTCTTTGAGCGTCACAAGGGTCTGATGGGGATCAGACACATAGGTGATTGACTTTAGGTCAAGTGGGAGATTGCTAGTCATAGGTGCCCAGCAAGCCAATCACGTGAGTGATGGCACGTGTGACTTGATACAGAATCTTTTTGCTTATTATATTTTGGTGTATATCACTTTATAACTATTGCATAAATGCATATATATATATTGTGATGTCCTTGGATTTGCGCAATGGGAATCGGATCGTGATGAGATCACGATAATGAGATCGATTCATCTTTAAACACATATCCTAAATAATCCCGGTCTTAGGTTACTCGAGAGGGACATCGTGATAACCGGACAGACTGGTGTGCTGTATACCCGTCCATATGATGGATGTAGCTGGTCTCATAGCTGCTCGTGTAGGGACACTAGGGATACAGTACAGGTGCTCATTGGAGAATGAGTTCACTAATTGATCCGCTTACGAAATGCTGGATGGTTGATGATGCCTTATTGTCAGACAGCGATTCCGTAGTCCTAGTGGTGTATTTGGTCCTTAGACTTGAGACACCAAGGATGTCCTGTATGAGTGCTCCACTCTTTGATACCAGACTTATAGGTTTGGCTGTCCCAGATCTAGTACAGCTGGTCATTGGGAGTGGTAGTCAACCTTACGAGGGCTATTGAGTGTCGATAGAGGGTCATCCACTCTCAGCGTCATGAGAGGAATATCCCATGTGTTCTTGCTCAGACAAATCCTTGGCCAGGGTCATTCGGGTTGAGAGAGAAAGATTTCTCCGGGAGAATCCGATTAGAGCGAGACTCGAGTAGAAACCGTATGGGTCTGACAGCACCATGCTCGATATACGGTCTCTGGGATATTAGATAGATGAGGGACTATAGGTACACGGTAACTAAGGACAGACAGGTCCAATGGATTAGATTCCCCTGTATTGTTTGAGGACTACGGCGTAGTGGCCTAGTACGTCCGTAGTCGATGAGTCAAGTGAATTATTATAGAGATAATAATTCACTGAGTTAGAAGGAGTTCTGACAGGTATGACTCACGGCCAGCTCGATATTGGGCCTAGAGGATCACACACATATGGTAGGCATTGCGATGAGTAGAGGTTCGGATATGAGATATCCGACGGAGCCCTTGTCTTATTGGATGCAGATCCAATACCCACTAGGGGAGGACCCATTAGGGTTTGATAGGGGACCTCTATAAATAGGAGGGATTCAGAGCCTCATAGGCTAGAGCCTTTGCTTGTCTTTCCTATTCTCCTCTCCCTCTCCACCTTAGAGCAGGCTTGGAGTTTTGAGGAGCGTCGTCGCAACCCTGCTGTGTGGATCACCGCTAGAGAGGAGGACGCTTGACCTCCTTCACCCTCTCCTAAGGATCTGCAAGGAAACAGGGATATACGATCTCCGTAGGTAACACAATATACTCTATACGCTGTTTTATGTTTCGTGGATTTTGCGCACCAATCTTCGCATGACGACGAACATCTCTTTGGGAATCTGAGATTTTGTTTTCTTGTTCTTCCGCTATGCATATGATGTCGCCCCCAGGATTTCCCAATAGGGATGACCAAGACGACGATGCCATACATCAACTAGAGCTGCAATGGAGGAGTAAACAGCAGACTGGGTTATTTATGGAGTTGACGACCATTCGTAAATATTACCTTTATTCGGGCCCTAGACCAAGGATGCCCCCATGCTTAAGTCCTTGACAAGAAAGGAATCAGGAAAGAATTCAATTGAAGTATTATTATGTTTGTAAAATTGAAAAATAGAAAATGAGGTTATGTTTGATATGAGGGGCACATAAAACATCATCGAGTATAAAGGTTATAGTATCAGAATTAAGCATTGTGGAACCAGTACGAGTTATAAGAAATCCTTTACCGTAACCGATGATGATATCTTCATTGCTATCATAAGTGTTGTGGAGAGACAAATTCTGAAGATCAGAGGTGATGTGATTGGAGGCACCATAGTCTACAATCCAGTTGGGCTGGCTAGTCATCGGAGTAGTTATGATATTTGCCTGAAGCTAGTGTGACAGAGTAGAGAGGCGGGGTCGAGACCGACAAACTTTAGTGGAGTGTCCGATTTTATCACACAATTGGCATACGATCGGTCTTTGTTGGCTTGGAAGGGTAGGATGCTAAGGCAGACGAGTATTAAAGTTGCCACTTTGTGAGAAATTATGATTATGAGGATAAGGGGGGTTTGCATGGGACCCATAGTGTCATGGACAAAGTTCTAAGCAGGATGTTTGCTGTAATACTTATGTATATCCATGTCTTTCTATTTGTTCATACTTTGCACAACACGTAGAGGAATAGTTGAAGGCTTAACAACCCTATTTTAATTGGGTTTGGTGGCCTTCTTAGACTTGTAAATAAAGGTTGTGTCATATGGATACTTGCGAGAGTTAATCGGTCTGTAGTGGACCATTTTGACCCTTTGTTGTGCAACCATTCAGAGCTTGTAAAGTCTATTTATAATTTGCATTGTCTATGAAGTATTTTCGAAAATGTTTAATTGTGGATCCCGAGTGAGGCACTTTCTCTAACCCATTTTCTCTTTTGTAGGTCCTAAGGGACCATGGGAGGTTTTGGGGAGGCTGACCTTTGCGAACGGACACACAAGGGTGCTGCACAACTTAGGCAAAACTAGCTAAGTCTGTGACAGATGCTATCAGAGTAGGACAAGCACTTGTAAAAACACTTGGCATGCAAATGTGAGGGACTTAGTAGGGCTGCGTTGAGGGCAGTCAACACACATGTAATCGTTTGGGGGGAAAACGAGCATGGAGATGTGGGGAAAAGGAGTCGCTCGGAGGAGCGAGCATCTGAGATTGGCATTCAGAGGAATAGCCAACCCTTCACGCAAGAGGCACCATAAGAACAAGCAAGCTTGGAAGAATGTGTAGCGCATAAAGGTTGGGATGGCTAAGTTCGAACTATGGCTCGACGTTGACAACTACACTTGATGGTGCTCAAGGCAAGCAAGGCGCTTAGTAAAGGATGAGACCATGCAAGGTGGAATGAGTTGCTTAGTGATCGAAAGAGTTATGCAAAGCTCACAGAGGTGAGGGGAATTGCTAACCCGAAGAATTCGATACTCATGCAAGGGCTTGTATGCGGACGATGAAATGTTCGCGGCCATCCCAAGGCGACCAAAACTCAGCGCCATGAAGTATTGGAACTTTCTCTTCGACATGAGAAGGATACGTCCATAGAAGGCTAAAGTGCGCAGCGAGTTCAGCATGTTGCTAGGCCTTGAGTGGTGCAGCAGGGCTGTATTGACATGGAGTCACAATCTAGCAAGTGTGTTTGTAGGAGGCAGAATAACGCACTGTTTGTTCAGCAAATCGGAGTAGTCTAAGGGGATGGTAGTCTCCGAAACTTTCAAAGAGAAAGAAGTGAAGAGAGATGTTGCTCCAATGGGATATATATCTAGGAGGGATAGGTCCCGGTTCTCTAGAGGGAGAATCATGTGCAACAGACAGCACATGTTGAGGAGGAGTACCTCAAAAACAATAACTCCTCGAAGCTCAATGGACGGAGTGAGCAGTGAGGAGTCATTGCATGATCTCACTTGAGAGAACGCATTGATGAATACATTGCGAGATCAAGTGGGGGAGTGACCTAAAGCAACATAAATGAAGGTACACTTGGAGTTGATATGAAGATTAAACTCAAGGGAAGGGCTGCCCGTGGAATGGTGGGCATGAGGGCCACCATCAACTCAATGCAAAAATGAGGGGTGGAGCAACTTGGGTGTGACTTGGCGAAGTACCCAAGCCGTATGAAGTGACCCGACATAGAAGATGGAACATGGAGCAGAGGCGTAGAGCTTTTCTTGGACAGAGGTCAAGGACATGAACTCTTGCAGAGGTAAGAGTAGGATCATGTTATTCCATGGGTCCTTCATTCTGATGGATCAGACTCATCTTGCATGGTGCCAAAGATGAAGGGAGCTTCTAGGCACATGCACCTTATCTCGGAGAAGCATTTGATGGAGGACCTAAGGCAACTCAACTTGCAAAGGAGAAGTTGGGTTCAGAAAGCCTTGGCATGGGGCAAAAGGACGTAGAGGCGGGTACTCTTGAAGAATATGCCACAGTGTTGCCATTCAAGTTGTCATGAAGGAAGCAATGCGTAGCGGAGATTATGTTGGTAGGGTTAGAGGCCTAGGATCCAGACAATGGTGCACTAATTGCAGCGAAGTCGATGGACTTCGGGAGCTACTAGGCGACGGACTATCCTAGAATGGTACTTCATCTAGGTGTGACCCAAGAGTGGGTGGATGAAAGTCGATTGCCAAAGGAGCAAACAAAATCGAAGGTGGAAGAGACCCTGCGATGTATTGGCAGAGGCCGCACATGGAGGGATCACAATTCGAGTTCATCCCACAAGGATCAAAATATAATGGAGATATCACCAAGAGGCGACATGGTACAGCGGATCATGGTGGAACAGTTCGTGACAATGCGATACACATGACATAGTCCCGTGAGGGACTATATTATATGGAGGTATAATCGGGAGCTATTGGAAGCTCCACTTCGGTGAACAACATGATGATAAGAAGGGTTATGGATTCAAGGAGTGAAGGCCATGGTACCACAGAGGTGGGTCTTCCGTGCGTGCATCAAATTTTACATCGGATGAAAGCCTTGGTCATCAGCATATGGGGGCTGTGTACCACCAAGGGAAAAGTTCGAATGTAAGTACCAATGAGTCTCATGGGAGGGACTTGATCATGCAGAGATATGACCGAAGCAGCTAGAGAGTTTGACTGCTCCAGAGCCTATATTCACTCAACAGAGCCCGACGAGTTAGAGGACAAGGTCGAGTAAGCAAACGTTGCTACCAAGGAAGCTAAGGAGAATAGAATCGGTGCAAACCCTACAATGTGATGGTAGAGGCCATGCATGGGAGTTGTAGTCTATATTTCCATCGACCAAAGGGAGCTGTTTGAAGGATACAGAGGAGTTGAAGCAGGGGGTCGCAAGGGGCGAGGAAGCAATGATGAGTCCAAAGGGACTTAGCTACCTAAAATCAAGCATCAGTTAGAATGGAGGTGGACTCGGAGGAGTGCCACAAAGACATATCTATTGATCATGAAGAAAAGGGATGCATATGCAAGGTGACGGATAGTAGGGCCATGGGCATGGCAGCGCCATGGTACCATAGAGGCAGGACTTCCGTGAAAGTCATTAATCCCTTGCTCTCATGGAGGGAGAGTGCTTGGTCGTGAAAGGGGCCGAGGAGGTGGAGCATGCAAAGGCAAACTCCAAGTACCGAGACAAGGCTGAAGGGTAGAGGCCAAGGAACTTTGTAAGACCGGTGTCAATAAGCTTCTCATCAAGATAGCCGAAAGTGAAGGACTTCGGGTCAAGCAAGAGTGCATGACCAAGAAACGAAGCATGTAGTACGCGGTACTATACCTTTGCTAATCAATTGAGTAGGCGGCTGGGTTGATGGAGAAGACAGTACAATCTCAAAGGCTTCCAAAACTATTAGAGACTTACTCCAAGTTGGGGTAAAAACTTCTTGCATTCTAGAAGTTCGATGGCATTGAGAAGGTGAATCATAGTAGCTAACTCAATGCAAGGAGCGCAAACACTTTGAGTGCTTCAGAAGTGTGAGCAAAGAGTATGCGAAGGTCAGTAACCAGCTCAATGCATGGGGTACAACCCTTGAGAAGACGGGCAAAGTCAAGTAACCATTGCCTTCTTAACTCTTAAGAGAATGGGTGAAATCGAGTACCCCAATTCTCTTATATATTCAGTAGAGGAGCTCTGCACACGTTCGAAGACCCTTGAATATATTAGACGACAATAGTCATCAAATCCTCACCAATGGTAATTAGTGCTACTAAGAGTAGATTATATGCTTCATTTCCTAACAGAATGCCAATCAAAAGCAGAAGTGATGCGAATCTACTTGGAAGTGACAACTAAGTGAAAGAAGAGTCGATGGGCAAATTTTGTGGAGGAAGGACCCAAAACTTCAAAAATTTGCGAGGCGATGCTCGTTAAAGCTCCAATACGCATCCACCCAATTCAAGCAGCATGAATCATTTGAGAGACTAGCACATAGTAAGGATGGTATTTTCCTTCATCAAGAGGATATGTAGGAACCTACAAGGATCAATACAACTCAGCCAGCCCCATACTAGAGTTAGAGTTATTGGCGAGTTGAAGTAGCATGGCAGATCAAAGGTTCGACTACTAAAAAATAACAACGGAGAGCAACTAGGAGCTAAGAGGTGCATTGCAGCGGGAGCAGAAGATTGAAGACTCAACAAAGGCAATGAGTTGTAGTGTCGGCAAAGGCTTCGACGAGGACGTCGAAGGAATAAGTGGGGGAGGATGTCATGGATAAAGTTCTAAGCAAGATGTTTGATGTAATACTTATGTATGTCTGTATTTTTCTGTTTGTTCATGCTTTATACAGCATGTAGAGGAACAGTCGAAAGATTAACAACCCCATTTTAGTTCGGTTTGGTGGCCTTCTTAGGCTTGTAAATAAAAGTTGTGTTATGTGGACACTTGTGAGAGTTAATCGGTCTGTAGTGGACCATTTTAACCCTTTGTTGTGCAATGTTAGGACTCTAGCTAGGAGAGTCCTAATTGAGAGGGACATTCATGTAAAACCTACCTAAGCCGACCCCTATTAAAGAGGTGAAGTGGCCGGTTAGGGTTAGGAGGTTATTTCTTAGAGAAGAATAAGGAGTTGTAAAGGAATAGGAGTCTTGAGTAGGAGTCCTATTAAGAGTTGGTTAGAAGTAGGAGTCTTGAGTAGGAGTCCTATTAGGAGTTGGTTAGAAGTAGGAGTCTTACGTAAAAGTCCTATTAGGAGTTAGGGTTTAGAAGCCCTATAAATAGTCATGTATTCCACCTCTTTTCATAAGCAATAGATGAATCTTTTCTGCAACCTTTGAGTAGCAACTTGGAGGGAGGAACCCCTATAGAGTTCCAAGGAGGCCGATCCCCTAAAGAGATCATCCCCAAGTTTAGAATCCGCAAGGGTTCTAACACCTGGTATCAGAGCAGCATTCTTGGCGTCTCGCTGCCCTTCCACAGCCATCCATCAACCCTCCACAACCGCCCAAAGCAATTCCCATAATTGCTTAAGAGATCGTTGCCAAATTCCGTTGTCATCTCCACCACCACGGATCATCCTTTGATCTCCCCGTGAATTACAACAGGTTCTGGTTTTCTACCTTACTGCTGCTGCAATTTAGTTATCCTTATTTGAAAATCTCAAAAAAAATATTCTTATATTGCTGCATAAACTTTTTGTCATAAAGTTTTCATCTCTACGACGAAAGATACATTGCAGAATTCCAATCGTATAGCACCGTCTGTTTGATCTTGCTACTGTGCTTTTTCTATCCAAATCTCTATGAAATTTTTATGACATCTTTGACATTTCCTAACAGTATATTTCTTTATTTTTGTCAAAAAATTCTCAATATAAATCATTGATATTTTATGTCTAATCTGCTATACTTGAAAATCTGTATAGTAAAATTTCAGCCGCATAGCACTGTTTGTTTGATCTTGATACTACGTTGTTTCTATCCAAATCTCTACAAAATTTTTATGATAGCTTTGAAACTTCATAACAGTGGAATTCCCTTTGGTTTCATCAAAAAATTCTTAATATAAATCTCTGATCTTTTACGTCCAATCTGCTATACTTAAAAATCTGTGCTGCAGAAAATTTCAGCCGCATATTGTTGCCTTAACCTATCTATTTGTAATCTTTTTTGAATAAAATTTCTTATACACTTCATAGATCATCTTGGCTTCCATCTAAGATTGATCTATTAAGAAATTCATCTTTAAAAATGATTTTGTGTTGCTGCAAATTTTCGTCATAACCCGTTGAAATTTCTCGACGAGAATTCTGCAATCGCAACTTGCACCAATTTCCTTGCTATTATACTGCCGAAATTTTCTTGATTAAATTAGATATCCTTACGTCGAGAAACCGTTGTTTCTTCGATGATAATTCTACTCTTACAAGATAGCACATACTTGCTGCAACTTCCACTGATTTCTATCAAACCTTTGCTACCATCTACCATAGATCCAAAACTTTCATCCACAGCCCTAAAACTCTACTAAACCACACCCTCAAACTACACCCAAAACAGCCCCAAAACAAGCCTAAACCGCAGCCTACATCCACCAATCCACCAACCCTTTCGACCATCACTTCTTTCAACCTATACATGCCTTTAACCTGACAACAAAAGAGAGATCTTAACATCATAGATTTGGAGGCATATACTATGGCATCTAAGGAGGTAATCAATGCTAAATTCGAAGCCTTGGAGGCACGAATGGAGGATAAGATTCGGACGCTCTTTACCGAACTCAGATTGTGCCGACCACTAAACCCGAAAAAATCATATCACGGAGAGAGCTTTGCCCAATCGCACCAGGCCCGAAGAGATGAGTTCCAAGGGAGGGGAGGCTCTATGACTGACCCCAACTATCCATGCATGGAGTGGACTTCCCTAGATGGGAAGAAGGAGACCCGATTGGTTGGATCTCTCGCGCGGAGCGATATTTTCAGTACCACAAAACCGCGGATGCATCTATGGTGAAAATTACAGCTATACATCTTAAAGGGGATGCTATACAGTGGTTTGACTGGTTTGAACATACTTATGGAGTCCTTTCATGGCAACAATTCAAAGAAGGACTGCTGATCCACTTCAGACCAACCGATTACGAGAATATTGACGGACAACTAGCAAAGATCCGACAAACCTCCACCATTCAAGAGTACCAAACCAGGTTTGAAAAGTTATATAATCAAACTCATGATTGGTCTCAAAAACAGCTATTGAGGGCCTTCATTGAGAACTTGAAGCCGGAGATCCGAGGAGAAGTTAAAGTGCGACAACCGTATACGCTTATGGCAGCCATGCCATCTCTTTCACACGACATCAAGAGGAGCAATTGAACCATGAAGCTAGGAGGACTAGGGTCGCTCCTCAACCAGTAATATTGAAGCCCTCAGCCCCCCCTACTATCGACCAAGTCCCTACACCAAAGAGGTTAACAAGAGAAGAGCTTCGGGAGTGATATGCGAAGGGGTTATGTTGGCATTGCGACGAGCCGTGGAGCCGTGAGCATCGTTGTAGTAAAGGGAGACTTCTTATGATTGAACCAGTAGAAGAAGAGATCATTGAACATCCAAAAGAGATCCTTGAACATGAAGAAGAAGATGTAGAAGAAGAGTCACAACCGACCAAAGTTACGGTACATGCACTAGTCGACTACTCAAATCAGCAAACGATGAAAGTTGGAGGCCTTCTTAAACAACAACCGATCACTGTTCTCATCGACACGGGCAATACTAATAACTTCCTAAACAGTAAGGTTTCTGTTCGGATGGCCTTACCTATCAAGAAATGCAGTAGGTTTGACGATAAGGTCGCCGACGGATGGATTTTGAAGTATGATCGTAGGCGCCCACAAGTGAAACTATTGCTGATCATAAGGCCTTACTAAGAGATAATTGCATATTTCTTCCTTCTCCCTCTTGATGATCATGAGGCCATCCTCATATTTAAATGGTTGATGACATTAGGTGATATTTCTTAGAATTTTATGCAACTAATTATGAAATTTTACAGTAAGGAGAAACAGGTGATACTAAACGGGAAACGTGGGGGCGACGTAATAACGATTTTCACACAACAAATGGAGAAGGTTTTGCATAAAGCATGCAGCGGCTTTTTGGTACAACTTGAGCAGCAAACTAAGGGAGAGCCAACAAAATTTGAAGATCCAAATCTACTTCCTTTGCTTGCTAAATTTTCAGATATATTTGACGAACCGCGCAACCTACCTCTTACCTGTCGGCATGATCATTGTATAACGATTCTTCTAGGTAAATCTTCAGGAAATGCTCAGACATATCAGTATCCACATCTCCAGAAGGATGAAATAGAAAGGATTGTAAAAGAGATGCTCAAAACAGGAGTTATTCGGCCATGTTGCAGCCCCTACTCTTCACCGGTGCTCCTCATACAAAAGAAGGATGGAATATGGCGATTATGTGTTGATTACCGAGCTCTCGATGGCATAACCATCAAGGATAAATACCTTATTCCAGTAGTAGATGAGTTGCTAGATGAAAGGGAGCACAAATCTTCACAAAGCTGGACCTTCAATCCGGGTATCATCAAATACGAGTATGCGAAGAAGACATACCGAAAACCACCTTTTGAACACATAACAACCACTATAAATTTTTGCTTTCTTCAAAAGAAGGTGGAATATCTTGGGCATATCATATCAGAGGAAGGTGTGGCAATAGACCCCTTCAAAATTGGAGCAATGCAAAACTGGCTGACCCCGAGGAACATAAAATTGCTACATGGCTTTCTAGGTTTAACAGGCTACTACTGCAAGTTCGTGAAAAACTATAGAGAGATCAGTGCACCACTTACTTCCTTACTGAGAAAAGATATCTTCCAATGGTTGGACAGAGCCTCCGCTGCCTTCAACAAACTTAAGGCAACCATGACGACGACGCCGGTGCTAACACTACCAGATTTCAACTGACCCTTCATTATTGAGGCCGACGCATCTAGAGTCAGAATTGGAGCCATTCTAATGTAAGATGGTCGACCACTCACATACACTAGCAAGGCATTATCTCCCTCCCATCAAAATAAGTCAACATATGATAAGGAGATGCTCGCCATTGTGCATGCAGCAACGAGGCGGAGACCCTACTTGATTGGCCGACGATTTCAAATTAAAACCGACCATAAAAGCCTCAAGTACTTTTTGGAGCGAAAGATATCATCCCCTGAGCAGCAAAAATGGGTAACAAAACTTCTTGGATTTGATTATGAAATAACTTACAAAAAGGGGAAAGAGAATGTTCTTGCAGATGTGCTTTCGCAGCTACCCGAGCAAGTTGAAGTTTCGGTCATGTCTGTTCCGACCAGCGACTTTCTTAAGGATATTAAGATGGAATGGCAGGAAGATTCAAAGACTAATAAGATTATAAAAATATTAGAGGAAGCACCAAGCCCCATGACTCATTACAATTGGGACTCAAAAGAATTACACTATAAGGGTACTAAATTGAAAAGGAGTATGGCATATCACCCACAAACCGACGGCCAGACGGAAGTTGTAAATAGGTGCTTGGAGACAGCCCAAAGCTACCCACCAAATATGACTACCCAAGGAAAACTTCAGACTCAGCCAAGTGCCATTATTGATCGACAGATCGTGACTCAACGACGATGATCCACTACTGAATTGCTAATACAGTGGGCAAACCTACTAACAAAAGATGCCACTTGGGAGAACTATGATGACTTGAAGATCAAATTCCCAAAATTCATGAATCGTCAGCCTCGAGGACAAGGCTGATTTGAAGAGGGCGGGTTTGTTAGGACTCTAGCTAGGAGAGTCCTAATTGAGAGGGACATTCATGTAAAACCTACCTAAGCTGACCCCTATTAAAGAGGTGAAGTGGCCGGCTAGGTTTAGGAGGTTATTTCTTAAAGAAGAATAAGGAGTTATAAAGGAATAGGAGTCTTGAGTAGGAGTCCTATTAAGAGTTGGTTAGAAGTAGGAGTCTTGAGTATGAGTCCTATTAGGAGTTGGTTAGAAGTAGGAGTCTTAAGTAAAAGTCATATTAGGAGTTAAGGTTTAGAAGCCCTATAAATAGTCATGTATTTTACCTTTTTTCATAAGCAATAGATGAATCTTTTCTGCAGCCTTTGAGCAGCAACTTGGAGGGAGGAACCCCTAAAGAGTTCCAAGGAGGCTGATCCCCTAAAGAGATCAACCCCAAGTTTAGAATCTGCAAGGGTTCTAACATGCAACCATTCAGAGCTTGTAAAGTCTGTTTGTAATTTGCATTGTTTATGAAGTGTTTTTGGAAATGTTTGCTTGTGGATCCCGAGTGAGACACTTTCTCTAACCCGTTTTCTCTTTTGTATGTCCTAAGGGACCATGAGAGATTTTAGGAAGGCTAAACTTTACGGATAGACATGCAAGGGTGCCGCACGGCTTAGGAAAAACCAACTAAGTCTGTGACAATAGGGTCAAGAGATGTATTGGCTAAACTTTTGGTGATGTTCATAGTGTACTGAGTGCTCTTCCGTTTGGACTTGTGATTGACTTGAGCTGTGATAGTTGGTTCGAGCAGTTTGTCCTCACGCTTCAAATATGTCTCATAGTCAATCAACTTGTCATAGAGTTATTCAAATAATACTGGTGAGTCGCGTGCCCGAATTACAATTGCCAATTCCTTGTATTCGTCTCCGAGGCCATTAAGAGTATGGATGATGACCTCTTGTCATATAGGGAATGACCTATCAAAGCCAAGTCATCGATGATAACTTTGATATTTTGTAGATAATCAGTGATAGTACTTCTATCTTGTTTTGTCACCATTAGTTTGGATAGAAGATTGAGCTTGCAAGTACGCGAACAATTCGAGGATAAGACGATCTTGACGTAGCCATAGTTTGTGAGCTGGATTTGGTACTGGACTAGGATCTCCGGGGATGGTGATCATGGATGGTGGACAACTGAGAGAGCCATTAATGTAGCCTAACAAGTCATAGCCAAATAAGTGATTAGAAAACTGAGCCCGTCAGGATATGTAGTTGCCACCTTTGGACAACTTGAAAGGAATTAGCGTGGTAGCATTGATGGAGATAAGTTCAATAGGAGAAGTACTATTCCCTACAAAAATAATAACTGGAATGTCAGAAGAAGATAATAAAGACATCGCAAGTAGTTTTTGTTTTTGTTTTTGGTTTTTTTTTTTTTTTGCTGTAGAGCAGCGGTCTCATAGTGAAGAGAATTTGGGGGTTTGGAGAGTAGTGGGATTTGAGGAAAGAAGAGAGGAGGTTTGTGAGAAGAGCTATTGGATTTGAGGAAAGAAGAGAGGAGGTTTGTGAGAAGAGCTATTGGATTTGAGGAAAGAAGAGAGGAGAGAAGAGGAAGCCGCAGTAGTTGGCAACCTGTAGCCCGTTTGCATCAGAGGGTTGAGAGGCAGATCTCTACTGCTTCCATTATGGTTTGAGAGGTAGATCTTAGGCAGATCTCTACTGCTTCCGCTGCGGTTTGAAAGGCAGATAATGCTGCTTCCGTGGTGGTTTGAGAGGATTCTTGGTGTCGGCTCTGCTTCTGCAAGAAAGGATAGAGGAAAATCAACAGTAAAGAATGTCATCGGACCGAGTCGCTGTAGTTCGACCCGATGACGATGCAGCTGAGGTGGAGTCCGACGGGAAAGTTGGTCCACTTCGAGATGTTAGAAGTGGACCTTCATGACGATTTGCTCGGGACCACTTTCACAGAGATGAGCGACAACAATAAAAAATGGGCTTGAAGTCTGTCTATCGATTTCGAGACAGCCAATCAGTGCGCGAGAAGAGAAGACTTGCTGTCGCTAAGGAGAAAATCAAGAAATGACTCTAATATCATGTTAAGGGATGATAAAAGACATAAATTACTGAAGAAATTATTTTACATTAATATATTCTCTTTTTATTTATAAATTTTTTTTTTTCCAACACAATAGAGATTTTCTTATGCATGATTTTACCGGAGCTAATATTCTTCTGCAGCATGAATCTGTGATATTACTGCTCAGCTGCGTGTTACTTGTGTCAGGTGTACGTGACAAGCATATCTGTGAGCCAAATCTTGCATTGATTCTGGTGTTTGCACACAGCATTTTGACCTGAGCATGCATACTGTACCGACACGAGCTTCTGCATTAAAGCAGATGAAGCATACGGACGTTGAGGTTGATCTGCCACCTCTTACAGAAAAGTTCTGTTCGATGGCTCATCATCATCTCCTTCAAGTGGATGAGATCACGCAGGCGATCGAGAATAGTCTGTCTCATCGTTGCACAGTGCTTGATCGGCTCTTGCGTCAGAAGACATGACAGCCATATTCACAGTTTGTGAAAGAGAGAGACGTGTGTGTATCTTCTTTCAAGAACAAGTGTGTTGGATTCGTTACCGGATAGTTCCGGATAAGGCCATGCGAAAGCCAAGATTCGGTCATTCAGATGCCTAAGGATTGCTGCAGGAGAGGGTGGAAGAAAACTTGGAGCATGTGGAGGTGGATGCTGTGCTGCTGAGTGTCATCTTCATCTTCATCTCCTTCATCATCCATCGGCTAACCCTTAATCCATCCTGTAACGTATGTTGAGTAGTAAGTATAATTATAAAAACTGGATCGGACCGAATTGACTAATCAATCAAATCGAAAAAATTAGAGACTGACTTTACGTCTAATCTATTCATAAGTAATCGTCTATCTTAAATCTAATCAATCGAGTTTTGATGTTCGATCCGATTCTGAAAACTACTAAGTAGATCATACATAATAAGAGCACATGAACGATTGATATTTTTAAATAAAAACAAAACTGAAAACTTGTAGGTAAGAAAGCCCTTATATTGAAAAATATGCTTTAAGTGCAAGAATAACTAATTAAAAGAATAATTATACATAAAATTATAAGTAAAAAATAATGTGTACATAAAGAATTATGTGCTTTTACACCCTTTGCATATATTCATGAAAACATGAATAAAAAATTAAGTAAACATTAGTTAGATTTAAGTCGTGTTGAGTTACCTGATAACTTATTCTATCTAGATTGGGTCACATATTGAATGATAACATTTACCAATAAAAACACAATTTAATTAAACAATATTTGAAGTTGAGCTTGATGTCACCAGAAATGGGGAGAATCCTTTAGTTTAATGATAGAAGAAAACATTATAATTTGTTGTATTCAAGCATGAGGTTAATATGCAAAGAAAAAAAAAGAAAGAAAAAATTCCAAGAGAAAAAAAAAAAGTGCTGCTGTATAAACAGAAGTTCAAGAGCAATCATTTAATCCATGATGTACGTGTGAAACAAAATAATTTAGAGATTTAAAGTAAGAAGATAAATCCAATTTCATAAATGTAGTAATATGCGGTTAAAGCTAACAAGTAATGTATACTGTTCTCCAAGGATCAAAAAATTCTTTAACTTGTTGATGACTAGGAACACTGAAAGAGAAACTGCAAGACACCAGAATACTTTAGAATCAAACAAGTCAATATTAAGGTCTTTAACATGCTTTTATCTCACTTAAGATTCCAAGTATAATTAGAAACCAGACCTGTTTTTGTAGAACTCCATTAACACATTCTGAAAAGCCAAGTGTTCTAGCTTTTATGTCATCTCTTTTTCATAGTGTTTGCACATTCTGTGAAGACCTGCATCTTGTTGATGCAAAAGAAATCCTTATCTACAGACAGCAATCCAAGATAGAACAAAAGATGAATTAAGCGTGGATAGCAGCATCAAAGATTCGATTGAACTGATGAAGTGATGTGCATACGGATACGAACAAATTGGTGACTTTGTGTTCCTCTCTCTTAAGCTGCAGCTGGCTTGTCTCCTTGGAACATATCTTTGATAGATACCCAGCCAAAGGATAAGGGAAAGGAAAAGCTTACTCCAATTTGGGAACATGACCTTCAAGAGAAAGTTGTCGAGCCGGATGAATCTGATGAACATGCCTGAAAGATAAAAGAAGTCGAGAATGTGTCCCTCCAATGCTCAAGTTAGTCGACATCAATTTATCTCAAAACCAATGAGCACTACCATCAACCAAAAGGTCAGGACCTCATTCATCTACAACATATAATATCTCCCCATGCAAAACCTGTGATGATGATGTTTCTAATCTGTTCTTTGAAGATGCAACCAATTCTATCATATGGTCAGCAAAAAAGTCAATGCATCCAAGTCTCTGTATATATCTTTCCATTTCAGCTTGAGAGTCGAGAGCAGAGCAGGTTAACACAAGATGCCAACGATATCGCGGCATTTGGTCGATCAATTGGCGTGATGTTTGTCAACACATTTGCTGCCAAGTAGCAGACTTATTCTTTCCCACATCCAGCTCCTGTGTTTCAAGTGTCCTGTAACATGTTCTCTGTGCTCACGTAAAGAGAGAATTCAAACCTTATCAAGATGCAAGGCATTTCTTGGCATCAAAGCTGACAGTGGAGTTGCCTTCCCAAATATTCTTGTATGAGTAGCCTTATCTGTTCGATCACCTGGTTGAAAAAGTAAAGGATATCATCATCATCCAACTCCTCCAAGTACCAACTTGGTCTGAAACAACAAGATGTGAGAGCATATACACCACTGGAACAGCACTTGTCTTCCCTTAAAAGCACTGGTGCATGAGGCCTAATTATCCAGTGATCATGCACTTTTTGCGCCTATATAAGCAAGACTCGCAGCGAGCAGAAGTCGAGCACAACCCGGGCATTACTGACACAGCCAGTTCTTCCCACAACACTTCTTAACGGAGCTCATCTTGGTTGCTTCGATGGAGAAGGTGATGAAGTTAGCCTCGCAACGGGCGGTGGTCATCTTCAGCGTCAGCTCATGCTGCATGTGCTACAGCGTGAAGAGCCTGTTCCATGAGCTCGGGGTCAATGCCGCCATCCACGAGCTGGACGAGGAGCCGAGGGGGGTGGAGATGGAGAAGGCACTCGTCAGGCTATTGGGCCACAGGCTGGTGGTGCCGGCCATATTCATCGGCGGTAGGCTTGTGGGTTCCATAGATAGGATCATGTCACTCCACCTCAGTGGTAAGCTGATGCCGCTTCTTCGGGATGCAGGTGGTCTGTGGCTCTAAGTGTTGACGACGAAGGAGCAAAGAAGCGATAAAAGAGAATACTACGATGCAATTAAAAAGAAATCCTTTCGATTCAAGAAAAGCGATGTAATATTTAAAACAGGAGGATTGACAAGAACACTTATAAGATATTTTCAAATGCACACACTCTCGATATCCCTTGCTTCATGAACTATGATCATATTTATAGGATCTAATGGTAACTATCTCACTCCCCATGTCACTCATGATTGAGGTAGTTATTGAAACCACCCTATAACTATTAGATCATGATTAAGGTAGTTATTGAAACCACCCTATAACTACTAGATCATGATAACTATGAATCAAATCTCAACACTCCCCCTTGATTCATAATTTCATACACTCCCCCTTGATTCATAGTTTCATACACCGATTTGCGATATGAAATAAATATGCTTTTGAATGACTTGGTGAGGATATCCATAACTTGTTCATTTGTTCTACAATACTTCAAAGTTATAGCTCCACTTGCTATAAGATCTCGGATGAAATGATAGCGTATCTCTATATGCTTCGTTCTTCCATGAAACGTTGATTCTTCGTCATTGCAATTGTGGCTTTATTGTCACAAAATATTTCTGTTGCTTCTTTTTATTCTTGATGAAGATCTTTAAGAAGTCTTCTAAGCCATATTGCTTGACAAGCTGCTGATGTTGCGGCTACATATTCTACTTCCGATGTCGACAACGCAGTTGTTGCTTGCTTTTTAGAACTCCAAGATATAGCTCCTGATCCGAGGCAAAAAACATTGCCTGAAGTACTCTTTCGATCATCTAAACCTCCTGTCCAATCACTATTAGTGAAACCAAATAATTTACAATTAAAATTATGAGAATACCAAATACCATAATCTGTAGTTCCAGTAATATAACGTAGAATTCTTTTAACAGCTCCGAGATGATGTTTGCTTGGGCTATGTATAAACCTGAATACTACACCAACAAAGAATGCAATATCTGGTCGAGTATGAGTTAGATAAATCAAACCTCCAACCAAACTTCTATAGTATCTTACGTTTGTTAAACTTGTACCATCATGTTAGATTTTTTGAGTAGATTCATTGCATACTTTCTTTGTGAAATAAAAATTCCATCTGATCCTTGCTTCACTTCTAACCCAAGAAAATAGTGCAGTAGACCTAGATCCGACATTTCAAAACTATTCATTATGCATTTTTTAAATTCTGCTATAGAAGAGTTAGATGAACCCATATATATAATATCGTCAACATAGAGGTAAACCATTAGAATATTATGTTCACATTCCTTCTTTAAATAAAGAGTAGGTTCATTATTGCTCATTTTAAATATATTTTAAAGAAAATAATAATTAATTTTACTGTACCATGCCCTTGGAGCTTGTTTAAGCTCATAAAGAGCTTTTCTTAGCTTATACACCTTTTTTTTATGTCCTTTAACCAAAAAACCTTCAAGTTGAGCAACAAAAAACTCTTTGTGTAAATCTCCATTTAAAAATACAGATTTCACATCAAATTGATAAACAGGCCAACTCAAGTGAGTAGCTAAAGCCAAGAAAGTTCTCACGGTTTCGAATCTAACAATTGGAGAAAAAGTATCATCAAAATCAATACCTTATTGTTGTGAATATTCTTTTGCTATAAGTTGTGCCTTATGCTTTTGGATACTTCCATTTGTATTAAACTTTGTTTTGAATACCCATTTTAATCCAATAACTTTCTTTTCTTTCGGTAGATCCATTAGCTCCCAAGTTTTATTGTTCTCAATTGATTTGATTTCCTCCTTCATTGCTTTTCTCTATTATTCTTTTTCAACTACTTTCTCAAAAGTTGTTGGATCTGAAATAAACAACGCAAATGTTGAGTCATAAATTTCTGTTAATGATCTGAAATTTCTTGGAGGGGTTTCATTTGAGGAATCAGAATTTGAACTGCTACTTGGTGAGGTTAACAATAAACTTGTTGGAGCAGGATCTGTCATTTGATTTTGCGGAGTATCTAGTTCTGCTAGAATCTGCATTTGTGTTCCACCTTTATTAGTCACCCAATTCCAACTTGTCCTTTCATCAAACATAACATTTCTGTTAATAATAACTTTGCCAATAGGGATATATAATCGATATGCTTTCGATTGTAAGGAATAACCAATTAAGATGTATTTTTCAGATTTTTTATCAAGCTTGTGATGATTTTGTAAATTCACTAAAGCATAAGCAATACAACAAAAAATTCTTAGATATCTAACACTTGGTTTCATACCATACCATACCAAGCCTTAAAAGGAGTTTGATTCATAACAGCCTTTGTTGGTGAAATATTCAACAAATAAACTGCCAACTGCTTATGCCCAAAACTGATTTGGAATTTATTTTCCTTTAAGCAAACTTCTTGCCATTTCAACAACAGTCTAATTCTTACGCTCAGTTACACCATTTTGCTCCGATGTATATGGTATTATCAATTTTCTATGAATATCATTTTCTTCACAAAAATAATTAAACTCATTAGATAAAAATTCATCACCTCTATCTATCCAAAGTGTCTTTATATATCTACCACTTTACCTTTCTATAAGTGCATTGAATTTTTAAAAATTATCAAATGTTTCAGATTTTAGTTTCAGAAAATATACCCAACTCATGCGGCTATAATCATTAGTAAACAATAAAAAATATTGACTTCCACCAAATGATTTTGTATTCATAGGTCCACATAAGTCAGTATGAATTAAGTCAAGACAATTAAATGCTCTCCATGCTTTTCTAATAGGAAATGGTTTTTTACTTTGTTTGTCATAAATGCATCATCACATATCAAGTGTATTAATTTTGGACAATCCAAAAACCATTCTTTTTTGACTTAACAACCTTAAACCCTTAATGTTAAGGTGTTCATATCTTAAATATCATAAATTAGACTCATTCTTTTGAGTTACGATAAGCACATGCCTTTCAATATTTGACACATCAAGTGAAAACATCTTGTTTTGCGTCATGAAAATATTTACTGTAATCAAACCAGACTTTTTATCTTTAATAGTGCATGAACCATCATCAAATATAACCGAATATCCATCATCTATCAATTGTCTAACACTCAACAAGTTATGTGATAAAGTAGGAACAAAGATAATATTATCAAGGTATTTTACCTTCCCTTGATTTGTCTTCACCTCAATTGTTCATTTTCCTTCAACTTGGATTTGCTTGTTATCTCTAAGTCTAACTTTCAACTTGTGAGTTTCATCAATATTTCTAAATATTAATTTTATGCCTGACATATGATTAGAACATCCACTATCTAGAAACCAAATATTATTTGAGATATCATAAACTTGTGAATAAGTAATAAACAACTTACTATTTTCTTGATTTTCCTCTACATAGCTTGCTTGCTTTTTTCTTTTCCAGCAATCTGTTTTCATGTGACCAAACTTTTTACAATAATGACATTGAATTCCACTCTTGTAATTTTTTTGATCATAATTTGATTGCCTTTGTTCATCATGCCCATCAAAGTGTCCTCTTCCTCTTCTTTTTTTATTTCCTCTACCATGAAATCCTCCTCTGCCACGTCCTCTTTCTATTGATTTTTTATCTTCTTTTGAAATAGAAGACTCCCTTAACCTGAAATATTTTTTCTTCACTTTTTTCAAGTGACCTGTTCAACCTTGCTTCATGTGCTTGCAAGGAACTCATTAGTTCATCAAATAAATATGTAGATAAATCTTTTGACTCCTCAATTGCGGTAACAACATGATCAAATTTTGGAGTTAAACTTCTCAAAACTTTTGCAACAATTATATGATCAGGAAGATGTTCACTATAATATTTCATTTGACTAACAATTTCAGTCACTCGAGAAAGAAAATCTTGTATCGATTCATTGCTTTTCATGAACAAAATTTCAAACTCACAACGAGGAGTTTGAAGTTTTACCGTAATCACCTTTGATGAGCTTTGAAATTCATTTTGAAGTATCAACCAGCTTACTTTGAGGTTGTCGCTACTCCAATTTTTAAGAAGATTGTCTCATGTATAGCTTGTTGAATGAAGAACAATACCTTTAAGTCCTTCTTTCTATTCTCCCTCAGCTTAATTTCATCATTTGGATCCGCATTTCTATTCTCTATTAAGTCTCAAAGATCTTGAGACTTGAATAGAGTTTTCATCTTGATACTCCAAAATTCATAGCATTTGCCCGAGAAGATGGGAATAAGGGGTTGAGACATGAAATTACCATTGAAAGCCATAATGCCCAGTTTAGATTGAAACTATGCTCTGATACCATAAATGTTGGGGATGGAGGAGCAAAGAAATGATAAAACAAAATTCTACGATACAATTAAAAAGGAATCCTTTCGATTCAGGAAAAGCGATGTAGTATTTAAAACAGGAGGATTAACAAGAACACTTATAAGATATTCCCAAGTGCACACACTCTCTATATCTCTTGCCTCATGAACTATGGTCCTATTTATAGGACCTAGTGGTAACTATCTCTCCCCATGCCACCCATGAGTGAGGTAGTTATTGAAACCACCCTATAACTACTAGATCATGATAACTATCTAGATAGCTATGAATCAAATCTCAACACTAAGTAGTGGTATACATACATGCTCTCTCTCTCTCTCTCTCTCTCTCTCTATATATATATATATATATATATATATTACATATAAATACTTAAGCTTTTAGTTGAATGATATTGGTTAGAATGAATGATATTAGTAAAAAATAAGGATGCACATTAAAAATAATAGAAATCTCAAATCAATTGAAAATAGATGCACTTAGATGAAAACCT
The DNA here is from genome assembly GCF_036884655.1 of Musa acuminata AAA Group. Taxonomy (NCBI): domain Eukaryota; kingdom Viridiplantae; phylum Streptophyta; class Magnoliopsida; order Zingiberales; family Musaceae; genus Musa; species Musa acuminata. The sequence goes on along the minus strand of NC_088330.1, from coordinate 20,837,388 downwards.
TAATCATTAGCAAATGGGGGTTATATACTATCAAGAAAGATTTTGAATGTAAGTACTAGTGAATCCTATAAGGGGGATTTGATCATACATGGGTACGATCAAAGCAATTCGAGAGTTGAACTATTCTAAAACTCATATTCATTTGAGGGAAGCTTGAGAAGTTAAGGATGAGGCTGAGTGAGCAAGCATTATTACCAAGGACACAAAAAAGAATAGAATCAATACAAGCCCCATAATGGTAAAATAAAAAAAAAACTGCTTGGAGAATACAAAAGTGTTGAAGAAGTGGTCAAAAGGGGTGAGAAAGCGACGACGAGTCTAAAGGGTTTACGACCTAAAACCAAGTTATGGTTAAGATGAAGGTGGACTCGAAGGAGTATTACAATATCGTAAAGACAGATCTACTGATCATGAAAAAAGAGACACAAATGCGATGTGATGGGTAATAAAGCCATGGGCATGGCAACACCATAGTACTACAGAGGTGGGATTTTCGTGAAGTCATCAATCCTTGCTCTTATAGAGGGAGAGTGCATAGTCCTAAAAGGGGACCGAAGAGGTGGGGAATATAGAGGTAAACTCCAAATATCGAGACAATATCGAAGGGTTGAGACTAGAGAACTTTGTAAGATTAATGTCGATGGACTTCTTATCAAGATAGTTGAAAGTAGAAGACTTTGGGTTGATGCAAATATGCTCATCCAAAGAATAGTTAGGCAATATATGGTATTATACCTTATCTACTCAAAGGAGTAGGCAATGAAAATGATGAAGAAGATAGTACAATCCTATAGGCAACCAAAACTACTAGAGATTTACTTCAAATCAAGGCAAAATTTTGCTCTTTTGAGGTAAAACTTATTGCATTGCAGAAGTTCGATGGCAATAAGGAGGTGAATTACAATAGCTAACTTAAGGCAAGAAGTGCAAACACTTCAGATGCTTCAGAAGTATGAGTAAAAAGCAAACAAATGCTAGAAACTAGCTTGATACATGAAATACAACCCTCAATAAGGCAAGCAAAGTCAAGTAATTTTTGCCTTCTCAATACTTAAGAGAATGAGCAAAACTAAGTCTCCCAAGTCTCTTATTTATTTAGTAGAGAAGCTTTGCACATGCTCAAAGACCATTCGAATAAACTAAGTGAAAGACAACAATTATCAAATCCTTACCAATGATGATTGATTCTATCAAGAGTAGATTGTTTGTAGGAAAATCTAGGGGTGACATCAAATGTGTTGAATCTCGGATTTTGATGATGAAACCAATTGATAGTTTTTTTTTCATCTGCGTTTTAAGTGACGCAGGAAACTTCAATTAGGAAGAGACAATTAAGGCAGGAAGAATCATGTTGGGTTGGAATGAAATATGTCAGAAGATTGGATGTCGAGCTAGAGGATCGGTCGACATATCAGTAGAAGGCTTCGGGCCATGGGTTCGGGCATCAGGCCACGAAGAGCAAAAATTGTGCCAAGGAAATCAGAGTTGCAGAGGTCAACTAACCAATTGGGCAATAGGCCGCAAAAAAGGACGATGCACCGAAGAATCAGATGAAGCGTCGATGAACCAATGACATGCCAGACAACATTTGATTTAAGCCTTATAATAATTATCTAGATTGAAGTAGGTTTTAAGTGTGCAGGATTAACTATGATAGCGATAAAAGCATAAAGCAAAATGAAGTCCCGGAGTCAAAAACAAGATTTCATTGGGAATTTGAGAGTTCGTCGGAAGTTCGGACGTTCGTCGGAGGTTCTGTCAGAATTGACCGAGAAGTCCAGGAGCTTGCTAGAGAAGCTCATCGGAACTTGCCAAGAAGATCATCGTGAAATCCAAGTGCTTGTCGGGAGTCCATTGGAACATTACTGAAAGATCATCGGAAGTTCGCTGGAAGATCACCGGAAGCTCGCCGGAAGAAACCAAACTTATTTAGGTTAGTGTATGCTTTAAATTTCATAGTTCGCACATAATTGGGTTGGAATTGGGCCAACTCAATTAGGGGCCAATTTGGCCTAAGGTTAGACTATGTTGGGCCAAGTGAAAGGCCCAAAGAGTGACCTAATAGGTGGAACCATCGTGGCACAATCTTCGAGACTATCAGGCAATGGTACTATCGGTTTGGGAGATGGTACTACCCAGACTCAGTCTCCTAGACTATCAGGCGATGGTACCACCAGTCTAGGTGGTGGTACTGCCCAGACATAGTCTCCTAGGCGATGGTACCACCAGATTGGGCGATGGTACCGCCTAGTGTCAGTGCTCTAGGCGGTGGTACCGTTAGGACCCGGGAAACTCGGGATAAGACCTTTTTAGGCTCCAAGTTTGAATCCACTTAAAGCTTATAAATACCCCTCCAAGTTAACATATACAAGCACAAAGAGCTTAAAAGTAGGAAAATACTGTAGCAATTAATTGAGATATCCCTCCTCTAGTTCTAAGTTTAGAATTCTATTTAAAGAGGAGTGAGTGCTTGTAAATGTTGTCTCCTAAACCTATGAAAAAGAGAAGAGGGGTGTAAAAGGGTCGTTGATCTTCACCCGTTGAAAGAAGATCGATAGTGGATGTCGGTGGCCTCAACGGAAGAGGAATCAATGGAGTGGATATAGGTCATGATGACTGAACCACTATAAACTGGTTTGCATTTCTACTCTTGCTATTTACCTTCACTGCAAATTGTTTACTTGCTTTACTTCCATTACTTCCATTACACTCTTCCGTATGCTTTCAAGTTAAATACATTTCCAAGATCGGTTTTTATCGAATGAAGAATTTTTCGAATCGACGTGATTTCTCCGCTGCACTAATTCACCCCCCCTCTCTTAGTGCCCGACTCATTCCTAATAGTTGGTATTAGAGCCACGCTATTTCTCTCTTGGTTTAACATCCAAGAGAAATGACTTTTTCTGGCTTTCAATAAGGCATTTCTATCATTCATCCTCCCATGTTCAATGGGACAGACTGCACTTATTGGAAAATTCGAATGAGAGTTTTCTTGCTTTCAATGTATTTAAATTTATAGAATATTATCGAAAGTGGTTTTCAAAATTCTTCTACTCCAATAAATGAATGGAATGATTTGGAGAAGAAAACTTTTTCTTTGAATACTAGAGCTATGAACGCTTTATTTTGTGCTTTGAGCAAAAATGAGTTTAGTCGTGTTTCTATTTGTGAAATGACTTTCGATATTTGGCATACACTTGAAATCACCCATGAAGGCACTAGAAAGTTAAAAATTCAAAAATCAATGTTTGGATGCATGATTTTGAATTATTTCGGATGGAACCAAGTGAGAATATTGGAGACATGTACACCCATTTTACGGATGTCATCAATAGTCTACAAGCTCTTGGTAAAAGTTTTTCAAATTTTGAACTTTTCAGTAAAGTTTTATGATCACTTTCCAAAAATTGGGATTCAAAAGTAACGATAATACAAGAATCAAAGAATTTGAATACTTTCCCTCTCGAAGAACTTATCGGGTCTTTAATGACCATAAAATGAGTTGTATGGCACAAAATGAACATGAGAATGACCTTCCAAAGAACAGAAAGGATTTGACACTTAAAACAAATGAAGACCACTCTAGCGAAAGCTCAAGTGATGATAAACTTGAACTTCTTACTATAAAACTTAAAAAAATCATTAAAAGAGAATTAAAGAATAAAAATAAATTAAAAAAAAACTTGCCAAAGAAGAAGAGAGCACTCAAAGTGACTTGGGATGAAACAAGTGCATCCGAAGGCGATAAGCAAACCAACAAGGGTAAGGTGGCAAATTGTGCTTTAATGACTTTCGTCAATAAGGTAAGCGACTCAATCGAATATCCTTTTCCTTACTATGAAATTACTTAGTGCTTTTCATGATTAGTTTTAAATATATATTTTTTATCATGACAATTGTATGTTTTATGAAAATATAACAAAATAAATCTAATGATTAATCCTATGTATGTTTTTAAGAAAAAATAATGTGTATCTAAATTGATGATTTCTGATTTTGATTGAAAATGCTTTATGAAATCATGTTTGATGATATCATGCTTAATGAGTTTATAGTTTGAAATTGTGCATGCTATACCTTGAAAACTTGAAACCATGTTTTGATGTCATGCCCAAAGTAGTGATGCATAATGATCATGCTTAATAAATTTATATTTCTAAATTATGTATGATGATTTTTGTGATTCATGGCTTATTGATCTTTGTCGCAATAAAAGTTGTTTTTCTATTTTAAACATGATGGATGGTTTTCATACAAAAAAACTTGAGCATCCTTATATGAAATCAATCACATAAAATGAAACACATAAAAAGAAAAATATATTATCATTAGAATTAAAATGATGAATCAAATCTCTTGTTTGAAGAAGCCTTATGTTTAATATGTTATACTTGTTTGGTCTTGATGGTTTTTATGACAAAATTTATTTTTCGATCCTAAATATTGATGCATATTTTTATTTGGCATAAAAAGACAAAGGCATGCTTGTATGAAACAAACAACTTAAAATAAAACATCTCTATCTTATTGATTTTTCGATAAAAGATTTATGACTCCATGTATATTATGCTTTTGTGAATCTCTTGGACTATGAAAATGATTTGAATTTGAATGAGTTTTATTGAAATCATAATTTCTCGAGACTTATAACATGAAATCTTGTATGAATCAAGATCTTTTATTTGATCTCTCATGTTTCTCTTTGCCATTTACTAAAGAGGAAAATAATCCAATTTATAATCTTGATTTCTCGATATTTGATACTTGAGATTTTTCTATGAATCAAGATCTTGTATTTGATTTCCTATGCTTCTTCTTGTCATTCACTAAAGAAGAAAAGTTTGTAGATGAATCATGAATTTTTTGGAATTATAACTATTTTTTTAATTGAGACATTATGCATGAATCAAGTTCTCATGTGAATCTATCTACATTGCCTTCATTGAATTTTCTGAAAAGTAATTTTGATGATGATTTTGAATCTATTTTCATATGACTAATGAGATGATATATCTAACTAAATCATTTATCATATTTACAACTTGTGATATATTCAACATGAAACATCTTTCTTGATGTATGTATGATTCACTCTTTTAAAAGAATATTTATCAAATCGTGATAAGATGAGATTCTCTTTATATGAATCATGATTTTTCATTAATTATCCTTATACGATTCCTTTTGGCATTTTCTTAAGAGGAGATTTTCTATATGAATCTTGAGAATTCTCATTCATGATAGGATGTAATGTAATTTGACATTTTGATACCATCATGATTTGAAATATTTATGATTTAGAATGATGTATCATGAATGCTTGAGTTATTATGAATGCTTGAGTATTATGTATGATATGCCCTTAGTAATGATTTATTTTTGGTATCATGCATGAAGTAAGAATGAAATGTAGGATTTTAAAATCATGCATGTGTTAATTTGAAACTATAATGATGCACAAATATATTAAAAAGGGATTGATACTTTAACTTTGTTATGATTTGAAAATTGATGTAAAGGGAAAAGAATTACAATATTGTATTCTTCCCTTCTTTTTGACAATGACAAAGGGGGTGAAAAATTGCTAGCTCAAGATGCAAAATTTAGAAACTTGCAAAAGAAGCGAAAACTTGCTAGCTTGCACTTCTCAAAAGAGAAGAAAGAACTCACTAGCTTGCATGTTCTAAAGTCATGAAAATTTGTTAAATTGCTAATCTTTCATATATCTAAAACATGATAGATGCACTTCTCCTTTTTTGTTGATGACAAAAGGGGAGAAGGTAGGAAGATGATCATGCATGGTATGAAGTAATTATGATTGATGATTTGGAATCATGCATGTAATGATGATTTTATAAATATACATGATGATTTGGTATTATGCATGCAATACTTCAACTTATGATAATGATGCATACAATGATGAAATATTCATGATGAAATTTGCTTTGACATGAATTCAATTTGAATTCAAGGTTCTATCAATATGGCATATTGATAGGGGGAGTTAAGGTTAACTCCGTCATCAATTGGTTGTTATCATCAAAAAGGGGGAGATTATTGAATCTCAGATTTTGATGATGAAACCAATTGATAGTGTTTATTTCATTTGTGTTTTGAGTGACATAGGAAACTTCGATCAGGGAGAAATAATTAAGGCAAGAAGAATCATGTTAGGCCAGAATGGAACATGTCAGAAGATTGAATGTCGAGCTGGAGGATCAATCGACGTATTTGTAGAAGGCTTCCTGTGAACTCCCGACGAACTCTCGGTGAACTTTCGACAAACTCTCAGCAAGCTTTTAGCACATCATCCAAATCTTCGACGTATCATTCGATCTTTGACTCCGGCCTAACATCTGCTTTATGCCTTACTACTATCGTAGTTAATCCTGCACACTTATCTCAACATATAGATTAGATCAAACACTTTACTAATTGATTTCATCATCAAAATATGAGATTCAATAATCTCCCCCTTTTTGATGATGATAATAAATTGATAACGAAGTTAACCTTAACTCCCTCTATCTATATGTCATACTTGAGAAAAAGATACTCTTGAATTCAAGCATCAAACCGATAAGTTATATTCATTTAAACTTATCAACATGCATATCATGATACTTATCATGATTTTTCAATTCAAAATATGATACCACGTATTTATCAATAAAAAATGATGTCAAGGCATGACATCCATTTTCAAGTCTGATGATAGACAATCATCATTTTCAAATATGATACGAATTTCAAATATGAAATTTAGCAAGATGATAATTCTTGATAAATGATAACAATTCATTATTCTGAGGCATGATATCGATTGCAAATAGCAAGTTAAGCTCATGATATCTTATCATAATCATAGACAATTATCATTCATGAAACATTTCAAGTATCTACAAAGCCGATTGTAAATGCTTTATTTTGAATGAAAGGGATGCCTTTGGAAAATTTGATACTAAATCTGATGAAGGCATCTTTCTTGGTTACTCTTCCGTTTCTAAGGCTTTTCGGGTTTTTAACAAAAGAACCTTAGTAATAGAAGAGTCTATTCATGTAGTTTTTAATGAAATTTCTGATTTAAAGAAAAATGATGTTGATGATGATCTTGGTTTTGATAATTTGAATTTAAATGAACCCCCTCCTCAAAATAGCAACTTGGATGCACCTTCTTCCGAAATTTCCTTACCCAAGGAATGGAAGTATATAGATGCTCATCCAAAGGAGCTAATTATAGGAGATACATCAAAAGGGGTTCAAACTCGTTCCTCTTTCAAGAATTTTTGTGCTAACACCGTATTCCTTTCTCAAATCGAACCTAAATGCATTGACGAGGCCTTAAAAGATGATTTTTGGGTTATTGCAATGCAAGAGGAATTGAATCAATTTGAGAGGAATAAGGTATGGAAGCTTGTTCCTAGACCTAGTGACCATTTAGTCATTGGTACTAAATGGGTCTTTAGAAATAAGCAAGACAAAAATGGTATCGTGGTTAGAAACAAGGCTAGATTAGTGGCCAAAGGTTTCAACCAAGAAGAAGGTATCGACTACGAAGAAACCTTCGCTCCTGTGGCAAGATTAGAAGCCATTAGGATGCTCCTTGCCTATGCTAGTAGTAATAATTTTAAACTGTTTCAAATGGATGTCAAAAGTGCCTTCATGAATGGTTTTATTTCCGAAGAAGTATATGTCGAACAACCTCCCGGATTTGAAAATTCTCTTCTTCCTAATCATGTATTCAAATTGACTAATGCTCTCTATGGCTTGAAACAAGCTCCTAGAGCTTGGTATGAAAGGCTTAGTTCCTTTCTTATTTTAAATAATTTTACCAAAGGCAAGGTTGATACTGCATTGTTTATCAAATATTTTAAAAATAATTTTCTTATTGTGTAAATTTATGTTGACGATATTATTTTTTGCTCTTCAGATGAATCACTATGTGAATCATTCGCCAAATGTATGAGTCATGAATTTGAAATGAGTTTAATGGGTGAATTAACTTTCTTTTTTAGGATTATAAATCAAACAACTTAGTGATGGTATATTTCTTAACCAATCTAGATATACATTAGAATTGTTAAAATGATTTAACATGGATAATTCAAAAGCAATAAACACCCCTATGAGTACTTCGACTAAGTTAGATATGGATGAAAATGTTGAATCTCGTATTTTGATGATGAAACCACTTGATATATGTTTATGATTTAATCTGCATTTTGAGTAACGCAGGATACTTCGATCAGGATGAGACAATTAAAGCAGGAAAATCATGTTGTGCTGGAGGAACATGTCAGAAGATTGGACGTCAGGCCGGTGGATCGGTCGACGTATCGACAGAAGGCTTCGGGCTGTGGACTCGGGCATCGGGCCAAGAAGAGCGGGTATTGTGCCAAGGATATCGGAGTTGCAGAGTCAACTGGCCGATTGGGCATTAGGCCGCAGGAGAGGACGATGCGCCGAAGAATCGGACGAAGCGTCGAGGGACCAATGACAAGCCGGACAACTTGGTTAATTGCTTAGGATTAATTGTCTCGATCGAAGTTTTTGTTTTACATGTGCAGGATTAACTACGATGAAAGTAAGACATGCAGCAGGAGTTACGCCGGAGTCATGACAATGATCACGTTGGGAGTTCGAGAGCTCGACGGAAGTTCGGACAGTCGTCGGAGGTTCTGCAGGAACAAATCCGAGAAGTCCAGAAGCTTGCCAAAGGAGCTCGTCAGAACTTGCTAAGTGGATCGTCGCAAGTCCAGGAGTTTGCCGAAAGTCCGCAGGAGGATCACCGAGGGTTCGTCGGATGATCGACGGAAGTTCGCCGGAAGAAGCGATTGACGCACCAGAGCAAGCTGCAGAATATGTCTTAGGAAATAATCGTAGTTAGCACATTGATTAAGTTAGAAATGGGAGGTGATCCCATTAGCTTAATCTTTGGGCAATTGGGCCCCTGAAAGAATCAAATTGGGCCGAATGGATTAACCCATTCGGACCCTGATTGCTGTGGGGGGTGCAACCGCCCAAGCCAGGAGGTAGCACCGCCCAGGCTATGTCTCCCAGCGAGACTGGGCGGTGCAACCGCCCCAGCCAAGAGGTGGCACCGCCCCGGGCTCAGTCTCCGAGCGAGACTGGGCGGTGCAACCTCTTCTATCAAGAGGTAGCACCGCCAGAGCTCAAGTTTCGAGCTCTGCCAGGCGGTGCAACCTCCCCAGTCAGGCGGTGCAACCGCCTGAGCTCGGTCTTCAAGCTCTGGCAGAGAGGTGTAACCGCCCCTGACAGAGGTGGCACCACCCAGAGGCTTAGTCTTCGAGCTTTGCCAGGCGGTGCAACCGCCCCAGTCAGGAGGTGCAACCGCCTGATCCCGGAATTCCAGGAATTGACAGATTTAAGCTCCAAATTTGAACTGGGTTGAGGCCTATAAATACCCCACCCATTCAGCACTGAAAGCACAGAACACACACTCGAAATCTTGCTGTCTTTCTGTGGTTCTTAGAGCTCAAAACTACTAGTTCTCCTCTTTCTGTTCCTCAAAGTTTGAGCTGTAAAGAGAGGAGAGAAAACTGCTGTAAGGGTTGTCTCCTAAGCCCGTCAAAAGGAGTGAATCTGTAAGAGGGTGGTTGGCCGTCGCCTATTGAAGGAAGGCCTCTAGTTGACGTCGGTGACCTCGTCGGTGGAGGAAGCCAAAAGTGGAGTAGGTCAAGATTGACCGAACCACTCTAAATCTCGGTTTGCATTTCCTTTGAGCATTTTACATTCACTGCAAACTTCTCAATAGCTTACTGCCCTCTGCGATTTTACGAACGAGTTTCAAGGTTCAGACGTAAATCTGCGTTTAGACATAAATCTGCTTTTTCGTATGATCATCATATTGCAGATTGCGTTTACGTTTTGAGCTTTACCATAACTGCACACTGCCTTTATACTCCTGCTTAAACTGCGTCTTATCTAATCAAGTGATTTACGAATCAGCATTTAGACGTAAATCAGTTTCTTCGTACGAACGTCGGATTTCAGTTTGCGCCGATATTCTGGTTTTCATCATAGCTGCAAACTGCCTGCATAGATTGAGTTTAACCTTGCTTAGTATCAACTTTCATACAGAAGTTGTTTTTATCGTTTGAACGCAGCTTTCGATTTTAATCGTAGAAAGTTTTCCGCTGCACTAATCTTAGTGCTCTCGATCCTAACAGAAAATAGTGAAAATTTTGATCAAAAAACATATAGGGGAATGATAGGTAGTCTACTCTACCTCACCGCGACTAGACCGGATATAATGTTTAGTGTAGGACTTTGCGCTAGGTTTCAATCTAATCCGAAATTATCTCATCTTAAGAGTGTTCAAAGAATATTTAGGTATCTTAAAGGAACTCCAAATTTAGGATTGTGGTATCCAAAATCCGAAAAATTCGATTTAATAGCTTATGTAGATGTCGATTTTGGCGGATGCAGGATAGATAGAAAAAGTACATTCGGAACATGCCAATTTTTAGGACATGCACTTGTTTCTTGGACTTCCAAGAAACAAAATTCAGTTGCACTATCTACGGCGAAAGCCGAATATATTGCTGTAAGTGCATGCTGTGCACAAGTTGTTTGGATGAAAAATACATTAGAAGACTATGGAATTCACTTCAAAAACGTTCCCATAAAATGTGATAATACTAGTGCCATATGTCTTACCAAAAATTCAATTCAATACTCTAGAACTAAGCATATTGATATTAGGTATCATTTCATACGTGATCATGTCCTTAACAATAATGTTGTTTTAGAATTTATTGACATAAAGCATCAATTGGCAGATATTTTTACAATAGCCTTAAACGAAGGCCAATTTGAATTCATTAGAAGGGAACTAGGCAAGTTAAATTGTCCCTGAAAATAAGCTTGTTTGAATGTATTTTTCGAAAAATGTCTCATCCTTTTCCATTCTTCTATGGATTTGACCTCATCATTCTCCTTAGATTCAAAATGACATATTAAAGTACAACTCATTATCTTAACCTATCTTGAGTCAAACACCTCTGAAAAACAAAAGGGGGAAGAAAGGATTTTTTTTTTTCCTTCTTCCGCGGCATGCCAACGGTGGCACCGCCAGAACCGGCGGTAGCACCGCCTGAGCGCTCGGGCGCCAGGCAGTGGCACCGCTCGGTTTGGCGGTGACACCACCCGAGACACCCTTTAAATACCGAAGGGTTAGGGCTGGTGGTGACACTGCCCCCAACCCGTGAAGGCCTCGCTCAAACTCTCCCAAAATATTTCTAACTCTGATTCTAACCTCTAGAAGTCTTGGAGAGGGTTTCTTATTGGTCCAAGCTCTCCATCCTCCAAGAAACACTCCATAAGGTAAAATCTTTTCTTCCTCTTCTCATTGTTTTACCTACTCTTTATAATTTCATTTTTTTTTATCTATCATCTTGTCTAGATAATGGCTCCTAAAGATCAAAAGGGAAAATGATTGAAGGAGATTCATATGACCATGATCTTTTTAGATCCACAGAAGTGGCTCTTAGGTTTCCAAAATTCGAAACAAGATGTATCCATAAGGGTAAACATGTTGATCTCGATAAACTAGGAAACTTAGAACCCATTAGGTGGTTTGCTCATCTAGAGGTCCTATCTCTCCTACAAATAGATGAACCAATTTATCCTAGGTTAGTTAGGCTCTTTTATGTAAACTTATGGGTAGATGACGATAGCCTAAGTACTTACCTTCTAGGAACACAAATTAGGATTTTTGATAGTACCATTTGTGAACTAATTGGAATCACTAAAAAAGATAGAGGCTGCTATTTTAGAGGTAAATGGGATGTTAATATAATCGGAGCAACTTACACCGAAGCTGTCGAAACTATTTTTGCAAACTCGGACCTCGGAATAATACCCAAGAGTTCCGAACACTTACTACCCTTTAACTCTAAAATTCTTCATCATATCATAACAAGCATATTATTCCCTAAGCAATTTCATCTTGATGAAATGAGTCAAATAGAGATAAGCACCATGTATTGGATTATGACCGGTCAACATAACTGTTTTGGATACTCAATCCGGCAACACATGCAGGATATTATAGCTAAAGATACTATGTTGCCATTTGGGGGGTTAATCACTAGATTTCTTCTTGCCCATGACATTTGTATCCCACCCGATGAAGAAACAATTTAAAGTGATAGATATAACATCATCAATAGAAATCTATTGAAAAGACTTTGGTGCACATTTAACAATGGTATATGGGTAAGGCAACCTAGAAGGACTGATCCTATTCCTCCACTAGTAGAACACCCAGAAACACCAATTCTTAGGGGAAATGAATCTCCTCCTCCTAGTCCCTTTGGCGCAGCACCTTTAGCTCCTATTTCATCCTCTGAAGGACTCATTATGGCAGAACTGTCTCAGATCAAATTCCAATAAGACCAACTCAAATCGCAGCAAGAACAAATTCAACTCCAGCAAATTGAAATTTTGAAGGAACTACGACAAATGAATCAAAAAATAGATGTTATGTATCAGCACTATGGATTACCTCCTAAGGATTAATTGATGTATCTTTTTATTCTGTTCTGTTTACTCTTAATATCAAGTTCGAAGTTTGTCATCTTTTGAATGAAAACTGAACCTTCTTTTTAGATGTATTTTAAAAATTCTGGATATATGCTGATTTTTTTTCTGAATGAATGCTGATTTTTTTTCTGGATGAATGCTGATTTTTTTAAAGATGAATTCTAGATAAATATTTTTAGTAAATTTGAATGATTAATCTTAATGCTGAATTCTTTCTCTAATGATTTTATGATCACAAATTGTGTGCTTCAAGTCTCATCTCCTTTTTGTTGATGACAAAGGGGGAGAAAAGTGATGACTTGTACCATTTTGATAGCATGACTTATATGAATTGCAAAAGCTTGTGTGATATGAATGTCTTATATGCCTTACAAAATCTTTGAGAATATCGCAAGATTGGTTGATCATATTGAAAGCATGCCTTACATTTATATCATGAAATTCATATTGAAAATCTTTAACTCCTGTTGTAGTAAAAAATTGTCCCTTATCATTCGACTTGAAAATGATTTTCATCGAAGTTTCGTATTTACTGAGAATAACGATAAGTTCAATGATTAGAACTTATCGGTTTATGCTTGAATTTAATGGGATGGAATTCAAGTGTTTTTATCTTCTCATAATATGGCATATAGATAGGGGGAGTTATGTTTAACTCCGTCATCAATTGATTGTCATCATCAAAAAGGGGGAGATTGTTGAATCTCGGATTTTGATGATAAAATCAATTGATGGGTTAATTGATCTAATCCATATTATTGAGTTAAGTGTGTAGGATTAACTACGATAACCAGAAAACATAAAGCAAGAATACCGGAGTCAAGTTCGATGGACGTTTAAGAGTCCGAAGAATCGTCGGAGATGCTGCCGGAACCAACCGAGAAGAAATCAGGAACTTGTCGAAATTTTCAGAAGTTCGCCGAAGAGATCGTCAGAGGTTCGCGGAGATCACTGAGAAGGCTCAGCTACTCGTTGAAATCATCACAAGATCGGGAGCTTGTTGGGAGTCCGTCGGAAGAAATCCGAGGGCATATCGGAAGTCCGTAGGAAGTTCGTCGGAAAGCTCGTCGGAACAAGACTCGACGTTCGCGGTTGAAAACTTGCTTAGGATGTTTTTAGTTACGTAGTTCACATGTAATTAGGATTAGGATTAAAAGATAATCCTATATCCTGGTTAGAGGCCAACTAGGCCCAAAATTAGACTTGGTTTGGGCTGGACTTAAAGCCCAACTAGTGAACCAAAGTGTCTGGCGGTGGCACCACCAGACTGGGCGGTGGCATCGCCCAACACCCGAGAGCCAGGCGGTGGCACCGCTTGGCTGGGCGGTGGCACCGCTTGGCTGGGCGGTGGCACCGCTAGTACACTGTCAGTGTCAGACACTGACAGGCGGTGGCACCGCCAACATCGGGAACCAAAGAGAATTCAAATTTTGGAGCCCAAATTTGAATCCTCTTGAGGCCTATAAATACCCTTCAATTCTCAGTTGAGATCATAACTTTTTGAGAAGCAATAGATTGAGAAAAAGGTCTTAGAAAAGTCTTAGCAAGTCTTGTTTTCAATTTGCTAGAGTGTTCACCTCCTTCTTTCTTGCTGAAAATTTGTAAGAGTGTGAACCGCTTATAAAAGGTTGTAAGAGAGGTATTTGTCCTTCCCCTCCCCTTCAAGAGATTTGCTAGTGGAAGGTGGGAGCCTCATCGAAGAGGGCCTCGCAAGTGGATGTAGGTCATTTGACCGAACCACTTTAAAATTGGAGCGATCTCTGGTTTGCATTTTCTTATTGCTATTTACATTACTGCAAACCTTCTTACGTGCTTTATTTCCTCATTACCTTTGTTGCACACCTTTACGAACATGTGTTCAAGTTAAGCTTTTCAAGTACGGTTTTTATTATATCAAAGATTTGTCGAAACCAATGTTTTAATCCGCTGCACTAATTCACCCCCCCCCCCCCCTTAGTGCTGCTCCGATCCTAACAGAAGGATCGATCGACGTATCGACAGAAGGCTTTGGGCCACGGTTTTGGGCATCGGGCCAAGAAGAGGGGATATTATGCCAAGGATATCAGAGTTGCGGAGGTAAACTAGCCGATTGGGCAATAGGCCACAAGAAAGCACGATGCACCGAAGAATCGGACAAAGCGTCGATGGACCAATGACATATCGGACAACATGATTCATGCTTAGTAATAATTATCTAGATTGAAGTGTGTTTTACATGTGCAGGATTAACTATGATAGCAAGGCATAAAGCAAAATGATGTCCCGGAGTCAAGAACGTGATTTCATTGGGAGTTCGAGAGTTTGTCGGTAGTTCTGTCGGAATTGACCGAGAAGTCAAGGAGCTTGCCAAAGAAGCTCGTCGTAACTTGCCAAGAAGATCATCGTGAAGTCTAGGAGCTTGCCGGGAGTCTGCTAGAACATTATCGAGAGATCGTCGGAAGTTCGCCGAAAGATCGTCGGAAGCTCGCCGGAAGAAATTAGACTTACAGACTTGTTTAGCTTAGTAAATATCTTAGAATTCATAGTTAGCATATATTTGGGATTGGAATTGGGCTAACCCAATTAGGGGCTAGTTGGGCCTATGTATGAACTATGTTGGGCCCAATGAAAAGGCCCAAATAGTGACCCAAGAGGTGGCACCGTCGTGGCACAGTCTCCGAGACTATGTTAGGCAGTGGTACTATCAGTCTCGGCGGTGGTACCACCCAAACATAGTCTTCGAGAGGCTGCAGGTGGTGGTACCGCCTAGTGGCAAGGTGCTAGGCGATGGTACCGCCTAGCACAGGGGGACACCCAAGAAACCCGGGATGAGATATTTTTAATCTCCAAGTTTGAATCAACTTGAAGCCTATAAATACCCCTCTCATCCTTAGTTAAAACACATAAGACTTAATAGTGAAAAAGAAAGAAATGCTATTGTAATCTTGTGTGAACTCCTCTCAAAGTTCTAAGTGTTAAAATAGTTTGAGAGAGGAGTGAGTGGGGGTATAAGGGTTATCTCCTAAACTCGGTAAAAGGAGAAGGAGCTATAAAAGGTGGTTGGTCTTCACCTATTGAAGGAAGACTGATAGTGGATGCTGGTGGCCTCGATTGAAGAGGAATCGACGCAGCGGATGTAGGTCATGACGATTGAACCACTATAAAATCTGGTTTGCATTTTGTCTTGAGCAATTTACTTTAACTGCAAACCATTTTACTTGCTTATTGCTTTCAATACATTTATGAACATATTTCAAGTTAAGATCTTTACGAAACGATTTTCGTCAGAATCGGTTTTAATCGAAATAAAATGATTTGAATCTGTGATTTTACCACCGCGCTAATTCACCCCCCTTAGTGCCGACTCATTCCTAACACGAGTCGGCACTAAGAGGGAGGGGTGAATTAGTGTAGTGGTAAAAATATATTGAGTCAAAAATCTTTATACGATAAAAACTCATATCGACAAAGAGTTTAACTTGAAAGTATACGGAAGTGTAGTGAAAGTGAGAATTCAGTTTACAGTAAAGGTAAATTGCACAAATTGAAATGCAAACCAAGTTTTATAGTGGTTCGATCATCATAACCTACATCCACTCCTGATTACTCTTCCATCGAGGCCACTAGTATCCATTAACGATCTTCCTTTAATGGGCGAAGATCAACTACCCTTTTACACCCCTCTTCTCCTTTCTAAAGGTTTAGGAGACAAACTTTTATAGGCACTCACTCCTCCCTAAACAAAATTCTAAACTTAGAGCTAGAGGAGGGGGTTTCTCAAGTGATTGCTATAGCGTTTCCCAGGTCCTAGCGGTACCACCACCTGTGTTGGGTGGTACCACTGCCTACAGCATTGACATTAGATAGTACCATTGCCTAGTCTGGCGGTACCACCGCTTGGGAGACTATGTCTGGGCGATACCACCGCCCAAGCTGGTGGTACCACCGCTTGACAGTCTCGGAGACTGAGTCTAGGCGGTACCACTGCCTGACATAGTCTCGGAGACTATGCCACTGATGGTTCCATTTGTTGGGTCATTGTTTGGGCCTTTTACTTGGCCGAACAAAGCCCAAATATGGGTCCAACTGGCCCCTAATTGAGTTAGCCCAATTCTAACCCAATTATGCCTAAAACCTACTTCAATCTAGACAATTATTATAAAGCTTAAATCAAATGTTATCCAATATGTCATTGGTTCATCGATGCTTCGTTCGATTCTTTGGCGCATTGTCCTCTCTTGTGGCCTATTGCCTAATCGGCCAGTTGACTTTCGCAACTCTGATTTCCTTGGTGTAATTTTTGCTCTTCTTAGTCTGATGCTTGAACCCATGGCTTTAATCCTTCTGCCAATATGTCGATCGATCCTCCGGCTCGACGTCCAATCTTCTAACATGTTCCACTCTGACCCAACATGATTCTTCCTGCTTTAATTATCTCTTCCTGATTGAAGCTTCCTACATCACTTAAAATGTAGATAAGATCATAAACACTATCAATTGGATTCATCATCAAAATATGAGATTCAATACTTATTAGATATTCAATCAGATAGGGGCTCTGGTGGATATCTCAAATCTGAACCACTACTCATCGCAAAACCTATCATATGTGTGAGATCCTCTAGGCCCAATATCAATCTAGCTATGAGTTATACCTCATCGATTGTGGACGTACAAGGCTACTAGGCCACAGTCCCCAAACGATATAAGGGAATCCAATATCCTTGAGACCATATATCGGGGTATAGTGCTATCAAGTCCACACGGTTTCTCCTCGAGTCTTGCTGTACTCAGATTCTCCAGGAGAACTCATTCTGATGGAAATCAACAACTTAGCAACCATACACCTCAATAGCTAAAGAGTTATGATACATATGAAATATAAATTGACCCCTTCCAACAAATTGAAACAAGACAGATCGTTCAAGATTAAAGTTAGGGAAACTACTCTAATCACTTTATCAATGAAAATTTGATGAAGTAATTAGAATAGCACTTTGATTCCCTTAAAACGTCACAATCTAAGAAGCTTGATGAGTTGAAAGGAAAAATAAAGATTTTTGGGTTTTGAACACCAAAAGCAGAAAAGCTTGATAAATTCCAAAGTTCATGCAAGAACCTAAAAACAAAACACTCACCGGTGTTAAAAGTTGAATACACTTCTGAATTGTCCTACTTACAGAGGGAGTTAGCTTTGTTTATATAGTACAAAGGCCAAATACAAAGTGAATGAATCCATTAAATACATTGAATGACATTCATATTCCTAATGCATGAATGTAGATTACTCATGAATCTACCTTGAATTGATTTGAATGATTATTCATGAATAAGCCCATAATTCATAATATGGTCTAATATGGCTGAATGACCTTTATTCTTCAAAATAGACTAAAAATACATCCTTCTCTCAAGACTGGACTTTTTCTTCATGATATGGATTTATTTGAATCAGGTTGACCATTTTATGCTCTTCTTGTATACATAGAACCTTGACTATGTTTTGACTAGCTTGCTCCTTCCAAATGCCTTCCACTAAATAAGTTAAGGCTTCTTTTATCCTTTTAGCTTTAACTCTTGTCATTGGTCCTCCATGAATAGTTAAAGGATCCTTAGCAAAATTATAATCAACTTGCTCATTCATATCATTCCCCCTTTCCTCGAAAGGATTCATCCTCGAATCAGCACCTTCATCACCTACATCAAACGAAGATAAATCAGAAACATTAAAGGTTGCACAAACATTGCCATACTCACCTGGTAGTTCCAGCTTGTATGCATTGTCATTTATTTTTTGGAAGACTCGAAATGGACCATCTTCTCTTGGTATTAGTTTATACTTTCTTTGGTTAGAAAATCTTTCCTTCCTCAAGTGTACCCAAACTCAATCACCAAGTTTAAATACTACTTGCTTTCGGCCTTTGTTGTGTTGTTTTCTCATATTTTAGAGTTTTCTTTTCAATTTGTGTCCGGACTCTTTCATGTAATGCTTTGACAAAATCAGCTTTTTGCTTACCATCCAAATTAGCATTGTCCAATGGTAAAGGTAGCAAATCTATAGGAGTTAATGGATTGACCCCGTACACAACTTCAAATGGGGAATAGTTTGTTGTAGCATGCACACTTCTATTATAAGCAAACTCCACATGCGGCAAACATTCCTCCCAATTTTTTAAATTCTTTTGAATTATGACCCTCAAAAGTGTTGAGAAAGTTCAATTTACTACCTCCGTTTGTCTATCTATTTGTGGATGACAAGTGGTTGAATACAACAGCCTTGTACCCAACTTGCTCCAAAGTGTTTTCCAAAAGTGGTTAAGGAACTTCACATCTCTATCACTTACAATTGTCTTTGGAATGCCATGTAATCTTACAATTTCTTTGAAGAACAGCCCTGCAACATGTGTTGTATCATCTGTTTTGTGGCAAGGAATGAAATGTGTCATCTTGCTAAACCTGTCAACAACAACAAAAATAGAATCTCTCCCTCCTTTTGACCTTGGTAAACCTAAGATAAAGTCCATCGATATATCAACCCAAGGTTCACTAGTTATAGGAAGAGGAGTATACAATCCATGAGGCATTACTTTAGATTTAGCTTGTTTACAAGTAATGCAATTCTCACATAATTTCTCAATATCTCTTTTCATGTGCGGCCAAACGAAATGATCACTTAACACATCTAAAGTTTTTCTAACCCCAAAATGCCCCATTAAACCTCCACTATGTGCCTCTCTCACAAGTAATTCTCTCATTGAACATTGAGGAACACGCAACTTATTTTCTTTAAAAAAGAAAACCATCATGCTTAAAGAACTTGTCAAAACCCCCTTTCTCACATGCCCTATAAATATTAGCAAAATCATGATCTGAATTGTATAAATTTTTAATGTACTCAAAACCCAATAATTTTGCATCAAGTTGAGAAATTAGAGCATACCTTCTAGAAAGAGCATCGGCAACCACATTTTCCTTACCTTGTTTATACTTGATGATGTATCGAAAGGATTCAATAAACTTTACCCATTTTGCATGCCTACGGTTTAACTTCCTTTGTCCTTTTAGATATTTCAAGGACTCATGATCGGTGTGTATAATGAATTCCTTGTCCCAAAGATAGTACTGCCAAGTCTCTAATACTCTTACTAAAGCGTAAAACTCCTTGTCATATATCGAGTATTTAAGACTTGCTCTACTTAGCTTCTCACTAAAGAACGCAATGGGTCTGCCTTCTTGCATTAAGACTCCAATTCCTATTCCACTCGCATCATACTCAATCTCAAAAGTTTTAGCAAAGTTCGGTAAAGCAGGCAAAGGTGTTGAACTGAGTTTGTCTTTAAGCAAGTTAAAAGCATCATCTTGTTTTTCACCCCATCTAAATATCATATTCTTTTTTATGCATTCAGTTAATGGTGCACCTTAATGAATCTTCTATAAAAGCTAGCAAGACCATGAAAACTTCTAACATCACTAACACTAGTAGGTTTTGACCATTCCCTAATGTTGGGAAAAACCTGTTAAAGCGGAATATTCTTTTCCCTCTTTGTGTATCAAAATGGGTTCCTCATCAAAATACCAACTTGATATCCAAATGTAAATATCAACCAGCACAACATAAACAATAGAGCAAAAAACCAATCACACAGTGAGACCAAATCTTTTTAATGTGAAAAACCCAATGTGGGAAAAACCACGGGACCGTAGTCCACCTCAAACTTCCACTATCAATAGTAACGATAACAGGTTTACAGTAGGTCTTCTCTAGAATAACTAGAGGATCAGAATAACATCAAGATCATAGATCTTAGCTCAAGAATAGCATATCTTTATCATATAGGATGGATCTCCTCAAAAGAGAATTCTAGGTCTCACAAAGTGGATATCGCAGAAAAGTACCTTAGAGAGGGTAAATTGCAGATCAACACGTTAGGATTGTAGAGTTTGCTGCATGAATTCTCCACATAAAATTTAGGCCGAAACTAACAACGTTTGGCCACAGATCGTTAAGTAGAAAACTCAGAAACCTAATCTTTCTCTCTCTATTTCTCTCTCCTCTTTCCTCTGCACGCCATTGCATGTTGCACGCTACAATCTGATCTATTTTTCTCACCTTCCCTCTCCTCTTTTTAATTTCTTTCTTTTGGGCTCAAACTGCCCAATATGTCCAAGCCCACATATGGGCTGGACCCAACAATTCTCCCCCTCCAGCTCATATGGTGGGCTGTACCAAGCCCGCTCTTCGCCTACATGCTTCAAGCTTCTCCTTAGGCAAAGTCTTTGTCAACATATCTGAACCATTATCATTGGTATGTACTTTTTCTAATTGTAATTCTTTCATCTCAAGCACATCACGAATCCAGTGATATCTTACATCAATATGCTTGGATCTAGAATTGTATGTTGAATTCTTGGAGAGGTGAATGGCGCTCTGACTGTCACAGTAAATAGTATATCCTTCTTGTTTTAAGCCCAATTCATGTAGAAACTTTTTCATCCATAAAGCTTCCTTGTAGGCTTCAGTAATTGCTATGTATTCTGCTTCTGTGGTTGATAGAGCAACACACTTCTGTAACTTAGACTGCCAAGAGACTGCTCCTCCTGCAAATGTCATCAAGAATCCCGAAGTGGACTTCCTGGAATCAGTATCACCTGCCATGTCTGCATCTGTGTAGCCTTCTAACACAGGTTCATCATTACCAAAACATAAACACAACTTGGAAGTACCTTTTAGATATCTTAATATCCATTTCACTACTGCCCAATGTTCCTTTCCAGGATTAGAGAGAAATTGACTAACAAGTCCAACTGCATGAGCTATATCTGGCCTAATACAAACCATAGCATACATCAAACTGCCTACTGCAGATGAGTAAGACACTTTGAACATTTCTTCTTTTTCTTTCTTACTTGTAGGACATTATTTCGAATTAAGCTTGAAATGACCTGCAAGTGGGGAACAAACTGCTTTGGCTTTACTAATGTTGAATCTTTCAAGAACCTTTTCAATGTAAGTCTCCTGAGATAGCCAAATCTTCCTTTTCTTCCTATCACGAAGAATCTTCATGCCAAGTATTTGGTTCACCGATCCCAAGTCTTTCATGGAAAAAGACTTACTTAGCTCTCTTTTAAGCTTTCCAATTTTTCCAACATCATGGCCAACAATCAGCATATCATCAACATATAACAGTAAAATAATAAAATCATCATCTGAAAATTTCTTCCTAAACACACAATGATCAGATGTGGTTCTATCATACCCTTGGCTCATCATAAAGGAATCAAACTTCTTGTACCACTGTCTAGGTGCTTGTTTGAGTCCATATAAGCTTTTCTTAAGCTTACATACCAGATTTTCTTTTCCCTTGACTTTGAAACCTTCTAGTTGCTCCATGTAAATTTCTTCTTCTAAGTCACCATGAACAAATGTTGTTTTTACATCAAGTTGCTCAACTTCTAAATTTAAGCGGGCAGCCAAACCAAGAACAACTCGGATAGAGGACATTTTCACAACTAGAGAAAATATTTCTTCAAAGTCAATACCTTTCTTCTGATTGAATCCTTTCACAACTAGTCTTGCCTTGTATCTTTGTTATGAGCTATTGTTTTCAGTCTTCAATTTATAAACCCACTTGTTCTTGAGAACTTTCTTCTCTTTAGGCAACTTTACCAAGTTATAGGTGTGGTTCTCAAGCAGAGATCTCATCTCTTCTTGCATGGCTTTAACCCACTCATTCTTATTCTCATGTAGAATAGCTTCTTGGTAAGTTTCTGGCTCTCCCCCGTCAGTAAGCATAACATACTCATATGGAGGATATCTGGTAGAGGGTTATCGCTCTCTAGTGGATCTTCTCAATGGAATCTCAACTGGTGGTGGAGGTGCCTGTTCAGTTGGTTCAGCATCATCAACTGTAGGTGTATCATCACTAGTATTCTCACAACAATCTTCTTGTTCATCTCCCCCATGATCATCATGAACTATAGGTGAAGGAACTGGACCCAAACTCCAAGAAATATAAACAGAGGTTTCTGGCTTCTCAACATTATCACCATCATCAAATAATTAGTCTTCTAGAAACACAACATCTCTGCTTCTAATAATCTTCTTGTTCACTAGATCCCATAATCTGTACCCAAACTCTTCATGACCATATCCCAAGAAGATACATGCTTTTGCCTTATTATCAAGCTTGGACCTTTCATCTTTGGGAATATGAACAAATGCTTTACACCCAAAGACTCTTAAGTGATTATAAGATATATATTTTCCTCTCCATACTCTCTTTGGAACATTACCTTGCAGAGGAACTGATGGAGAAAGATTTATCAGGTCAACTGTAGTTCTCATAGCCTCCCCCAAAAATGACTTCGGTAACTTGGCGTGAGAAAGCATACACCTAATCTTTTCTTCAATGGTTCTGTTCATCCTTTCTGCCACATCGTTCTGTTGAGGAGTTTTAGGAACTATTTTCTCAAGCCTGATACCATGAAACCTGCAATAATTCTCAAAAGGACCCCTGTACTCACCACCATTATATGATCGAATACACTTTAGTTTTCTGTCAGTTTCTCTTTCAACATTGACATGAAACTCCTTGAAAGCATCGAGTACTTGGTCTTTAGATTTCAAAGCAAAAGCCCACACTTTTCTAGAATGGTCATCAATAAAAGTAATAAAATAAAGAGCACCTCAAAGAGTTCTAGTTTGCATAGTACAAACATCAGTATGAACTAAATCAATAACATCTGATCTTCTAGATGATGGATATGTCTGAAATGCAACTCTATGTGTTTTTTCAGCTAAGCAATGATCACAAGATTTAAGAGATGTACCTTGCAACTCTGGTAAGAACTGCTTTCTAGCAAGAGTTTGAAGTCCCTTCTCACTGATATGTCCAAGCCTCTTATGCCAAAGATCTATACTTTCACCTTTTCAAATTACATTAATCTCTCCTTTGTGTAGCTTAGCTTCCATGATATAAAAAGAGTTAATCTTCTTTCCTTTTGCCACAATCAGAGAACCTTTAGTAAGTTTACATTTGCTTTCACCAAAATAGTGTGCAAAATCCTCATCATCAAGTCTACCTGTAGATATCAAGTTAAGACGAATATCTGGAACATGCCTTACATCTTTGAGTATCAATTTGCTCCAAATATTGGTCTCCAAGCAAATATCTCCAATACCCACAATCTTAGATGTATCACTGTTTCCCATTCTAACATTACCAAACTCACCAGCAGTGTAAGATCTAAAGAAATCACTATGAGAAGTAACATAAAATGAAGCACCAGAGTCAATTACCCAATTGCTGTCCTAAGCTACAAGACTAACACAACCTTCATCATAGACAATAGTGATATTACCTTCAACAGCAACTGTATTGATCTCTTTCTCATTTTTCTTCATTTCATTCTGTTCTCGCTTCCAAAACCTACACTCTTTCTTCATGTGACCTGGCCTGTTACAGTGAAAATATTTGATATCTCTTCTAGACTTGGATCTTCCTCTATAACCATATGGATTTCTGCTATGACTTCTTCCACGTCTTTCTTGTTTTTCAGTAACAAATGCCCCAAAAGAAGATTCACCCTGTTCTTTCCTTCTGGCATCTTCATTTAGCAAACTGTCTTTAACCATATCTATAGTTAGAGTCCCCTCTGGCGTGGAGTTACAAATAGTCACCACATATGTTTTCCAACTTTCTGGTAAAGAGCTGAGAAGTAATAATCCCTGTATCTCATCATCTATATTCATTTTCATAGCAACCAACTTGTTTGCAAGACTCTGAAATAGGCTTATGTGCTCAACAATATTACCACCATCTTTATACTTCAAATTTACAAGCCTTCTGAGGAGAGAAATTCTATTTCCCACTATCTTTTTCGCAAAGAGGTTTTCTAACCTTTGTCAAACAACATCAGCTTTGGTTTCATCTGAAATATGCTCATGCAAGTTTATATCCATCCATCTTCTAATATAGGCAATAGCTTTTCTATGTTGAACTTCTCATTCTTCATCGTCTATAGTAGAAGGTTTATCTTTAACCTTGATAGGCTTATACAAATCTTTGCAATATAGCAAATCTTCCATCAGACGCCTCCAAGTGAAATAATTTGATGAGTTAAATTTAATTATACCATCTGATTGCTCCATTTCAATCACACAAGAAAAACTAGCACCAAATAACCTGTTGCTCCGATACCACTTGTTGGGAAAAACATATTAAAGCGGAATATTCTTTTCCCTCTTTGTGTATCAAAATGGGTTCCTCATCAAAATATCAACTTGATATCCAAATGTAAATATCAACCAGCACAGCATAAACAATAGAGCAAAAAACCAATCACACAGTGAGACCAAATCTTTTTAACGTGGAAAACACAATGTGGGAAAAACCACGGGACCGTAGTCCACCTCAAACTTCCATTATCAATAGTAATGATAACAGGTTTATAGTAGGTCTTCTCTAGAATAACTAGAGGATTAGAATAATATCAAGCTCATAGATCTTGGCTCAAGAATAGCATATATTCATCATATAGGATGGATCTCCTCAAAAGAGAATTCTAGGTCTCACAAAGTGGATATCGCAGGAAAGTACCTTAGAGAGGGTAAATTGCAGATCAACACCGTTAGGATTGTAGAGTTTGCTGCAAGGATTCTCCACATAAAATTTAGGCCGAAACTGACAACGTTTGACCACAGATCGTCAAGCAGAAAACTCAGAAACCTAATCTTTCTCTCTCTATTTCTCTCTCCTCTTTCCTCTGCACGCCGCCGCACGTTGCACGCTGCAATCTGATCTATTTTCCTCACCTTCTCTCTCCTCTTTTTAATTTCTTTCATTTGAGCTCAAACTGCCCAATATGTCCAAACCCACATATGGGCTGGACCTAACGCCTAATTACTTTCACTTTTTCTTTATCAACATGTATTCCTTTATCATTAATAACATATCCAAGAAAAGTAATTTCATTAGTGCAAAAAGTGCATTTCTTTATATTAGCATATAACTTTTCTTTTCTAAGCGCGTCAAAAACAGCTTTTAAATGTGTTACATGCTCATTTAAACTTTTGCTATACACAAGTATATCATCAGAATAAATAACTATAAACTTTCCAATGTAAGCACGTAAAATATGATTCATCAATCTCATGAAAGTACTAGGTGCATTAGTTAGGCCAAAAGGCATAACCAACCATTCATATAAATCATATTTAGTTTTGAAAGCGGTTTTTCATTCATCACCCTCATGCATTCTTATTTGATGATATCTATATTTTAAATTAATTTTTGAAAACACACAAGAACCATGTAATTCATCCAACATATCATCTAGCCTAGGAATAGGATGTCTACACTTTACCGTGATTTTGTTGATGGCTCGGCAATCAACACACATTCTCCAAGATCCATCCTTCTTAGGCACCATCAGAACAGGAATGACACATGGACTCATGCTTTCTCGCACATACCCCTTTTCATAAGCTCACTTACTTACTTTTGGATTTCCTTGGTCTCTTCGGGGTTGCATCTATATGCTGGCTTATTTGGTAAGCTCGCACCTGGAATGAAATCAATTTGATGCTCAATTCCTCTAATTGGTGGCAAACCATTAGGAACTTCTTCGGGAAAGAGATCCTCATTTTCCTGCAAAAGATCAACAATAACACTGTGCAAACTCTTATCAATTTTGTTAGAAGTAATCAAAACATCCTTGTACAAAAGTACAAGGGCTGCCTCATGGTTAAGGCTTTCTTCACATCACTCATTTTGGCATAAACACTTATTTTTCTTTCACTCAAGCTTTCCTTGTTTTCTCTCCCCTTGTGTTTCCCAATACTCTTATTTTTACCACTCAACTCATCATTTTCTTTTTTATCTCTTTCTTGTTCCCTCCCCAAACTTCTAGTTAATAAAGACCAAGCTCTTTATATTGTTGTTTTAAGCACATTTGGTCTTTAAAAATTATCTTTGGATGCAAAGGTCCAAACCGATATTTCTGTCCATCCATGATCAAAGATTAACGGTTCTTGAACCCATCATGTATTACCCTTCGATCATACTGCTAAGGTCTCCCCAATAACATATGACCAGCATACATAGGTACCACATCACACCAAACTTCGTCCTTATATCTACCAATTGAAAAAGAAACTAACACTTGCCGATTTACCTTTACTACACCACTATCATTCAACCATTGTAACTTGTAAGGTTTTGAATGCTTGATAGTAAGTAATTTCAGTTTCTCCACGAGCAAGGTGCTTGCCACATTTGTACAACTTCCACTATCAATAATCACATTACACAACTTGTTAGCAATCAAACAATGAGTATGAAACGGATTTTCACGTTGTTCACCATGTTCATCATTTTTATTTTGCAAACTAAGTGTGCATTGAACAACTAGATTTTCACCTTTAGCATACTCTACATCACTAGCATCCTCTAGAATGTCATCATCATCCTCTCTCTCACTTTCAGATTCCACAATTCTATCCCTCATGATCATAACTCTCTTATTAGGACATTCACGTGCCACATGTCCATGACCAAGGCACTTAAAACACTTAATACCTCTAGTTTGATTAGGTAGATTCTCACCTTTACCCTTGTTGCCTGATTCATTCTTACCTTTAGTTTCATCAATTTTAGGCTTAATAATGGGTTTATCATCCTTTTTATTTCAATTTGGTTTCCAAGAAGAAGAACTCGAATAAGGTTTTGAATCATACCTTGTGCCTTTTCGTTTGAGTTGCCTCTCAATCTTCATGGCCACATTCACCATGT
Organism: Musa acuminata AAA Group; assembly: GCF_036884655.1. NCBI lineage: Eukaryota > Viridiplantae > Streptophyta > Magnoliopsida > Zingiberales > Musaceae > Musa > Musa acuminata. The sequence continues at coordinate 20,810,047 of NC_088330.1, read as the reverse complement.
CCTCAATCTCCAAATAATGTTGCAACTCTACAAGATCAGCAATGTTCTTGTTTAATCCACTTAGGAATCGAGTCGTGGTGGCCTCACGATCTTCCTCCATATTAGCCCTTATCATGGCTATCTCCATCTCCTGTGATACTCATCAACACTCATGGAACCTTATGTCAAGGTTTGTAGTTGTTGATACAAATCCCTATAGTAATAGCTAGGGACAAATCTCCTCCTTATGATTTGTTTCATCTCCGACCAAGTATCCATGGGCCTTTCACCATTTCTATGCCTATCTTTACACAATTGATCCCACCAAACAATAGCATAATCAAAAAAATTCAACAACGGCTAATTTTACCTTTTTCTCTTAGGAGTAGTTGTGACATTCAAATATCATCTCCACTTTTCGTTCCCACTCCAAATAAGTATCTAGATTATTCTTCCCTTGAAAAGAAGAAATTTTCATTTTGATACTACATATGTTTCTATCCACACCATCAAAACGTCCCCTCCTAGTTTGTCTCCTAGGATTAACATATTGACCAATTAGAGTAACTTGGTCATCATCCACATCATCGCCACCATCATATTCATCATTGACAAAGGTTGGTTGTCTCCCATGCCATGGTTCACCTTGCAATCTATTAATTGCCTCATCATGCCTTTCTAGATGATCTCTTACATCTCCCATCACTTTGAACATACGTTTAAATTGTTGCTACATTGCTTGAACTAAAATATCATTTGATGAAGAACTCACTTCTTTCTCTTTAGACATATATACAACCTGAAAAACAAAGTTAGAACAACCTCACCAATACTCCCTCTCGTGTTTCGCTCTAGATTTGATTCACTTCACTCGTGTTAAATTATATCTCACCACTCTTACCTTTTACCTCTCTTGTTTTGTTATTTGAGTTCTTAGATCAACTAAGATACCTAAACAAATAATTCAGATTATGGTAATTCAAAAATAGTGAAATTGGGTAGGTTTAAAAGCAAACAAAAGATAGGCCAAGTTAAAGGTGTGTGTAATGCAATTTAATTATAAGCAAAGACTATAATTCAAATACCAATTGAACAAAGGAATTTTTTTTTTTTTTGAATGAAGAAAATTTTCCAAACTGAAACAAGACTTCAAATGAACAAAGATAGAATTCTATAATTTGCAAGAAATCCTTGAATCCATAATTTTTTTTTTTATAATTCTGATCTCTCTTTTTTTTTTACATTTGATTTTCTCTTTTTTTTTTTTTTGACTTCTTGATCTTTTTTTTTACTATAAAGTGTGGAATTACAAAGAAGAATAGTAATAACACAAGAAGCACAACAATGAAGATGAAGGAAGAACAATGATTATAGATATTGTGCAAAACGAAGAAGATGAAGAAGAGAAAAGAAAATTCTAAAAGATAGCAAATAAATGGATATGCAAACCTCAAACTTGAACCTGGCTCTGAGACCAAATGATTGAAATCATCAACTTAGCAACTATACACCTCGATAGCTAAAGAGTTATGATACATATGGAATGCAAATTGACCCCCTCCAACGAATTGAAACAAGACGGATCATTCAAGATTAAAGTTAGGGAAACTATTCTAATCACTTTATCAATGAAAATTTGATGAAGTAATTAGAATAGCACTTTGATTCCCTTAAAATGCCATAAACTAAGAAGCTTGATAAGTTGAAAGGAAAAACAAAGATTTTTGGGTTTTGAACGCCATAAGCAGAAAAGCTTGATAAGTTCTAAAGTTCATGTGAGAACTTAAAAACAAAACACTCACCGATATTGAAAGTTGAATACACTTCTGAATTATCCTACTTACAAAGGGAGTTAGCCTTGTTTATATAGTACAAAGGCCAAGTACAAAGGGAATGAATCCATTAAATACACTGAATGACATTCATATTCCTAATGCATGAATGTAGATTACTCATGAATCTACCTTGAATTGATTTGAATGATTATTCATGAATAAGCCCATAATTCTTAATATGGTATAATATGATCGAATGACCTTTATTCTTCAAAATGGGCTAAAAATATATCCTTCTCTTAAGATTGGACTTTCTCTTCATGATGTGGATTGAATCAGGTTGACCATTTTAGGCTCTTCTTGTATCCATAGAACTTTGACCATGTTTTGACTAGCTTGCTCCTTCCAAATGTCTTCCACTAAATAAGTTAAGATTTTTTTCATCCTTTTAGCTTTAGCTCTTGTCATTAGTTCTCCATGAATAGTTAAAGGATCCTTAGCAGAATTATAATCAACTGCTCATTTATATCACATTCTCTCTTAATCTGAATGACCTTGACCAAAGATTTGTCTGAGCAAGAATACATGGTATATTTCTCTCATGATATTTAGAGCGGATGATCCACTATTAATACTTAATAGCTCTCGTAAGGTTGGCAGTCACTCCTGATGACCGGTTGTTCTAATTCTAAAACTTCTAAACATATAAGTCCGGTATCAAAGAGTGAAGTACTCATACATGACATCCTTGGTGTCCCAAGTCTAAGGACCAAGTATACCACTAGGATGAAGGAATCATTGTCTGACAATGAGGTATTATCAACCATCCAGCATTCCGTGAGCGGATCAATCAGTGAACTCATTCTCCAATAAGCACCTGCACCATAGCCCTAGTATTCCCACACAAGTAGCTATAAGACCAGCTGCCTCCATCATATGAACGGATATACAGCACACCGGTCTATCCAGTTATCTCGATGTCCCTCTTGAGTGACCTATGACCAAGATTATTTAAGGTCTGTGTTTAAAGGTGAATCGATCTCATTATCATGATCTCATCATGATTTGCTTCTCATTGCACAAATCCATGGACATCACAATATATTTATGCAACAAGTAATTTAAAATAAAAAATTTTCATAATAATAATAAGCAAAAGAAGTGCATGTCATGTCACATGTGTCATCACTCATGTGATTGGCTTGTAGGGCACCAATGACTAGTAGTAACTGAGGACAAATAAGTCTAAAGAATTGAATTCTGCTGTATCATCTAGGGATTATGACGTAATGGCCTAGTATATCCATAGTCGATGAATCGAGTGAATTATTATCTCCATAATAATTCACTAATTCAAAAGGAGTTCTGACAGGGATGACTCACGGGTAGCTCGATATTGGGTTTATAGGGTCACACACATATGGTAGGTGTTGCGATGAGTAGAGGTTCATGTTAGGATCGAGAGCACTAAGAGGGGGGGGGGGGTGAATTAGTGCAGCGGATATTTTTCAGCGATTAAAAAACGAAAGCTGCGTTCGTTCGATAAAGACTATTTTGATGCAAAAGCCGATTCTAAGATTACTTATGATTAAGTGCAGTTTACGTTTAAACACAGTTAGCGTCTAAACGCAGTTTGCGTCTAAATGCAGATTGCGTCTAAACTCAGATTGCGTCTAAGCGCAGTTTGCGTCTTAGCGCAGATTGCGTCTAAGCGCAGATTGCGTCTAAACGCAGATTGCGTCTAAGAGCAGATTGCGTCTAAACACAGTTTGCATCTAGGAGCAGTTTAAGCAGAAGTATAAAGACAATGTGCTGCTGTTGTACAGCTCAAAAAGTAATCTGCAAGAAACAGATTTACGTCTAAACGCAGATTTACGTCTAGACGCAGATTTACGTCTAAACGCAGATTTACGTCTTAAACGCAGATTTACGTCTGAACTTTGAAACTCGTTTGTATACTCGCAGAAGGCAGTATGCAGTTGAAATCAAGATGTAAACGTGAACTGAGATCTGATGATTGTGCGAGGAAAGCCGATTTACGTCTAAATGCAGTTTTACGTCTAAATGTTGAAACTCGTTCGTAAATTGTAGAGGACAGTTTGCAGTTATCAATAGGATCAAAATGTAAGTGTAAACTGCAAAGAAACTCGTTCGTAAAAGCACGGAAGACGGTTCTGCAGAATCAAACGTAAACGTAAACTGTAATGTACGAAAACACGAATTTACGTCTGAATGCAGATTCGGAAGAACAGCACTTAGAACTTGTTCGTGAAAGCGCAGAGAGCAGTAGTAATGAAGGAGGTTTGCAGTAATGATAAAGTGCTCAAAAATAAACGCAAACCAGAGATTTAGAGTGGTTCGGTCAGTCTTGACCTACTCCACTTTTGGCTTCCTCCACCGACGAGGTCGCCGACGTCAACTAGGAGCCTTCCTTCAATAGGCGAAGGCCAACTACCCTCTTACAGATTCACTCCTTTTGATGGGCTTAGGAGACAACCCTTACAAATGTTTTCTCTCCTCTCTTTACAACTCAAAGTTGAAGAACAGAAGGAGGAGGAAAACTAGCAGTTTTGAGCTCTAAGAACCACTGAAAAGATCAAGATTTCGGCTTGTGTTCTTGCTATCTCAGTGCTGAATGGGTGGGGTATTTATAGGCCCCAACCCAATTCAAATTTGGAGCTCAAAACGATCAAATCCCGGAATTCCGAGATTAGGCGGTTGCACCTCCTGACTGGAGAGGTTGCACCGCCTGGCAGAGCTCGAAGACCGAGCTCAGGCGGTGCCACCTCTCTGCCAGGGAGGTTGCACCGCCCAGTCTTGCTCGAAGACTGAGCTCAGGCGGTGCCACCTCTCTGTCAGGGAGGTTGCACCGCCCAGTCTAGCTCGAAGACTGAGCTCAGGCGGTGCCACCTCCCGGCTGGGGAGGTTGCACCGCCCAGTCTCGCTGGGAGGCTTAGCCCAGGCGGTGCCACCTCCTGGCCTGGGCGGTTGCACCTCCTGGTGCAATCAGGGTCCGAATGGTTCATTTCATTCGGCCCGATTTCAATCTTTCAGGGGCCCAATTACCCCAAGATTAAGCCAATGGGATCACCTCCCATTTTCCAACTTAATCAACGTGCTAACTACGATTAAATCTAAGACAACTTCTGCAGCTTTGCTTCGGTGCGTCAATCGCTCCTTCCGGCGAGTTTCCGGCGAACTTCCGTCGATCATCCGATGAACCCTCGGTGATGCTCCTGCGGACTTCCGGCAAACTCCTGGACTTTGCGACGATCCACTTGGCAAGTTCCGACGAGCTTCGCTTGGCAAGCTTCTGGACTTCTCGGATCTGTTCTCGTAGAACCTCCGACGACCGTCCGAACTTCCGTCGAACTCTCGAACTCCCAACGTGATCATGAACTTGACTCCGGCGCAACTCCTGCTGCTTGTCTATCCTGCACACTTAAAACAAACACTTCGATCGAGACAATTAATCCTAAGCAATTAACCAAGTTGTCCGGCATGTCATTGGTCCCTCGACGCTTCGTCCGATTCTTCGGCGCATCGTCCTTTCCTGCAGCCTATTGCCCAATCGACCAGCAACTCCGATATCCTTGGCACAATACCCGCTCTTCTTGGCCCGATGCCCGAGTCTACGACCCGAAGCCTTCTGTCGATACGTCGACCGATCCACCGGCCCGACGTCCAATCTTCTGACATGTTCCTCCGGCACAACATGATGTTCCTGCTTTAATTGTCTCATCCTGATCAAAGCATCCTGCGTTACTCAAAACGCAGATTAAATCATAAACATATATCAAGTAGTTTCATCATCAAAATATGAGATTCAACAATCTCCCCCTTTTTGATGATGACAACTTCTTGATGACGGAGTTAAACCTAACTCCCAGAGTTTAAACAAACTCCCCCTATCAATATGCCATATTGATAGAAACTCTTAGATTCAAAAATCTAAGCAACATGTTATCATAAACGGAGTTAACCTTAACTCCCAGAGTTTAAACAAACTCCCCCTATCAATATGCCATATTGATAGAACCTTGAATTCAAACTGAATTCAAGTCATTGCAATATTCATCATGAATACTTGCAACACGTCAACATGAACATATGCATAAACTTATGCATCACATGTCATGTCATCAACATACTTTCATCAACATACTTCTCCCCCTTTGTCATCAACAAAAAGGAGAAGTATCACAATCAAGTGTTTGTGATATTGGTTCAACTCATTGCATGAAAAACATATTATCAAGTTTTATCATCATGCAATTTTGCTAGAAAATATGGCAAGTCTTGAATCATGCTTAGAATATTCAAGCTATCAAGATTTAGATATGCAAGTTTTATAGCATACAAGATAGCACTTGGTATGAAAATTAGAGATGTTCAAGATAGCAAGTTCTATATCATGCAAGCTAGCAAATTAGAGATGTTCAAGAAGGCAACTCTTGCTTCTTGAAATATGCAAATTTGTCAAGTTTTGCTAGATGTGCAAGTTAGCATTTTTGCCTCTTGAGATAGGCAAGATAGCACATATGCTTCTTTTGAGATAGCAACTTTTCGCTTTTCTTTAGACTACAAGCTAGCAATTTTTACGATATACAAGTTTCGCAATATACAAGCTAGCAAAAACTTCGAAAGCAAATGCAAGATAACTTTCTTGTGTAGGCTCATGATTATTGCTTCCTATTGTAATGTGCAGGTTGCAAGTCTTGCTTCTTGAGATATTCAAGATGGTGATGTTCAAGAAGACAACTTTTGCTTCTTGAAATAAGCAAGTTAGCAATCTTTGCTACTTAGGATAGGCAAGCTAGCAATCAAGTTTTTGCATCTTCTTGACTTGTGCAAGCTAGCTATCTCCCCCTTTGTCATTGTCAAAAAGAAAGGAAGAATACAGTTTTGTAGTTCTTTTTCCTTTTACAACGATTTCAAAATCATGACAAAGGATGAATAATCAAGTTATGAATGTCAAGACAATTTTTCATCATGAATATTTTATCATTGCATTATCATAAGTTGAAGTATTACATGCATTATTTCATTTCATCTCATAAGGAATATCAAGAAAAGTTATTGGATGAGGAGATAAATATTTTATGAATACACGGAATTATATAAAAATCATATCATAAGTGTTTCGTGTATTCATATTATCACATGAAGCATATTATCATTTTTGAGATTCATAACATGAATAACGTTATTACTATTTCATCAAAATCAATTTCGAGATTCACACAATATCATGAAATCATTAATCTCGATAAGATGGGAACAGCATTTTCTTTTTAAGTGATTCTTTTAACACATCATAAAAAACTCATTCATAATTCAAGTGATTTACAAGATATCATAAATGAATTTATCACTTGTATTTCATCAAAATCGAGAACTCTAGAGATAGAAAATGATTGAAGCATTTAACATGATTGAAGCATGTTTGATATTTAAAGTGTATCTTATGTCGTAAATACAAATCAAGCATTTGACAAATCTGAAATCATCCTCAAAATTACATTCAATAAATTCATGTATGACAAGCATAGATTTATTGAAAGATCAATAAGATAGAGGATTACATTTCAAGTGTTCATCAATTGTAGCATTTCATCATATGGTAAGATATCAATGCGTAAAAGTGTGAAGCAAGATTTTGTTTGATATCTTGATACAGGGCATATAGCAATGATAGCAATCATATATTTCTTGGTGATGCAAGTACGGCCTAATCATAGCATCAGTGATAGCAACCATATCAACATCAGTAATAGCAACCATATCATTATCAGTAATAGCAACCATATCATTATCAGTAATAGCAACCATATCATTTCATATTTTTCATTTACATTATTAAATTATTAAAAATATAATTTTCAAGAAAATTTAAAGAAAAAGAAAAATGCATCATGAAGAACATCATGTAATTTCGAAGTAAATTAAAGGCATTTTGATTACCTTAGCGTCGAAAGGCGTAAAGGCATAGTTTGCCACCTCGCCTTTGTTGATTTTCTCCTCGTCTTCGGAGGAGCTCGATTCATTCCAGTTTTTGTTCTTCTTCTTGCGTTCAAAGCAAGTAGTTCCGTTCTTTTTACTTTTTAATTTTTATTTCATTTGTAGTTTAAGTTCACCATCACTTGAGCTTATGCTCGAGTGGTCTTCAAATGTTCTATGTCCCAAATCCTTCCTGTTCTTTGGAAGGTGGTTCTCAAGTTCTTCACGTGCATTGCACGTCATTTCATATGTGATCAATGAACCAATTAGTTCTTCAAGTGGAAATTGGTTCAAGTTTTTCGATTCTTGAATAGCAGTTACTTTTGAATCCCAAGTTTTAGAAAGTGAGCGCAAAACTTTGTTAACGAGTTCAAAATCCGAAAAGCTTTTACCAAGTGATTTTAAACCATTGACGACATCCGTAAAACGGGTGTACATGTCAACAACGGTTTCGCTTGGTTTCATATGAAAAAGCTCGAAATCATGTAGTAAGATATTAACTTTCGAGTCTTTGACTCTACTAGTTCCCTCATGCGTGATTTCAAGAGTGCGCCAAATATCGAAAGCCGTTTCGCACAAAGAAACCCGATTGAATTCATTTTTGCCCAAAGCGCAAAATAAGGCATTCATAGCCTTTGCGTTTAAGGAGAAATACTTCTTCTCCAAATCCGACCATTCGTTCGTCGGTTTAGAGGGAAGTTGAAAACCGTTTTCAACGATATTCCATAAATCCAGATTTAGAGAAATCAAGAAAACTCTCATTCGAGTTTTCCAATAAGTGTAGTCCAATCCGTTAAAGAACGGTGGACGAACAACCGATAAGCCCTCTTGAAGAGCCATTTCTCTCGGGTGTAAATCCGAAATGAGAAATACCCCGCTCTGATACCAATTGTTAGGATCGAGAGCACTAAGAGGGGGGGGGGGGTGAATTAGTGCAGCGGATATTTTTCAGCGATTAAAAAACGAAAGCTGCGTTCGTTCGATAAAGACTATTTTGATGCAAAAGCCGATTCTAAGATTACCTATGATTAAGTGCAGTTTACGTTTAAACACAGTTAGCGTCTAAATGCAGTTTGCGTCTAAATGCAGATTGCGTCTAAACTCAGATTGCGTCTAAGCGCAGTTTGCGTCTTAGCGCAGATTGCGTCTAAGTGCAGATTGCGTCTAAACGCAGATTGCGTCTAAGCGCAGATTGCGTCAAAACACAGTTTGCGTCTAGGAGCAGTTTAAGCAGAAGTATAAAGACAATGTGCTGCTGTTGTACAGCTCAAAAAGTAATCTGCAAGAAACAGATTTACGTCTAAATGCAGATTTACGTCTAGACGCAGATTTACGTCTAAACGCAGATTTACGTCTTAAACGCAGATTTACGTCTGAACTTTGAAACTCGTTTGTATACTCGCAGAAGGCAGTATGCAGTTGAAATCAAGATGTAAACGTGAACTGAGATCTGATGATTGTGCGAGGAAAGCCGATTTACGTCTAAATGCAGTTTTACGTCTAAATGTTGAAACTCGTTCGTAAATTGTAGAGGACAGTTTGCAGTTATCAATAGGATCAAAATGTAAGTGTAAACTGCAAAGAAACTCGTTCGTAAAAGCACGGAAGACGGTTCTGCAGAATCAAACGTAAACGTAAACTGTAATGTACGAAAACACGAATTTACGTCTGAATGCAGATTCGGAAGAACAGCACTTAGAACTTGTTCGTGAAAGCGCAGAGAGCAGTAGTAATGAAGGAGGTTTGCAGTAATGATAAAGTGCTCAAAAATAAACGCAAACCAGAGATTTAGAGTGGTTCGGTCAGTCTTGACCTACTCCACTTTTGGCTTCCTCCACCGACGAGGTCGCCGACGTCAACTAGGAGCCTTCCTTCAATAGGCGAAGGCCAACTACCCTCTTACAGATTCACTCCTTTTGATGGGCTTAGGAGACAACCCTTACAAATGTTTTCTCTCCTCTCTTTATAACTCAAACTTGAAGAATAGAAGGAGGAGGAAAACTAGCAGTTTTGAGCTCTAAGAACCACTGAAAAGATCAAGATTTTGGCTTGTGTTCTTGCTATCTCAGTTCTGAATGGGTGGGGTATTTATAGGCCCCAACCCAATTCAAATTTGGAGCTCAAAACGATCAAATCCCGGAATTCCAGGATCAGGCGGTTGCACCTCCTGACTGGAGAGGTTGCACCGCCAGGCAGAGCTCGAAGACTGAGCTCAGGCGGTGCCACCTCTCTGCCAGGGAGGTTGCACCGCCCAGTCTTGCTCGAAGACTGAGCTCAGGCGGTGCCACCTCTTTGTCAGGGAGGTTGCACCGCCTAGTCTAGCTCGAAGACTGAGCTCAGGCGGTGCCACCTCCCGGCTGGGGAGGTTGCACCGCCCAGTCTCGCTGGGAGGCTTAGCCCAGGCGGTGCCACCTCCTGGCCTGGGCGGTTGCACCTCCTGGTGCAATCAGGGTCCGAATGGTTCATTCCATTCGGCCCGATTTCAATCTTTCAGGGGCCCAATTGCCCCAAGATTAAGCCAATGGGATCACCTCCCATTTTCCAACTTAATCAACGTGCTAACTACGATTAAATCTAAGACAACTTCTGCAGCTTTGCTTCGGTGCGTCAATCGCTCCTTCCGGCGAGTTTCCGGCGAACTTCCGTCGATCATCCGATGAAACCTCGGTGATGCTCCTGCGGACTTTCGGCAAACTCCTGGACTTTGCGACGATCCACTTGGCAAGTTCCGACGAGCTTCGCTTGGCAAGCTTCTGGACTTCTCGGATCTGTTCTCGCAGAACCTCCGACGACCATCCGAACTTCCGTCGAACTCTCGAACTCCCAACGTGATCATGAACTTGACTCCGACGCAACTCCTGCTGCTTGTCTATCCTGCACACTTAAAAAAAACACTTCGATCAAGACAATTAATCCTAAGCAATTAACCAAGTTGTCCGGCATGTCATTGGTCCCTCGACGCTTCGTCCGATTCTTCGGCGCATCGTCCTTTCCTGCAGCCTATTGCCCAATCGGCCAGCAACTCCGATATCCTTGGCACAATACCCGCTCTTCTTGGCCCGATGCCCGAGTCTACGACCCGAAGCCTTCTGTCGATACGTCGACCGATCCACCGGCCCGACGTCCAATCTTCTGACATGTTCCTCCGGCACAACATGATGTTCCTGCTTTAATTGTCTCATCCTGATCAAAGCATCCTGCGTTACTCAAAACGCAGATTAAATCATAAACATATATCAAGTAGTTTCATCATCAAAATACGAGATTCAACAGTTCGGATATGAGATATCCATTGGAGACCCTATCTTATTGAATATCCAATAAGCCCCTAAATTATTAGATCCCATGGATGAGATCTAATAAGAGTCAGTGAGAGATTATTGGGTAGAGACCCACTAATCTAAAAGGCTTGGGTAATTGGATGGAGATCCAATACCCAATATGATAGGAATCGTAGTTAGCACGTAATTGGGCTTGGATTGGGCCAACCCAATTATGGGCCAGCTAGGCCCATGTAAGAACTTTGTTGGGCCCAATAAGAAGCCCAAACAGTGTCCCAAGAAGACTCACCGTCGTGGCACAATCTTCGAGACTATGTCAGGCGGTGGTATCGCCAGTCTGGGCGGTTGTACTGCCCCTGGCAGGGTGCCAGGCGGTGGTACCACCAGTCTGGGCAATGGTACCACCCAACATAGCCTCCCAAGCGATGGTATCGCCAGATCTGGGTGGTGGTACCACCCAAGACAGTGTCAGCCAAACTGACACTGGGCGGTGGTACCACCCAGGACAGTGTCAGCCAAACTGACACTGGGCGATGGTACCGCCCAACGCAAGCGGTGGTACCACCCATGCCCGGGGAACCTAGGATGAGATGTTTTTAGGCTCCAAGTTTGAATCAACTTGAAGCCTATAAATACCCCTCTCATCCCTGGTTAAAGCACACAAGTATTAAGAGTAAAAAAGTATAGAAACACTGTTGCAATCTTGTGTGAGCTCCTCTCGTAGTTCTAAGTGTTAGAATAGTTTGAGAGAGGAGTGAGTGGGGTGTAAGGGTTATCTCCTAAACCTGGTAAAAGGATAATTGAGTTGTAAAAGAGTGGTTGGCCTTCGCCTATTGAAGGAAGGCCTCTAGTGGATGCCGGTGGCCTCGACGGAAGAGGAATCAAAGGAGTGGATGTAGGTCACAATTGACCGAACCACTATAAACAGTCATCTTCTCTGGTTTGCATTTATTCTTGCTATTACCTTACTGCAAACCTCTTCAATAGCTTACTACCTTCAATACTTTTACGAACTCGCTTTCAAGTTAAGTTTCCGAAAATGGTTTTACGTCAGAAACGGTTTTATCATATGAAAGTTTTTAAACCAATGTTATTTTACTGCTGCACTAATTCACCCCCCCCCCCTCTTAGTGCCGACCCTGATCCTAACATAATTCGTCCCACTAAACATATGAGGACGAGTGATAGAGTGACCATCTTGATTACAAAAAAAAATCATTTAAACTCTCTTGGGTGTTAAACTAACTAAGAGAACCAGGCTTGATACCAATTGTTAGGATCGTAAAGATACTAAGAGGGGGGAGGTGAATTAGTGCTTTAAGAATAAAATTTTGATTTAAAAATTTTAATAAAAAAATATGTATCGAAAATGTATTTAAATTAGAATGTGAGTAAGGATAGTGACTAACTAAATTAGTTAGTAATAGCAAAGAAAAGCATAAAGAGAAATGTAAACCAGATTTATAGTGATTCGGTCGTCCCGACCTACCTCCACTCCTGATTCCTCTTCCCTCGATACCATCGACTTTCACTACCGATCTTTTTTTTAATGGGCCAAGATTAACTACCCTTGTTACAACTCTTTTTCCTTTTCACAAGCTTAGGAGAGAACTTTCATACCTCTCTTTTATAAAAAAACCTCACACCTCTCTTAGAATGAATGACCTCTTAACTCAAGAGGAAGAAACTCAATATTTTTCAAGAGATTTTACACACTTCAAATCACAAGGTTTCATGCTTTCACCAAGCAAGTATGAGTGGGGTATTTATAGACCCTAAATGGCTTCAAAAATAGAGTTAAAAATTTAAATGCCTAGATTTTAGGGGTACTGATGATACTACCGCCTGCACCGGGCGATACTACCACCATACATAGCCTGGGAACTTGAGCTTTGGTGATATCATTGCTCACTTGGGCGGTACTTTTTTTTAGGATTCCCGAAAAGCACAGTTTGTGCTTTCCAGCTCACAAGCGGTACCACCGCCCAACCCAACCCCAGGTCACTAAATTGGCCTTCCAACAAGCCCAATTTGACCTTGATTCAAGCCCAATGGACTCTTAATCAAGTTGGCATAGTTATGCCCCAAAACTAACTCAATTAGACTTTAAATGACTTTGATCAAGACTCAACAACTCTAATTACAATCATGAAGCCTTTAGTACATTGTCCGGTATATTATCTTTCATTTGGCACTTCGTCCGAACCTCCAGCGTATCATCCTTTCCTTCTGCATATTACCCGATCCATCAGTATATTGACCTCCTATAACATCCAATCTTTTCGGTGCAATATCCGATCCTTCTAGCTCGATGCCCGAACTCATGGCACGAAGTCCATCCTCCGGCACGTCAACCAATCCTCTAGCACGATATCCAATATCTAACATAATGCTCTCAAGCCCAACGTCTAAGTCTCTTACTTCTCTAATTCTCATGCTTCATTGATTTGTCTTTTGATGGTTCAAATCCATAATCAAAGTTTCTCCTACATTACTTTTCTCAAATGCTTATTAATCTATAAACATACTAATTAACTTTATTATCAAAATCTGATATTTAACAAATAGATCATAATAAGTTTCTAGAAGATTGACCTTTTGCGAATTGATACGCAAAGGTGAGCCATAATTTAAGCAAAATCAACTAATTTCGTAAGGGACCAAGGGTGAAGACGATGATCGAGAAAGAGCAATCAACACTATATAGAAGCCATAGGGTTTTATAATGGGGTGGAGGTGAGAGGATGAAAGTTGAGAAGGTGATAGATGAGGAAGGAAAGAATATTTATAAGATTAAAAAATAAAATATATTATTTTATTAAAAATAAAAATAAGGATACCTTTTGATAAAAAAAAATAAATATTTTTTTTTTTCAACCAAATCGACCAATTATATTCTGCGCGAACATTTACTGGATCAGTTTGTTGCATCACAGATAAGATGTACATCACCAAGTCGGTCATGCAGTGTCCTCGAAGATGGCAATCTTTTGAAGTCATATACCTTTTAGAGATTCCCCATGCATGGAGTCAAGGATAAGGGAATATTGGGAAAGGAGGAGCATGGGAAGATTTGGGACCTCAAATTTGTGACACATGTAAGACTCCTCAATCCCAACTTGCTCACAGAATCCACTCTCTGAAAACCAAGTCTTTGTTTCTTAGCATGATGACAGTTCTGGCACAAGGGTATGGTTTCTTCATGCGAAGAATCTTGATATTTTGATATGGCCGGTTAGATTTCTCCTATGATTGGATAATATCATGGAGAAATACGAGTATATGACTACTATTGCAATGTTAATATGTTAACATTGTATTGTTTTTTTCTTCTTCTTTTTTCAGAGATCGGCAATAAAGATTCGAGTTATAGAAATCGGTCTTTAGTTGTAGTATAAAGATAACTTTTGTATTTATTAACGTGTCCTAGATTTTATATTGATAATGGTAAATTGTATATTGTAAGTTTAACTAATTTAATTGATAAATAGTATACAGTAAAGTTATATGCTTGAATCCCATCTTATCAATTTATCCTTTGTGAAAAAAAAAAGAAAATAATGGATTGTATATGTTCATAATCTTTTCTTTCACCCCATCACAACTCGAACTAATCTTAATATCTTTTATTTTTCTAGGGGATATTCTTTCACAGACTAATATTGACCATATGCCAACATTTTGGGATGAAATTTAAGAAAAAGACATCTGAAATAGGACATAGATAGCATTGTTTTCCCAGTGGAATTAGATCCAATCCAACATCAAGTTCTTGAAGTCATTTTTGATTAGTTTAGTTTCTATTATTTTATGGACACATTGTTAGTTCATAAGATTATATGGTGAGATATACACAAATTTAAGATTTCAACAAAATCATCCATTATCTTCCATTTGTCCATAAATGTGTGTGTGTGTGTGAAAACCTTGAAAATGGGAGAAAAGAAAAACAGAAATCAAGATGCAAAATTGTTATCCATTGTATTGGATAGGACAGAAATGAAACTATAAACTGAATCAACCTTAGTCACCAACTTCAAGCTGTATGGAACTCGCACATATTATAATTCGAACTCTCTCACCTTTCATTTAAAAACCCCAACTCATATATCGTCTTAATGGACGAATAGTTCAAACCTTGAAATGTTCACTCTTAGGTGACAAAGAATCTATTGGGGATGCTTAGTTTGTTATTCTTAAAGACAACTTTTATTTGTTGAGCAAAGAACTATTGAGAGATCTTTTCACTCGACTTTTTTTTTGCACAAATTTTTTTTATCAAATCACTCGATATTATCAAATCATTAAGGCCAATTATAATCTCTACTCGATGGGTGGGTCTTACAATCAACCTTCATTCTATCTGTCCACTCCAGAGCCAGTCATTTTTATGTGCTTACATTACCTTTTGGTATACTTACACCCCACAATAAAATTCTAGTTCTGGTTCTTCAATAGTAGTGTTTTATTGGTGTATGACCCCCCGAAAAGAGAAACTTGTATAATAAACATGTATATTTCACTACCTTATGGCTGTATAATTGTGGCTGCAATTCACGAGGGCTTCGATCGTAAATATTACGACTCATCGACTATTGTAAATATTACTATCCCTTTTACGAATCATCTGACTTTTGTAAATATTACTACCCCTTTCGATCGCAAATATTATAAATATTCAATCGCCAACTTTTGTCATTAGAACACCAACTTCCTTGAGCACATCCACACCCAATGGTACCATCCCAAATATTACGAATCAAGATGACACTACAAGCCAAAGCTTTAAACGTAGGAATCCCGCAGTTATTACGCACAAAAATCCAGTGACAGTCGATCTCACGTAAACGATTCAGAAACCAGCCAACCTCACATAAATGATTCAGAAGAAACCAGACAAGTTTGAACCGTGCATAACCATACCTCAAACAAGGCACCACTGCAACAGCATACAGCCTACGAATTAAGATGGCATGTATATCTTGCTGGTATTACATGCCCCAGACAGCAAGATTTTGTCTTTTCAATGTCAAATCCAAGGAACCTGCATGTTTCAGCAATACCGACTGCCAGAGCATTAACATAGTGATCTGGAGCAGGAGATACCACAAACTGGTCTTTGGCACACATAGAAACTAGAAACAAAATCACAGAACAAGAAGAAAGCCTGTGGTTTTCAAACAATGTATCAAAAGCATGTCATCAAACAGCCGGTGGCAAGGTTTAATGAGACAAACGGGGAGCTCAGGAACAAAAACCAACCTCATCTTTGATCTAATGCAACGAAACAAAAAAGAGAAACAGGAGCATATTTTTTTCACAACAGCCAAATGTCTGACACACTGTTATCTTTTTGTTTTTTGTTGTTTTCTGTATATGAGAAAAACACACAACAGCGAGCAGCAGTTTCCACTCGATAATGCTTCTGCAGGAATATGAAGTCAGAAACCACTATGAAAACAAATATTTTCAAGAAGAGCAGTGATTAACAATTGGCTCTTCATTAAAATTTAGATATTAGAATATGCCAGTTCAACTAGTTAGCCCAGATATGCTTCAAGCAAATCACTCTTCCTCTAGTTCTTCCTCTTCCTGCAGTAGGTTTTCCCTGTTGTCATGGGCCCAGAAACCACATACATCCATAAACATGCCAGCAACTGTACCACCTTGCTTGCAGGCAAGAAGATCAGCAAGTGTGATCCTAAGAGGGTCCACTGGTTTGACCATATCCCAGATTTCATCTCTTACATCTTCGATACACAGATCATAGTGACCGCCCTCAATCCACTTTTGATGCACATCTCTGGCACAGAGAACAAAAACAACACATGATAAGGGAGATACGTTTCAAAGTCAGCAAAGCAAAACAGGAAGAGGAAACACTATATAGAAACTCTACATTACCCATTTCTATTGCTCATGGCTAACATGTATGCCCTTCGATCGGGCAAGGACCTAAAATGATTATGTACCATTGTGCCAAACAAAATATTAGATAAAAGACGACATTTATGAGTCCTTTATTATAGATAATGGCAATTGGATTATCATTTATCTGTAAAAAAATGATGTTTATATTGTAAATATTTATTTCACATGCAGGTAAAACATCCTCAAGTAGAGACATCTGTAGCATCTTATGCATCAGTCAATCTCTCTGGGTCAAAAAATTTGAAAAGCTCCTAATGATCATAAACATCATGAGGACAATGATAGATGAAAGATCAATAAAGTATCAACGACCAAGATGGCATGTAAGCTGTTACCCTTAGCTGTGCAATTCCAATTGCCACTAATTGACTGTCCCTTCAGTTCTGAATCAGTTCAAATACTTGAGTTTGCACAGGTATGCAACATCTTGCATAAATAAACTAAAACAGACAAAGAAGCAATTTCAGTAGAACACGGTAAGATACCAAACTATATGAACATTCAGATGACTTGAGAGTTCAGTCTGTTCATATCATTGCACAATGAAATTGTACTCGTTGCAGGAAAAAAAATGTTAGTCAAGTATAAGCTGGACCTCAACCAAGCATGGGTGCTCTCATCCAATATCATATTTTAGTACCCATACCACCCACGTGCAATCTAAATATTACACAGACACCTCATGATTCTCCTATGAAACCTGCTAGGCCTACACATGGTTTCAACTCTCATTTTGCACAATTGAGGTACTAAAGAGAACAGCTCCAAGTATAATAGGAGGGTCAGGAAAGCAACATGAGGACCACCTGCGTTCACAAATGTGCCAAAATACTTATCTAGTTGGAACTCACAAGTTTGATGTTATTCTTTCTTCTTTTCTTTAAAGGCAGATATGCCAAGGCCTCCTCAAAATCTAATTTCATTTAGTTGCATATCTCCAACGTAATATAGAATAGTACTTATTTGTATAATCACTTATGTCACTAAGGAAATGGTTTTCACTGTAGTTTAGGTTTCATATTAATTAAAGCAATTCTCTATGTGACTATGGAAGTAGTACTTAGTGCTTTCTTTTTCTTCCATATAAATAAAGTTTATTACATAATAATGATGTTAATCTGTTTTAGTAGGCATAACAATCCCATAACAGGGTGAAACACCAAACAGTTGTTTCTTCAAGACCATTCTTTAGTCACCAATGTTGCTGCCATTTGGAGCAAAGATCATTGTTTTAACAATAACCATTGAAATCACAGAAATTTATATTATCATCAACTTCAAAAAAGCATAATAGTAATGTTACCATAGATATAAATGTCGAAAAAAACCTGAAGAGGGTATAAATTTCTGCTGTTGTAAGATAGCCTCGTCCTTGGAGATCAAGAGATTTGAATATGTATGTTAATCCTTCAGGAGTGACTTTGTTTTCCAGGGCCAAAACAAAATCCAGAAAGCTTTCAAAGTCCATTTCACGAGCATTACCCCCTCCAGTTTTACTCCAACGTACATGCTCATCAAAAACTGTGTGCAGGAATGAACAAGAATACATTAGAAGATTTGAACCTAGATTTATGGTCATAGAGGCAAAGGAGATAATATGAGAGGTTACCATAGCCAAAAATATGACTTGTGGCGGCTATTCATAGCCATTTTTGTTGAATGAGATAAAACAGTTCTCATTCAAAATCTTGTAACGATGCATAAAGGTTCAAAATAATATATATTTGATCAGAAAGATGACTAAATTTTACGAAGGCTTTAAGATTCATGTCAAAGCAGCTGCAAGGAACTTTTTATAAGTGAATAATGGACACTGAGATTAACAAAAGGTAAAGATAGGTAGCATGTGAAGGATCGATAGAAAATTATGCCAAACAAATCCAATCTTCTTTAGTTTTGCATAATGTTGCACTATGCAATACTATGAGAGTTGAAAACAAATGAATAGGTTGTATCTGGCTACATACTTCGCACAACTATAACTATCCTTTCTCTAGGTTAGTGCAAAATATTACTTTTCCAAGTGACAAATATTTACTCTTGAAGCATATCAAATTTGACAACGTGTGAATCAAGAAGGAACACAACAAGCATACTGATAGATTTCAGGAATCTATCCAATACAACAACAAAACCCAAGTCCCAACAAGGAATCTATCCAATCCCCCAAATAAATGGTGTAAGATCATCTCTTGCCATATTTTGGCCAAATGACTCCAATGTATTTTGAATTTTCTTCTCTTCTGAAATGATGTAAGTACAGCAAAAACAAGAAAAGAGAAAAAGCCTTGGTCTGGCTTCTAATACATTGCTCCAAACCACCAACAATATGAGAGGCCAAGTGTTGGTGGCGAGTGGGCAACAACATGGGGATGGCAGCAAGGTAAGTCTCCTCTAATTACCACAAACAGTCGGTGCCAACAATGGCTACAGTTCCAACTGTGATAAAGATGCCTGACACTACTAACTCTTTCTCATACTCCCTGATTCCTTTCTTTTCTCTCGTTCTTCCCTGACTGCATGCACTAAATTAGAAGATTGTTGGATCTGGACCAACCCTGAGCAGAGCTACCATCTCTTTCTTTTTGCCTTTGTTCCTAGCCTTTCCTTTTCTTTCTCGTATATCTTTTCCCAATTGTGGAGGGATGGGCTGCAATCTCCACTGTTGGCAAAAGATTCCTGACAAGGATCAGACCTTTCATTTGGGATTGGACAATCTGCATGAAATAACTGAGTCATTCTCTCGAGCATTTGACATTCATATACACCATTGCTTGAACATCAACGAGCTTCCTAGATACACCATGCATCAATCGTTGCTCAAGATAAAACAAAGTTGCAGCTCAAATTACTCGTGATTGTTGTACCGCCCAAAACGGTATGGTACAGGTGGTATGTACCATTCCAGACATGGACCGATACACGAACCACCCCCTTTTCGGGTGGTCCGATTAAAATAGCAAACCAAACAAAAAGTGATGGGCCCCAATCCACTTCAGCATTAAAAAAGAAAAAAAAAAAGAAAAATAGGGCTTATGAATGCAATTGTGTATAATGTCACACTCTTCGGTGCTGCCTCTTTGCCATTGTGATGCTGCTGCTGCTTCCCAGGTATGTTGCCGCTGCACTTCTCCTCTTTTTTCTTCTTCCACTTCCTGCTTCCTTCTTTCTTTCTCCTTCTTCCTCCTTTGTTCCTCCGTTGCCCCTTCCTCTTCACCCTCTTTTATTCCTCGTTGAAACACTAGTATACACCGGCATACCATGTCGATACAACAGTACATACCATTCCAGCGGATTACTGAAATGCGTTTGGTACCCGAAAAGGCAAACCCTACAAATTACTAAGAAGTTTTTTCCTATGACTCTTGGGTATTAGAGAGGTAAGGGAGGACCAAATAAAATGTAAACGTGTTGAATAATTAAGGTTAAAATCAAGCAGCAGATTAACAGAATTCCAGCAAGTTCCTATGGTATTTGAACTATATGTGAGTGAGAACAATTTGTCAGCACTAAATCAAAAGGGCCCAAATCTATTTTAGTGCCTCTTAGATGATGAGAAGGGTTTCGAGTTCTAAAAGAATATCATAATATTTAGCATATAGGATATAAAAGATTGAGTACATCAGAAATCAGTCTGAAAATTTCATGCTTGCAGTCCTACATCATGAGATATCTTATTTCATGAAAAATTGTATGTTTTTATTCTGTTATGCTTGCTTCTTTAGATATGGTTATTGTTATTATTCTCTGCAGCCTAGAAGTTGCTTTCTTTTTTGACAGCATTCATAGTTCACTATAGAAAGAACCCCAATTTTTATCAAGTAAATTATAGTGTGACCCATCAACAGGTTTTAAAATGCTTAATCATAATTGAAAGCAGAGGTTTAGATAGGTGCTCGGGTGAGGCAAGACAAGGCCTGAGCGCCTCACAAATTGGCTAGGTGGCATGCTTTAGTGAAGTGCCACCTAGGCGCTCTCCTGAACCCAGGCACTGAGTGCCTCGAGTGAGCGCCCGATTGAAACAATGCAACCTTGGCGCCTCTTGGCACCTTGAGCATTTTAAATCACTGATTGAAAGCAAGTATAGATGATGATGAGACATCTTATAACTTTCATTGTACAGCAGTAGGTAACATCAGAATAGGTGTTTTTAATAGGCGCTCGAGTAAGGCGAGACGAGGCCTGAACGCCTCACATGACCTCCAAGCAATGTGATTCACTGAAGCGCCACCTAGGCACCGGGAGCCTCAGGCGAGCGCTCGAGTGACAGTGGCGTAGCATAAGAAATTAGAAAAGAAAGGGTGAGATTGGAAGAGAAAGGGACACTGACTTGAAGGCGAATACAATGGCATCGATCATTGCTCGACAGTAGAAAATCGATCTGTGCTCAGCGAAGGATGGGAGGGCAAAAGATGTGAACTTGTAAAAAGACAAAATGTTCGGGTTTTGGAGGTGGGATGGGAGGGCAAAAGATGCGATGGATGGGAGGGCAGAAGTGATCTTATTAGAAGACGAAAAGATAAGGTTTTGAGGGTGGCGGATTGTCACGGACAAACTTTGAAACAGGGTATTTGATGTAATGCTTATGTATGTCCGTGTCTTTTGGCATGTTCATGCCTTGTACAGAATGTAAAGGGGCGGCCGAAGGCTTAATAGTCCCACTTTAGTTGGGTTAGTGGCCTCTTTAGGCTTGTAAATAAAGGTTGTGTCATGTAGACACGTGCGAGAGCTTTTCGGTCTGTAATGGACTATTTTACCCTTTGTTGTGCCACTGTTCAGAGCTTGTAAAGTCTGTTTGTAATTTGTATTTCTATGAAGTGTTTTTCGGAGATGTTTGCTTGTGGATCCCGATGGAGGCGTTCGCTCTTGCCCGTTCTCTCTTTTGTTGGTCCTAAGGGATAATGGGAGTCTTCGGGGAGGCTGACCTTTGCGGACGGACACGCAAGGGTGCCGCACGACTTAGGCAAAACCAGCTAAGTCCGTGTCATATGGTATCAGAGCGGGACAAGCACTCATAGAAACACTTAGCATGCAAACGTGGGGGACCTAGCAGGGCTGCATTGAGGGCAGTCAGCACACGCGCGACCGTTTGAGGGAAAACGGGCATGGAGATGTAGGGAAAAGAATCGCTCAGAGGAGCGGGCATCTGACATTGGCATTCAGAGGAATGGCCAAACCTTCGCGCAAGAGGCACCACGAGAACAGACAAGCTTGGAAGAATGTGGAGCGCACAAAGGTTGGGATGGCTGGGTTTGAGCTACGGCTCAACGTTGACAATTATACTTGATGGTGCTCTAGGCAAGCGAGGCGCTTGGCAAGAATGAGACCATGCAAGGTGGAATGAGTTGCTCAACGACCAAAAGAGTTATGCAAAGCTCACAGAGGTGAGGGGAATTGCTAACTCGAAGAATTTGGTACTCATGCATGGGCTTGTATGCGGACGATGGAATGTTCGTGGCCATCCCAAGGCGGCCGAGACTCAGCGCCATGGAGCATTAAAACTTTCTCTTCGGCATGTGAAGGATACGTCCGTAGGAGGCTGAAGGCTGCAGCGAGTTCAGCATGTTGCTAGGCCTTGAGTGGTGCAGCGGGGGCTGTATTGACGTGGAGACGCAATCTAGCAAGTGCGTTTGCAGGAGGCAGAACAATGCACAGTTTGTTCAGCAGATCGGAGTAGTCCAAGGGGATGGTGGTCTCCGAAACGAAGAGAGATGTTGCTCCAATGGGACAGTTATCCAGGAGAGATAAGTTCCGGCTCTCCAGAGTGAGAATCATGTGAGACGGACTTCACATGTTGAGGAGGAGTACCTCAATAAACAACAACTCCACGAAGCTCGATGGACTGAGCAAGCGGCGAGGAGTCGTCGCATGATCTCGCTTGAGAGAATGCATTGGTGGATGCATTGCGAGATCAAGTGGGGGAGCGACCTAAAGCAACTTAAATGAAGGCACACTTGGAGTCGATGTGGAGATCGGACTCAAGGGAGGGCTGACCCGTGGAATGGTGGGCGCGAGGGCCACCATCGACTCAATGCAAAAACGAGGAGCGGAGCAACTTGGGTGTAACTTGGCGAAGTACCCAAGCCGCATGAAGGGAGCCAGCAGAGAAGTTGGAACATAGAGTAGAGGCACAATGCTTTCCTTAGACAGAGGTCAAGGACATGAACCCTTGCAGAGGCAAGAGCAGGATCATGTTGTTCCTTGGGTCCTTCATTCTGACAGAGCGGACTCATCTTGCATGGTGCCAAAGACGAAGGGAGCTTCGGGGCACATGCACCTTATCTCGGAGGAGCATTTGAGGGAGGAACTAAGGCGACTCAATTTGCGGAGGCGAAGTTGGGTTCAGAAGGCCTTAGCACGGGACAAGAGGACGCAGAGGCGGGTACTCTTGAAGAATATGCCATAGTGTTGCCATTCAAGTTGCCGTGAAGGAAGCGGTGCGCAGCGGAGATTGTGCTGGTAGGGGCAGAGGCCCAGGATCCAGACAATGATGCACAAATTACAGTGAAGTCGATGGACTTCGGGAGCTACTAGGCGACGGACTGTCCTAGAGCGGTGCTTCATCTAGGTGTGACCCAAGAGTGGGTGGATAAAGGTCGATTGCCAAAGGAGCGAACAAAATCGAAGGTGGATGAGACCCTGCGATGTATTGGCAGAGGCCACACATGGAGGGTTCACAATTCGAGTTTATTCCACAAGGATCAGAATGCAATGGAAATGTCACCAGGAGGCGACATGGTGTAGTGGATCGTGGTGGAACAGTTCGTGGCAATGCGATACACACGACAGTGTCCCGTGGGGGATGAGATCATATGGAGGTATGATCGGGTGCTACTGGGAGCTCCGCTTTGGTGAACAACACGACGGCAAGAAGGGCTATGGATTCAAGGAGTGAAGGCCATGGTACCGCAGAGGCGGGTCTTTCGGGCGTGCACCGAATTTTGCATCGGATGAAAACCTTGGTCATCAGCATATGGGGGCTGGGTTCCACCAAGGGAAAAGTTCGAATGTAAGTACCAGTGAGTTCCATGGGAGGGACTTGATCATGCAGAGGTATGATCGAAGCAGCTGGAGAGTTGGACTGCTCCAGAGCTCATATTCGCTTAAGGGAGCCCGACAAGTCAGAGGACAAGGTCGAGTAAGCGAACGTTGCTACCAAGGAAGCTAAGGAGAACAGAATTGGTGCAAACCCTACAACGCGATGGCAGAGGCCATGCATGGGAGTTGCAGTCTGTCTTTCCATCGACCAAACAGACTGCTTGGAGAACACAGAGGTGTTGAAGCAGGGGGTCGAAAGGGGCGAGGAAGCGACGATGAGTCCAGAAGGACTTAGCTACCCAAAATCAAGCATCAGTTAGAATGGAGGTGGACTCAGAGGAGTGCCACGGAGACATATCTACTGATCGTGAAGAAAAGGGATGCAGATGCGAGGCGACGGATAGTAGGGCCATGGGCATGGCAGCGCCATGGTACCGCAGAGGCGGGACTTCCGTCAAAGTCATTGATCCCTTGCTCTCACGGAGGGAGAGCGCTTGGTTGTGAAAGGGGCCGAGGATGTGGAGCATGTAGAGGCAATCTCCAAGTACCGAGACAAGGCTGAAGGGCAGAGGCCAAGAAACTTCGTAAGACCGGTGTCAACAAGTTTCTCATCAAGATTGTCGTAAGTGAAGGACTTCGGGTCATGCAAGAGTGCACGACCAAGGAACGAAGCAGGCAGTACGTGGTGCTGTACCTTTGCTACTCAGTGGAGTAGGCGGCAGGGTTGATGGAGAAGACGGTACAATCCCAGAGGCGACCTCATCTATCAGAGAATTACTCCAAGTTGGGGTGAAAACTTCCTGCATTCCAGAAGTTCAATAGCATTGAGAAGGTGAATCACAGTAGCTAACTCAACGCAAGGAGTGCAAACACTTCAAGTGCTTCAGAAGTGTGAGCAAAGAGCAGGCGAAGGCCAGTAACCAGCTCGATGCATGAAGTACAACCTCGAGGAGGCGGGCGAAGTCAAGTAACCTTTGCCTTCTCAACTCTTAAGAGAATGGGCGAAACCGAGTACCCCAGTTCTCTTATCTATCCAGCAGAGGAGCTCTGCACAGGTTCAAAGACCCTTCGAAGATAATGGAAGACAATAGTTGTCAAATCCTCACCAACGATGATCAGTGCTACTGAGAGTAGATTGCCCGCTTCATTTCCCAACGAAATGCCAATCGAAAGCGGAAGTGATGCGAACCTACTTGGATGTGACAACTAATTGAAAGAAGAGTCAATGAGCAGATTTTGTGGAGGAAGGACCCAAAACTTCAGAAGTTTTGCGAGGCGATGCTCGTTAAAGCTCCAACAAGCATCCACCCAGTTCAAGCAGCATGTGAAAATTTTAAGAAACTGGCGCAGTAAGAATGGTCTTTTCCTTCATTTGGTGGATCCGCAGGAATCAACGAGGATCAATACAACTCAGCCAACCCCACACCAGAGTCAGAGTCATTGGCGAGTTGAAGCAGCATGGCGGATCAAAGGTTCGACTACTCAAAAACAGCAGCGGAGAGCAGCTGGGAGCCAGGAGGCGCATTGCAGCTGGAGCAGAAG
The DNA here is from genome assembly GCF_036884655.1 of Musa acuminata AAA Group. Classification (NCBI taxonomy): domain Eukaryota; kingdom Viridiplantae; phylum Streptophyta; class Magnoliopsida; order Zingiberales; family Musaceae; genus Musa; species Musa acuminata. Next base: position 20,784,501 of record NC_088330.1, on the reverse strand, counting down.
ATTGAAGACTCAGCAAAGGCGAAGAGTTGCAGTGTTCACTAAGGCTTCGACGAGGACGTCGAAGAGATAAGTGGGAGAGAATGTCACGGACAAACTTTGAAACAGGGTGTTTGATGTAATGCTTATGTATGTCCGTGTCTTTTGGCATGTTCATGCCTTGTACAGAATGTAGAGGGGCGGCCGAAGGCTTAATAGTCCCACTTTAGTTGGGTTGGTGGCCTCTTTAGGCTTGTAAATAAAGGTTGTGTCATGTAGACACGTGCGAGAGCTTTTCGGTCTGTAATGGACCATTTTACCCTTTGTTGTGCCACTGTTCAGAGCTTGTAAAGTCTGTTTGTAATTTGTATTGTCTATGAAGTGTTTTTCGGAGATGTTTGCTTGTGGATCCCGATTGAGGCGTTCTCTCTTGCCCGTTCTCTCTTTTGTTGGTCCTAAGGGACAATGGGAGTCTTCGGGGAGGCTGACCTTTGCGGACGGACACGCAAGGGTGCCGCACGACTTAGGCAAAACCAGCTAAGTCTGTGTCAGGATGGCAGGGAGAAGACTCACTGGAAGACTAATCTCTCTCCTCTCTCTTTTCTCTTTCACAATATACCTTTTCTCACACCTAGGACTCTCTCTCTTTCTCTTTCACAATATACCTTTACTCACGCACGAGGCAGTAAATACACTGCATCCCCATCTTTTGAATCTGATCCTGATCTAGCTTGATGGACGTGAGAAGCAATTAATGCACTGTGAGAAGCAATAAATAACGCACTAAGTAGTAATAAGTGGTAATTAGTGCGTTGTGAAAAGCAATAAATAATGCACTACATAGCAATAAGTAGCACATTAAGTATTAAATTGTAATAAATAACACTCTTACTCTAATTCTTGCGTCAAGATGCCCATTGAGTCATCCATTTCTAGATTTAGGTCAGAAATCACCCTATAAAATGGGATTAAGCTTAGATTATGAGACAACTTAGTCATAGCAGTCAAAGAATTACATCTCGTAATATATATTTCAAGTCAGCTATGTGATTTCAGTTTGATGTGGCATTTTTATTTTTATGATCATATTTACTAATTATAATATATTTTTTATATTTTAATATTTTAGAATGTCTCACTTTGCTCAGACGAATGCCTTGCGCCTTGGGGGTTTTAAGGCCTTAGTACATTTTGACGTCTAGTGCTTTTTAAAATACTAATCAGAATTTTTAATAATGTTTGAACCTCGAGAACTATCACCATCAGCATGCTAATGTAAAATTAGTTAAAGTGAAATCTATGTTCAGTTACAGAAAATAAACCAATGACATGAAGTTATAAACTAGATTGAGAAAAAGCATTTTGGCAGTTATTGTAATTTCGTCTGGTTTAGCTCGTATTGACCATTAATTACTCGCCCAAGCCCAACACCCCTATTTTGGGTGCTTTGATCTGATCCATTAAAAATGTAAAAACTTTGTTCAAACGAAACTTATGATTCTCTCTACTCGTGACTTTTCCCTCACCACGAACGGAACTTCATTGTCTGCCATCATCACCTGCTTTCCTGTTGCCCACTGTGCACCTCCGATATGGTTTTGCTATGCTTCCTCCTCTATCGCTTCATCTTCTTCCTTCTTCTTCCTCTTCTCCCATACTCCCACTACCTCCTCTTCTTCCTTCCTCTTCCTCCACCACCAACTTTTCTTCCTTCCTCTTCCTCATCGCCACCGCTTCTTCCTTCCTCTTCCTCCATTGCCTCTTCTTCTTTTCACTTTTTCCTCCTTCCTCCTACTCTTCCTCCACAGTCACCACTTCCTTCCTCTTCTCCTTCTTCCTCTTCGAGTCTTCATTACAAACCGATGTATCATATACCAATACACTAATATTGGTTGGTATGTAGCGGTCTAGTCGAGGACCAATATAGTCCCCTAGAACGAAATTGCAAAGTAACTAGAGTAGGTTTGATTTAGTAAATTATGCCTTTGTTTCTTGATTGTATTCTACAAGTGGAATTAAAGAAATAATAAACACTAAAATCTTCTCTCTTTTTTTTTTTTGCATACACTTCACCAAAAAAACAATTCTTTAAAAAACTTTAAAAAGCATTTGAAGCAAGCTGGTAAAAGAGTACTGACTTTACAAAATTCGGTTCCTAGGTAATAACAAAAATGACAGTGGAAGAGATTAATGAGCTTACTCCTTGATGCTAGAAGCCTAGAACCTAACCTCTCTCAATAAAGATTTCTGTCAGTGTCCCATCTGCATATTCTTTGAGATCCTGCTTGCTTATTGTTCCATTATGGTCTTTATCTAGTGCAAGAAACATATCTGTGCAGTAGTAATACAGTCAGTGAAATCTTAAGAGAATATATCTCTCAAGTGCTGCATCCTTAACCAGAATAAATATCCAGCGAAACTCCAAAAAATACTAATTATAAAAAAATTGCATTGCAAGTAGCCATAGATACCCCTTACTCATTCCATTACCAGTTGCACTACAGCTTAAATAACTTGCATTAGTAGAGAACACTTGAAGGAAATACAACCATCAACAGACGCTGGTTATGACATTCATCAGGACCACTTATCATCTATGAAAATTTTATATAAATTTCTTCAAAGAGAACATACAACAAAAGGCATGAGAAGTGTTTTGTTTATGGGTTAAAAAGTCATACAAATAGGACTTGTAATATTATGAAAAGATAATCTCCAGATTATGCTGCAATCTTAAGATGCCTAGTGTAGTCAAGTTAAAAAAACGAGCTGGTGAGCCTTACCATCACATGAAAATGAACACCATATTCATCTAGAAATTTCTCATTTTCATCAAACAAAATCCACTGCCAACAAAGCTCAATTAGATCATAGTACTAACAGCCAACAACCCGTAATACCTCAATCATTTGGGGTCGGCCACAGCGTCTTTTGCCGTCATTGAGTCTGCACAAAGCTAAATTAAGAACTGTTAAATATTTATCTAAATTTTCTAGTAACATTTTATTAGATCTCCCTCTATCTTTTCCTCACACCACTAACAGACATCTATAACTCAATAGATACAGACAAAACTGTTCCTTTTTTATCTCCTATAATAACTCACATTCTCATCTCAAAGATACCAACTTCTTATATATTGTTTCTTAACTGCCTAACACATATCCATAATGCATCAATGGTCTAATAACTTCATTTAGATTTCATTTTAACCTGTTATGATCACACAAAACTTTTGATCTCTCTTTCTATTTGAACTACCTGATTTTTCCTCTATGAATAATATTTTCATCAATTTCTCCATCTTGTTGAATAACCAATACAAAATATGAAAAATTTTACTTATTGGAGCTTGTTATCGATCCAACTTAATTATGTCTTCTTCTCTTATATTACTAAATTTACGTCTCATATATTCTGTCTTAGTCATAATTTAAAATTTTTAGTTTATAAAGTTTGTCTCAATAACTCAAAATTTATAATTTCATTTAAGCTATCATCAATGAAAATGACATCTTCATATACCCTATATATGACTAATAAATTTGCCCATTACTAATATAAAAAGATAAGAACTTAAAGATGATCCTTAATGTAATCTTATACACACTCCTAAAGTTCTAACACTAATGAATATACTCTCATACATATATCTTATAACATCAATATAGTTAGTGGACATATATTTCTTTTCCAAAAGAAACAATAATAAATCTCTAAGACTCTCTTAATTTTTTTCTAAATCAATAAAAACCATAAGTCTAAAACCATATTGTTTTCCAAAATATTTGTTGACATCCAATCCTACCTTCAATCGCTCTTGCCTAAAAATTCATAGGGTGGGGTGACATGATCTTAATTCCTCTGTAATTATAACTATTTTGGATATCTTCCTTTATTTTATGAAATCAATCATAATGTATAAGCATAAATGCATGTCAGTCATTTGAAGGTTGAAAATGATGTGCACACTATGCTGATTTGGCAAGACATATAATGTTCAATTTCATCACTAGTTTTTTGCAGAAATCCCTGGATAAAGAAAGAAAGAATACCAGATCTGAAAAGTTGAATATTTAATATTAAATGGTTTAATATTCATTAAATATTTCTTTTACTACAGTCAGCAAGATAAATGAACATGAAAAACCATGATAATTTAGAAATAAAGCATTTTGGTTGATGTCAATAAGCTTTCTACATAAAAATACAACAGTTTCATATGATATCAGCAATAATTTCATGATATAGATTTGACAACAACTATTGCAAATGCTTTATTAAGAAACAATTACCAAGTCATGCATCAAATACTAAGCTATTAAATTTTCTAACTATGCCTTTTTTATTATTTGTGTCAGTAGTAAAAGATGAATAATAGGTGATATAGTTGGTCCCAAAGTTCTGTTAGGAATCATGGTACTGATCTCCTCTCAGGTCAAACCAGGTCCATATGGTCAAATTGACAAATGGCCCTATTTTGACCCTTTAAACCCTCCTGCCTCCCCCTTCTCACTCACACTCATTCTCTCTGACTCAATTTTTCATCATTATAACCAAGAATTTTTATTTATTTATGGTTAGAAACACTTTATTATAATCTAAATATCACTTATGTACCAAGCAATTAGGGGGGAAAACCATAAACTATGGTTTTTTTAATTTTGGGCCCTTTTTTTATGCTTTTTTCCATAACACCGGTGTACCAACATATGGTACACCGCTACCAACAGGTATGTATCAGTCCAACCCATGACCGATATGGCCACTCAGCACAAGACAGCATTCCTCTGTCAGAACCAATAGAAAGATTGAAGCTTGTAGTAAAGAGAAAATATCATAGACCAAATTTTATAGGATTTATATTACAACCTTCTTAATGAAACTGGAAGAAATATTTTGGACTGTAACTCATAACTACCAACAACAATGTTGGAAAATCACTACTACCAACAAAAATGTTGAAAATTCCCATCATGGTTTATGATACTGACCAGACCAAGATAACCACCCAGAGTTTATTGGTCCAACTAAGCACCAGCAACCGGTACAATAATTTGGTACCCCCAATATCCAATTTTCATTATTTTTTCCAGTGATATCAGGCAATATATGCAGGCATACTGCCTATTATATTGGTACTTTACCAATCTGATCACATATCAAACATGCATAGGACAGGCATTTAACTCCATCAAAAAATTCAAAATTCAGTCAGTATTAAAAAAAAAAAGTTCAACAGTAAAAAAATGGATAATACTGTTCGCATCACATAAAGATAGAAAGGTAGGGTTGTTCTTCCAGATTCGTCCTTTTCAAACTTCATAAAGTTTGAAGGGCTAAAAAATCATCAACATTTTGGACCAATTGGCTCCATGCAAATAGAGGCAATCTGACAGAAATCTTCATAGTTCATCTGAAAATGGTTAAGAAGCCATATGAATTACCAAAACAAATTACATAGATGTCAAAGTATCAAATCATATATAATTAGGTCAACAACATATAATTGACATTGTGCATCAATTAAAAGTAAAGAAATAGCATGTACTTGTCATGACCACTAAAGATATTGTTCCTTACTAAGCATCTTGCCCAAAATTTCACACTGTTACTATTGCCATCAACATAGTTCGCCTTATTGGTCTGTACCGATGTACCGACCAACCATCGATACAGTATATACCCTAATATGTCGACACAAGGTATGATGGTATGTGTCAACAAACTGGTATATACCGCCTATACCGATCCCCTATCAGACTGGTACATAATGCCTATATCGGACGGCCTGCCACGGTACGACAAATCTTGGCCATCAACAAAGAGATGCAACAACCCATAATGCTAGGGTTGCAGATGAGATATTTGCTGATTGGCATAAAACATATCTGAATGTATAGGGTCAAGGACTTCAATCAGGACCTAGGTACAGCACCTCTTATCAAAGTCCATAAAGATATATCTTAGCCACCAAAATTGACTCCATTCAGCTACTTTTCATAACCTTTGTTCCCTATATTCTCTTTCTGATCCCTTCTTACCTTTTCAATCACAAGTATGTTGTTTCCAAAATATCAGTATCTATTTGTTCTCTTAACCATTTTATTGAAACAATATGCTAACCAGAATGACTTTAATTTAAAAACCAATTATGGCATTCTATAAACCCTCTATCCCATGCAATCTGTCACGGACTTAGCTTAGCTGGTTTTACCTAAGTCATGCGGCACCCTTGCGTGTCCGTCCGCAAAAGCCAACCTCCCCGAAACCTCCTATGGTCCCTTAGGACCTACAAAAGAGAAAAAGGTTAAAGAAAGCGCCTCACTTGAGATCCACAAGCAATCATTTCAAAAAACACTTCATAGCCAATGCAAATTACAAACAGAATTTTACAAGCTCTGAACGGTCGCACAACAAAAGATCCAAAATGGTCCACTACAGATCGAAATCTCTCATAAGTGTCCACATGACACAACCTTTATTTACAAGCCTAAAATGACCACCAAACCCAACTAAATTGGGGTTGTTAAGCCTTCGACCATCCCTCAACATGCCGTGCAAAGCATGAACAAACCAAAATACAGGGACATACATAAGCATTGCATTAAACACCCTGTTTATAGTTTTGTCTGTGACATTCTCCCCCACTTATTCCTTCGACGTCCTCGTCGAAGCCTTTACCGACACTGCAACTCCTCGCCTTTGTTGAGTCTTCAATCTTCTGCTTCAACTGCAATGCACCTCTTGGCTCCCAACTGCTCTTCGCTATTGTTGTTGAGTAGTCGAACTTTTGATCCGCCATGCTGCTTTAACTCGCCAATGACTCTGACTCTAGTGTGGGGTTGGTTGAGTTGTGTTGATCCCTGTTGGTTCCTGCAGATCCTTCAAATGAAGGAAAAGACCAACCTTACTATGCGCTAGTCTCTCAAATACCTCATGCTGCTTGAACTAGGTGGATGCTTATTGGAGCTTTAACAAGCATCGTCTCGCAAACTTTTGAAGTTTTTGAGTCGTTCCTCCACAAAATTTGTCCATCGACTCTTCTTTCACTTAGTTTTTGGGTCGTTCCTCCACAAAATTTTGTCCTCCACAAAACTTCCAAGTAGGTTCGCATCACTTCCGCTTTCGATTGGTATTCTATTGGGAAATGAAGTGAATAATCTACTCAGTAGCACTAATCACCATTGGTGAGAATTTAACAACTATTGTTTTTCATTTGGTTTCTTCGAAGAGTCTTTGAACATGTGCAGAACTCCTCTGCTAGATAGATAAGAGAATTGAGGTACTCGGTTTCGCTCATTCTCTTAAGAGTTGAGAAAACAAATGTTACTTGACTTTGCCCACCTCCTCGAGTGTTGTACTCCATGCATCGAGCTGGTTACTGGCCTTCGCTTGCTCTTTGCTCACACTTATGAAGCACTTGAAGTATTTGCACTCCTTGCGTTGAGTTAGCTACTGTGATTCACCTTCTCAATGCCATCGAGCTTCTGAAATATAGGAAGTTTTCACTCCAACTTGGAGTAAGTCTTTAATAGTTTTGGTCGCCTTTGGGTTGTACCGTCTTCTCCATCAACCCTGTCGCCTACTCCACAGAGTAGCAAAGGTACAGCATCGCGTACTGCCTGCTTAGTTCCTTGGTCGTGCACTCTTGCACGACCCGAAGTCCTTCACTTTCGGCTATCTTGATGAGAAGCTCATTGCACCGGTCTTGCAAAGTTCTCTGGCCTCTGCCCTTCAGCCTTGTCTCGGTACTTGGAGTTTGCATATGTATTCTACACCTCCTCGGCCCCTTTGACGACCAAGCGCTCTCCCATCATGAGAGCAAGGGATCGATGACTTCACGGAAGTCCCGCCTCTGCGGTACCATGGCGTTGTCATGCCCATGGCTCTACTATCCATCGGCTCACATCTACATCTCTTTCTTCACGATCGGTAGATCTGCCTCTGTGGCACTGTGGCACTCCTCCGAGTCCACCTTCATTCTAACCGATGCTTGGTTTTGGGTAGCTAAGTCCCTCGGGACTCGTCGTCGCTTCCTTGTCCCTTTCGACCCCCTGCTTCAACACCTCTGTGTTCTCCAAGCAGTTCCCCTTGGTCGATGAAAAGGACAGACTGCAACTCCCATGCATGGTCTCTGCCATCATATTGCAAGGTTCACATCGATTCTATTCTCCTTAGCTTCCTTGGTAGCAACGTTCGCTTACTCGGCCTCGTCCTCTGACTTACCAGGCTCCCTTAAGCGAATATAAGCTCTTGGGCAGTCCAACTCTCCAACCGCTTCGATCATACCTCTACATGATCAAGTCCCTCCCATGGGACTCACTGGTACTTGCATTCGAACTTTTCTCTCAGTATTACACAGCCCGCATTTGCTGATGACCAAGGCTTTCATCCGATGCAAAATTCGATACACGCACGGAAGACCTACCTCTGCTGTACCATGGCCTTCACTCCTTGAATCCATAGTCATTCTTGCCGTCGTGTTGTTCACCGAAGTGGAGCTCCCAATAGCTCCTGGTCATACCTTCGTATGATATAGTCCCTCACGGGACAAGATTCGTGTGTATCGCATTGCCATGAATTGTTCCACCACGATCCGCTGCACCATGTCACCTCCTGGTGACATCTTCATTGCATTATGATCCTTGTGGGATGAACTCAGGTTGTGATCCCTCCATGTGTGGCCTCTGCCAACACATCGCAAGGCCTCTTCCACCTTCGATTGTGTTTGCTCCTTTGGCAATCGACCTTCGTCCACCCGCTCTCGGGTCACACCTAGACGAAGTACAGCTCTAGGACAGTCCGTCGCTTAGTAGCTCTCGAAGTCCACCGACTTCGCTGAAATTGGTGCACCATTGTCTGGATCCTGGGCCTCTGCCCCTACCAGCACAATCCCTGTTGTGCAATGCTTTCTTTATGACAACTTGAATGGCAGCACTATGGCATATTCTTCAAGAGTACCCGCCTCCGCATCCTCTTGCCTCGTGCCAAGGCCTTCTGAACCCAACTTCGCCTCCGCAAGTTGAGACGCCTCAGTTCCTCTATCAAATGCTTCTCCGAGATAAGGTACATGTGCCTCGAAGCTCGCTTCATCTTTGGCACCATGCATGATGAGTCCGCTCCATCAGAATGAAGGACCCATGGAACGACATGATCTCGCTCTTACCTCTACAAGAGTTCATGTTCTTGACCTCTATCCAAGGAAAGCTCTATGCTTCCGCTCCATATTCCATCTTCTATGCTGGCTCCTTTCATGCGGCTTGGGTACTTCGCCAAGTTACACCCAAGTTGCTCCACTCCTCGTTTGGCATTGAGTTGATGGTGGCCCTCGTGCCCACCATTCCACGGGTCAGCCCTTCGTTGAGTCCGATCTCCATATCGACTCCAAGTGTGCCTTCATTTGTGTTGCCTTGCATCGCTCCCCCACTTGATCTCACAATGCATCCCTCAATGCATTATCTCAAGCGAGCTCATGCAACGACTCCTCGCCGCTCGCTCGGTCCGTTGAGCTTTGTGAAGTTGTTTTTTAGGTACTCCTCATCTACATGTGCGATCCATTGCACATGATTCTCCCTCTGGAGAGCCGGGACTTATCCCCCCTGGATATCTATCCCATTGTAGCAACTTCTCTCTTCGCTTCCTTCTCTCTGAAAGTTTCGGAGACCACCATCCCCTTGGACTACTACGTCTTGCTAAACAAACTATGCATTGTTCAGCCTCCCGCAAACGCACTTGCAAGATTGCGACTCCACGTCAATACAGCCCCCGCTGCACCCTTCAAGGCCTAGCAACATGTTGAACTCGCTGCACACTTCAGCCTCCTATGGGCGTATCCTTCTCATGCTGAAGAGAGTTTCAATGCTCCATGGCACCGAGTTTCGGTCGCCTTGGGATGGCCATGAACACTCCATCGTTTGCATACAAGCCTTTGCATGAGTACCGAATTCTTCGAGTTAGTAATTACCCTCACCTCTGTGAGCTTTGCACAACTCTTTCGGTCGTTGAACAACCCATTCCACCTTACATTGTCTCATCCTTTACCAAGCGTCTCGCTTGCCTTGAGCACCATCAAGTATGGTTGTCAACGTTGAGTCGTAGCTCAAACTCAACCATCCCAACCTTTGTGCGCTACGTATTCTTCCCAGTTTGCTTGTCCTCGTGGTGCCTCTTGCGCGAAGGGTTGACCATTCCTCTGAATGTCAATCTCAGATGCTCGCTCCTCTGAGTGACTCCTTTTTTTTCTTACATCTCCATGCTCGTTTTCCCCCCAAACGGTCGTGCATGCTGGCTGCCCTCAACGCAGCCCTACTAGGTCCCCCACGTTTGCATGCCAAGTGTTTCTATGAGTGCTTGTCCCACTCTGATACCATCTGTCACGGACTTAGCTGGTTTTGCCTAAGTCGTACGACACCCTTGCGTGTCCGTCCGCAAAGGCCATCCTCCCCGAAACCTCCTATGGTCCCTTAGGACCTACAAAAAAGAAAACGGGTTAGAAAAAGCGCCTCACTCGGGATCCACAAGCAATCATTCCAGAAAACACTTCATAATCAATGCAAATTACAAACAAACTTTTACAAGCTTTGAATGATCGCACAATAAAGGATCCAAAATGGTCCACTACAGACCGAAATCTGCTACAAGTGTCCACATGACACAACCTTTATTTATAAGCCTAAAATGGCCACCAAACCTAATTAAATTGAGGCTGTTAAGCCTTCGACCGTCCCTCTACATGCTGTGCAAAGCATAAACAAACCAAAAGGCACGGACATACATGAGCATTACATTAAACACCCTGTTTACAGTTTTGTCCATGACAAATCGTTCATCAAATAGTATGAAAGCACATTACGAAAACGATTAAAAAGTATTGTGCTTCTACCTATATTTCTACAGAAGGATTGACACATATGGTCTGTAGGAGGCAAGCTGGCAGACCAATACTCTATGTTGGTATGTTAAGAATAATTTCGTATACAGCTGAAAACAAAAAATTATTGTGTTGGTATAAGGCAGTATGATGAAAACGACACATACCAGTTTATCTTCTAATGACCAATACTAATACTTGATTGGACTGGTAAATACCAATCCATACCGACCAATACAGTTGAGGTTTGAAGCCTTGCTGACTTATATGCAACAGTTAAGGTGATGTGCACAGATATCAATTGCCAAATATGACATGATGGGGTCTATGAAAATGCACAAATATAGAAATTGCCATTGCTCTAGGAATACATATATCTCTACCTTTTCATCTCCAGTAGAATCATCAATAACACAATTTTCCCTCAAGCGAACCCATATTGCATCTAGATCATCAGCATTTAGTAAAAGTACGGACTGCTTCTGCAGGTTGAAGGGGAAAAAATGTAAAGCACGCACACACAGGAACTGGTACACAGTTGTCAAAACCATCAATGAGGTGGTCAGCCTTGTGCTTTAATACCAGATCTTAGGAGACAACACAACAATAAAAGTCCTAATTCTAATAGTTAAAGCAACCAATGATCTTTCTGGCCTACCTTCATAAACCGGTGCTTCGCCAATCTTTGAACCCTATGACTGATTGATCCTTCTTCAGGCTTCTGCTTCACAAAGCAATATATTATGGAAACAGATCTGAAAAGATTGTATGAAAAGAAATTATATTTGTATGTAAGGAACACAAAGCACACGTAAAGCAACTTTCAAGCAAAAGAAACATCTTTCAGCAAGCATGTCTGAATGCTCGTCTGCACATTCTTGAATATATTGATAGAACTGCATAGGAGACCACAAAAAACTATCCAATTGACATTGCTTCTTGTAGTAGCTAGGGACTGAGCCAGCTTGAGCATTTCTCTGTTGTCGTTCCTTGAAAATCTCAAGCAAAATCCTTTTTGTTTCAAGCTCTGAAAATTAAAATGTTTATTTAGGAAAATTCTTAACTTATGTGCTTCAAATACAGGAAAAAAACTAAAAGAATATAGACAAGCCATGAAGATAGTTTCTGCACTAACGGTTTCAAAAAACCTAGATAGGCGAAACATATAGCTACGAAGTGGACTGGAATCTACGAACTATATTTCCATTGTTTGGGAGTCTCTGATCCTTAAAGTTCAGAATATGACAAGGGTACATAAACTGGCATCTACTTTCTTCATCCTTACAATGAAAATTTCAATATTTATTGTTACTTAGATCATTACTAAATCAGGAACTCTGAGACTTCATCAATATTTAGAAATATTTTCTTGTCCCCTTCCTTTGGAGGAAAGAAATCTACATATACAGCCCTGAGATTCATCCAAGTATGCATTATGCAAGATAATCAGATTTCTTAAAATTATGGAAAAAAAAATTATGACAGTTGCACAAGTAATTTTCTTAGTCATGTGATAAGACCCTAAAGTCTTATCGTAAAAAAAGAAGAAGAGAAAGGGGATGATCATTTCGAGGGGATCGGCCCTCCTTGATCGCTTCGAGGGGATCGGCCTCCTAGGGTTTGTCAAAAGACAGAATAATATTTTTCATAGATGATCGAAAAGAAGCAGTTACATCCCTATTTATAGAGTTCCGACTTTGACTAAATTAAACAGACTTAATAAATATGCAGAAAATAAAAAGAAAGCACAGAAAATAAAAGAAAAAATAAAAGGATCCTAACATCATGGTAACTTATACTTATCAATCTAGCCAAAAAGAAATTACATGATAGCCGAAACTTAGGTAAATGGATTTCAGTACAATCTTATCCACAACAGTTAAGCTAATTCACCAGTGCTCCTCTCCTCTGACCTAGTGTGTACACATGTCCTAAATTTTGTCACTTATGTAGCAAAACAAGCCCTGCTTCAGAATATAGATGAGCCAATAAATCATTTGTGTAACAAAACGAACCCTGCTTCAGAAAGAGTGGACACTAAAAGTTGATTCTGAAACCCCAGCGTTCGTGGACTCTCCCTGTGTTTTGGTGACACACAAGTGCAAGATTCCATAACTGGTCAGAAGGCAGAATAGAAGCTATCGGCTTGCAATTAACATTCCTATTCCTCTAAAAAATGCAAATTAAACTGCCGTAAGTTCGTCAAGCATCTACTCGTGACCAGTTGCAACTGTACTTTGGGTGACTTACCTCAAGTTATATCTTACGCCAATTTTCCAGATTCCTTAAAACTGTATGGTTCATCATAATATCCTCGACTATCACACATCTTGATTCTAATGCCATCATATCTATCTGAAGACTTTACGGAGAAAGCCAAAACATAAATTAACTTGGTCACAACCTAATTTACACCAACCTTTCGTTTGTGATCTACGTTGACGAAAGGGCACGAATATTCATCAAAATTGAGCCGGTATGTAACCAGAACAGATGATCAGTACTCCATAACTCGGTTTCCAACAAAATAATAACGTTCAATTTCCAGCAAACAGGTAAACCCTATCTAAGAAAAAGAATTACCAAGTGCAAGACAGACGGAAGTGAGGGAAGGGAACTGACCCATAAGGGCCTCGGAGCCGGTGCCGGTGCCGGATCCGACGTACCGGCGGAGATTCCGGACCCAGGGCATGGAGGACGCGGCGGGGATCTTCTTGGGCGCGCCCCGCCTTTTCCGTCGCTGGAGACGTTGTACATCGCCGCAACCGATCGAGTGTCGCCAAAGGGGAGGGGCGCGTGCCATAGTCGTTGTACCCACAGGACATTGACCGACGGAAGCGGTTGCTCTTTCGACTGGTTCAAGGTGACCTCCTCCCTAAAGAGAGAGGGCAAAAAAAACAAAAAAGTGGCAAGAGCTGCTCTTTTTAATTTTGATTTTTTGATTTTTTTATTTTTATTTTTATCTTAAATTTAATCTTGATTTTAGTTTTAGGCAGATTTTCTGAAAAATTTTTACAGCGCACCTCAACTTCAACATATTTCATAATCGGGTTTCTATGTGTGAAACGAGTTTTGATATTTGGCGAACACTTGAAATCACGCACGAGGGAACTAGTAGAGTCAAGACTCGAAAGTTAATATTTTATTTCATGATTTTGAGTTTTTTCGAATGCAATCAAGTGAAACTATAGGCGACATGTACACCCGTTTCACGGATATTCTTCAATAATATAAGAGTTCTTGGTAAATCTTTTTTTGAATTTTGATCTCGTAAGCAAGATTTTAAGATCCCTTCCAAAAAGGTGGGATCCTAAAATAACCGCAATACAAGAGATAAAAAATTTAAATAATTTTTCATTAGAATAATTAATCGGGTCATTAATGACCTATGAAATGATACTTTTGGAACATTTTGAACCCGATAAGCACTTGAACCACCTTCTAAAGAATAGGAAGGGTTTGGAACTTCGGACAAATGAATACCACTTAGCGATGACTCAAGTGATGAGGATAATGATGAATTTGAACTTCGAACACTAAATCTTAATAAGTTTATTAAACAAAAATCTAAAATAAACAATGAACTTGAACGGAGGAAGAGGCCAAAGAAGAGGAAGGCAACCAAGGATGAATCAAGAACTTTCAAAGGTGAAACGGCGAATTGGGCTTTGACGGGCTTCGACTACAAGGTAAGTAACTTAACTCTCTTGAATTATTTTGAAATTACTTGAAGTTTTTCATGAGTGCTTAATTTAGATAGTAGGAATAGGAAATAAAAAAATTATTTTTCAAAAATTATATCATGTTTTTCTTTTTAGCATCTTTGAAAAATTAAAAATTTGATCATGAAAAGTATATTGCTAAGGTTTCATGCATGTTATGTTTTGAAATGTTGAATGATGTATGCAACATTAGGGATGATAATTATATGATATGTGATAATGTTTAGGATTAATCCATGCATGTGTATCTTGATGATTTTATGTCATGCATGAGTTTTTGAAGTAAATGTTGATTTGAAACTCTCATTTTAGATTAACATGTTTTTGGTCTAATCATTTTTATGATGAATTAAGATGACATTCTCATTACATATTAAGATGACATAGTGCATGTACATCTATGTATGAATTTCTTGATAGTCTTTTGATGATAGATGTGATATCATGATGTGTTTGGTCTTGATGGTTTCATGACGAAACTTATGTTTCGATTTTAAATGATGATATATGTTTTCACAAAAGACTTGAATACCCTCACATGAAATCAATTGTATGGAATGAAAATGAATTTTCTATCCTATTGAGATTAATGAATTTATTTTACCAATCTTGTGAATCTCATGAAAATAAACATGATGAATATTTTGAAAATAAATGAGTGTATCATGCATTTGGTCTTAATGATTTCTCTTGAACATACTTTTTGAAATCATACTTGATGATGAATATCAAGATATTAAAAGGATGTTATCATGGAATCATGCTTAATAATTTATTTTATGAAATTTACCTTTCCGTCTTAAATGTTGACACTTGTTTTATTAAAGGTAAAGGCATGCTTATAATAAGCAAATTACATGAATAGAAATTTATAAAAACGAAATGTGATCCTCTATCTTATCGACTTTGCAATAAATCAATGCTCGTCATGTATGAATTTATTGAATGTGACTTTGAGGATGATTTCGGATTTCACAAATGCTTGATTCATACTTATGACATGAGATACATTTTAAATATAAATCATGTTCAATGCTTCAATCATATTATATCTCCCTTAATTCATTTTGTTCTCCTAGATTTATTTATCAAAGAGGAGAATCTTCCGAATGAATGAAATGATACAAATGAATCACTTATCAATATATCTTTTTGAAATATGTTTTAATGTGATGTTGATTTCCATTGTTATTTCTCGATTTTGATTAAATAAAATCATGTTTGATTTGAAGAAATGCATAATGATGTAATATTAAATATTTTGATTGAAAATTTTATGCATGAGATTTAAAGTTATACATGATGATAAGCATGTGTTATTTTCATAAGTGTATTTGAAAAACTATGGCAAAAATGTGCCCGAATGCATGAACTTGTTAAGATTATTTTTCAGACTTTCTTGATTCAATGATCAAATCACTTAATTGCCATGATGATTTTACACTATTACATGCCTTAGTAACATGTTGGAAATTATGTGTTTTGGATACAAAAATTTTCATCATGAGCATGTTTTATCTTAATGATTGAATTTAAAAATCTATAGCAAAACCATGTCTGAATGCTCGAAAGTGTTAAATTTCATTTTCGGATTTTCTTGATCCTAACAATTTATTTTTGAGAATCTATTGATCTTGATGGTTTTATGACGAAATTCATTTTTCGATCCTAAACGTTGATGCATATTTTTATTTGGCATAAAAGAAAAGAACATGCATGTATGAAATAAATCACTTGAATTAAAACAACTAAAAAGTGGAAAGGTTTCTTCTTAAAAAATTTATTTTTTTGACTTTATTGATTTTTTAAAAAGGGAAATTAATGAATCTATTTGTATTACTTTTGTTAATCTCTTGAAAACGATCTTGATTTGATGATTTAAATGAGCTTTATCTTGATTTTTTGAAATTTGTAAATTGAGATTTCTTATGCTTAAATCAAGATTTTATATGCATGAATTAATATCTTGTTCTCTTACAAGATTGAATGAATTCTATCTTTTTCATGATCTCCTAAGAATTCTTTATGTTATTTATTTAAGAAGATATTTGTTAAAATGAATCACGGTTTCTCTTGATTTTTTAAAATTATAACTTGAATATTCATTTTATAAATCAAGATTATTTATATGTTCTTTTATGACATCTTTTAAGGCTTATGACTTGAATTTTGTTATGTGAAATTCTTTGAATGTATGAAATACATCTCATCACCTAATAATTCTTCTTGATATTCCTTGTGTGATGATATGAATATTTGAAATATTCATTAATTTGTTTTGATGTATACAAATAAGAAGTTTCGATCATGCATGGTAGGATGTAATTTGACAAATTTGGTACCATTATGATGTAAAATAAATGATGATTTAGAATCATGCATTAATGATGATTTTATATTTTGGTATGATGCATGCAATAATGAAATATTCATGAATTTGAAATGATATATGCAATACTTATGATAATGATGTACATGATCTATTGCATATGATGTGTATCATGAATGCTATAAATGATGAATGTTTGATATCATGATCAACATGTTGATAAATGCTTAAAAATTTTAATGTTCTTTATCATGTATGATATGCTCATTAATGATGATTAATTTATTTTTCGGTAACGTACATGAAAATTAAGGTTTTTGAAATTGTGTATGTTTTAATTTGAATATATAATGATGCACAAATAAGATTGATACTTACCTTTATCATAATATGAAAATTGATATAAGGGTCTTCCCTTCTTTTTGACAATGACAAAAGGGGAGCAAGAATTTCTAACGTGGACATCATGAAAAGAGGCAAACTAGCTAGCTTGCACAATTCAAGACGAAAGCAAAAATTCCACTTCTCAAAAGAGAAAAAATTACTATCTTGAACATCACCGATAATTGCTAGCTTGAAATCTCAAGAAAATACAAAAATATTCTATCTTGCCTATCTCAAGATGCTAAACATGCTAAACTTGCACTTTGCAACAAAAACAAAATTGCGAGCTCAAACATTGCAAAAGAAGCAAAAATTTGATAGCTTGCAAACTTGCATATTTAAAGAAGCAAGAGTTGCTTTCTTGAACATCTCTAAATTGTTAGCTTGCATGTTCTAAAATATTGTAAGATTGCTAGCTTGTAGGATGTAGAGCTTGCTATCTTGAATATCTTAAGAAACAAAAATTACAAAAGTGCTATCTTGCCTATCTCAAGAAGCAAAACATGCTAACTTGCGCATCTAGCAAAGTTGACAAAATTTACATATTTCAAGTAGTAAGAGTTTCCTTCTTGAACATCTCTAATTTGCTAAGCTTGCATGATGTAGAAGTTGCTATCTCAAAAGAAGCAAAAGTGTTATCTTGTATGCTGTAAAACTTGCATATCTAAAACTTGATAGCGTGAATGTTCTAAGCATGATATAACACTTGCTAAATTTTCTAGCTTCAAAACTGCATGATGATAAAACTTGATATTATGTTTTTCATGCAATAAGTTGAATTAATACTACAAACACAAGAATAGTTGAACTTTTCCTTTTTGTTGATGACAAAGGGGGAGAAGTATGATGTTATGCATAAGTTTATACATAAGTTCATGATGACGTGTTGTAAGTATTCATGATGAATATTGTAATGACTTGAATTCAGTTTGAATTCAATGTTCTATCAATATGACATATTGATAGGGGGAGGTTGTTTAAACTCTAGGAGTTAAGTTTAGAATTCAGTTTGAATTCAAGGTTATATCAATATGACATATTGATAAGGGGAGTTTGTTTAAACTCCAGGAGTTAAGTTTAACTCCGTCATCAATTGGTTGTCATCATCAAAAAGGGAGAGATTGTTGAATCTTGTATTTTGATGATGAAACCACTTGATATGTGTTTATATTTTAATCTACGTTTTGAGTGACGTAGAATGCTTCGATCAGGATGAGACAATTAAAGCAGGAAAAATCATGTTGTGCCGGAGGAACATGTCAGAAGATTGGACGTCGGGCCGGTGGATCGGTCGACGTATCGATAGAAGGCTTCGAGCCGTGGACTTGGGCATTAGGCCAAGAAGAGCGGGTATTGTGCCAAGGATATCGGAGTTGTGGAGTCAACTGACTGATTGGGCAATAGGCCGCAGGAGAGGACGATGCGCCGAATAATCAGACTAAGCATCGAGGGGCCAATGACATGCCGGACAACTTGGTTAATTGCTTATGATTAATTGTCTCGATCAAAGTTTTGTTTTACATGTGCAGGATTAACTATGATGGAAGTAAGACATGCAGCAGGAGTTGCACCAGAGTCAAGACTATGATCATGTTGGGAGTTCGAGAGTTCGACGGAAGTCCGGACGGTCATCGGAGATTCTGTGGGAACAAATCCGAGAAGTCCAGGAGCTTGCCAAAGAAGCTCGTCGGAACTCGGCAAGTGGATCGTAGCAAGTCCAGGAGTTTGCCGGAAGTCCGCCGGAGCATCGCCGAAGGTTCGTCGGATGTTCGCTGGAAGCTCGCAGGAAGAAGCGATTGACGCACCAGAGCAAGTTGTAGTAAATTTCTTAAGAAATATCGTAGTTAGCATGTAGATTAAGTTAGAAATGGGAGGTGATCCCATTAACTTAATCTAGGGGCAATTGGGCCGTTGATAGACCCAAATTGGGCAAAATGGATCAACCCATTCGGACCAGAATTCCTGCCAGGTGGTGGCACCGCCCAAGAGATGGTCTCCCAGGAAAGCTGGGCGGTGCAAATGCCCAGGTCAGACGGTGGCACCGCTTAGGCTTAGTCTCCGAGCGAGACTGGGCGGTGCAACCGCTTTAGTCAAGCGATGGCACCACCTGGGCTCAGTCTTTGAGTTGACAAGCGGTTGTACCGCCCCAGTCAGGAGGTAGTACCGCCAGGACCCCGAAAATCCGAGAAAAGACATTTTTGAGCTTCAAATTCAAGCTAGTTTGGGGCTTATATATACCCCACCCTTTCCTACATAAAAGGGCACTGAAAATCTAATCTGACTCTGTGATTTTTAGAGCTCAAAAGTGTTGTAAAGGCTAGAAGTTCTCTTTCCTCTTTTCTTTCAAGTTTTGATCTTTCAAGAGAGGCGAGAAAAGTTTGTAAGGGTTGTCTCCTAAGCTCGTCAAAAGGAGTGAAACTGTAAAAGGGTGATTGGCCTTCGCCTATTGAAGGAAGGCCTCTAGTGGACGTCGGTGACCTCATTGGAGGAGGAAGCCAAAAGTGGATGTAGGTCAAGATTGACCGAACCACTCTAAATCTCGGTTTGCATTTACTTTCTGTTCTCTATCTTAACTGCAAACTGCCTCCATAGCTTTACTTTAATTGCACTTCGCCTAATCTAAGTTAAAGCAATTTTCGAATCGGCTTTCATACCAAAATCGCTTTTAACGTACGTACGCAGTTTTAATCATCGAAAGTTTTCCACTGCACTAATTCACCCCCCCCCCCCCCCCTCTTAGTGCTCTTGATCCTAATACATTACTCAAAACGTAGATTAGAGTAATGTGTTGAGTAATCTAATCTACGTTTTGAATGAGTAATCCTAATACATTACTCAAAACGTAGATTAGATTACTCATTCAAAACGTAGATTAGATTACTCAATACATTACTCTAATACATTACTAAACTATGAAAGTGATTTTGATGATATGAATTTGAATGAGTTATTATCCAAATCATGATCTTGATATCTTGATAATTATCACTTGAGATTTTTATATAAATCAAGATCGTTCACTATGATTCTTTTGTTTTATTAAAGATAATTATCCAAATGAATCATGATTTCTCTTCTAATTGATTACTCAAAACGTCGAGGGACCAATGACATGTCAGACAACTTGATTAATTGCTTATGAGTAATTGTCTAGATCGAACTTTTGTTTTACATATGCAGGATTAACTATGATAGCTTGAAGACATAAAGCAAGTCTACCAGAGTCAAGTTCGATGGGTGTTCGAGAGTCCGAAGATTCGTCGGAGATGCTGCCGGAACCAACCGAGAAGAAATCGGGGACTTGTTGGAGTTTTCGGAAGTCCACCGAAGAGATCGTCGTGTTGAATCTCGTATTTTGATGATGAAACCAATTGATAATTATGTTTATGTTTTAATCTGTGTTTTGAGTGACACAGGATGCTTCGATCAGGATGAGACAATTAAAGCAGGAAAAATCATGTTGTGCCGGAGGAACATGTCAGAAGATTGGACGTCAGGCTGGTGGATCGGTCGACGTATCGACAGAAGGCTTCGGGTCATGGACTCAAGTATCAGGCCAAGAAGACGGGTATTGTGCCAAGGATATCAGGTTGCGGAGTCAACTGGCCGATTGGGCAATAGGCCGCAAGGAGGACGATGCGTCGAAGAATCGAACGAAGCGTCGAGGGACCAATGACATGCCGGACAACTTGGTTAATTGCTTAGGAATAATTGTCTCGATCGAAGTTTTATTTTAAGTGTGCAGGATTAACTACGATGAAAGTAAGATATACAGTAGGAGTTGAGCCGGAGTCAAAGACTATGATCACGTTGGGAGTTCGAGAGCTCGACGGAAGTCCGAACGATCGTTGGAGGTTCTGCGGGAACAAATCCGAGAAGTTCAGGAGCTTGCCAAAAGAAGCTCGTCGGAACTTGCTAAGTGGATCATCACAAGTCCAGGAGTTTGCCGGAAGTCCGCAGGAGCATCACCGAGGGTTCATCGGATGATCGACGGAAGCTCGCCGGAAGAAGCGATTGAAGCACCGGAGCAAATGTAGTAAATGTCTTAAGAAATTCGTAGTTAGCACGATGATTAAGTTAGAAATGGGAAGTGATCTCTTTAACTTAATCTTGGGGCAATTGGGCTCTTGACAGACCCAAATTGGGCCAAATGGATCAGCCCATTCGGACCCAGATTACTTGGCCAAAGGTGGCACCGCCTGGGTCGGCGGTGGCACTGCCCAAGGCTCAGTCTCCGTGCTCTGGCTGGGCAGTGCAACCGCCCTAGTCAGGTGGTGGCACCGCCTGAGCTCGGTCTCTAAGCTCTAGTAGGAGGTGCAACCGGCCCTGACAGGAGGTGGCACCACACAGAGGCTCAGTCTTCGAGCTCTGCCAAGCGGTGCAACCGCCCTAGTCAGGCGGTACAATCGCCAAACCCCAAAATTCCAGGAATTAACAGTTTTGAGCTCGGAATTCAAACTGGGTTGGAGCTTATAAATACCCCACCCTTTCAGCAATGAAAGGGCAACAAAAACACCGAAATTCTGATCTTATTCTATGATTTTTAGAGCTCAAAAGTGTTGTAAAGGCCAAAAGTTCTTCTCCCTCTTTTCTTCCAAGTTTTGATCTTTCAAGAAAGGAGAGAAAATTTTATAAGGGTTGTCTCCTAAGCCCGTCAAAAGGAGTGAAACTGTGAAAGGGTGGTTGGCCTTTGCCTATTGAAGGAAGGCCACTAGTGGACGTCGGTGACCTCGTCGGTGGAGGAAGCCAGAAGTGGATGTAGGTCAAGATTGACCAAACCACTCTAAAATTACGGTGCTTTCTGGTTTGCATTTACTTTGAGCATATTATCTTTACTGCAAACCTCCTCAATAGCTTACTGCCTTCTGCGCATTTACGATCGTGTTTCAAAGTTCAGTATTTTCCGAATCGGTGTTTAGACGTAAATCAATTTTATCGTACGAACATCATATTTTAGTTTACGCTTATATTCTGATTTCCATCATAACTGCAAACTGCCTTTATAGATTCGCTTTAACTGCATCTTGCTTGATCACAAGTTAAAGTGATTTACGAATCGACTTTTCTACCGAAATCTCTCTTATCGTACGAACACAGTTTTAATCGTCGAAAGTTTTTCGCTGCACTAATTCACCCCCCCCTCTTAGTGCTCTTGATCCTAACAATTGGTATCAGAGCCCGGTATTTCTCATTTCGGATTTACACCTGAAAGAAATTGCTCTTCATGGCTTTAAAGAGGGTTTTTCGGTTGTTCGTCCACCATTGTTTAACGGATTGGACTACACTTATTGGAAAACTCGAATAAGAGTTTTCTTGATTTCTATGAATTTGAATTTATGGAATATTGTTGAAAACGATTTTCAACTTCCCTCTAAATCGATGAACGAATGGTCGGATTTGGAGAAGAAGTATTTTTCTTTAAACGCAAAGGCTATGAATGCCTTATTTTGCGCTTTGGACAAAAATGAGTTCAATCGGGTTTCTTTGGGCGAAATGGCTTTTGACATATGGCACACTCTTGAAATCACACACGAAGGCACTTCTAGAGTTAAAGATTCAAAAATCAACTTTTTGATGCATAATTTCGAGCGTTTTCAAATGAAGCCAAGCGAAACCATTGGTGACATGTACACCCGTTTTACGGATGTCGTCAATGGTTTAAGAGCTCTTGGCAAAGGTTTTTCGGATTTTGAACTCGTAAACAAGATTTTGTGTTCTCTTTCTAAGAAGTGGGATTCAAAATTAACTGCAATACAAGAAGCTAAAAACCTAAACAACTTACCACTTGAAGAACTAATTGGTTCGTTGATGACATATGAAATGGTGCACAATGCACATGATGAACAAAACAATCTTCCAAAGAACAGGAAGGATTCAGAACTCTGGACAAATGAATACCACTTGAGCGATGACTCAAGTGATGAGGACAATGATGAACTTGAACTTCGAACACTAAATCTTAATAAGTTTATTAAACAAAAATCTAAAATAAACAATGAACTTGAATGAAGGAAGATGCCAAAGAAGAAGAACATAAAGTGGGATGAATCAAGCTCCTCCAAAGATGAGGAGAAAATCAAGAAAGGCGAGGTGGCAAACTACGCCTTAACCGCTTTCAATGATGAGGTAATCGAAATCCCCCTAATTTATTTTGAAATTACTTGATGCTTTCATTATGTATTTTATTTTTTAGTTTAGAATTAATTTTCTTAAAAATTATATGTTTAAAAATAAAAATACAAAAATTATGATCATGCTAGTAATTTTGAAAATGATAATATTACATATTTTATGATAAACAAACAAAATGATTTTGATTGAAAATATGAAATCATGGTTAAGAAGTAATAATGCTTATCATGTTGATTTTTATTGTTATTTCTCGATTTTTAATGAAATCATGTTTGATTTGAAGAAATGCATAATGATGTAATATTAAATATTTTGATTGATAATTTTATGCATGAGATTTTAAGCTATACATGATGATAAGCATGTGTTATTTTCATGAGTGTATTTGAAAAACTATGGCAAAAATATGCCCGAATGCATGAACTTGTTAAGATTATTTTTTGGACTTTCTTGATTTAATGATCAAATCACTTAATTGCCATGATGATTTTACACTATTATATGCCTTAATAACATGTTGGAAATTATGTGTTTTGGATACAAAAATTTTCATGATCATGAGCATGTTTTATCTTCATGATTGAACTTGAAAATCTATAGCAAAACCTTGTCCGAATGCATGAAAGTGTTAAATTTCATTTTCGGATTTTCTTGATCATAACAATTCAGTTTTGAGAATCTATTGATCTTGATGGTTTTATGATGAAATTCATTTTTCGATCCTAAATGTTGATGCATGTTTTTATTTAACATAAATGAAAAAGCATGCTAACATGAAATCAATCACTTAAAATAAAATACTTTAAAAAAAAAGAGAGGAAAATATATTATCAATGAAATCATGAATCTACCTATGTTATGAATTTTGTGAACCATAAAAGTGATTTTGATGATTTGAATTTGAAATGAGTTTTATCAAAATCATGATATTGATTTCTTGGAATAACATGAGATTACCTTTGATGATCATTTTGATTTATGAAATTTTAGATTCATGACTTGGTCTTACATTTGTTGAAATCTTTGTACCTTTGAATTATTTCCTTCTCCTTTTAATTTTTGAATTTATGCATGTTATATGTCAAACATTTGAAACCATGTTTTGGTATCATGCATATCTAAGAAATGTTGATTTGACAAATTGAATGAGTTGAAAATGAATGATGATTTTTCTCTTGAATATAACTTGTGATATTTTTTATATAAATCATCATTTTGATTTCTCAACATTCGATAAGATTTTAATATGAATAAAATTTTTTCATTAATCGAACTCCTACTATTCTACTTGATATTTTCATAAGAGGAGATTTTCTAAAAGAATCATGATTTTTCCTTGAGTTCTTGGATTTATTACTTGATTTTCTTTTAAAATAAGATCTCTTCTTTGTACTCCTATGATTTTTCTTGATATTTTATTTAAAGAATATATTTACTATATGAATCATGTCTTTTGGTATTCAAATGATTTTATCCTTCATAACATGATTTCTTTGTATTTATGGCTTGCATGACTTGAAATGTTTTGGAATGATGCATGCAATACTATGATTTTTCCCTTAGATAAAAAGGCATACAACACTTTGATTTTTTTTGAAATAATATGAAAATCAATAATTATCATTTTATGATAGAATGATGATTTGGAATCATGCATGTAATGATGATGTTATATTTTATATACATGATGATTTGGCATTATGCATGCAATACTTATGCCTTTTATTATGATGTATGTGATGTATTGCATATGATGTGAATCATGATTAAAATTGCCTTAATTTGAATTCAAGATTTATCTCAATTATGAAATTTTGAAATAAGAATGATTACTCACCTTTGTCATGATTTAGAAATTGACGCAAAGGGTCTTCCCTTCTTTTTGACATTGACAAAGGGGGAGAAATATCGCTAGCTCATATTGCAAAATTTAGAAACATGCACTTTGTAAAGGAAGCAAATATTTGCTAGCTTACATATTGCAAGGAAAAGAACTTGACATCTTGAACATCATAAAAATTTGTTACCTTGCATGATGTAAAATTTGCTAGAATTGCTAGCTTGTGATCTAAAGAGAAGCAAAAAGTTGCTATCTCAAAAGAGGCAAACTAGCTAGCTTGCATAATTTAAGACGGAAGCAAAAATTGCACTTCTCAAAAGAGAAGAAATTGCTATCTTGAACATCACCAATAATTGCTAGCTTGAAATCTCAAGAAAATGCAAAAATGTTCTATCTTGCCTATCTCAAGATGCTAAGCATGCTAAACTTGTACTTTGCAATGGAAACAAAATTGCGAGCTCAAACATTGCAAAGGAAGCAAATATTTGCTAGCTTGCAAACTTGCGTATTTCAAGAAGCAAGAGTTGCTTTCTTGAACATCTCTAAATTGCTAGCTTGCATGTTCTAAAATGTTATAATATTACTAGCTTGCATGATATAGAACTTGCTATCTTGAACATTACCAAAAGTGCTATCTTGTATGTTGTAAAATTTGCATATCTAAAACTTGATAGCTTGAATGTTCTAAGCATGAAGTAATACTTGGTAAATTTTCTAGCTTCAAAACTGCATGATGATAAAACTTGATATTATGTTTTTCATGCAATGAGTTGAACTTATATTACAAACACAAAGAATAGTTGTACTTCTCCTTTTTGTTGATGACAAAGGCGGAGAAGTATGTTGATGACATGACATGTTATGCATAAGTTTATGATGACGTGTTACAAGTATTCATGATGAATATTGCAATGACTTGAATTTAGTTTGAATTCAAGGTTCTATCAATATGGCATATTGATAGGGGGAGTTTGTTTAAACTCCGGGAGTTAAGTTTAACTCCCTCATCAATTGGTTGTCATCATAAAAAAGGGGGAGATTGTTGAATCTCGTATTTTGATGATGAAACCAATTGATAATTGTGTTTATGTTTTAATCTGCATTTTGAGTGACGCAGGATGCTTCGATCAGGATGAGATAATTAAAGTAAGAAAAATTATGTTGTGCCGGAGGAACATGTCAGAAGATTGGACGTCGGGTCGGTGGATCGGTCGACGTATCGACAGAAGGCTTCGGGTCGTGGACTCAAGCATCGGGGCAAGAAGAGCGGGTATTGCACCAAGGATATCGGGTTGCAGAGTCAACTAGCCGATTTGGCAATAGGCTGCAAGAGAGGACGATGCGCCGAAGAATCGGACAAAGCGTCGAGGGACCAATGACATGCCGGACAACTTGGTTAATTGCTTAGGAATAATTGTCTTGATTGAAGTTTTGTTTTAAGTGTGCAGGATTAACTACGATGAAAGTAAGACATGCAGCAGGAGTTGAACCGGAGTCAAAGACTATGATCACGTTGGGAGTTCGAGAGCTCGACGGTGTTAGGATCGAGAGCACTAAGAGGGGGGGGGGGGGGGGGGGGGGGGGGGGTGAATTAGTGCAGCGGAAATCTTTCAGCGATTAAAAACGAAAGCTGCGTTCGTTTGATAAAAACTATTTTGATGCAAAAGCCGATTCTAAGAATACTTATGATTAAGTACAGTTTATGTCTAAACACAGTTTGCGTCTAAGCGCAGTTTACGCAGTTTGCGTCTAAATGAAGTTTTCGTCTAAATGCAGATTGCGTCTAAGCGCAGTTTGGCACAGTTTGCATTTAAGCGCAGTTTGCGTCTAAGATCAGATTGCGTCTAAGCGTAGTGCAGTTTGCGTCTAAACGCAGTTTTACGTCTAAACACAGTTTTACGTCTAAACGTAGTTTTACGTCTAAACGCAGTTTGCGTCTAAACGCAGTTTTACGTCTAAACGTAGTTTTATGTCTAAACGCAGTTTGCGTCTAAACGCAGTTTTACGTCTAAACGTAGTTTTACGTTTAAAAGTAGTTTACATCTAAAAAACAGTTTTACGTCTAAACACAGTTTGCGCAGTTTACGTCAAAATGCAGTTTTAAAGGAATATGAACTTAGAAACTTCGTTCGTAAAAGCGCAGAAGACAGTTTTGCAGAATCAAAACGTAAACGTAAACTGTAATGTATGAAAACACCGATTTACGTCTGAATGCAGATTCGGAAAGATCAGCACTTAGAAACTTGTTCGTAAAGGCGCAGAGAGCAGTAGCTATGTAGGAGGTTTGCAGTAATGATAAAGTGCTCAAAATAAACGCAAACCAGAGATTTAGAGTGGTTCGGTCAGTCTTGACCTACTCCACTTTTGGCTTCCTCCACCGGCGAGGTCACCGACGTCAACTAGAGGCCTTTCTTCAATAGGCGAAGGCCAACTGCCCTTTTACAGATTCACTCCTTTTGATGGGCTCAGGAGACAACCCTTACAGGACCTTTCTCTCCTCTCTTTACAACTCAAGACTTGAAGAACAGAAAGAGGAGAACTTTAGGACTTTACACAAATTTGAGCTCTTAGAATCACAGAAAAGATCAAGAATTCGGTGTAGGTCTGTATCTTTTCAGTGCTGAATGGGTGGGGTATTTGTAGGCCCCAACCCAATTCAAATTTGGGGCTCAAAACGATCAAATCCCGGAATTCCGTGATCAGGCGGTTGCACCTCCTGACTGGAGAGGTTGCACCGCCTGGCAGAGCTCGAAGACTGAGCCCAGGCGGTGCCACCTCTTGACTGAGGCGGTTGCACCTCTCTGCTAGAGCTCGAAGACCGAGCTCAGGCGGTGCCACCTCTTTGTCAGGGAGGTTGCACCGCCCAGTCTTGCTCGAAGACTGAGCTCAAGCGGTGCCACCTCTCTGTCAGGGAGGTTGCACCGCCCAGTCTAGCTCGAAGACTGAGCTCAGGCGGTGCCACCTCCTGGCTGGGGAGGTTGCACCGCCCAGTCTCGCTGGGAGGCTTAGCCCAGGCGGTGCCACCTCCTGGCCTAGGCGGTTGCACCTCCTGGTGCAATCAGGGTCCGAATGGTTAGCTCCATTCGGCCCAATTTCAGTCTATCAGGGGCCCAATTGCCCCAAGATTAAGCTAATGGGATCACCTCCCATTTTCCAACTTAATCAACGTGCTAACTACGATTAGATCTAAGACAATTTCTGTAGCTTTGCTTCGGTGCGTCAATCGCTTCTTCCGGCGAACTTCCGTCGATCATCCGATGAACCCTCGGTGATGCTCCTGCGGACTTCCGGCAAACTCCTGGACTTTGCGACGATCCACTTGGCAAGTTCCGACGAGCTTCGCTTGGCAAGCTTCTGGACTTCTCGGATCTGTTCTCGCAGAACCTCCGACGACCGTCCGAACTTCCGTCGAACTCTTGAACTCCCAACGTGATCATGAACTTGACTCCGGCGCAACTCCTGCTGCTTGTCTAACTTTCATCGTAGTTAATCCTGCACACTTAAAACAAAAACTTCGATCGAGACAATTAATCCTAAGCAATTAACCAAGTTGTCCGGCATGTCATTAGTCCCTCGACGCTTCGTCTGATTCTTCGGCTCATCGTCCTTTCCTGCAGCCTATTGCCCAATCGGCCAGTTGACTCCGTAACTCCGATATCCTTGGCACAATATCCGTTCTTCTTGGCCCGATGCCCGAGTCCACGACCCGAAGCCTTCTGTCGATACGTCGACCGATCCACCGGCCCGACGTCTAATCTTCTGACATTTTCCTCCGGCACAACATGATGTTCCTGCTTTAATTGTCTCATCCTGATCGAAGCACCCTGCGTCACTCAAAACGCAGATTAAATCATAAACATATATCAAGGAGTTTCATCATCAAAATACGAGATTCAACAATCTCCCCCTTTTTGATGATGACAACTACTTGATGACGGAGTTAAACTTAACTCCCGGAGTTTAAACAAACTCCCCCTATCAATATACCTTATTGATAGAAACTCTTAGATTCAAAAATCTAAGCAACATGTCATCATAATCGGAGTTAACCTTAACTCCCAGAGTTTAAACAAACTCCCCCTATCAATATGCTATATTGATAGAACCTTGAATTCAAACTGAATTCAAGTCATTGCAATATTCATCATGAATACTTGCAACACGTCAACATGAACATATGCATAAACTTATGTCATCAACATACTTTCATCAACATACTTCTCCCCCTTTGTCATCAACAAAAAGGAGAAGTATCACAATCAAGTGTTTGTGATATTGGTTCAACTTATTGCATGAAAAACAAAATATCAAGTTTTATGCAATTTTGCTAGAAAATATAGCAAGTGTTGAATCATGCTTAGAATATTCAAGCTATCAAGTTTTAGATATGCAAGTTTTATAGCATACAAGATAGCACTTGGTATGAAAATTAGAGATGTTCAAGATAGCAAGTTATGTAAGCTAGCAAATTAGAGATGTTCAAGAAGGCAACTCTTGCTTCTTGAAATATGAAAATTTTGTCCACTTTGCTAGATACGCAAGTTAGCATGTTTTGCTTCTTGAGATAGGCAAGATAGCACCTTTGTTCTTTTTGTTTCTTAAGATGTTCAAGATAGCAATTTCTTCTCTTTTGAGAAGTGAAAATTTGCTTTCTTCTTGAATTGTGCATGCAAGTTATCTCCTCCTTAGTCATTGTCAAAAAGAAGGGAAAACCCTTTCTGTCAATTTCTAAATCATGACAAAGGTGAGTAATCATTTTTATTTCAAAATTTCATAATTGAGATAAACCTTGAATTCAAATCAAGGCAATTTTAATCAAGGTTCATATCATATGCAATACATTACGTAGAAAGTATAAGTATTGCATGCATCATTTTAGCAACAAATCGTAGCATTTCATCACATGGCAAGATATCATCTTAGGGCATAATGCAAACTTTAGCACATGTTCATATATCTCTTGGTGATGCAAGGATGGCATAATCATAGCAGTGTTTATAGCATCACTCGTAGTATTTCTAATCATGGCAGTGTGTATCAATTCATATATCTCTCCCCCTTTATCATCAACAAAATGAGAAGTAGCTCTAGCTAGTTTAAAAGATATGCAAGTTTTTATAACATGAAGCTATATTTTCATCACAACATATAAGCACAAAAGCATAGCAAGATTCTTAGGTTCAATCATGGCAATTCAACACTTGCTTCATGTGCAAGATTGCACTTGCTTTTCTTTGCATGTTCTAACCAGCAAAAGCTTTCTCCCCTTTGTTTTTGTCGAAAAGAAGGGAGAAATCAATGGCAAAATTTTTTTAATTATTATACAGGCCATATTACAAAATCTTGTCATGATATCAAGAAAGTTCAAGAAGGACATGATCCATTCAACAAATTCTTTTGATAGGGCAAAGGAATTATATAACCAAGAATCATGATTAAAATATTTCAATATCATAGATCAAGTCATGATTCGTGATTCATCATAAAGCAAATTAATTTTCAGTCATCACATAAGGCATTTAAAGAATTTTTGAAACATAGAAGAATGATTAATTTAAGCATGTAATGTTTCAATCAAAATCAAGTCATGAATACTAATACTTTCATATTGTGAGTATCAATTCATGAATACCAAAAGATATTATTTGTGATTTCAATTTTGCAAGATCATGATTATGATTTAGACATAACTTATTCAAATCAAATCGTCAACTTGAAACTCATAATCAAGTCATTAAAATTAATTTCGAAATTCATAAAATATCATGAAATCAAAAGACAAGTTGCATTTCATTTGAAGAACTCCTTTTTGATAAATGTAGGAAGCATAATGAACGATCTTGATTTATAAAGAGCTTCATGTTATAATTATCAAGATCATGATTTTAATAATTATTCTCTTTAGCAAAGAATCACAAAAACACTTTATTTTTGCATAAGAAATCTCATTGTATTATGATTTATAAATTCTTTTTCTGCACATGAATCATAGGAGATATGTATGTGAAACAAATCTTTGCAAGCAAAGACACTATCATTCATATTTCAAGATGGAATTTATAAGCAGGAATCATTTCATCAAATCCATTTTAGAAAAATATTTTTCATAAGTGTATGAGAAAATCCGATTGTTAGGATACCAATTGTTAAGTGAATCCGAAAATGAAATTAGTACTTTCATGCATTCGGATAAGATTTCGCTATAGATTTTCAAGTTCAATTATGAAGATAAAACATGCTCATGATCATAAAAATTTATGTATCCAAAACATATAATTTCCAACATGTTATAGTGTAAAATCATCATGGCAATTAAGTGATTTGAACATTGAATCAAGAATGTCCGAAAAATAATCTTAACACGTTCATGCATTCGAGCACATTTTTGCCATAGTTTTTCAAATATACTCTTGAGAATAACACATGCTTATCATCGGCTTAAAATCTCATGCATAAAATTGTTAATCAAAATATTTAATTTCATCATTATGCATTTCTTCAAATCAAACATGATCTTTAATCAAAATCGAGAAATAACAATGGAAATCAACGTAATACACATTATTACTTCTTAACCATGATTTCATATTTTCAATCAAGATCATTTTATTTGTTTATCATAAAATATGCAATATTATCATTTTCGAAATTACTTAGTATGATCATAATAATTTTTTTTAACATGTAATTTTTAAGAAAATTAATTCTAAACTAAAAGAGAAAAATACATCATGAAAGCATCAAGTAATTTCAAAATAAATTAGGGGGATTTCGATTACCTCATCATTGTGGGCTGTTAAGGCGTAGTTTCCAGCCTTGCTTTTGTTGACTTTCTCTTCTTCAGAGGAGCTCGATTCATCCCAATTTTTGTTCTTCTTCTTGCGTTTAAAGCAAGTAGTTCGATTCTTTTTGCTTTTTAATTTTCATTTCATTTGTAGTTTAAGTTCACCATCACTTGAGCTTATGCTCGAGTGGTCTTCAAATGTTCTATGTCCCAAATCCTTCCTGTTCTTTGGAAGGTTGTTTTGTTCATCATTGTCCTCATCACTTGAGTCATCGCTCAAGTGGCATTCATTTGTCCAGAGTTCCAAATCCTTCCTGTTCTTTGGAAGGTGATTGTGTTCAACATGTTCATCATGTGCATTGTGCACCATTTCATATGTCATCAATGAACCAATTAGTTCTTCAAGTGGTAAGTTGTTTAGGTTTTTAGCTTCTTGTATTGCAGTTACTTTTGAATCCCACTTCTTAGAAAGAGAATGCAAAATCTTGTTTACGAGTTCAAAGTCCGAAAAACATTTTCCAAGAGCTCTTAAACTATTAACGACATCCGTGAAACGGGTGTACATGTCGCCTATAGTCTCGCTTGGTTGCATTCGAAAAAGCTCGAAATCATGCAATAAAAAGTTAACTTTCGAGTCTTTGACACTACTAGTTCCCTCATGCGTGATTTCAAGTGTTTGCCAAATGTCAAAAGCTGTTTCGCACGTAGAAATCCGATTGAACTCATTTTTGTCCAAAGCGCAAAATAAGGCATTCATAGCCTTTGCGTTTAAAGAGAAATACTTCTTCTCCAAATCCGACCATTCGTTCGTCGGTTTAGAGGAAAGTTGAAAACTGTTTCCAATGATATTCCATAAATCCAGATTTAGAGAAATCAAGAAAACTCTCATTCGAGTTTTCCAATAAGTATAGTCCAATCCGTTAAAGAACGGTGGACGAAAGATCGAAAAGCCCTCTTGAAGAGCCATTTCTCTCGGGTGTAAATCCGAAATGAGAAATACCCCGCTCTGATACCAATTGTTAGGATCGAGAGAACTAAGAGGGGGGGGCGGGGGTGAATTAGTGCAGCGGAAATCTTTCAGCGATTAAAAACGAAAGCTGCGTTCGTTTGATAAAAACTATTTTGATGCAAAAGCCGATTCTAAGAATACTTATGATTAAGTACCGTTTATGTCTAAACACAGTTTGCGTCTAAGCGCAGTTTACGCAGTTTGCGTCTAAATGCAGAATGCGTCTAAGCGTAGTTTGGCGCAGTTTGCGTTTAAGCGCAGTTTGCGTCTAAGATCAGATTACGTCTAAGCGCAGTGCAGTTTGCGTCTAAACGCAGTTTTACGTCTAAACACAGTTTTACGTCTAAACATAGTTTTACGTCTAAACGCAGTTTGCGTCTAAACACAGTTTTACGTCTAAACATAGTTTTACGTCTAAACGCAGTTTGCGTCTAAACGCAGTTTTACGTCTAAACGTAGTTTTACGTTTAAAAGTAGTTTACGGCTAAAACACAGTTTTACGTCTAAACACAGTTTGCGCAGTTTACGTCAAAACGCAGTTTTAAAGGAATATGAACTTAGAAACTTCGTTCGTAAAAGCGCAGAAGACAGTTTTGCAGAATCAAAACGTAAACGTAAACTGTAATGTATGAAAACACCGATTTACGTCTGAATGCATATTCGGAAAGATCAGCACTTAGAAACTTGTTCGTAAAGGCGCAGAGAGCAGTAGCTATGTAGGACATTTGCAGTAATGATAAAGTGCTCAAAATAAACGCAAACCAGAGATTTAGAGTGGTTCGGTCAGTCTTGACCTACTCCACTTTTGGCTTCCTCCACCGGCGAGGTCATCGACGTCAACTAGAGGCCTTCCTTCAATAGGCGAAGGCCAACTGCCCTTTTACAGATTCACTCCTTTTGATGGGCTCAGGAGACAACCCTTACAGGACCTTTCTCTCCTCTCTTTACAACTCAAGACTTGAAGAACAGAAAGAGGAGAACTTTAGGACTTTACACAAATTTGAGCTCTTAGAATCACAGAAAAGATCAAGAATTCGGTGTAGGTCTGTATCTTTTCAGTGCTGAATGGGTGGGGTATTTGTAGGCCCCAACCCAATTCAAATTTGGAGCTCAAAACGATCAAATCCCGGAATTCCGGGATCAGGCGGTTGCACCTCCTGACTGGAGAGGTTGCACCGCCTGGCAGAGCTCGAAGACTGAGCCCAGGCGGTGCCACCTCTTGACTGAGGCGGTTGCACCTCTCTGCCAGAGCTCGAAGACCGAGCTCAGGCGGTGCCACCTCTCTGTCAGGGAGGTTGCACCGCCCAGTCTTGCTCGAAGACTGAGCTCAGGCGGTGCCACCTCTCTGTCAGGGAGGTTGCACCGCCCAGTCTAGCTCGAAGACTGAGCTCAGGCGGTGCCACCTCCTGGCTGGGGAGGTTGCACCGCCCAGTCTCGCTGGGAGGCTTAGCCCAGGCGATGCCACCTCCTGGCCTAGGCGGTTGCACCTCCTGGTGCAATCAGGGTCCGAATGGTTAGCTCCATTCGGCCCAATTTCAGTCTTTCAGGGGCCCAATTGCCCTAAGATTAAGCTAATGGGATCACCTCCCATTTTCCAACTTAATCAACGTGCTAACTACGATTAGATCTAAGACAAATCAAGGCAAATCTGCAGCTTTGCTTCG
The DNA here is from genome assembly GCF_036884655.1 of Musa acuminata AAA Group. Lineage (NCBI taxonomy): Eukaryota > Viridiplantae > Streptophyta > Magnoliopsida > Zingiberales > Musaceae > Musa > Musa acuminata. Next base: position 20,749,788 of record NC_088330.1, on the reverse strand, counting down.
GTGCGTCAATCGCTTCTTCCGGCGAACTTCCGTCGATCATCCGATGAACCCTCGGTGATGCTCCTGCGGACTTCCGGCAAACTCCTGGACTTTGCGACGATCCACTTGGCAAGTTCCGACGAGCTTCGCATGGCAAGCTTCTGGACTTCTCGGATCTGTTCTCGCAGAACCTCCGACGACCGTCCGAACTTCCGTCGAACTCTCGAACTCCCAACGTGATCATGAACTTGACTCCGGCGCAACTCCTGCTGCTTGTCTAAATTTCATCGTAGTTAATCCTGCACACTTAAAACAAAAACTTCGATCGAGACAATTAATCCTAAGCAATTAACCAAGTTGTCCGGCATGTCATTGGTCCCTCGACGCTTCGTCCGATTCTTCGGCGCATCGTCCTTTTCTGCAGCCTATTGCCCAATCGGCCAGTTGACTCCGCGACTCCGATATCCTTGGCACAATATCCGCTCTTCTTGGCCCGATGCCCGAGTCCACGACCCGAAGCCTTCTGTCGATACGTCGACCGATCCACCGGCCCGACGTCCAATCTTCTGACATGTTCCTCCGACACAATATGATGTTCCTGCTTTAATTGTCTCATCCTGATCGAAGCACCCTGCGTCACTCAAAACACAGATTAAATCATAAACATATATCAAGGAGTTTCATCATCAAAATACGAGATTCAACAGACGGAAGTCCGGACGGTTGTCGGAGGTTCTACGGGAACAAATCCGAGAAGTCTAGGAGCTTGCCAAAAGAAGCTCGTCGTAACTCGCCAAGTGGATCGTCGCAAGTCTAGGAGTTTGCCGGAAGTCCGCAGTAGCATCACCGAGGGTTCATCGGATGATCGACGGAAGCTCCCCGGAAGAAGCGATTGATGCACCAGAGCAAGTTGCAGGAAATGTCTTAAGAAATTCGTAGTTAGCACGATGATTAAGTTAGAAATAGGAAGTGATCCCATTAACTTAATCTTGGGGCAATTGGGCCCTTGACAGACCCAAATTGGGTCGAATGGATCAGCCCATTCAGACTTAGATTACTTGGCCAGATGTGGCACCGCTTGGGTCGGCGGTGGCACCGCCCAAGGCTTAGTCTCCGAGCTCTAGTTGGGCGGTGCAACCGCTTGAGCTCGGTCTCCGAGCTCTGGCTGGGCGATGCAACCGCCCCAGTCAGGTGGTGGCACCGCCTGAGCTCGGTCTTCGAGCTCTAGCAGTAGGTGCAACCGTCCCTGGCAGGAGGTGGCATCGCCCAGAGGCTCAGTCTTCGAGCTCTGCTAGGCGGTGCAACCGCCAGACCCCGGAATTCCGGGAATTAATAGTTTTGAGCTCAGAATTCAAATTGGGTTGGAGCCTATAAATACCCCACCCTTTTAGCAATGAAAGGGCAACAAAAACACTGAAATCCTGATCTTATTCTGTGATTTTTAGAGCTCAAAAGTGTTGTAAAGGCCAAAAGTTCTTCTCCCTCTTTTCTTCCAAGTTCTGATCTTGCAAGAGAGGAGAGAAAATTCTGTAAGGGTTGTCTCCTAAGCCTGTCAAAAGGAGTGAAACTGTAAAAGGGTGGTTGGCCTTCGCCTATTGAAGGAAGGCCTCTAGTGGACGTCAGTGACCTCGTCGGTGGAGGAAGCTAGAAGTGGATGTAGGTCAAGATTGACCGAACCACTCTAAAATTGCGGTGCTTTCTGGTTTGCTTTTAATTTGAGCATATTATCTTTACTGCAAACCTCCTCAATAGCTTCCTGCCTTCTATGCATTTACGATCGTGTTTCAAAGTTCAATATTTTTCGAATCGGTGTTTAGACGTAATTCAGTTTTATCGTACAAACATCATATTTCAGTTTGCGCTTACATTCTGATTTCCATCATAACTGCAAACTGTCTTTATAGATTTGCTTTAACTGCATCTTGCTTGATCACAAGTTAAAGTGATTTACGAATCGGCTTTTCTACCGAAATCGCTCTTATCGTACAAACGTAGTTTTAATCATCGAAAGATTTCCACTACACTAATTCACCCCTCTTAGTGCTCTTGATCCTAACACGTCGGAGGTTTGTGGAGATCACCGAGAAGGCTCGGCTACTCGCTGAACTCGCCACAAGATCGGGAGCCTGCTGGGAGTCCGCCGAAAGAAATCCGAGGGTGTATCGGAAGTCCGCTGGAAGATCACCGGAAAGCTCGCCGGAAGGAGACTCGACATTTGCCGGTTGAAAACTTGCTTAGGACTATGTTTTCAGTTACGTAGTTTGTATGTAATTAGGGTTAGGATTAAGGAATAATCCTATATCCTAGTTAGTGGTCAACTGGGCCCGATATTACCTAGTTTGGGCCAGATTTGAAGCCCATCTAGTGACCCGTAGGACCAGGCGGTGGAACTACCGGACTGGGCTGTGGCACCGCCTAGAACCCGAGGATCAGGCAGTGGTACCGCCAGACTGGGCGGTGGCACTGCCCTGCACCCAAGAGGTTCGACGGTGGCACCGCCAGTACACTGTCAGTGTCAGACACTAACAGGTGGTGGCACCGCCACTGACAAGCGGTGGCACCGCCAACATCGGGAATCCAAGAGAATTCAAAATTTGGAGCCCAAATTTGAATCCTCTTGGGGTCTATAAATGCCCCTCAATTCTCAGTAGAGAACACAACCTTTGAGAAGTTAGAGATTGAGAAAAAGCCTTAGCAAAGTATTTAGCAAGTCTTGTTTTCAATAGCTTAAGTGTTCACCTCCCTCTTTTTCTTTGAAAAATCTATAAGAGTGTGAACCACTTGCAAAAGGTTGTAATAGGGGTATTTGTCCTTCCCCTTCAAAGTGATTTGCTAGTGGAAGTTGGGAGCCTCATCGAAGAAGGCTTCGCAAGTGGATGTAGGTCATTTGACTGAACCACTTTAAATTGGTGTGTTCCTTGAATGTGTGAGTGTTTACCTTTCTGAAACCTTTATTTACATAGCAGCAACCTTTTGGTTTTCATCTCCTTACTTTACTTGAGCTACTTTTACTAAGTCATTCTTTATCGAATCAAAATCTCTATGCATTTACAAAATCGTTTTCAAACTTACGAGTTTTAATCCGCTGTACTAATTCACCCCCCCCTCTTAGTGCCGCTCTGATCCTAACAATTGGTATCAGAGCCACAGTTTTCTACTTTGGTTTAACACTCAAATAGAAATGACTCTTTTTGGCCTTCAAAAGGGTTACTCTCTCATTCGTCCTCTCTTTTTCAATGGGATAGACTACACTTATTGGAAAGCTTGAATGAGAGTTTTCTTACTTTCTTTGGATTTGAATTTATGGCACATAGTCAAAAATGGATTTGAAATGTCTTCTCTTCCGATGAACCATTGGAATGATTTGGAGAAGAATTTGTTTTCTCTAAATGCAAAGGCTATGAATGCCTTATATTGTGCACTTGACAAAAATGAATTTAATCGCATTTCGAATTGTGATATTCGGCTTTTGATATTTGGAGAACTCTTGAGGTCACTCATGAAGGTACTAGCCGAGTGAAAGAGTCCAAAATCAATATTCTTGTGCATTCTTACGAACTTTTTCGGATGAAACCAAGTGAGTCCATCGGAGGCATGTACACCCGTTTCAAGAATGTCATCAATGGACTTAAAGCTCTTGGTAAAGATTTTTCTAACTTTGAACTAGTAACTAAAATTTTATGATCCCTTTCAAAGAGTTGGGATCCAAAAGTTATGACCATTCAAGAGGCCAAGGACCTTAAATTATTTCCACTCAAAGAACTAATTGGATCTTTAATGACCTACGAAATGAACAATGTGACAAAAAGGAAACTCGAGAACAACCTTCCTAAGGACAGGAAGGATTTGGGACATAGAACACATGAAGATCACTTGAGCATAAGCTCAAGTGATGGTGAAATTGAACTCCTCACTAATAAATTTAAAAAGTTAATGAAACAAAATTTTAAGAACAAAAAGAACAGAACTACTTGCTTTGAATGCAAGAAAAGGAACAAGAATTGGGATGAATCGAACTCCTCCGAAGACGAGAAGAAAATCAAGAAAGGCGAGGTGGCAAATTATGCCTTAACCACTTTCAATGATGAAGTAATCAAAATCCCCCTAATTTACTTCGAAATTACATAAAGCTTTTCATAATGCACCTTTTTTTGTAATTTAGTTTTGAATCATTTTTTTAAATTAAATGTTTAAAAAATAAAAATGCAAAAATATGTTCATGCTCATAATTTTGAAAATGACAATGAAAATTACATGTTTTATGTTAATGTAATAAAATATTAGATATAAATCTAATGATTGTACACCTAGTAAGATTAATCTTATGTATGTGCTTGAGAAGCAATAATGTGTATTTTGATGATTTCCATATTGATTTTCAATGATGATGCATGGCTTTTGAATGGAAGGCTTGATGATTTTTTTATGAACCTTGTCTTTGGTTTTCAAACATGATGTATGGTTTTGACATATGAACAAAATTTGAGAATGCTAAGATAAAGTCAATTATATAAATTAAAACTAAGAAGTTTTAGTTATCTATAAGAATTATTCAAAATTATGTTCAATGAAACCAATGCAAAATGATGGAATGAAAATATTAAATGTTTTGATACCATTTTATGCATGAGATTTTAAAAGTTATACATGATGATCTTGATGGTTTTTATGAAGAAATTTATTTTTCGATCCTAAATGATTGATGATATATATATATATTTTGGCACAAAAAGGACAAAGGCATGCTTATATGAAACAACTAAATAGATAAAAGTATTTTTCTTGAAAATTCTTGGTTTGATGAATCTATTTTATCATCTTTTTATGAATCTCTTGAAAATGATTTTGATTTGATGATTTGAATTTGAATGAGCTTTATTTTGATTTTTTGAGATTTATAACTTGAGATTTACTCTATAAAAATTAAAATATTTTATCCTCAATATTCCTTTTTAGCATCTACTATCCAAATGAATTATGATTGGTATCATTGCTATATTTCTTCTTGTCGTGCACTAAAGAGAAAATTTTCCTAAATGAATCATGATTTTTCGGAACCACAATTCTTTTTATGATTCATAATGAATTGAGAAATTTTATATGCTTGAATTAATATCTTGTTCTCCTACAAGATTGAATGAATTTTATCTATATCATGATCTCCTAAGATTTTCCTTTGATTATTTAAGAGGAGATTTTTCAAAAGAAAACGTGTCTTTTGGTATTATCTTTTCATGATATGATTTTTATGTAATTCCTTGTACTCATGAAATATTTATCTTATCACCCAATAACTCTTCTTGATATTCCTTATGTGATGAAATGAAATAATGCATGAAATACAAATACGAAGTTAATGATCATGCATGATAGGATGTAATGAATTTTGACATTTAGATACCATCATTTGAATAGCTATGATCATGTTGCCAAAATGATATATCATAAATGCTTGAATATCATATATAATATGCCCATAGTGATGATTGAGTTATTTGTATCATGCATGAAAAATGAAAGGTATAGTTTTGTTCGAATTTAAAAATATGATTATGCATAATGATGAAATCGTGTAATGAAAATAATAAACATTTTGAAACCATATTTTAGTGTCATGCATAATGATCATACTTAATAAATTTCGAAATTATGCATGATGAATTTTATGATTTACGGATTATTGATTTTTATTATAATGGAAGTGCCTTGTTGATCTTTGTTGTAATAAATCTTACACTTTCGGTTTTAAATATGATACATGTTTTTATTTGGCATAAATGAAATAAAATCATATGAATTGAAACAACTAAAAAGAGGAAAATATTTTTTCCTTGAAAAATTATTTTTCTCTATCTTATTAATCTTGATGATTATTATGATAAATCTATGTATACCATTTTGAATCTCTTGAAAGTAATGTTGAGATTTTGATGAATTTGATGATTTGAATTTGAATGAGTTTGTATTCAAATTATGATCTTGATTTCTTGGATTTACTACTTGAGATTCTTTTTTAATCATAATCTCTTCTTTGTACACCTACAATTTTTGTTATTTATAAAAAAAAGAGATTTGATAAAATGAATCATGTCTTTTGGTATTCAAATGGTCTTATCTTTGATGATATGATTTCTTTGTATCTATGATATAAATGCCTTAAAATGATTGAAATATTTTACACTTTTATGCTCTTCCCTACTTCTTTCTTATTTTCAATGATAAAATGGGGAGAAGTTTTGATCATGCATGGTAGGATATAATTTGACAAAATTGATATCATCATGATATGAAACATTTATGATTTGCAACGATGCATACAATACTTGTGCTTTTTAATTATGATGTGAATCATGATTTAAAATGCTATGAGTTGTTGCTAAAATGATGCATTATAAATTTTGATTTAATGTTTTGTATCATGAATGCTCTAAATGATAAATGTTTGGTATCATGATCAAAATATTAATAAATAGTTAAAAATTTTAGTATTATGCTCATAATGTTGATTGATTTATTCAATATTGTGCATGAATGAAATATGAGATTTTTGAAAAGGTGCATGTTTTAATTTGAAAATATAATAATGCATGAATAAGATTGATACTTACCTTTGTCATAATTGATGTAAAGGGTCTTCCCTTCTTTTTGACAATGACAAAGGGGGAGATAGCTAGCTTGCACAAGACAAGAGAAGCAAAAAACTGCAAATGTACATATCACAAAAAGGGGCAAAACTTATTAGTTTGCTCAACTCAAAAGCAAAAAATGCTATCTTATAATCTCTACCAAATGTGCAATCTTGCCTATCTCAAGAAGCAAAACATGCTAACTTGCACATCTAGCAAACTTGTGTATTTCAAGAAGCAAGGGATGCTTTCTTGAACATCTCAAAACTGCTAGCTTGCATGTTCTAAAAGTGTTGTAAAATTTGCTAGCTTGTATGTTGTAGTAATTGCTATCATACTACCTTGCATATCGATGATAATAGCAAAATTGCATGATGATAAATCTAGGAGATTATATTTTTTCATGCAATGTATTGAACTTTATATCTCAAACACATAGAAAGTGACACTTCTCCTTTTTATTGATGACAAAGGGGGAGAAGTATGATCATGTTATGCATGATGACGTGTTGTAAATATTAATGATGAATTTTTGCAATGACTTGAATTTGGCTTGAATTCAAGATTCTATCAATATGACATATTGATAGGGGGAGCTTGTTTAAACTCCGGGAGTTAAGGTTAACTCCGTCATCAAATGGTTATCATCATAAAAAAGGGGGAGATTGTTGAATCTCGTATTTTGATGATGAAACCACTTGATATGTGTTTATGATTTAATCTACATTTTGAGTGACACAGGATGCTTCGATCAGGATGAGACAATTAAAGTAGGAAAATCATGTTGTCAGAAGATTGGACATCAGGCCGGTGGATCGATCGACGTATCGACAGAAGGCTTCGGGCCATGGATTCGTGTATCGGACCAAGAAAAGCAGGTATTGTGCAAGGATATCAGAGTTGCAGAGTCAACTGGCTGATTGGGCAATAGGCTGCAAGAGAAGACGATGTGCCGAACAATCAGATGAAGCGTCGAGGGACCAATGACATGTCGGATAACTTGATTAATTGCTTAGGAGTAATTGTCTAGATCGAACTTTTGTTTTACATATGTAGGATTAACTATGATAGCTTGAAGATATAAAGCAAGTCTACCGGATTCAAGTTTGATGGGTGTTCGAGAGTCTGAAGATTCGTTCGAGATACTGCCATAACCAACCGAGAAGAAATCGAGGACTTGTCGGAGTTTTCGGAAGTCCGCCGAAGAGATCGTCGGAGGTTCGCAGAGATCATCGAGAAGGCTCGGCTACTCGTTGAACTTGCCACAAGATCGGGAGCCTGCTGGGAGTCCACCGAAAGAAATTCGAGGGTGTATCAGAAGTCCGCCGGAAGATCGCCGAAAAGCTCGTTGGAAGGAGACTCGACGTTTGCCAATTGAAAACTTGCTTAGGACTATGTTTCCAGTTGCATAGTTTACATGTAAATAGGGTTAGGATTAAGGGATAATCCTATATCCTGGTTAGGGGCCAACTAGGCCCGATATTACCTAGTTTGAGCCAGATTTGAAGCCCATCTAGTGACCCGTAGGACCGGGCGGTGGCACCGCCCAGAACCTGAGGATCGGGCGGTGGTACCATCGGACTGGGCGGTGGCACCGCCCAGCACCCGAGAGGTTCGACGGTGGCACCGCCGGACTGGGTGGTGGCACCGCCGATACACAGTTTGTCAGACACTAACAAGCGGTGGAACCATCGCTAACAAGCGATGGCACCGCCAGCATCGAGAATCCAAGAGAATTCAAAATTTGGAGCCCAAATTTGAATCCTCTTAGGGTCTATAAATACCCCTCAATTCTTAGTAGAGAACACAACCTTTGAGAAGTTAGAGATTGAGAAAAAGCCTTTGCAAAGTATTTAGCAAGTCTTGTTTTCAATAGCTTCAGTGTTCACCCCCCTCTTTCTCTTTGAAAAATCTGTAAGAGTGTGAACCACTTGTAAAAGATTGTAAGAGGGGTATTTGTCATTCCCCTTCAAAGTGATTTGCTAGTGGAAGTTGGGGGCCTCATCAAAGAAGGCTTTGCAAGTAGATGTAGGTCATTTGACCAAACCACTTTAAATTAGTGTGTTCCTTAAATGTGTGAGTGTTTACCTTTCTGAAACCTTTATTTACATAGTAGCAAGCTTTTGGTTTTCATCTCCTTACTTTACTCAAGCTACTTTTACCAAGTCATTCTTTGTCGAATCGAAATCTCTATGCATTTACAAAATTGTTTTTAAACTTACGAGTTTCAATCCGTTGCACTAATTCATCCCCCCCTCTTAGTGCCACTCCGATCCTAACAATATCAACTAACATAGCATCTTTAAACAAAAGTTTCGATTTGTTAATAAGAATTTTAATTCCAATGATCTTCCTTTTATTATTGTTTATTATAGTATTTTCCTTCTTTAGTGAATCTAACTCATTGTATTTAGTGCAAGGAGTCAACATACAATTGTCATGTTCATTTTTTATTTTTTAAAATTACTAGAAAGAAAAGCATGATTTTTTTTATATTCCTTACTAACTAATTTAAAAGCAACTTATGAAATGTATCAAGGAATTTCATAGTAAGGTAAAGGAGTTTTGGTTGAGTCACTTACCTCATTGTCGAAAGCCACCAAGGCATAATTCGTCACTTTGTCTTTGTTGGTTTGCTCCTCGACTTTGAATATACTCGATTCGTCCCAAGTTATTTTGAGTGTTTTTTTCATCTTAGGCAACTTCTTCTTCAATTTTGTACCCTCATCTTTGAAGTGCCTCCGCTTTTTACATTCATAGCAAGTAGTTGTATCATCTTTTAGTTTATTTTTATTTTTTGATTCTTATTTTATGAACCTTTTAAATTTTATTATCAAAAGTTCTATGTCATCATCACTTAAGCTTTCACTCATGTGGTCTTCTTTTGTTCTAAGTCAAATCCTTCCTGTTCTTCGGAAGGTTGTTCTCATGTTCATCTTGTGTAATACAACTTATTTCATAGGTCATTAAAGACCCAATAAGTTCTTCAAGCAGAAAATTATTTAGGTCCTTTGCTTCTTGAATGGTAGTTACTTTTGGATCCCAATTTTTAGGAAGAGAACGTAAATTTTATTAACAAGTTCAAGATTCGAAAAACTTTTACCAATTGCTTTTATACCATTGATGACATCCATAAAACCGGTGTACATGTCTCCAATGATTTTCCTTGGTTTCATACGAAATAATTCAAAATCATGCATCAAGAGAATAACTTTAGAATCTTTAACTCTACTTGTGCCTTCATATGTGACTTTAAAAGTATATCAAATGTCATGTGCAGTTTACAAGTCGAAATACGATTAAACTCGTTTTTATTCAAAGTGCAAAATAAAGCATTCATAACTTTTACATTTAATGAAAATAATTTTTTCTTAAAGTCATTTCATTCATTCATAGGCTTAGAAGGGGTTTGAAAACCAAGTACAACAATATTCCATAAATCAAAGTTCAAAGAAAGCAAGAAAACTCTCATCCGAGTTTTCTAATAAGTGTAGTCTATCCCATTAAACATAGGAGGATGAGTGATAGAAAGTACCTCTTGATTGCCAACAAAAGCCATCTCTCTTGAGTTTAAACCAAATAGAGAGTAACCTTGCTCTGATACCAACTATTAGGACCAAGTCAGCACTAAGAGGAGGAGGGTGAATTAGTGTTTTCTATAAAATCACGTCGGTTTGAAAATTCTCGTTCGATGAAAATTGATTGGAAAGATGTTAACTTCAAAACACATTCGTAAGCATAGTAAAAGTAATAAGCAAGTAAATCAGTTTGTAATATAAATGAAAAGCATGAAAGAAATGCAAATTGAGTTTTATAGTGGTTCGGTCATCGTGACTTACATCCACTCTCAATTCCCCTTCACTCGAGACTACCGGTTTCTACTACCGATCTTCTTTGAACGAGCAAGAATCAACCACCCTAACAACTCTTTCTTCTTTTCACATGTTCAGGAGAGAACCTTTATACTTCTCTCTTTTACACTTAGACCTCACTTTTCCCTTTATAAGAACTTCTAAATATTACAAAGATGTGACTCTATACTAAGAGAGATTTACAACTTTTTTTATAAGGATTCTTCGCCCCTTTTTCAACTCAATTTCCTGTTTTTCCATTAAGGAATAGCTAGGGTATTTATAGACCTCAAATGACTTCAAAAATAGAGTCAAAAAAGGTCTCATCCCGGGTTTCCTAGATCCTGGTGGTACCATCGTCGGCAGCACTGATATTGGACGGTACCACCGCTTGCAACACTAACACTAAACGGTACCACTACCTAGTCTGATGGTACTACCACCTGATAGAGCCTCGGAGACTAGGCTCTAGTGGTACCATCGCCTAGCAGCATTAACTACCGGTGGTACCACCACCTAGTCTAGGCGGTAACACCGCCCAGACCTCCTGAGAGGCTAAGCCTCAAGCGATTCCACTGCCCACCCTAGGCGGTGCCTGTTGGGAAATCATTGGGGGCGACATCACATGCGCAGCGGAAGAACAAGAAAACAAAATCACCGATTCCCAAAAAGATGTTCGTCGTCATGCGAAGATTGGTGCGTAAAAATCCACAAAACACAAAACTGCGTATAGAGATTGTGTTACCTAGGGAGATCGTATATCCCTGTTTCCTTGCAGATCCTTAGGAGAGGGTGAAGGAGGTCAAGCGTCCTCCTCTCTAGCGGTGATCCACACAGCAGGGTTGCGACGACGCTCCTCAAAACTCCAGGCCTACTCTGAGGTGGAGAGGGAGAGGAGAATAGAAAAGGCAAGCAAAGACTCTAGCCTATGAGGCTGTGAATCCCTCCTATTTATAGAGATCCCGTGTCAAACCCTAATGGGTCCTTCCCTAGTGGGTATTGGATCTGCATCCAATAAGACAAGGGCTCCGTCGGATATCTCATATCCGAACCTCTACTCATCGTAATGCCTACCATATGTGTGTGACCCTCTAGGCCCAATATCGAGCTGGCCGTGAGTCATACCTGTCAGAACTCCTTCTAACTCAGTGAATTATTATCTCTGTAATAATTCACTCGACTCATCGACTACGGACGTACTAGGCCACTATGCCGTAGTCCCCAAACGATACAGGGGAATCCAATCCATTGGACCTGTCTGTCCTTAGTTACCATGTACCTATAGTCCCTCATCCATCTAATATCCCAGAGACCGTATATCGAGCATGGTGCTGTCAGACCCATACGGTTTCTACTCGAGTCTCGCTCTAATCGGATTCTCCCGGAGAACTCTTTCTCTCTCAACCCGAACGACCCTGGCCAGGGATTTGTCTGAGCAAGAACACATAGGATATTTCTCTCATGACGCCGAGAGTGGATGATCCTCTATTGACACTCAATAGCCCTCGTAAGGTCGACTAACACTCCCAATGACCAGTTGTACTAGATCTGGGGACAGCCAAACCTATAAGTCTGGTATCAAAGAGTGGAGCACTCATACAGGACATCCTTGGTGTCTCAAGTCTAAGGACCAGATACACCACTAGGACTACGGAATCGCTGTCCGACAATAAGGCATCATCAACCATCCAGCATTTCGTAAGCGGATCAATCAGTGAACTCATTCTCCAATGAGCACCTGTACTGTATCCCTAGTGTCCCTACACGAGCAGCTATCAGACCAGCTGCATCCATCATATGGACGGGTATACAGCACACCAGTCTATCCGGTTATCACGATGTCCCTCTCGAGTAACCTATGACCGGGATTATTTAGGATATGTGTTTAAAGGTGAATCGATCTCATTATCGTGATCTCATCACGATCCGATTCCCATTGCACAAATCCAAGGACATCACAATATATATATGCATTTATGCAATAGTTATAAAGTGATATACGCCAAAATATAATAAGCAAAAAGATTCTGTATCAAGTCACACGTGCGTGATTGACTTGCTGGGCACATATGACTAGCAATCTCCCACTTGACCTAAAGCCAATCACCTATGTGTCTGATCCACATCAGACTCCTGTGACGCTCAAAGACAATCTGAGACAACGGCTTTGTCAGTGGATCTGCAATGTTATCTTCGGATGGAACTCTTTCCACTACTACATCTCCTCGGGTTACGATCTCTCTTATAAGCTGGAACCTCCTCAGAACACTTCTGATGAGACCCATGTTCCCTTATTTGAGTAATCACCCCATAGTTGTCGCAAAATAAGGAAGTCGACTTGTCGCTATCTGTATCGACTCCCAAATCTGTGATGAACTTCTTCACCCAGACTCCCTCCTTTGCTGCATCCGATGCAGCAATGTACTCCGCCTCTATGGTCGAGTCAGCAGTTGTATCTTGCTTGGAACTCTTCCAGCACACTGCTCCTCCATTCAAGGTGTACACATACCCTGAATTCGACTTGCTATCATCGACATCAGACTGAAAACTTGAGTCAGTGAAGCCTTCAACCTTAAGGCTATTACCTCCATATACTAGTAAAAGATCCTTAGTCCTTCTCAAGTACTTAAGGATACACTTTACTGCTTTCCAGTGCTCCAAGCCTGGATCTGCCTGATACCCGCTCGTGACACTCAGAGCATGCGCTATATCAGGCCTAGTACATAGCATGGCATACATGATAGACCCTATTGCTGAGGCATAAGGTATCATATTCATGTTTGCCCTTTCTTCTGGTAGTTTTCCATGTCAAACCTTTTGACAATGGTTTCTATGTACCTGGACTGGGACAAGCCAAGCATCCTCTTAGATCTATCTCTATAGATTCTAATCCCCAAGATATAGGATGCTTCCCCTAAGTCCTTTATGGAGAAGTGTCTAGATAACCAAGTCTTTACAGTGGATAGCATTCCTACGTCATTTCCAATGATGAGGATATCATCCACATATAACACCAAAAAGGTGATAACGCTCCCACTTACCTTCATGTACACACAAGGCTCATCTTCGTTCTTAACGAAGTCATAAGAACTGTTTGCCTCATCAAATCTTATGTTCCAACTTTGGGAAGCTTGCTTTAGTCCATAAATGGATCTAAGCAACCTACACACCTTATCTGGGCAGTTCTTGGACACGAATCCCTCAGGTTGCATCATATACACCTCCTCATCGAGGTTCCCGTTGAGGAATGCGGTTTTCACATCCATCTGCCAGATCTCATAATCATAGTGTGATGCAATAGCCAATAGAATTCTGATGGATTTTAGCATTGCTACGGGTGAGAAAGTTTCGTCGTAGTCAACACCTTGCCTTTGACGATACCCCTTAGCCACTTGCCTTGCTTTATAGGTCTCTACCTTTCCATCTACTCCGATCTTTTTCTTAAAGATCCACTTGCAACCGATGGGTACAATACCTTCGGGCGCATCAACTAGGTTCCAAACCTTATTGGAGTACATAGAATCCATCTCAGAATTCATGGCTTCTTGCCACTTCCCAGAGTCTATACTCATAATAGCCTCCTCGTAGGTCTGAGGATCAATATCCTCTACATCCTCTGCTCTAATATGTCCCACATATCTCTCAGGAGGATGGGATACTCTATCAGACCTGCGTAAAGTCGATACTTGTGTATTAGGTACCTGAACAGACTCGGGCTGTAGAGTGGTGCTTGAGCTTGGTTCTCCAACCTCGCTCAATTTTATCATTCTCCCACTGTCTCCGCCAAGAATGTGTTCCTTCTTAAGGAACACTGCTCTCTTAGCTACAAAGACCTTTTGGTCCTCGAGATGATAGAAGTAATACCCACAAGTTTCCTTGGGGTATCCCACAAATATGCATCGCTCTGTCCTTGATTCTAACTTATCGGGGTTGTGTCTTTTAACGTGGGCTGGGCAGCCCCAAATCTTAACAACCTTAAGATCAGGCTTCTTCCCTTTCCATATCTCATATGGTGTAGACACTACCGACTTAGTTGGAACTCTGTTCAGAAGGTAAGCTGCGGTTTCTAAGGCATATCCCCAGAATGAGATGGGTAGGTCAGCGAAACTTATCATGGACCGTACCATATCTAATAAAGTACGATTTCTCCTTTCAGAGACACCATTGAGCTGAGGTGTATAAGGAGGTGTCCATTGGGATAATATCGCATGGTCCTTGAGGAACTGAGTAAACTCTGTACTTAAGTACTCACCTCCTCGATCTGATCGAAGAGTTTTGATACTCTTTCCAGTCTGGTTCTCCACCTCATTCTTATACTCTCCGAATTTCTCAAAGGCCTTGGACTTGTACTTCATTAAGTACACATATCCATACCTTGATAAATCATCAGTAAATGTAATGAAGTAGGAGTAACCTCCAATGGCATGAGTTGACATGGGTCCACATACATCACTATGTATGAGTTCCAACAACTCAGTGGTTCTCTCTCCAGTTCTACTAAATGGAGAGTTCAGTTTTCCACGAAGGCAAGGTTCGCAAGTTACATATGACATATAGTCGAATGGATCTAGATATCCATTATTTAACAACTTTTGAATCATTCTTTCATGGATGTTACCTAGCCTACAATGCCATAGGTATGCACTATTCACCTCATCTCGTTTCTTCTTAGACACTTACATTCATGATATGTGGAGTAGTGTCTTGCATAAACAAACTTTTATGCAATAGTCCTCTCGTCAATCTCCCCTCGGCTTTGCTAGAATTTACAATAAATTGTAGATGTGATAAGCAATATTGGTATCCAATACCAATGCATTATCATAAAAATCTGCCAATTGGAGATTGATCATGAATATACCTGAAGCTTCTCCAAGCTTCTATTTCGCCCTTTCTACAAGGTACTCTTTGTAGTTCCTCTTCCAGTGCCCATCTTCACCATAGTGGAAGCATTGGCCTTTGTCCTTTACTGGGTCTTTCTTAGCAACCTTTGCTTTACCTGGTTTGCCCTTGCCCTTTCCCTTCTTAAGGGACCTTTCTGCTTTCCTTTTCTTTTTGGTCTCACCAGTGTAGAGAACTGGCTTCTCTTTCTTAATAGTACTCTCTGCCTCCCTCAACATATTGAGGAGCTCTAGGAGAGTCACCTCAAGCTTGTTCATATTAAAATTCATTATGAACTGTGAAAAGGAATCTGGTAGGGATTGAAGCACAATGTCCACACACAAGTTATCCTCTAGGACCATTCCTAAACCTGTGAGTTTCTCTATCCACTCAATCATCTTTAGGACATGGTTCTGAACCGGTGTCCCCTCAGTCATCCTAGCGCGGAAAAGGCTCTTGGATATCTCATATCGTTGAGTCCTTCCCTGTTCCTCAAACAATTTGCAGACATGTAGGAGAATGGATCTGACATCCATCTTTTCATGTTCTCTGTAACTCTGGAGTCATAGAGCCCAACATATAGCACCGAGCAAGAGTGGAGTCATCAATGTACTTCACATAGCGAGCGATCTCATCCTCGCTTGCCCCTTCTTCGGGCGTAGGCATCACTATATCAAGGACGTACACGATTTTCTCCGCTGTGAGAACAATTCTCAAGTTACGGAGCCAATCCGTATAATTTGGACCAGTGAGGCGGTTGACATCAAGTATACCACGTAAGGGATTTGAAAACGACATTTTCTGAAAATAAAGATTTAGCAAAAATGTATAACATGCAGATTTTGCAAGAAATAAACTATCAAGATATGGACTTCTATCTTAATATGCTCCCACTATTTTACTAATGAGTCACGCGACACCCTCAGCACATGAAACGGAAGTCTCCGGCAGACTTCTAGTGGGGATCAGGATCCAATTAGCGTCTTAGTGTAACCTCGAGGGACTCGACCAATCACACTAAGCCTAAAAGGTAGGCAACTCTTGCCGATCATAACTCCTTGTGATTCCCGTCCTGTTCGGCCTCCGAATCACCATGGCCTCGAGGGACTCGACCAACCATGATGCTCGGTTAAGTCAACACCTTCGTTACAAGATGAGTCTGATTTGATGATATACCCTCGAGGGACTCGACCAAGTATACCATGCCCTCAGGTCACCGGTGACATCTCTATGTCGTAAGCAAGATAGCGAATCGTGATATAGGTGAGTCTCGAGGGACTCGACCAACTCAACCTACACCGGGAATCGGTTCCTACTCATAACGATGGAAGGCCACGTGGGTCAATCTAATTGCCTCACGTTTACCGACTTAATATTATCGAGAGATGTTTCTATGATTTGGTCTCCTAATATGACATGTCACACATATACTTATTTAATATATATTTACATCGCATGCAAATATATATACATATCTAGTATGTGTATAAGCAATCACACCAGATGATCATGGACCACAACCTAATATGATTAGGCCCGAGCCAGTAGGCCTAATCACTCACATCAAGATCTATGTGCAACGGTGCATCTCCATGCCCTGTGATCGTCCATCTCGTCCTCGTCGGTTCCGTCGACATCTTGATGCATCTCCATGCATCACGATCGTCCATCTCGTGGGTCCCGCTATCGCATCCACGCTCCCGCTGCGTCTCCTCGTGTGATTACAACTTAATCATAGGCATGCAGGCCCGACAATAAACGAGAAATATAATGGAGGTTCGCAGACCTCAATAATAATAATCACAAGTACACACATCACACGGTCCATGATCATCCGTCCACACATCATACATCACATGTATAAATAATCATCATCATGTAGGACTACTAGATAATAATAAAAATAATAATCAACTAAACCTTTTAATTAATTAATATTTTTCTGAAATCAGGGACATGTAGGGAATTTCTCAATTCCTAAGGGTATTTTCGTAATTTGGACAAAAGACAGAAACTGGAATTTCTCCAAATCAGAGGGGCAAAACTGTCTTTTTTCCAGAAAACCCTAATGCCCTTTCCCCCTTTAGCTGCTGCCGCCGCCGCCACCCTGCCGGCGGCAGCCTGTGCGGCGGGGCGAGGGCACTGCCCTCGCCTGCAGGCGGCACGCCCGCTGGCGGCGATGCCGCTGCTGGTGGGCGCCCCCTTCGGGCGCCGCTGCCTCCGCAGGCGGTGCTGTCCCGCCGGGCGGCCGCCCCTGTGGGGGGGTTTCGCCCGCGGGGCGCCTCACCCCGCGGGAGAAGCGGCCGCAGGCGCCTCTGCCCGCGGGCTGCCTGCCCCGCCGGACGCAAGCTCGCTGCAAGCAGGCCGCCGGCCGGCTGCTGCAGGCACAGCGCTTGCGCATGCGCCGGCGCTGTGCTGCCTGTCTTCGGCTGTGCTGCACGCACGCAGATCGAGGGCAGTAACTGTTGCTGCCCTTCCTTGTTTTTGCGTCAACGATTTTGACGTCAAAATTCTTCCTAAACACAACACACGCAGTTCAAAACCAATCATTCGCACGAACAACCTGGCTCTGATACCACTGTTGGGAAATCATTGGGGGCGACATCACATGCGCAGCGGAAGAACAAGAAAACAAAATCCCCGATTCCCAAAAAGATGTTCGTCGTCGTGCGAAGATTGGTGCGCAAAAATCCGCAAAACACAAAACTGCGTATAGAGATTGTGTTACCTAGGGAGATCGTATATCCCTGTTTCCTTGCAGATCCTTAGGAGAGGGTGAAGGAGGTCAAGCGTCCTCTTCTCTAGCAGTGATCCACACAGCAGGGTTGCGACGACGCTCCTCAAAACTCCAGGCCTACTCTGAGGTGGAGAGGGAGAGGAGAATAGGAAAGGCAAGCAAAGACTCTGGCCTATGAGGCTGTGAATCCCTCCTATTTATAGAGATCCCGTGTCAAACCCTAATGGGTCCTTCCCTAGTGGGTATTGGATCTGCATCCAATAAGACAAGGGCTCCGTCGGATATCTCATATCCGAACCTCTACTCATCGTAATGCCTACCATATGTGTGTGACCCTCTAGGCCCAATATCGAGCTGGCCGTGAGTCATACCTGTCAGAACTCCTTCTAACTCAGTGAATTATTATCTCTGTAATAATTCACTCGACTCATCGACTACGGACGTACTAGGCCACTATGCCGTAGTCCCTAGACGATACAGGGGAATCCAATCCATTGGACCTGTCTGTCCTCAGTTACCATGTACCTATAGTCCCTCATCCATCTAATATCCCAGAGACCGTATATCGAGCATTGTACTGTCAGACCCATACGGTTTCTACTCGAGTCTCGCTCTAATCGGATTCTCCCGAAGAACTCTTTCTCTCTCAACCCGAATGACCCTGGCTAGGGATTTGTCTGAGCAAGAACATATAGGATATTCCTCTCATGACGCCGAGAGTGGATGATCCTCTATTGACACTCAATAGCCCTCGTAAGGTCGACTACCACTCCCAATGACCAGCTGTACTAGATCTGGGGACAGCCAAACCTATAAGTCTGGTATCAAAGAGTGGAGCACTCATACAGGACATCCTTGGTGTCTCAAGTCTAAGGACCAGATACACCACTAGGACTACGGAATCGCTGTCTGACAATAAGGCATCATCAACCATCCAGCATTTCGTAAGCGGATCAATCAGTGAACTCATTCTCCAATGAGCACCTGTACTGTATACCTAGTGTCCCTACACGAGCAGCTATGAGACCAGCTGCATCAATCATATGGACGGGTATACAGCACACCAGTCTATCCGGTTATCACGATGTCCCTCTCGAGTAACCTATGACCGGGATTATTTAGAATATGTGTTTAAAGGTGAATCGATCTCATTATCGTGATCTCATCACGATCCGATTCCCATTGCACAAATCCAAGGACATCACAATATATATATGCATTTATGCAATAGTTATAAAGTGATATACGCCAAAATATAATAAGCAAAAAGATTTTGTATCAAGTCACACGTGCCATCACTCACGTGATTAGCTTGCTGGGCACATATGACTAGCAGTGCCACCACTTGGCATGGCTCCAAGTGGTCGAGTGGGCCATCCATTTGGCCCAACTCAGCCCTAACTTAGGTCTAATGGCCCCCTAATTGAGTTGGCCTGATTTCAACCTAATTAAACTTAAAACTACTTAGATTTAGACAATTATTATAAAGCATTAATCATATGTTGTCCAGTATGTCATTACTTCATCGACGCTTCGTCTAATCCTTCAGCGCATCATCCTCTTTTGTGGTCTTTTACCCAATCGGTATGTTGACCTCCGTAACTCTGATCTCCTTGGCGCAATGTCCACTCTTCTATGCCTGATGCTCGAATTCATGACACGTAGCCTTCTGCCGACACGTCGACCGATCCTCTGGCTAGATATCCAATCTTCTAACATGTTCCACTCCGACTCAACATTGATTCTTTCTGCTTTAATTATCTCTTCATGATCGAAGCTAGTCCTGTGTCACTCAAAACTTAGATTAGGTCATAAACTCTATCAATTGATTTCATCATCAAAATTCGAGATTCAATACAAATTTAAATCCTTGAGATTTTAGGGTACTAACGGTACCATCACTAGTAATAGGCAGTACCACTACTAGTACTCTTTGACACTAGGTGGTACCATCGCCCAGTCTAGCAATACCACCACTTACCATAGTCTCAAAGATGGTGTCTTGGAGATTGAGCCACTGGTGGTTCCACCGCTTGGACCGGCGGTGCCACTACCTGACCTAACTTTTGGGTCACTGAATGGGCCTTCCACTTGGCCTAAAACAGCTCCAATTCGGACCCAGTTGGCCCCTAATTGAGTTAGTCTAATTATATTCTAAACTAACATAATTAGAACTAAAACTACTTCGATCTAGACAATTATTACAAAGCATTAATCACATGTCCGACATGTCATTGGTTCATCCGGCGTTTCGTCCGACCCTTCGACGCATTGTCCTCTCCTTTGGCATCTCACCCAATCAGCATATTGTCTTTTTGAAACATCTGATCTCCTTAGCGCAATGTCCGATCTTCTTGGCCCGATGCCCGAACTCATGACATGAAGCATTTTGTTGACACGTCAACCGATCCTTCGGCTCGACATCCAATCTTCTAACATGTTCCACTTCGGCCCAACATTGATTCTTCCTGCTTTGATCAAATTGTCTCTCCATGATCGAAGCTAGTCCTGCGTCACTCAAAACGCATTACAAACTTATCAATTGATTTCATCATCAAAATCCGAGATTCAACAAAAGAATCTCATAGTCCTTAAGGAACCGGGTGAACTCTGTACTCAAGTACTCACCTCCTCGATCTGATCGAAGAGTCTTGATACTCTTTCTAGTTTGGTTCTCCAATTCATTCTTATATTTTCTGAGTTTTTCAAAGGCCTCGAATTTGTACTTCATCAAGTACACATGTCCAAACTTTGAGAAATCATTAGTAAAAGTAATAAAGTAGGAGTAACTACCTATGGCATGAGTTGACATGAGTTGACATGGGTCCACCTATAGTGGTTGACATCAAGTATGCTACGTAAGGGATTTGAAAGTAATATTTTTTGAAAATAAAGATGCAATAAAAATAAATAACATGCATATTTTATAAAAAAATAAACAATCAAGATATGGACTTCTATCTTATTCTTTTCCAACTATTTTTCTAGCGAGTCATGCGACACCCTCAGCACGTAAAATAAAAGTCTCCAACAGACTTCTAGTGGGGATCGAGATCCAATCAGCGTCTTAACGTAACCTTGAGGGACTCGATCAATCACACTAAGCCTAAAAGGTAGGCAACTCTTTCTAATCATAACTCCTTATGACTCCCATCCTATTCGGTCTCCAAACCACTATGGTCTCGAGGGACTCGACCAACCATGATGTTCGGTTAAGTCAATACCATCATTACAAGATGAGTCTAATTCAATGATATACCCTCAAGGGACTTGACCAAGCATACTTTGTCCTCAAGTCACCGGTGATAACTCTATGTCATAGGCAAGATAGTAAATCGTAATATAGGTGAGCCTCGAGGGACTAGACAAACTCAACTTAGGTTGAGAATCAGTCCCTACCGATAATGATGGAAGGCTACATGGGTCAATCTAATTGCCTCACGTTTACTGACTTAATATTATCGAGAGAGGGAATTTTGATTTGATCTCCTAATATGATATGTCATACATATACATATTTAACATATATCTATATCGCATGCAAATATATTTATATATCTAGTAGGTGTATAAATAATCACATATCACATTAGATAAACATGGACCCTAGCCTAATGTGATCAAGCCCGAGCCAGTGGGCCTAATCACTCACATCAAGATATATGTGTGTAGCGGTGCATCTTCATGCCATGTGATCATCTATCTCGTCCTCGTTAGTTCCATTGATTCCGTCAGTATCTCGATATATCTCTATGCATCACGATCATCCATCTCGGCCTTGTGGGTCCTGCTATAGCTTCCACACTCTCGATGCGCCTCCTTGTGTGATTATAACTTAATTATAGGCATATAGGCCCGACAATGAATGAAAAAAATAGAGGCTCACAAGCCCCAATAATAATAATGATCATCCGTCCAAATTATACATCACATGTACATATCACTATATAGGACTATTAGATAAATAATAATAATAATTAATTAAATCTTTTAATTAACTAAATTTTTTTTGAAATTGAGGACATGCAAGGAATTTTTTGAATTTTGTGGGGTATTTAGGTAATTTAGACAGAAAGGACAAACTATAAAATTTCTAAAATTCATAGGGGCAAAACAAAATTTTTCCTAAAAAACCCCTAATCCCCTTTCCCTGCCTTTCTTATGTTACAGCCGTCGCCACTCCACGGGCGACAGTCACTATGCTAGGTGGTGTCACCTCTACTAGTGGGCGGTTTTGCCTTCGGGTTGCACTACCCCCGCGAGCAAAACTGCTACCCCCCGGGCGGTTTTGCTCGTAGGTAGTGCTACCCCCGCGGGTGGGCGCCCTTGGGGCAATTTTGCCCATGGGCGCACCACTCATAAGCGGCACTACAATCGCCCTTAGGCGGTGCTGCCCACGCGAGCGTGCGCCCCTACGGGCACTGCTGTGGGTGCCGCCCGCAAGTACCACTCGTGTGGCTGCAAGCGCAGTGCCTGCACGTAGACAGCTCTGCCTACAGTTGCAACTGGGTGTAGGAACAATTGTAGGCATGGGCACCATGCTAACTACTTGCGGGCGCCACGGCTGTAGGCAGCTGCATGCACGCAGATGGTAGCAAGGCTGCCATTTGCAAGGATAACAATAGTTGCTGCCCTTTCTCGCTTTTGTGTCAATGATTTTGACATCAAAGTCTTTCTAAAATACAACACACATAGTTTAAAATCAATCTTTCACATGAACAACCTGAATCTGATACCACTGTAGGGAAATCTAGGGGCGACATCACATGTGCAACAGAAGAACAGAAAATAAAAATCCTCAAATTTTCTAAAAAAATGTGTTCGTCATCGTGTAAAGATTAGTGCACAAAATCCCATGAAACTTAAAACCACGTGTGAAATAGTTATGTTAGCTAGGGAGATGATATATGCTTGAATCCTATAGATCTGTAGCAGAGGATGAAGGATGTCAAGCGTCCTCCTCTCTAGCGGTGATCCACACAGCAGAGCTACGATTACGCTCCTCAAATCATTGCCTAAATCTCCACGCCTACTATTTGAGGAGGAGAATGGGAGAGGAGAATATGCGGTGGCAACCAAAAGGCCTCTGGCCTATAGGTCTTTGGTTCCCTCTTATTTATAGAGGCCCCTTATCAACTTTACTAGTCATAGGTGCCCAGCAAGCCAATCACGTGAGTGATGGCACGTGTGACTTGATACATAATCTTTTTGCTTATTATATTTTGGCGTATATCACTTTATAACTATTGCATAAATGCATACATATATTGTGATGTCCTTGGATTTGTGCAATGGGAATCGGATAATGATGAGATCACGATAATGAGATCGATTCACCTTTAAACACATATCCTAAATAATCCCGGTCATAGGTTACTCGAGAGGGACATCGTGATAACCGGATAGACTAGTGTGCTGTATACCCGTCCATATGATGGATGCAGCTGGTCTCATAGCTGCTCGTGTAGGGACACTAGGGATACAGTACAAGTGCTCATTGGAGAATGAGTTCACTGATTGATCCGCTTACGGAATGCTGGATGGTTGATGATGCCTTATTGTCAGACAGCGATTCCGTAGTCCTAGTGGTGTATCTGGTCCTTAGACTTGAGACACCAAGGATGTCCTGTATGAGTGCTCCACTCTTTGATACCAGACTTATAGGTTTGGCTGTCCCCAGATCTAGTACAGCTGGTCATTGGGAGTGGTAGTCGACCTTACGAGGGCTATTGAGTGTCAATAGAGGATCATCCACTCTCGGCGTCATGAGAGGAATATCCTATGTGTTCTTGCTCAGACAAATCCCTGGCCAGGGTCATTCGGGTTGAGAGAGAAAGAGTTCTCCGGGAGAATCCGATTAGAGCGAGACTCGAGTAGAAACCGTATGGGTCTGACAGCACCATGCTCGATATACGGTCTCTGGGATATTAGATGGATGAGGGACTATAGGTACATGGTAACTGAGGACAGACAGATCCAATGGATTGGATTCCCCTGTATCGTTTGGGGACTACAGCGTAGTGGCCTAGTACGTCCGTAGTCGATGAGTCAAGTGAATTATTACAGAGATAATAATTCACTGAGTTAGAAGGAGTTCTGACAGGTATGACTCACGGCCAGCTCGATATTGGGCCTAGAGGGTCACACACATATGGTAGGCATTGCGATGAGTAGAGGTTCGGATATGAGATATCCGATGGACCCCTTGTCTTATTGGATGCAGATCCAATACCCACTAGGGAAGGACCCATTAGGGTTTGACACGGGATCTCTATAAATAGGAGGGATTCACAGCCTCATAGGCTAGAGTCTTTGCTTGTCTTTCCTATTCTCCTCTCCCTCTCCACCTCAGAGTAGGCCTGGAGTTTTGAGGAGCGTCGTCGCAACCCTGCTGTGTGGATCACCGCTAGAGAGGAGGACGCTTGACCTCCTTCACCCTCTCCTAAGGATCTGCAAGGAAACAGGGATATACGATCTCCCTAGGTAACACAATCTCTATACGCAGTTTTGTGTTTTGCGGATTTTTGCGCACCAATCTTCGCACGACGACGAACATCTTTTTGGGAATCGGGGATTTTTGTTTTATTGTTCTTCCGCTGCGCATATGATGTCGCCCCCCAATGATTTCCCAACAGTGGTATCAGAGCCAGGTTGTTCGTGCGAATGATTGGTTTTGAACTGCGTGTGTTGTGTTTAGGAAGAATATTGACGTCAAAATCGTTGACGCAAAAGCGAGGAAGGGCAGCAACAGTTGCTGCCCTCGATCTGCATGCCTGCAACCACCTGCAGCGGCAGCCGTAGCCAGGCAGCACAGCGCCGGCGCATGCGCAAGCGCTGTGCTTGCAGCAGCCGGCCGGCGGTCTGCTTGCAGCAGGCTTGCTGCTGGCGGGGCTGGCAGCCCACGGGCAGAGGCGCCGCAGGGCAGCGGCGCCTGCCGCCGCTGCTCCCGCGGGCGAAAACCCCCCCACAGGGGTGGCCGCCCGGCGGGACAACACCGCCTGCGAAGGCAGCGACGCCCGAAAGGGGAGCCCACCTGCAGCGGCAGCGCCGCCAGCGAGCGTGCCGCTTGTAGGCGAGGGCAGTGCCCTCGCCCCGCCACACAGGCTGCCGCCGGCAGGGTGGCGGCGGCGGCAGTAGCGAAAAGGGGAAAGGGTATTATGGTTTTCTGGGCAAAAGACAGTTTTGCCCCTCGGAATTTGAGAAATTCCAGTTTCTGTCTTTTGTCCAAATTATGAAAATACCCTTAGGAATTGAGAAAATCCCTACATGTCCCTGATTTCAGAAAAATATTAATTAATTAAAAGGTTTAGTTGATTATTATTTTTATTATTATCTAGTAGTCGTACATGATGATGATTATTTATACATGTGATGTATGATGTGTGGACGGATGATCATGGACCGTGTGATGTGTGTACTTGTGATTATTATTATTGAGGTCTGCGAACCTCCATCATATTTCTCGTTTATTGTCGGCCTGCGTGCCTATGATTAAGTTGTAATCACATGAGGAGGCGCAGTGGGAGCGTGTATGCGATAGCGGGACCCACGAGACGGACGATCGTGATGCATGGAGATGCATCAAGATGTCGACGAAACCGACGAGGACGAGATGGACGATCACAGGGCATAGAGATGCACCGTTGCACACATAGATCTTGATGTGAGTGATTAGGCCTACTGACTCGGGCCTAATCATATTAGGTTGTGGTCCATGATCATCTGGTGTGATTGCTTATACACATACTAGATATGTATATATATTTGCATGCGATGTAGATATATATTAAATATGTATATGTGTGACAGGTCATATTAGGAGACCAAATTATAGAAACATCTCTCGATAATATTAAGTCGGTAAACGTGAGGCAATTAGATTGACCCACGTGGCCTTCCATCGTTATGAGTAGGAACCGATTCCCGGTGTAGGTTGAGTTGGTCGAGTCCCTCGAGACTCACTTATATCGCGATTCGTTATCTTGCTTACGACATAGAGATGTCACCGGTGACCTGAGGACATGGTATGCTTGGTCGAGTCCCTCGAGGGTATATCATCAAATCAGACTCATCTTGTAACGAAGGTGTTGACTTAACCGAGCATCATGGAGGCCGAACAGGACGGGAATCACAAGGAGTTGTGATCGGCAAGAGTTGCCTACCTTTTAGGCTTAGTGTGATTGGTCGAGTCCCTCGAGGTTACACTAAGACGCTGATTGGATCCTGATCCCCACTAGAAGTCTGCCGGAGACTTCCGTTTCACGTGCTGAGGGTGTCGCGTGACTCGTTAGTAAAATAGTGGGAGCATATTAAGATAGAAGTCTATATCTTGATAGTTTATTTCTTGCAAAATCTGCATGTTATTCATTTCTGCTATATCTTTATTTTCAGAAAATGTCGTTTTCAAATCCCTTACGTGGCATACTTGATGTCAACCGCCTCACTGGTCCAAATTATACGGATTGGCTCCGTAACTTGAGAATTGTTCTCACAGTGGAGAAAATCGTGTACGTCCTTGATATAGTGATGCCTACGCCCGAAGAAGGGGCAAGCGAGGATGAGATCGCTCGCTACGTGAAGTACATTGATGACTCCACTCTTGCTCAGTGCTATATGTTGGGCTCTATGACTCCAGAGTTACAGAGACAACATGAAAAGATGGATGTCAGATCCATTCTCCTACATGTCTGCAAATTGTTTGAGGAACAGGGAAGGACTCAACGATATGAGATATCCAAGAGCCTTTTCCGCGCTAGGATGACTGAGGGGACACCGGTTCAGAACCATGTCCTAAAGATGATTGAGTGGATAGAGAAACTCACAGGTTTAGGAATGGTCCTAGAGGATAACTTGTGTGTGGACATTGTGCTTCAATCCCTACCAGATTCATTTTCACAGTTCATAATGAATTTTAATATGAACAAGCTTGAGGTGACTCTCCCAGAGCTCCTCAATATGTTGAGGGAGGCAGAGAGTACTATTAAGAAAAAGAAGCCAGTTCTCTACACTGGTGAGACCAGAAAGAAAAGGAAAGCAGAAAGGTCCCTTAAGAAGGGAAAGGGCAAGGGCAAATAAGGTAAAGCAAAGGTTGCTAAGAAAGACCCAACAAAGGACAAAGGCCAATGCTTCCATTGTGGTAAAGATGGGCACTGGAAGAGAAACTGCAAAGAGTACCTTGCAGAAAGGGCGAAACAAAAGCTTGATGAAGCTTCAGGTACATTCATGATCAGTCTCTATTTGTCAGACTCTTATGATAACACATGGGTATTGGATACCGGTAGTGCTTATCATATATGCAATTCGTTGCAGGTTCTGGCAAGGCCTAGGAGACTAGAGAGAGGCGAGATGGACATCAAGATGGGTAATGGAGCAAAAGTTACTGTATTAGCTGTTGGCGAGGTCGCCTTACATCTGCCTAGTGGAGCTTTTATTGCATTAAATGCATGTTATTTTGTTCCTTCTATTATCAAAAACATTATCTCCATTTCATGTTTAACAGTTAGTGGATATAAATTTGTTTTTGAGAACAATGGTTGTTCGATATTATTAGATGATAAGATCATCACGAAAGGAACATTGCATAATGGTTTATTTATGTTAGACACCACTCCACATATCATGAATGTAAATGTGTCCAAAAGGAAACGAGATGAGTTGAACAGTGCATACCTGTGGCATTGTAGGCTAGGTCACATCCATGAAAGAAGGATTCAAAAGTTGCTAAATGATGGATATCTAGATCCATTCGACTATATGTCTTATGCAACTTGTGAGCCTTGCATTCATGGAAAATTGACCAACTCTCCATTTAGTGGAATTAGAGAGAGAGCCACTGAGTTGTTGGAACTCATACATAGTGATGTATGTGGACCCATGTCAACTCATGCCATTGGAGGTTACTCCTACTTCATTACATTTACTAATGATTTCTCAAGGTATGGATATGTGTACTTAATGAAGTACAAGTCCGAGGCCTTTGAGAAATTCAGAGAGTATAAGAATGAGGTGGAGAACCAGACTGGAAAGAGTATCAAAACTCTTCGATCAGATCGAGGAGGTGAGTACTTAAGTACAGAGTTTACTCAGTTCCTCAAGGACCATGGGATATTATCCCAATGGACACCTCCTTACACACCTCAGCTCAATGGTGTCTCTGAAAGGAGAAATCGTACGTTATTAGATATGGTACGGTCCATGATGAGTTTCGCTGACCTACCCATCTCATTCTAGGGATATGCCCTAGAGACCACAGCTTACCTTTTGAACAGAGTTCCAACTAAGTCGGTAGTGTCTACACCATATGAGATATGAAAAGGGAAGAAGCCTGATCTTAAGGTTGTTAAGATTTGGGGCTG
The DNA here is from genome assembly GCF_036884655.1 of Musa acuminata AAA Group. Classification (NCBI taxonomy): domain Eukaryota; kingdom Viridiplantae; phylum Streptophyta; class Magnoliopsida; order Zingiberales; family Musaceae; genus Musa; species Musa acuminata. The sequence continues at coordinate 20,721,359 of NC_088330.1, read as the reverse complement.
CCCAGCCCACGTTAAAAAATACAACCCCGATAAGTTAGAATCAAGGACAGAGCGATGTATATTTGTGGGATACCCCAAGGAAACTTGTGGGTATTACTTCTATCATCTCGAGGACCAAAAGGTCTTTGTAGCTAAGAGAGCAGTGTTCCTTGAGAAGGAACACATTCTTGGCGAAGATAGTGGGAGAATGATAGAGTTGAGCGAAGTTAGAGAACCAAGCTCAAGCACCACTCTACAGCCCGAGCCTGTTCAGGTACCTAATACACAAGTTTCAACTTTACGCAGGTCTGATAGAGTATCTCATCCTCCTGAGAGATATGTTGAACATATTAGAGGAGAGGATGTAGAGGATATTGATCCTCAGACCTACGAGGAGGCTATTATGAGTATAGACTCCGGGAAGTGGCAAGAAGCCATGAATTCTGAGATGGATTCTATATACTCCAATAAGGTTTGGAACCTAGTTGATGCGCCCGAAGGTATTGTACCCATCGGTTGCAAGTGGATCTTTAAGAAAAAGATCGGAGTAGATGGAAAGGTAGAGACCTATAAAGCAAGGCTAGTGGCTAAAGGGTATCGTCAAAGGCAAGGTGTTGACTACGACGAAACCTTCTCACCCGTAGCAATGCTAAAATCCATCAGAATTCTATTGGCTATTGCAGCACACTATGATTATGAGATCTGGCAGATGGATGTGAAAACCGCATTCCTCAATGGGAACCTTGAGGAGGAGGTGTATATGATGCAACCTGAGGGATTCGTGTCCAAGAACTGCCCAGATAAGGTGTGTAGGTTGCTTAAATCCATTTATGGACTAAAGCAAGCTTCCCGAAGTTGGAACATAAGATTTGATGAGTCAATCAGATCTTATGACTTCGTTAAGAACGAAGACGAGCCTTGTGTGTACAGGAAGGTAAGTGGGAGTGCTATCATCTTTTTGGTGTTATATATGGATGACATCCTCATCATTGGGAATGATGTAGGAATGCTATCCACAGTAAAGACTTGGTTATCTAGACACTTCTCCATAAAGGACTTAGGGGAAGCATCCTATATCTTGGGGATTAGAATCTATAGAGATAGATCCAAGAGGATGCTTGGCTTGTCCCAGTCCAAGTACATAGAAACCATTGTCAAAATGTTTGGCATTGAAAATTCTAAGAAAGGGCGAACATTGATATGATACCTTATGCCTCAGCAATATGGTATATCATGTATGCCATGCTATGTACTAGGCCTGATATAGCGCATGCTCTGAGTGTCACGAGCAGGTATCAGGCGAATCTAGGCTTGGAGCACTAGAAAGCAGTAAAGTGTATCCTTAAGTACTTGAGAAGGACTAAGGATCTTTTACTAGTATATGGAGGTAATAGCCTTAAGTTTGAAGGCTTCATTGACTCAAGTTTTCAGTCTGATGTCGATGATAACAAGTCGAATTTAGGGTATGTGTACACCTTGAATGGAGGAGCAGTGTGCTGGAAGAGTTCCAAGCAAGATACCACTGCTGACTCGACCACAGAGGCGGAGTACATTGCTGCATTAGATGCAGCAAAGGAGAGAGTCTGGGTGAAGAAGTTCATCACAGATTTGGGAGTCGATACAGATAGCGACAAGTCGACTTCCCTTATTGCGACAACTATGGGGTGATTACTCAAATAAGGGAACCCGGGTCTCATCAGAAGTGTTCTGAGGAGGTTCCAACTTATCAGAGAGATTGTAACCCGAGGAGATGTAGCAGTGGAAAGAGTTCCATCCGAAGATAACATTGCAGATCCACTGACAAAGCCGTTGTCTCAGATTGTCTTTGAGCGTCACAGGAGTCTGATGGGGATCAGACACATAGGTGATTGGCTTTAGGTCAAGTGAGAGATTGCTAGTCATAAGTGCCCAGCAAGCCAATCACGTGAGTGATGGCACGTGTGACTTAATACATAATCTTTTTGCTTATTATATTTTGGCGTATATCACTTTATAACTATTGCATAAATGCATACATATATTGTGATGTCCTTGGATTTGTGCAATGGGAATCGGATCGTGATGAGATCACGATAATGAGATCGATTCACCTTTAAACACATATCCTAAATAATCCCGATCATAGGTTACTCGAGAGGGATATCGTGATAACCGGATAGACTGGTGTGCTGTATACCCGTCCATATGATGGATGCAACTGGTCTCATAGCTGCTCGTGTAGGGACACTAGGGATACAGTACAGGTGCTCATTGGAGAATGAGTTCACTGATTGATCCGCTTACGGAATGCTGGATGGTTGATGATGCCTTATTGTCAGACAGCGATTCCGTAGTCCTAGTGGTGTATCTGGTCCTTAGACTTGAGACACCAAGGATGTCCTGTATGAGTGCTCTACTATTTGATACCAGACTTATAGGTTTGGCTGTCCCCAGATCTAGTACAGCTAGTCATTGGGAGTGGTAGTCGACCTTACGAGGGCTATTGAGTGTCAATAGAGGATCATCCACTCTCGGCGTCATGAGAGGAATATCCTATGTGTTCTTGCTAAGACAAATCCCTGGCCAGGGTCATTCGGGTTGAGAGAGAAAGAGTTCTCCGGGAGAATCCGATTAGAGCGAGACTCGAGTAGAAACCGTATGGGTCTGACAGCACCATGCTCGATATACGGTCTCTAGGATATTAGATGGATGAGGGACTATAGGTACATGGTAACTAAGGACAGACAAGTCCAATGGATTGGATTCCCCTGTATCGTCTAGGGACTACGGCGTAGTGGCCTAGTACGTCCGTAGTCGATGAGTCGAGTGAATTATTACAAAGATAATAATTCACTGAGTTAGAAGGAGTTCTGATAGGTATGACTCACGGCCAGCTCGACATTGGGCCTAGAGGGTCATAAACATATGGTAGGCATTGCGATGAGTAGAGGTTCGGATATGAGATATCCGACGGACCCCTTGTCTTATTGGATGCAGATCCAATACCCACTAGGGAAGGACCCATTAGGGTTTGACACGGGATCTCTATAAATAGGAGGGATTCACAACCTCATAGGCTAGAGTCTTTGCTTGCCTTTCCTATTCTCCTCTCCCTCTCCACCTCAGAGTAGGCCTAGAGTTTTGAGGAGCGTCGTCGCAACCCTGCTGTGTGGATCACCGCTAGAGAGGAGGACGCTTGACCTCCTTCACCCTCTCCTAAGGATCTGCAAGGAAACAGGGATATACGATCTCCCTAGGTAACACAATCTCTATACGCAGTTTTGTGTTTTGCGGATTTTTGCGCACCAATCTTCGCACGACGACGAACATCTTTTTGGGAATCGGGGATTTTTGTTTTATTGTTCTTCCGCTACGCATATGATGTCGCCCCCCAATGATTTCCCAACAAACTTAACCCTAATGGATCCTGTCATATTGGGTATTGGATCTCCATCCAACTACCCAAGTCTCCTAGATTAGTGAATCTCTATCCAATAATCTCTCATTGTCTCTTATTGGATCTCATTCATAAGATCCAATAATTCAGGGGCTTATTGAATATCTAATAAGATATGGGCTATGATGGATATCTTATATCAGAACCTCTACTTGTCGCAACGCCTACCATATCTGTGTAACCCTCTAGGCCTAATATCAAGCTAGCCATGAGTCATACTTGTCAGAACTCCTTTTGGCTCAATGAATTATTATATTCATAATAATTCACTCGACTCATCAATTGCGAACGTACTAGGCCACTACGTTATAGCCCCTAGACGATATTGAGGAATCCAATCCTTTAGACCTATTTATCCTCAATTACCATGTATCTATAGTTCCTCGTCCATTTAATACCCTAGAGATCGTATATCAGGCATGGTACTATCAGACCCATATGGTTTCTACTCGAGTCTCGCTCTAATTAGATTTTCCTAGAGAACTCTTTCTCTCTCAATCTGAATGACCCTAGCTAGGGATTTGTTTGAGCAAGAACATCTGTGATATTCCTCCTATTAGTTCTTACTCTATCGACACTCAATAGCCCTCGTAAGGTTGATTGCTACTCACGATGACCGATTATACTAGATTTGAAACTTCCAAACCTATAAGTCTGGTATCAAAGAGTGGAGTACTTATACAGGACATTCTTGGTATCTCAAGCCTATTGACCAAGTATACCATTGGGACAACGGAATCATTGTCTGATAATGAGGTATCATTAACCATCCAACATTTTGTAAGTGGATCAATTAGTAAACTCATTCTCCAATGAGCACCTGCATTGTAGCCCTAGTGTCCCCACACGAGCAACTATGAGATCAGCTACCTCCATCATATAAACGGGCATACAGTATATCAATTTGTCCGATTATCTCGATGTCCCTCTCGAGTAACCTTTGACCAAAATTATTTAGAGATTATGTTTAAAGGTGAATCGGTCTCATTATCATGATCTCATCATCACAATCTGATTCCCATTGTACAGATCCATGGACATAACAATATATATATGCAACAAGCAATATAAAGTGATAAAATCTCAAATAATATAATAAGAAAAAAGAATGTGTATCATGTCACATGTGTCATCAGTAGGATTATTTGGGGTCTATGTTTAAAAGTGAATCGATCTCATTATCATGATCTTATCATGATCTGATTCCCATTACATAGATCCATGCACATCACTATATATATATATATATATATATATATATATATATATATATATATATATATATATATATATATATATATATATATATATATATATATATAAATATATAAAGTGATAAAATATTAAATAATATAATAAGTAAAAAAAATGCGTATCATGTCATATGTGCCATCACTCACGTGATTGGTTTGTAAGACACCTATGACTAGCACCAATAAGAGCCAATGAAAGATTATTGGATAGAGATCCACTAATCTAAAATGTTTGGGTAGTTGGATAGAGATCCAATACCCAATAGGGTAGGATCCATTAGGGTTAAGTTGATAGGGGTCTTCTATTAATAGAAGAGAACCAAAAAGTGGCTTGGCTTCTTGGTTGCCACCTCCTATTCTCCTCTTCCCTACTCCTAGGTGTGGAGATTTAGATGTCACATGTGCCATCACTCACGTGATTGGCTTGTAGGACACCAATGACTAGCACCAATAAGAGCCAATGAGAGATTATTGGATAGAGATCCACTAATCTAAAAGGTTTGGATAGTTGGATAGAGATTCAATACCCAATAGGGTAGGATCCATTAGGGTTAAGTTGATAGGGGGCTTCTATTAATAGAAGAGAACCAAAAGGTCATAGACTTGGCTTCTTGGTTGCCACCTTCTATTCTCCTCTCTCCTTCTCCTCCTTAGATAGTAGGTGTGGAGATTTGGATAGCAATTTGAGGAGCGTTTTCATAGCCCCTACCATGTGGACTATCGCTAGAGAGGAGGACACTTGACCTCCTTCATCCTCTCCTACAGATATGTAGGAATTCAAGGATATATGATCTCCCTAGATAACACAACTATCTCACGCGTGGTTTTCAGTTTGTAGATTTTTGTGCACCAATCTTCGCACGACGATGAAACCTTTTTATGAAAATCTCATATTTTATTTTATGTTCTTTCACTGCGTATATGATATTGCACTGAGATTTTCCTATAACAACTAGTAATATAAGTATAAATAGAGGGGGCTAAAGATGTTCAATGGAGGTGAGAAGTGGGGGCAACAAAACTTGCATCGCAATCAAGAACGATGAGAGCGAGGTGAGAAGAGGTAAGTTCAATGGAGGCTAATAGGGATATGTAGAGGTAAAAAGGAGCTTAACAAAAGTCGACAGGGTCTGACAAGAACTACAGTACTAAGGCGATAGACATTAAGGGTAATGACATCATTTTAAAAAAAAAACACTCCACAAGAATTTTTGAAAGTTACTAACTGAGAATTTTTCAAAAATAGAGATTTTTTTTTTTGCATGAACTTACCCATTAGTTTTTTTCCTTCGTATTTAGATTATTTGATGATATATCGAAATCTAATTAAATGATAACAAGAATATTTTGTTAAACAGAAATATGGATTTGCAAGCAAAAAAAAAAAAAGAACAAATTCTGTAATAAAATCTAAATAATCAATTAATATGATCCAAATTTTGGTTAAAAAATAAGGTAAAATATATTAGAGTTTAAAGAAGAAAAGAAACGTTTGCAAATAGCGCTGTAGAATAAAGCTACATTGGATTTGTCGCTTTAATGAATTTATGTTAAAAAATACAAAATAAATAAATATTCGATTGTCATAAATAATTATTTACATAAATATAAAAAAAGGAGATCATTGAGAATATAATATAAAACTGCATAATTTTTCTCCTAGTGTGAGTTCTCAATGAGGTTTTTTTTCCATGATATGATCCTGATGATCTCTTCTTATGCATCCATATATGAAGAATCTTGATGAAGTATCTTTCAGCAAATCAGCAATAAAATCAAAATAAGAATACTTTTTTAGTTTTCATATGTGTTTATTAAAAAATATATCTAATAAAAGGCGAATTCATGAAAAAAATCTATATTTTCAATAAATTCAAAGTTAGGGTCCCAATTTTTTTAAAAAAATTTCATAAAATATTTTTTTAAATGATAATATTATCCTTGTCGAACACCACCTCCGTCCAATTCCGTCACTTTCGTCGGACCCTACCGGCTCTCATTAGACACACCCTATCTCTATAAACCTCATTAGCTCCCATCGAATTTGCCCTTGCTATTTTTGCCCTTGGCATAAGTGGTCGTTGGCCCTCGCTATCCTAACTCCCTTCTATCCCGTTGGACTTATCTATGCCTCCATAATAGTAGCCCCCTCCTTCCTCGCACGCAACCCTCTTTGTTTATGCTACAGGAAAGAAGCATAAGGATGAGTTCAACTAGATAGAGAAGAAGTTAGGGTAAGGAGGGCCAACAATTGCTTATGCTACGAATGAGAACGATGGCTAGGTGCACAAGTGTGGGTCTCATGGGAGCCAACAAGGTCCATATGTCTAACAAGGATAACAAGATCCGTGGAGATAGGGGTAAAATGATATTTTCAAACAAAAATGATCAAAGATATGTGTTTTGTTTTTTTGTTTTTGGGAATTCAGGCTCTAACCAATATATGAAATTATTAATTAGATAAACAAAAAAATCGAGAAAATGATACAACTGACTGATTAACCATCATGATATTTAACAAAAAAGTATTAGGAAACAACTGGAACAGCGACAAATGACTGAAACAGAACATTTCATTAAATCGACATGATATTGTATCTCCTCTTCTGTTTCTTCCTCTCACTTGCTGTCCTCTTTTTTTCTTATTTTTGTTTTTCCTTTTATTTTACTCGCACAACCTGCCACCTCTAAACCTCAATTGTGTGCTTATGGTGACTATTTTTGGGCACACGATCGATGGTGAAGATCGAGATGGATCAGGTACGATAATCACGTTCTTTGTCATGCATTGCTATTAGTTTGATACATGAAATTAATCCTTATAATTACTTTAAATACCAAGAACATTTGAAATATTTTGTTCATGAATAGAAAAACTAGAAAAACCGATTTCAAAGTAGTGTTCGATTGAATACATATTAATGTAACATTCAATTAAGAACCTCGCATGTACATAAGATAAAGGAGAAACATGGCAGCTGGAATGCATAGTGGACGTGAAGATGTACAGCTTCCGAATCGAAGCAGATAACCTACTTCGAAACAACACTCGGGGATACTAATTTCTTATTGCTTCCACACATGGGTGTAAATATTTAAATGTACTCACAAGAAGGAAATATATCTGGTTGATGCACATATAACAAAAGTGTAGTCATATATTATTCACAATTGTGGGTGTATAAATTTATAGTTTGGATACTAAATCATGATGAGTTTTTGGGTCAGTCATTATTTGTGCTTCAGGGATACGAGGGTTGATGGTTGATAAGTAACATAAATAAAAAAATATATGCCACTAAGACAAATTTATTCCATATTGTAACACAATGAGACAATAAGTCTAATTACCTGCAAGAAAAAAGTGGTGAAGATTTATGACTAGAAAGAAAGTACAAATATACTTTTTTTATCATATTATTTTATTAATAACATTAATTTATATTAAGTTCATTGGAGAACAACAAAATCAACAATATGCAACTTTATACTTCATATAAAGTAGCATATCTATAAGATTCAAAAAATTCATCAACAACATTTTTTTCAACCATCCAATCGAACACCCACAAAATGATAAGCGATGCAGAATAACAAACATTCTACACTCACCTTGTGAAAAAGGACGTAGAAATCTACTGTTAATCTTCCACTAAATTCATGAACTGGATATTAGATCATGTGGCAAATATATTGCTCCTTTTTTTCGAACTATGTTCGATATAAATAGCATGAAAACCAGGAAATTCATATCCAGTAGCAGTTAACTCTTAAAACTTGATGCCAAACTAATGCCATCTACTAAACCATCAGCAACCTTGAGGGTGTCATTTATCATCTCAATATTGTGCACATGTCATTTATCAACCCAAAAAAGTTAGAAAACCCAATTCCAAGTAATAGCCTAATGCAAGTTGAAGTCAATCAAATGTACAAATGCACATTAGGCAACTAAAGAGGGAGTCTTAGACATCATTATTAATTTTGAAGACATGGTCTTGTTTACTTGGCAGTTGCTCGCAGCATTTAGGATAAAGAAAATACACCACACAATACCAGATGAAATCAAGTAATGCTACAATAAAAAAGAAAAAAATATTTAAAGGTAAGATCGGGGATGATGTGACTTCAATATCAAATCCCGTTACCCACACAACTCCAGCAGAAAATTTCTTACCAAGTGTTCTCCTTTGGTGTGGAAATTGATGAAGCACTTCAGCTCTGGTTTCAAGAACATACAAAAAAGATGCTCCCATAGTCTCAAAAATTTGTCATCAATCTCCAGCCTATGTGGCAACAGATTTCAACAGGCTCACTACCTCAGCAGTTGATGCAGATGGGAGCCTGAATGATGAACAGCATGTACGATTCTCCAGAGATCTAATCAATCAGGCCAAGTATCTGAAAAGATTTGGGTTGTCCTTATCACGCTCTAAATAATCTCTGGTGATCAGATCTTCCATTCGTTTCTTAATGGCTTTGAAATCAGGCTGCAAAATTAACAAATCAAGACAGCATAGATAAGTGATCAAATATATTTCAGAGATTTATACAAATGATCAACAAAATTCCTTTTAAGGTCTGGCACCAATCAGTTACAATTAGTAAAACTATGCCATTGCAATTATTAGTTCACCATAATGTCAACAGCAGATAACCACACAAACAGAACAGCTTTCACTGCTATGTCAACAACAGACCACTCAGAAACAAGAAGCTATAGCTACTGATTGTTTAGGGTCAACCCAATATATCAGCTCGGACGAAAATAGAGAGTTAACATAGATATTACAAGCATGAAAAGCCTTGTAAAATTGAAAGCGTATTGACCATAAAATATTCATATGTTTCACTAGCTGTAACAAAATGAAGAAGCCGAGTACCTTGAACATGCGACCAAGTTGTTCAACACATTCCATCACCAGTTGTTGATAGCCCAAAACTTTACGACTTTTCATAATACGCACAATGGAGGCATCAATAGCATATCTTCGATCCTGGTCAACATCTTCTATTACCTTCTTCTTCTCATCCACTGGGGGGAGAGGTATCTGCAGTTAAGAACAGCTGATGAATCCAAAGAATATGAAAAACAGATGCAACAGCCGAAGTTGCTAAGCAAAGGACAGTTGTCTGCCGCTTTTGAATGGGAAGTTATGTTGAGACCTTGATCCTTCTCATTTTGTCACTGAATTTGGAATTGAACTCAAAGACGTCATTTGGAGAAATGGATTTTGTATTTGGCTCTTTATTAAGAATCTTATATTTGGCACAAGAAAGGGAATGGAGCAATCTGACTACATCATCGTCAGTCAAATTAAGCTGAGTGACAATCTCTGAATAACTCAATCTATCTGATGCATTGAATAGAAGCAGAGTCGCAGCCTGTACACATAAAACACAAGAATAAATCTTGTCAGCATCCATGTTAATCCAACATCAATAAAATATTATCCAATAGATACCTGATAAGTCGTCACAATAAGCTCCATTGTCTTGGGTTCAAACTTTCCATTGATGTTACATGTCCCCAAAGAATAAATCCATGTAAGCTTTCTATGTTTGGTTTTTGTCTGATAAAACTCTCTGAACACTTCTACACATTTAACCTGTAAGCAGAAATCATAATCAGCATTTGCTTAACAATTAAACAATAAATAATTGCCTAATATATATATAGATCCCTAAACGCTTCTTATTTACATGATAGTCCCCCAATCTTGTGTTGTTGTGCATACCAGCGCCATTTTCTTTAGCAAAACCTTATCAAGCTGATAGGACATCGGAAAGACTGATCTAACTCTAAAAACTATTGGGTTTGATCGAAAATAAACAATTAAGAGAACAAAGACCTGGAGATTCTTCCTTTCATATTCTCCATCTTGCTTTAAAACTGAAGCTTCTTGATTGTTGATAAGTAATATCAAATATATTATGCTCCTCCAAAAGACAATGAATGAAAGTTGTTGGAAAAGAATAATTCTACAAATTTGTTACAACCAATGAATGAGTAAAGGGGAACAATTAGGATGGAAGGGCATACTTGCAACAGTATTTCCTACTAATCAATATGAATTTACATTAGGGTCAGGCCCATCAGTATCTTGATGACGAACTCTTTTTTTCCAAAAAATTACAAGATCTACAGAGGATCATTAATGATTATATTTGGTTAATATAATTAGTTTTGGGATAAAAGATGTGCTTCTAAGTTATAATATTATGTTAACAAAAAGATGGTGCTACTCAAAAGATATTTCTACTACATTGCTTAAATTTGTAAATGAAGAAACTGGAGGACCAAAATGCACAGTGAAGGAGGACTTCAGGGACCACCATGCAAATAAAAATATTAAGGCACCTGTCCAGAGTAAGAAAGAATTAAGGCACTATCATGAAAAAAAAAGACCTTTAGTTAAAGTAGATCGATTTTAATTAATGAGTTTGCTCAGCCTAGTGAATCCCCAAAGATACGACATAATATGACTATTCTTCAAAATGATTTCTATATTTTCATAGGATAAGAAAAAAAAATAGAACAGTTTGCCAAACCATTTCAGCAGGAAGGTTGAGATCAAATGATTTGTAACTTGGCCAGAAACCAGTTGTCAGAACAGTTACAGTTAGATCCATCCCCGGATTTGCATGAGGGTTACTGTTCAGATAGTCCTCAAAATTAGATTGGTTCTCTCTGGCAAGAGTTAGATCAGTCACCTGAAAAACCAAATCCAAGACATTAAACCACTAATTAGTATCCAACTAACAACATAATGCTACAGACCATGCCCTCCATCTTTGAGGTAAACTGTCCTCCGCATTGCTGCTTTAGCTTTGTCAAAATACTCCTCTCATGGTCATCATTAGCACTTTTGTCAAACAGCAACCTCCGAGCAAGCTTCTTCCTGCTCATTGATTTCACAATCGGAACAATGATGAAAAAGACAGCACATATTGCAGTCATGTAAACATTAACTAAAATTGAAGATTGTCTAACTCAGCATAGGTTGGGCTATATACCTATAAAACTCGGCAAACAGATCTTTGTCACTGATATAAGCAAGCAACTTTACAACCTGCAAATATAAGTATTTGTTCAATGGCTGCATCCCAAAGTAGACAACACAGTAGAGATGAGAAAGGAGGGCTTTATGAATGAGAGGAAGAATAGGAGAGGTAAACATGAGGTAGGAAAGATGCAAAGACACAAATAATTAAACAAGTTATTTACTTTCTCAAGTGTCTCCTCAATTGCTTCGTCACTGAGTTTTTCACTTCCGCCCTTCTTAAGAATATTATCACAAAAGGTAGCCAGCAACTCAGCACTTGAACTGCCTGCAACACCCTTGTTGCAGAAAACCTCAAATGCCTCTTTCAGTGCCTAAAAAGGGACAAATAAAACTTACACAAAGCAAAGGAACATAACTTGACCAGTGGTGCATCATAAACCAAACCTTATGGAAAAGGGAGTGATTCTGAAAGCAGTCATTCACATATGCCAAGTACTTGTCATGCAGCTCAATAACTTTTCTAACAAAAACCTGAAAACCCAAAGGTATTACTTTCTGATCATCAGAAAATAACCAAAACATCTGCCCACACTCTAACCAATCAGCTTGTGATAAAGTAAACGTCAAAACATCCCAATATACCTGTTCTTGCAGACCAACCACATCCCTTTTTTCTGCCTGCATAATTTATAGTGTCAAAATCTTAATACAATATGCATCCAAATAAGATGCTAAAACAAGGACCACAAAATATGCAAAAAACAGAAATAACTAAACGAAAAAGCAAACATAGCAAATCAGCTCAAGATATGCTAAAGATGAAGGCCATAAACCAATATAACTAACATCGGGTGAGAATAATGAATTCTGCAACACAAACTGCAGCAGATGTTCATTTGCTCCTAAGACAACAAAATGAATGTAATATGAAATAGTACATTATGATGCTAGAGTACAGACAACTAAAAATTGTAGGTTCAACTCTCATTACCATAGTTTTTGGTGCTCTTGCTCAGAGCAAGTTGCTCAGTTACTACAAAGCTAAGTATTTAAGCAAAGATTTAAATCTTGAACCGGTGCCTATTCAATAATCTATCAAACTGGTCTAGCATTGATATATTAGGTGGTATATCAACCTGTTAACTCAGTATCACGCAAAAAAATAACAAAAAATTAATACCAACTGATACTGGACCTTATGGTCCAATATCAGTTCTTCATCATGGTACCGACACACTGTTTGAATCCATGCTGTTAAGAACTATGAAACATGATCAGAATTCATGAACTTGAATAACAAGGACTGAATAGCTAATTTATTATTTTGTTTTTGCCATGAGAAAGAAATAAAAATGATTACAACATACAGAGATAAGCAATGAAAAAAAAAAAAGACGATGGAAGACTACCTTCTTGTTACTTGCAGCATCCTCTGCTTGTTTAACCAAGGCTGTACCCTCAGAAGTCACATGCTGCACCAGAGTAATAATTCAGAAAACAGACCCGTCAATATTTTACTGGAGCTCCATAAAGTCACAAATTAAAAATCAGAGGTAAACCTGCTTAAATATTTGAGAAACAGGATCTAGGCCACGAGGTATTCTGCAAAAGAGCCTATACATACGCGAGAGGTCATCCACCTAAAATGCAAAACAGATGCACAGCTGTTAAATCTTATTTAATTCCACAGGAAGAATCTTATTTTTATGCAACAAATAGGTACAGGCACCTTGTCATCTCGAAGTAAGGCATGGCACCCAGAATGTTCCTTTTCCAGAAGTTGGCTTGCATATGCAAATAGCAACTCATGTTGCACTTTCTACAAATAAAAAAAAATTGACGATGATATTTCAATTACTCAAGTAATAGTATCCAGCTGCAAATACTCAAGATTGGTGCACGTAGCTCCTAAGTCCTAACTGGTAACAATAAGTCCACGAAGTATCAAGACTTTTAAGATATCCTTTCTTTTTTAACACTTAAAAACATATTTAAATAACTGATCACTTCAGCTAGAGATGAAACTTATGACAAGAATGATATACCTCCAACAACTTCTGTTCACTGCTTGAATGCAAGTAATGAGCAACCCTATCCTTTTCCCGCTTTAAGCACTCCTCAGCCTAAAAAATGCCAGATAAGACATCAAAATGTCTCACTGTGGGATAATTAAACATAATTATGCATATTTAAGTGGGAATTACCTTTAACATGTAATCTGGACATGAATCTTCTAAAATCCAATTTGAAGCTTTCCTAGAATAATATGCTGCAGTATCTTTAAGCAGATCTGCTTCGAAGTCATTTTCGTAACACTCCATGTTACCTAGCCCAATCTCAACAAAAATGTCCAAGACATTCTTCAATAAAGCTCTATCAATTTGTTCCCCCTCTCGCTCTTGGTCAATCTGTTTGAAAGACCAACTGCAGTCAAAACTAGGTAGCCAGGTGAAAATGATTAATCATCAGAAAAAAGGCCAAACTTACCAAAGAAATGACAGCATCTTTAACTTTTCCTTTAATCTCCTGATAAACCTATAAAAAAGAGAATACATGTCAAAATAAACTGCCATAAGGGCTCCAATATATTTCACTACATGTGAAATGCTTGTATCATAGAGAAAATGCAATCTTATGTTACATATTGCAGCAATTCAGCAAAAAAGGTGTTAATGTACCAGATCACGGAAGCAGGTAAGCCCAACTTCATTCAGTGGTGGAAGTGACCTCCGTGCGACAAAATATCGGTCAAGATAATGAAAAAACCGGGAAAGCCATCTGACCATAACTTTATGATTTAACCATCTTTTGACTAGCTCTCTCAACATATATTCATCATGCTTCTCTCTCAAAGATGGCAATACCTGAGCCAATAAAGAAGGAAGCTTTAATGAAATTATAAAAACATTGATACCATCACAGAGTTCTATAACATTTAGACAGTAGAACTTTTGATTAAACTACAATTTGTACTCCAATGAAATTTCAGATTTTACATGATAGAAATTTAATGATTATCGAAGATGCAAGTTAATTCGGTCTCCTGTCATTAATAAAAAATCTGAACCTTTATTCCTGCATACCAGCTTTCCAAATGATAATCAAACTTGTATTGCATATAAACAATAGAATGCTACTTATTTCTCTCTTTTCTTTTATACAAATCATTTTTTTCTATTATTGCATCTTAGAGAAAGTGGAAACATGTAAATGATAAACATAATTACTGATCAAATGAGCTGCTGAACAGCAGTGAAGAATGAAGATGCTCCTTCACAAAACAACCAACAGTTTAAAGATCAAGACTTGGATCAGATTGTTTGGGCTCCCAAAACCTATATAAATTTCAGCACACCCTATGAAGCCCCAAAGCTTGACTCGATTTTGAGACACATCAAGTTATGTCATCAAAAGTCAAGCTTGTCCTTCTGAGGCCGAAAACCATAACTTTATACAACAGATGCAACAAGAAACAGATCAATGACATGCAACTAACTACTTAACCAATCAGCCTACTTAGATACTACTTCAGTCTCTACTTGATCGTGCAGAAAGATTAGTAACATAACAAAACAGGTTGCTATTGACACAAATATTTTCTTTTTTTGTTGACAAAGCATGCAACCTGAGGTAAACGAATCGTGCTCAGGTAAACGAATCGTTCTCACCATGGACGTGATGTATTCCTCAAACGACTCCCTGTACTTGTCATATAGCTGCTGCGAGTAATCGTGAGGGGGTTTCTGGGTGCACATGTTGTAGATAGTCCTGATCCAACGGCGAGGGCAACAAATCCGTAACCAACAAAAACACCCTTTTTCGAAGACTAGAAGATCAAGAAGCAGAGATGATAATATGTGACGTACGTGTAGAGCATCATGTAATCCTCCGAGCTGAACTGCGACTCCGGAAGCCCCTCCAAGATGTTCTTCAGTTTAGTGATGCCCTTCTGCATGAACTCCCATCCCTGCTCCAAATCGATCGTCTTCCTCTCGTGCATCGCCATCCTCCTCGGCGATCAAGATCCCCCGCCCCTTTCCCCGCAACGAATCGGGAGCCTGTGCCCAAATCACCCTCTAGGGAAGGAACCGAAGGCGATCGAATCAAACCCTAACCAGGGATCCGAACCCCGAAACCATCGATCAAGATGCGGGAGGAGTCGGGGAGAGGAGAAAGGAGGAGGAAGAGAAAAATCGCACCTGAGACCGATCGATTACCCTAACCCTAACAGAAGAGGTAGGAGGAGGGCCGCGGGAGTCGGAAAGCAACGAAGCAGGCGGTTGTGGTCACGATGGCAATGAAGAAGGTGTATGGCGATGAATTGGCGATCCCCAAAAAGGCTCCCCAATCTCGTACGAGATCGTAAGATCGGACCCTCATGCAATCGCATGTGTCAAAGCACAATCCATCGGCGAGCTCGTCGACGCCGGCGACGAGCCGTTCGATCGAAATGTGGCCTTTGATCCGATCCCGACCCTGTGGACGCGTTCGCATGAGTCTCCGACCAAAACAGTGCTGCGGAGAGGATAGGAGGAAGAGTCGTCATAACGGAACATAAAGTGAAGGTATTTAAATTCACCCGCCGGGTTAGTGGCTCAGCAGTGAACCGTGCCGTGGATCCCACGTCGAATGCCATTCACGTCAATGGTAATCTCGGTCGGGTATTCAAAGGTGTTCTGAAAAAAGGTGCGGGTTTGGTTGCGGAGGAGGACCTCTTACAATACAGTCATTTAATGTAATAGATTTTTTAATTAAAAATAGTATTTAAAAAATAAAAAACTTTTAAAAATATTAATTATTATTTTATATGTAAAAAATTATTTGATTAGCATGAGTTAATTGGATGGAGTAACGAATATGTAGAATTTAAATATTTGAAGGTAATATATAAATCCATGACAACTTATTTATATATATAAATGATATTTATGATATATATATATATATATTATATTTTAAAATTTGACAGGGCAAATATGTTATTTCAAGAGTTTTGGAATCATAGATACTTAAAGATCTACATGTATGTTCTACATGCCGGGTTCGGTGGGATAGGTCAGGTTTCCGGGTCGGGTCGGATAGGTCGAGCAGGCTCGGGTCGGATCGTGTCGTGTCGGATTACTGAACCTGCCACCAAAATGCTCTATTGAGGAGACGCCCGTCTGCCGACTCAAAGCTACCGAGGCGGAGGCGGAGGCGGCGGCAGTGGTTGGAACTGGTCGTCCCAAGAGAGAAGACATAAGGAGAGGGAGAAGGGGAATGGGGCAGGCGTTGCGGCGAGCTACAGGAAGCGTGCGAGGCGGCCGGCCCGACCCTCCGCCTCCTCCGGTCCAGAGATCCCCACGGCCGGCCAACGTGGACCCGCCCCACCCCCCTGCTGCCTCCATTGACGGCCAAGATCCTCTTGGCATCGCCGGTGCAGGTTCGCGATGCCCTTCCTTCTCCGCTTCATTACTCTCTTCTGCTTCACTTTGATTGACGCCGAAGCAAAAAACAATCCTTTTTCTTTCTCTATTATTTAGCTTTTGGATTTTGATCTTGTTAAAAAAGATAGCCCGTCGACCTCCAAAAAATATCTCCTTGGAAGAATTTGCGCAAATTTGGGATTCACTTAATTGGCATAAGGAGTGCTTGGTATATGCTTACCTCATGTTGCGATGCTGCAAAGGACAGCGCGCCCGACTTCTTGTTGTTCTTTCTTGAAAGTTTCATGATCCAATTAGGGCATGTGATGGTAATCATCAACTTAGCAACCATACACCCGATAGCTAAAGAGCTACGATATATATGGAATGCAAATTGATCCACTCCAACGAATTTAAGCAAGAAGGATCTTTCAAGATTAAAGTTAAGGAAACTATTCTAATCACTTTATCAATTGAAATTTGATGAAGTAATTAGAACAGTCTTTTGATTCCCTTAAAACGTCACAAACTAAGAAGCTTGATAAGTTGAAAAGAAAAATAAAGATTTCTTAGTTTTGAACACCACAAGTAGAAAAGCTTGATAAGTTTCAAAGTTCGTGCAAGAAATTAAAAACAAAATATTCACCGGTGTTGAAAGTTGAATACACTTTTGAATTATATTCTTTACAAAGAGAATCAACCTTGTTTATATAGTACAAAGGTTAAGTACAAAGAGAATGAATCCATTAAATACATTAAATGACATTCATATTCCTAATGTATGAATATAGATTACTCATAAATCTACCTTGAATTTATTTGAGTGATTATTCATGAATAAACCCACAATTCCTAATATGATCCAATATGGCTGAATGACCTTTATTCTTCAAAATGGGCTAAAAATTAATCATTCTCTCAGGGTTGGATTTTCTCTTTACGATGTGGACTTATTTGAATCAGGTTGACTATTTTAGGCTCTTTTTGTATCTATAGAACCTTGATCAAGTTTTGATCAGCTTGCTCCTTCCAAATGCCTTCCAATAAACAAGTTAAGGCTTCTCTCATCCTTTTAGCTTTGGCTCTTGTAATTGGTCCTCCATGAATAGTTAAAGGGTCTTTGGCAAAATTATAATGAACTTGCTCATTCATATCATTCCACCTTTCCTTGAAAGGATTCGTTCTCGAATTAGCGCCTTCATCACCTGCATCAAATAAAGATAAATCAGAATCATTGAAGGTTGCACTAACATTGCCATACTCACCTAGTAGTTCCAACTTGTATACATTGATTGTCATTGATTTTTTGAAAGACTCGAAATGGACCATCTCCTCTTGGCATTAGTTTATACTTTGGTTAGGAAATCTTTCCTTCTTCAAGTGTACCCAAACCCAATCACCAGGTTTAAATACTACTTGCTTTCGGCCTTTATTGTGTTGTTTCTCATATTGTAGAGTTTTCTTTTCAATTTGTGTCCAGACTCTTTCATGCAATGCTTTGACAAAATCACCTTTTTGCTTACCATCCAAATTGGCATTTTCCAAAGGTAAAGGTAGCAAATCCATAGGAGTTAATGGATTGAACCCGTACACAACTTTAAATGGGGAATGGTTTGTTGTAGCATGCACACTTCTGTTATAAGCAAACTCCACATGTGGCAAACATTCCTCCCAATTTTTTAAATTCTTTTGAATTATGGCCCTCAAAAGTGTTGATAAAGTTCGATTTACCACCTCCGTTTATCCATCTGTTTGTGGATGACAAGTGGTAGAATACAACAACCTTGTACCCAACTTGCTAAAAAGTGTTTTCCAAAAGTGGCTGAGGAACTTCACATCTCTATCACTCATAATTGTCTTTGGAATGCCATGTAATCTTATAATTTCTTTGAAGAACAGCCTCGCAACATGAGTTGCATCATATGTTTTGTGGCAAGGAATGAAATGTGCCATCTTACTAAACTTGTCAACAACAACAAAAATAGAATCTCTCCCTCCATTTGACCTAGGTAAACTCAAGACAAAATCCGTGGATATATCAACCCAAGGCTCACTAATTATAAGAAGAGAAGTATACAATTCATGAGGCATTACTTTAGATTTAACTTGTTTGCAAGTAATGCATTTCTCACACAATCTCTCAACATCTCTTTTCATGTACGGCCAAAAGAAATGATCGCTTAACACATCTAAAGTTTTTCTAATCCCAAAATGCCCCATTAAACCTTCACTATGTGCCTCTCTCACAAGTAATTCTCTTATTGAACATTGAGGAACACACAACTTATTTTCTTTGAAAAGAAAACCATCATGCCTGAAGAACTTGTTAAAACCTCCTTTCTCACATACCTCATAAACATTAGCAAAATCATGATCAGAATTGTTTAAATTTTTAATGTACTCAAAATCCAATAATTTTGCATCAAGTTGAGAAATTAGAGCATACCTTCTAGAAAGAGCATCGACAACCACATTTTCCTTATCTTGTTTATACTTGATGATGTATGGAAAGGATTCAATAAACTCCACCCATTTTGCATGCCTACGGTTTAGCTTTCCTTGGCCTTTGAGATATTTCAAGGGCTCATGATTGATGTATATAATGAATTCCTTGTACCAAAGATAGTGCTGTCATGTCTCTAACACTCTTCCCAAAGCGTAAAACTCTTTGTTATATGTCGGGTAGTTAAGACTTGCTCCACTTAGCTTCTCACTAAAGAACGCAATGGGTCTGCCTTCTTGCATTAAGACTCCTCCAATTTCTATTCCACTCGCATCATACTCAATCTCAAAAGTTTTAGCAAAGTTCGATAAAGCAAGCAAAAGTGCTGAACTGAGTTTGTCTTTAAGCAAGTTAAAAGCATCATCTTGTTTTTCACCCCATCTAAATCCCATATTCTTTTTGATGCATTCAGTTAATGGTGCAGCAATTGTAGAAAAATCCTTAATAAATCTTCTATAAAAGCTAGCAAGACCATGAAAGCTTCTAACATCACTAACACTTGTAGGTTTTGGCCACTCCCTACTTACTTTCACTTTTTCTTGATCAACATGTATTCTTTTATCATTAACAACATATCCAAGAAAAGTAATTTCATTAGTGCAAAAAGTGCATTTCTTTATATTAGCATGCAACTTTTCTTTTCTAAGCACGTCAAAAACAGTTTTTAAATGTGTTATATGCTCATCTAAAGTTTTGCTATACACAAGTATATCATCAAAATAAACCACTATAAACTTTCTAATGTAAGCACGTAAAATATGATTCATCAATCTCATGAAAGTACTAGGTGCGTTAGTTATACCAAAAGTCAAAACCTATCATTCATATAAACCATGTTTAGTTTTGAAAACAGTTTTCCATTCATCACCCTCATGCATTCTTATTTGATGATATCCAAATATTAAATCAATTTTTAAAAACACACAAGAACCATGCAATTCATCCATCATATCATCTAGCCTAGGAACAGGATGTCTATACTTTACCGTGATTTTGTTGATGGCTCGACAATCAATACACATTCTCCAAGATCCATCCTTTTTAGGTACCAACAGAACAGAAACTACACATGGACTCATGCTTTCTCACACATACCCCTTTTTCATAAGCTCACTTACTTGCTTTTAGATTTCCTTGGTCTCTTCGGGGTTGTATCTATATGTTGGCTTATTTGGTATGCTTGCACCTGGAATGAAATCAATTTGATGCTCAATTCCTCTAATTGGTGGCAAACCAGTAGGAACTTCTTCGGGAAAGAGATCCTTATTTTCCTGCAAAAGATCAACAATAACACTAGGCAAACTCTTATCAATTTTGTTAGAAGCAATCAAAACATCCTTGTACATAAGTATAAGTAAGGGCTGCCTCTCATGGTTAAGGCTTTCTTCACATCACTCATTTTGGCATAAACACTCATTTTTCTTCCACTCAAGCTTTCCTTGTTTTCTCTCCCCTTGTGTTTCCCAATACTCTCATTTTTACCACTCAACTCACCATTTTCTTTTTTCTCTCTTTCTTGTTCCCTCCCCAAAGTTTTGGTTAATGAAGACTCAAGCTCCTTATATTGTTGTTTTATACGTATTTGGTCTTCAAAAATTATCTTTGGAGGCAAAGGTCCAACTGATATTTCTGTCCATCCATGATCAAAGAATAACGATTCTTGAACCCATCATGTATTACCCTTCGATCATATTGCCAAGGTCTCCCCAACAACATATGACCAACATACATGGGTACCATATCACATCAAATTTTATCCTTATATCTACTAATTGAAAAAGAAACTGATACTTGCCGATTTACCTTTACTACACCACTATCATTCAACCATTGTAACTTGTAAGGTTTTGGATGCTTGATAATAGATAATTTCAGTTTCTCCTCGAGCAAGGTGCTTGCCACGTTTGTACAACTTCCACTATCAACAATCACATTACACAACTTGTTAGCAATCAAACAATGAGTATGAAATAGATTTTCACGTTGTTCACCATGTTCATCATTTTTATTTTGCAAACTAAGTGTTCATTGAACAACTAGATTTTCACCTTTAACATATTCTACATCACTCGCATCCTCTAGAATGTCATCATCATCCTCTCTCTCACTTTCAGATTCCACAATTCCATCCCTCATGATTATAAATCTCTTATTAGGACATTCATGTGCCACATGTCCATGCCCAAGGCACTTAAAACACTTAATACCTCTAGTTTGATTAGATAGATTCTCACCTTTACCCTTGTTGTCTAATTCATTTCTGCCTTTAGTTTCATCGATTTTAGGCTTAATAATGGGTTTATCATCCTTTTTACTCCAATTCGGTTTCCAAGAAGAAGAAGAACCCAAATAAGGTTTTGAATCATACCTTGTGCCTTTTCTTTTGAGTTGCCTTTCAATCTTCATGGCCACATTCACCATGTTGTCCCGAACGGTCGTCGCGCACTCGCAACAACTTCGTTCAACGAACCGTTCGCCGCTCACACCTACATGTATAGCTGCTTGACAGCATGTTTTCTCTTGGTTTTGGGTCATTTTGCTTGTAAAAATGTAAGTTCGAACAAGCTGCAGCGTTACAAAGCGACCGCTCACCGAACCGAGCAAAACAGCCCCAAAACAGCCCAAAACAGCTCCGTTTTCGTGTGCCGCGGGCTGATTTCTGGAATCTGCCTCCGCTCACCAAAACGTCAGCCATCTCAGCCCCTTTGAACCCCCCGGGTGGCACAGGGCTGGATGGGGCTTCGGATATATACCGGACGTTGAACACTCTTTCGCAAGTTCGCACGTTGCCTTGACGGGAACTTGTTGTCGCGCCCGGGACCAGGTGAGCGGCTGTTTGTGGGCTTGCAGCTGTTCGTTCAACCTTCTAAAGCCCTTGTTTTCCCCCTCTCCCTCTTTTCTCTTGTGCCCGCAAGGTGCTCGCTGAATTGCTTGTAAAGCTTCCCCTTTTCGCGAGACGTCGAGACTTGTCCGCCGCTCGTTCTTTCGAACTAATCAACTTTCTCTTTTTATAGGTCCTTCGGGACCTGCGAGAGGTTACAAGTGGGCTGATCCTTGCGGAGCAATATCGCAAGGGCGAAGCGCGACTTAGGCAACGCAAGCTAAGTTCGCGTCTTTGGCCGCAAGGGTGCCTCACGCCTTAGGCAATTCCAGCTAAGGCCGTGACATTGTGGTATCAGAGCGGGCAAGCACTTCGAGCGAGCAGCGAACGAACTTCGCAACTTCGCCATGGCAAAGCATCGTGGCGAATCAAGCAAGACGGGGCAAGCCGGACCCTTGCCCCAAGCAGCCACAGGTGGGCTGCATGTGCACACTCGCTCTCATGCTGTTGGAGCCACTCAAGAGGAGCACGGCAGCGAACATGATGAGCGAGAAGTTGGCTACTCTCCGCGAGCGGAGGAAGCGCAATCTGGAGCGCTAACTGGGAAAAAGAGTCACAAGGAGAGACTCACAATGGCGGAAACCCGCCTGGATGTTCTTGAAGCGAGCATGGAGGAACTCTACCATGGCCAACAAAGGCTTGTTGGGGTAGAGAGCTCGCAAGAGGAAGCGGAGTCCAGGATCGACAAGGTCAAGGCCCTAGTCGACCGACTGTCTGATGACACCAAAGACTCCGTGCAACACTTACAGGATGTTGTGGCAGAACTCACTTCAAAGGTGGCCATGCTCACAAGAACACTAAATGCGGGAGGAAGCAACACCCGCGTTGCACCGCCACAAAATTTGAGGGCACCCGAGCCTCATGGATATGGAGGGGCTAGAGATGCTAAAGAGCTCGAGAACTTTCTGTTCGACATGGAACAATACTTCCGAGCTACGAGGCCCGATTCTGAAGATACCAAAGTTTCTATAGCAACAATGTATCTGAACGGAGATGCGAAACTTTGGTGGTGAACCCGTTGGGAAGAGATCCAACAAGGTCGGTGTCGAGTCGACACATGGGAGGACTTGAAGCTGGAGTTGAGAACTCAGTTCCTACCGGAGAACACAGAGTTCGTCGCAAGAAGGAAGTTGAGACAACTCCGCCAGAGTACCACCATCCGAGACTACGTGAAACAATTTTCTGCACTAATGCTGGACATACAGGACATGTCCGAGAAGGACAAGTTGTTCAGCTTCCTCGATGGTTTGAAGCCATGGGCTCAACAGGAGCTAAATCGAAGGAATGTTACTGATGTGGTCGGGGCAATTGCTGCTGCAGAAAGACTCACCGACTTTGTTTCCTCCGAAGACCCAGGGAGAAGGAAACAATCTTCAGGCAATCGCCCTCCAAAACATTCTCGAGGGAAGGAGCTCGGGGGCGAACAAAAGAAGAAGAGTTCCCACAAAGGGCCAAACCCGAAAGGCAAGACCTCAAAACCTGGAGGATGTTTCTTGTGCGGAGGACCGCACATGGTGAGGGAGTGCCCAAAAAAACAGGCACTCAATGCTTTGACGGCTTCCATCCACCCCCGATCGGACAAGGGCAAAGCTGTTGCTCTTAGTTCGAGCAGTTCTGAATCCAACAGCGACGACGAGGAGTCGCAAGGACCCCGAATGGGAGCAATGCGTTTGTTGAATGTTATGCGGGGTCAAGTGGGGGAGAACATGAAGACAAAGTTACAAAAAGCAGGAAGTAGTGAGCTGATGTATGTGGACATCAAGCTAAATGGCCAAACGACACGTGCAATGGTGGACACGGGCGCTACCCACAACTTCATAGCCGATCGAGAAGCACAGCGACTTGGGTTGATCTTGGAGAAGAGCCCAAGCCGAATGAAGGCGGTGAACTCGGAGGCCAGGCGAATCTCCGGGTTGGCGAAGGGAGTTCCCATCAAAATCGGGACGTGGAGCGGGAACACCAACATGATGGCCGTGCCATTGGATGACTTCCAAGTGATTCTTGGAATGAAGTTTATGCACGCGGCGAAGTTGGTGCCAATGCTGTTCTTGAACTCCCTATATATGATGGGAGGCTATGACCCCTGCGTGGTTCCCGTCTCTCGGAGAGGAACCAAGGAGCCCCAACACATATCGGCATTACAACTGAAGAAAGGGGTGCGAAAAGGCGAATTGACATTCGTGGCTGCTATGAAGCTAGAGCCACTCAACGAGAAGGCCATTCAAGAACCTACTGCGGTGGCGAACGTCCTGAAAGAATTCAAGGACGTTATGCCACCCGAGTTACCGAAGACTCTTCCACCACGCAGAGGCGTGGATCACAGCATCGAGCTGGAGCCAGGAGTGAAGCCTCCAGCGAGACCACCTTACCGCATGCCCCCGCTAGAGTTGGTAGAACTCAGGAAGCAGTTAGGTGAACTGTTAAGCGGTGGTCTCATCTGTAGCTCTAAAGCACCTTTCGGAGCTCCAGTTCTCTTCCAGAAGAAACAAGATGGGAGCCTCCGATTATGCGTCGACTACCGAGCCCTCAACAAAGTGACAGTGAACCAGGTATGGAGCATTTGAGTTCTTGGTGATGCCTTTCGGCTTAACCAACGCTCCGACCACATTCTGCACTCTCATGAACCATCTATTTAAGGAGTATTTGGATAAGTTCGTGGTCCTTTACTTGGACGATATCGTCGTCTACAGTCAAACGCTCGAGGAGCACATCAAGCACCTTCGGATGATTTTCAAGGTTCTCAGAGAGAACACTTTGTTCATGAAAAGGGAGAAATGCTACTTTGCTCAAACTGAGATATTATTCTTGGGACATCGAATCGGTGATGGCTCCATTCGGATGGATAAGTCGAAGGTGCAAGCGGTTGCGGAATGGCGAACTCCAAAGAAGGTGCTAGAGTTGAGATCCTTCCTTGGTTTTGTCAATTATTATTGACGCTTCATAGCAGGATATTCGAAGCGTGCAACCCCACTGACGGAGTTGCTGAAGAAGGAGCAGCCTTGGAAGTGGTCTGACAAATGTGAAATAGCATTCCAAGATCTGAAGGTTGCTGTTATGGAAGAACCAGTGCTCAAATTGCCAGACTATGGGGAGCCTTTTGAAGTCCATACAGATGCTTCAGACTTCGCTATTGGGGGAGTACTCATGCAGGAGGGTCATCCGGTGGCCTACGAGAGCCGCAAACTCAACGAGACCGAGCGGCGGTATCCAGTGCATGAGAAGGAGATGACAGTAGTGATCCACTGTCTACGAGGTTGGCGACACGATCTCCTCGGATCGCGATTTGTGCTGAGGACGGACAACATCGCTCTGAGCTATTTCCAAACTCAGAAGAAGCTCTCCCCAAAGCAGGCGCGTTGGCTGGACTTCCTGGCTGAATTTGATATGGCAATGGAGTATAAGCCTGGGAAGGCAAATGTCGTGGCCGATGCATTGAGTCGAAAGGTGGAACGTGTGAATGCCGCACAATTGGAGGGCGGAAACCAAGCAAGTCAGTTGCACTCCAACTTCCTTTCCAGAATTAGGGATGGACTGTATAGTGACCCCCAGGCAGTTATCCTGATGCAGCTCATCAAAGAAGACAAGGCACGACGATTTTGGGTCCAGGAGGGACTCGTTTACACAAAAGGAAATAGGGTTTATGTTCCCCGAATGGACAATTTGAGACGTGAACTCTTAAAAGAGTGTCACGATTCCCTTTGGGCTGGACACCTAGGCATTCACAGAACGTTGGCTCTCGTGGAGAGGGCCTTCTACTGGCCGAAGATGGGGATTGATGTGGAGGAATATGTTCGAACATGCCTTACTTGCCAACAAGACAAGGTGGAGCAGCGGAAGCCGGTGGGACTTTTGGAGCCGTTGCCCGTACCAGAAAGGTCGTGGGAGAGCATTTCCTTGGATTTCATATCAAGCTTGCCACTTGTAGGGAGACTCGGATCGATATTCGTGGTGGTCGATCGATTTTCAAAGTATGTAACTTTCATTGCTGCTCCCCTACACTGTTCAGCAGAGGAGGCGGCCAAGCTGATGATGAAGGATGTGGTGAAGTATTGGGGAGTCCCACACAATATCATTAGTGATCGAGATGCTCGGTTCCTGGGACGATTCTGGACCGAGCTATTCAAATTGGTGGGGTCGAAGTTATACTTCTCTACAAGCCTCCACCCCCAGACGGATGGCCAGACTGAAAGGATAAACTCGGTCCTGGAGCAATATCTCCGGCACTACGTGAGTGCCAACCAACAAGATTGGGTGAAGCTGTTGGACATTGCCCAATTCTCCTACAACTTGCAGCGGAGCTCTGCATCCAACAAGAGCCCCTTCGAGATCATCACAGGACAACAACCGTCGACTCCGCACACCATGGCAATTGGGTATACTGGGAGTAGTCCATCAGCCTATCATTTCGCAAAGGAGTGACATCAAAATGCAGATATTGCGCGGGCTTACTTGGAGAAGGCGGCAAAAAGGATGAAGAAGTGGGCAGACTTGGGAAGGCGACCGCAAGAGTTCAAAGTTGGCGATTTGGTGTTGGTAAAGCTCCAACCGGCATCACTCCAATTCTTTAGGAACAAAGTCCACAAAGGATTGGTGCGCAAGTATGAAGGGTCCTTCCCAATTATCAGCAGGGTAAGCAACGTCTCTTACAAGTTGCAGCTGCCGACGTGGTTCAAAATTCACAACGTTCTTCACGCCAACAACCTAAAAGCCTACCACTCGGATTCGCAAGATGCTTCCCGAAGTGTTCCAACTCGGCTACCTCCCATCACAGCCTCCTACGAGAAGCGAGTTGAAACCATTTTGGCGGACCGCAAGATAAAGCTACCCAACGGAGCTGAGCAGACAGAGTACTTGATGAAGTGGCGAAAGCTTCCCCGAATTGAAGCCAGTTGGGAGCCTGAAGACGCCCTGCGACATGAAGAAGAAATCATCAACAACTACCAACAAGCGTTGACGAGGGCGTCGACAGTTTAAGTGGGGGAGAATGTCACGAACGGTCGTCGCGCACTCGCAACAACTCCGTTCAACGAACCGTTCGTCGCTCACACCTACATGTACAGCTGCTTGACAGCATGTTTTCTCTTGGTTTTGGGTCATTTTGCTTGTAAAAATGTAAGTTCGAACAAGTTGCAGCATTACAAAGCGACCGCTCACCGAACCGAGCAAAACAGCCCCAAAACAGCCCAAAACAGCTCCGTTTTCGCGTGCCGCGGGCTGATTTCTGGAATCTGCCTCCGCTCACCAAAACGTCAGCCATCTCAGCCCCTTTGAACCCCCCAGGTGGCACAGGGCGGGATGGGGCTTTGGATATATATCGGGCGTTGAACACTCTTTCGCAAGTTCGCACGTTGCCTT
This sequence comes from Musa acuminata AAA Group, assembly GCF_036884655.1. Lineage (NCBI taxonomy): Eukaryota > Viridiplantae > Streptophyta > Magnoliopsida > Zingiberales > Musaceae > Musa > Musa acuminata. The sequence goes on along the minus strand of NC_088330.1, from coordinate 20,693,540 downwards.
GACGGGAACTTGTTGTCGTGCCCGGGACCAAGTGAGCGGCTGTTTGTGGGCTTACAGCTGTTCGTTCAACCTTCTAAAGCCCTTGTTTTCCCCCTCTCCCTCTTTTCTCTTGTGCACGCAAGGTGCTCGCTGAATTGCTTGTAAAGCTTCCCCTTTTCGCGAGACGTCGGGACTTGTCCGCCGCTCGTTTTTTCGAACTAATCAACTTTCTCTTTTTACGGGTCCTTTGGGACCTACGAGAGGTTACAAGTGAGCTGATCCTTGCGGAGCAATATCGCAAGGGCGAAGCGCGACTTAGGCAACGCAAGCTAAGTTCGCGTCTTTGGCCGCAAGGGTGCCTCACGCCTTAGGCAATTCCAGCTAAGGCCATGACATTGTGGTATCAGAGCGGGCAAGCACTTCGAGCGCATGGGTGCCTCACGCCTTAGGCAACGCAAAGGTGACCCGCGACTTAGGCAACGCAAGCTAAGTTCGCGTCTTTGGCCGCATGGGTGCCTCACGCCTTAGGCAATTCCAGCTAAGGTCGTGACAATGTCCTCAATCTCCACATAATGTTGCAACTCTACAAGATCAGCAATGTTCTTGTTTAATCCACTCAGGAATCGAGCCATGGTGGCCTCACGGTCTTCCTTCACATTAGCCCTTCTCATGGCTATCTCCATCTCCTTGTGATACTCATCAACACTCATGGAACCTTGTGTCAAGGTTTGTAGCCATTGATGCAAATCCCTATAGTAATAGCTAGGGACAAATCTCCTCATGATTTGTTTCATCTCCAACCAAGTCTCCACGAGCCTTTCACCATTTCTACGCCTATCTTTACATAATTGATCCCACCAAACAATAGCATAATCAAAAAATTCAACAGCGGCTAATTTTACCTTTTTCTCTTCAGAGTAGTTGTGACATTCAAAGATCATCTCCACTTTTCGTTCCCACTCCAAATAGGCATCTTGATTATTCTTCCCTTGAAAAGAAGGAATTTTCATTTTGATGCTGCCTATGTTTCTGTCCACACCATCAAAACGTCCTCTCCTAGTTTGTCTCCTAGGATTAACATCTTGACTAATTAGAGTAACTTGGTCATCATCCACGTCATCGCCACCATCATATTTATCATTGACAAAGGTTGGTTGTCTCCCACGTCGTGGTTCACCTTGCAATCTATTAATTGCATCATCATGCCTTTCTAGATGATCTCTTACATCTCCTATCACTTTGAACATACGTTTAAATTGTTGCTACATTGCTTGAACTAAAAGATCATTTAATAAAGAACTCGCATCTTTATCTTTAAACATGTATACAACCTGAAAAAAAACATTAGAACAACCTCACCAACACTCCCTCACGTGTTTCACTCTAGATTTAATTCACTCCACTCATGTTTCACACAATTTTTAGCTTTTCTAGATACTGATCTCACCACTCTTGTCTTTTACCTCTCTTGTTTTGTTATTTGAGTTCTTAGATTGACTAAGGTACCTAAACAAACAATCCAAATTATGGTAATTCAAAAATAGTGAAATTGGACAGGGTTAAAAGCAAACAAAAGGGAGGCCAATTTAAAGGTGTGTGTAATACACTTTAATCATAAGCAAAGACTAGAATTCAAATATCAATTTAACAAAGAAAATTTTTTTGGAATGAAGAAAGATTTCCAAACCGAAATAGGAATTCAAATGAACAAAGATAGAATCTTGTAATTTGCAAGAATTCCTTGAATCCGAAATTTTTTTTTTAAAATTCTGATATCTTTTTTTTTTATCTTTGATTTTCTCTCTCTTTTTTGACCTTTGATTTTCACTCCTTTTTTTTTGACTTTTTGATCCCTTTTTTTTATACTATAAAGTGCGGAATTACAAAGAAGAATAGCAATAACACAAGAAGCACAATAATGAAGATGAAGAAAGAACAATAATTATAGATAGTCCAAAAAGAAGAAGAAGATGGAGAGAAAAGGAAAATATAAAAGATAACAAATAAATGGATACGCAAACCTCAAACTTGACTCGAGCTCTTATACCAAATGATAGAAATCATTAACTGAACAACCATACACCTCGATAGCTAAAGAGCTATAATACATATGGAATGCAAATTGACCTTCTCCAACGAATTGAAACAAGAAGGATCGTTCAAGATTTAAGTTAGGGAAACTATTCTAATCACTTTATCAGTGAAAATTTGATGAAGTAATTAGAACAGCACTTTGATTCCCTTAAAATGTCACAAACTAAGAAGCTTGATAAGTTGAAAGGAAAAACAAAGAATTTTGGGTTTTGAATGCCACAAGCAGAAAAGCTTGATAAGGTCCAAAGTTCATGCAATAACTTAAAAACAAAACACTCACCGGTGTTGAAAGTTGAATACACTTCTAAATTGTATTCCTTACAAAGGGAGTCAACCTTGTTTATATAGTACAAAAGCCAAGTACGAAGGGAATGAATCAATTAAATATATTAAATGACATTCATATTCCTAATGCATGAATGTAGATTACTCATGAATCTACCTTGAATTTATTTAAATGATTATTCATGAATAAACCCACAATTCTTAATATGGTCCAATATGGCTGAATGACCTTTAGTCTTCAAAATGGGCTAAAAATTCATCATTCTTTCAAGGCTGGACTTTCTCTTCACGATGTGGACTTATTTGAATCAGGTTGACTATTTTAGGCTCTTCTTGTATCCATAGAACATTGACCAAGTTTTGACCAGCTTGCTTCTTCCAAATGCCTTCCAATAAACAAGTTAAGGCTTCTTTCATGCTTTTAGCTTTAGCTCTTGTCATTGGTCCTCCATGAATAGTTAAAGGGTCTTTGGCAGAATTATAATCAACTTACTCATTCATATCAGCATGTATGGTTGGATAAAAGTACTTTAGTTAAAAAAAGGACCATTTTGTTTTCTTTTCCATTTTTTTTGTTGTTGCCTTAGGAACCTTAGTTGACCAGTTCATCAATAACTAGCTATTAAGCTTCTACTGCAACCACATTTTGAACTCTTATGGTCCCGTCTTTAGGCCCTATTTTGTCAGTTCAAGGTATAGTAAGTTTACCTTATATTTCTGTGAAGCAAATAAATGTTGTTCTTAGTTCCTGATTGTAGCTATTGTGTGATCTTAGAAGGCATAATGACCAGCATTTTACATAATAGATCATCATGTTGGTCAATTAGATTTCCTTTTTGCAATTCTCAGGACTTTTGTTTGGAGACTTTCATTGGAACTTTTATTCTAGGGACAGTTTTCATGCAAATTTGATGCATTACTGGTCCAAAATCAAGTATCTGTCTACTAGTTTTCTATTTTGTTTCTTTACAATCCACGAACAGAATCGAGAATTGTGGAAATAAATTTTCTGTATAGTTTGTTGCTCTCCAAACAAGGAAGAGAAAATGGAGGTCACAAGTGATGTTGGTTTGTGTTTGCTGAACGAGAAAATGTTGATGCCTCTTTTCACCTGATTTGTGCATGCCACTCCGAGCCTCTCCTCCATGAGGTTCATTCTGATTACAATTTTTTTTTAATTTATACATCCGTATTGGTGCTTCAGAATGGTATTCCAATCAGTTCTGCATCATATGCCACCGAAAGGAACAACATGAGCTGAAACCTTTTCCCTTAGGACTCTAGGATGACTGAAACTTAGTTTTACAAGATTTCACTATCGACAGATTATGATCCTCAAGCCACTAACTGCACTTTGAGCAATGGCACGTATGATTGGTGCATTGTTGGGTAGTATAGGTCAGTTTGTCTTTTCCACGTTACTTTCTCTTGGAATCAGTTGTATGTATATCATTTGTCTAGCTGAAGGTTGCCCTTAACATAGGGTTATGATAATTAATTCCTGATTGTCTGTCCAAGGATTAATTAGCTTAGTTCTGTTTATACATACATATATATATGTGTGTGTGTGCGCATATATATATGTATGCATAGATATGTATGTATATATATACATATATATATATATATATGCACATATATATACACATGCATATACAAATATATATATATATATATATATATATACACAAATATATAAATATATATATATACACAAATATACAAATATATATACAAATATATAAATAAATATACAAATATATATACAAATATATATGCAAGGTCTTTAATTTTGAATAATACGGTCGGTACTCGAATAATACCGTCCGTTACCATCCGCCAGTAGATCGGTACACAAACCGCCCACAACCGGACAGTATCATCGATTGGGGTTATTTCCACCCTGCACAGTGACCGAGGGAGAAGAAAGAAAGGGAGAAGGGTGGTATTAAGCGAGGGAAGAAAGAAAAGGGAGAGAGGAAAACCTGGAGATCGACGCCGCTCTCCCTCCTCGTCTGTTGGCGACTTCTCTCGGTGCGGGGAGAAGAATCCGCGATCGCGGGGAGAGGAGAGGCGACGTCGCAGGCAGAAAGAGGAGACGTAGCGGGCAAATTTTTTTTTTACTTATATATATATATATATATATATATAAAGACGATGTCGTAGAAAAAAATTTCTTTTTACTTATATATATTTATATTTATATATAAATATATATAAGTAAACGAGACGACGTTGCCTCGTTTTTTTTACGACGTTACTTTGGTGACATCGCCTCGTGTGAGGAGAGGAGAGGCAACGTCGCCTCGGCTTTCTGCCCACGTGGGGAGAAGAAGGTTTCTTCTCCCCACGCACCAAAAAGGGCGACGGGGTCGTCGGTTTTTTTTTTTTTATTTTTATATATACCGAGCTGTATACCGAATTGTATCACTCGGTATATAGTATCGTACCATATCGAGTGAGTCTCAAATCTCCGGTACGGTACGAAATTTCAATATTTGTATATATATATATATATATATATATATATATATATATATACATGTGTGTGTGTGTGTGTGTGTGTGAACTGCAAAGGTCAAAATACTTTTAAATGGTGCCATGATTTTGTTTGATCGAGACTACCATGGTAGCAAACCTGACACAGTAGAAAGTTTGTAGTAATAGTTAAATTGGGATTTCTATTGAAACTACGGCTTAATGACTAGAGGCCATCAGTTGTTTTTATTGAAATTATAGTAAGGCAGGTCTTGGCTGGGCTAAACTTGTAACAAAGTTCTTATGTTTATTTGATATATTTAATTTCTGACCTTGTAATGGAAACATGTTTCCAATGATTCCCTTGTATCAGTGAGGCCTTATATTATCTAGTTTTGACTTGGGCCTTATACCATCTATCTTGACTTGCCAACTAAAACTATTTGATCCTTTGTTGTTGTTTGATATAACTTTAATATAATTATTTCATGTCTGAACTGGCACTTTCAGTAATGATATCCTCATGTGCATTTTTATTATAGAGGTCACTGAAAGGATTAAAGATGAGAGTGGTGTCCTTGAAGAACGGGATCCAAGATATGATGAAATGCTTAGACATATGCTTGGAAAGATAACATCAAGGTCCGGAGGAAAACTAGAGATGGGTGAGGTGAGAATAATTAGGTCCATTCTTTTCTCTTTCGAAGTTTATTGTTACAACTACATATTTAGCTGGAGTTTCTACCGGTTCCTGTAGCTTTGTTAAAATGCTATTAGTTTATGCTCTCATTCACAGAGAACTTTCACAGACAAACAAACGTTCTCTTAGCCTCGTGCATCATTTGAAGTACATGGAATTATTTGCACATTCATCTTGTTCAAATGTTGAAATCATAGAAACCGTTGCCTAAATTCGAGTTTACTCCAGAAATAAATGATCTTATTCTCTTGGCCAATGCTTGTCTGCATAAAATGGTAACGTGGACACAGATATTTTTGTTATGGTAGACATCAGAAAATAGCAGAACATCTAGGATCAGGAGCTCCTCAAAAGCATGTAAAAATTGCACTTTTTCTGTTCTATTCATCCTAGTCACTCAAATATTGTCTGGCTGCTGCTGTGTTCAATTTTTATAAGTGAATCATCGCTCAGAGTTAATATCCACTTGTAAATTGTTTGAGCATTTTTTTCATTTGTTTTCATAGTTTCTGAGAGAACTTCAGGGCTTCTCCAAGAGAAACGCTGGACTTGTTCCACCATAGGCAAGCCTGTTAACATGCTCCATAGACTGACCAACCCATGTGATTTTTGGCCTGCCTCCTCGTGTTGGATGTGTGTTGGTTGTATTTAATGTGTGCTTGTTGTTGAGGGGTTCATGATTATTTTGGTGGGTTTCTCCGACACTTGTGGATGTCACATCCTAGTAGCAATGACATTCATTTTAACTCATCCTATTACTGTTTGCAAATTAAGGTGGCCATGTTTGTAGGATCTATTTGTTAGTAAACAATCAAGGTCCTTTTGGACTTTGTTTGGCATGAACTGTAACCAAAAAAAGTTTCAGAAACTAAGCCTGGTTGCTTTTGGCATTTGCAATAGCAAATAGTTGGTCAGAAAGTATATTTGTCTGAATTCTACCTAATTTTAGTCAAACATCTATTCTTCAAGGAAAACTAATAAACCATCATACACAGAGACATGTCTAACATTCTTTTAGGTCTCATCCAATGACATCCTGCAATGACCATTGAGAGAAAAAAAAAAATTGTCACTGTATAAAGTTTGAGTCTTCTGCTTGATTGCAGGCTGGCATAGTTGAAAGATATAACAGACCAATGCCAAAACTTCGTAGTTCCAGAGAAGAAGCTGGAGCAAGTGGGCAAAAACCATTACCCCCAGGAACACTCTCTGTCGAGCAAGTATGTCAAATTATCCTCCTGCATCAGGGCAAAGCTGTAGATCACCCAGGAGTCATGGATATCCAGGACATTGCTAATAAGTTTGGAGTTGATCCTGGTCAGGTTCAACAAATCACACAATTTATGTCACTGCCTCCACAAGATGGAAAGAGGGAAACACAGTAATGAGTTGCAGGTAGTGACCAATTTGTTAAGATGCTTGACATTTATTGTTTCGGAAAGTTGCATGGGGGTCTTCGCTTTTAAAGAAGGATTTGCCCTTGGGCTGCAAGGAACTTGAAGAACAAGGTTATCACCATCCCATTTTTTCCATGTGGCATACACACTGAGTAATAGTGAGAACTAATAGTGATGAGATATTTCACTTAAATAGATGAGCCTTTTGCTATTACTTTTCAGTGATTGAATGTGAATGACACTTTTGGGTGTCATGCTGTTATCTTGATTTCTGCTAATAAGTAAGCCATGGATAATGAATTGAATAAGATGATGTATTCCATATCTAATTTGAGTCTGTTGTCTTGTTCCAAGTCCTTTGTCTCGGATTATGTGTTTCGACAGTAAAAGTTGTTGTACGAGCGGATGTTCTCGTTGAAAGGTTGTGTTAAATTATCCAATACTCTTTTTTTTTATTTTTGGTTCTCACCACTGATGCTATAACATGAGGGCTTAGAGGAAGTTCTTGCTCACCTTGTCCTAATTTTGCCTAAGCTTATTTTGTATGTCATATTTTCATAGATAAAGTTATAAACATGGTGTTTGATGTACTGTTATCGTGTAAAGGTAAAATTATTTAGAAATAAAGTATTTTGAAGGTTTTCTAGCTGGTCTCGAGTGTCGATTAATATAGCACCTAAGAGCTATTCAAGTGACACATTGTTGGTTGGACATTTTGGGTAGTGTCTAAGGCTAATTCGTTGTTTTGTTTCACAACAATGACATATGGGCACTTTTGTGGATTTTTGGTCATGGCGAACCACCTTGGACCCTTTATCACGTGATCGTTTAGAGTTTACATTTGTAATTTGAATTGTCTATCAAGTATTTATTAAAATGATTGTTTGTGGATCTCGAATTAAATTTATTAACATGTCTTCTCTTTTATAGGTCTTTAAGAGACCATAAGAGGTTTTGGCCCTTTGCGAACGGACACGCAAGGCTGTCACACAATTTTGGTAAAATCAATTAAGCTTGTGATAAATGATATCAAAGTCGGACAAGCACACTTAGAAACACTTAGCATGCAAACGTGAGGGACCCAATGAGGCTGCGTTGAGAGTAGCTAGCATACGTAACCATTTTGGGGAAACAAGTATTGAGATATAGGGAAAGGAGTTGTTCAGAGGAGCGATCATCTGAGATTGACATTTAGAATAATGGTCAACTCTTCACGGGATTGAATTCCCGGTAATTGAAAACAGATATGTCCAAGGGATTGAATTCCCCTATATCGTTTGGGGACTGCGACATAGTGGGCTAGTACGTCTACAATCGATGAGTCGAGTGAATTATTATGGAGATAATAATTCACTGAGCTAGGAATTCTGATAGGTATGAATCACAACCAGCTTGATATTGGGCTTGGAGGGTCATACACATATGGTAAGTGTTGCGACGAGTAGAGGTTTGTATATGAAATATCCGTCGGAGCCCCTATCTTATTAGATATCCATTAAGCCCTTGAATTATTAGATTTCATAGATGAGATCCAATAAGAGCTAATAAGAGATTCTTGGGTAGAGACCCATTAATCTGAGAGGCTTGGGTAATTGGATGAAGATCCAATACCCAATAGAGCAGAATTCAATAGAGTTAAGTTGAAAGGGGACCACTATAAATATCAGGGAACCAAAGGGCCATATGCTAGGATTTTTTATTGCATAGTGCATATAGCGAGAAAATTTGAGCAGCGATTTGAGGAGCGTCTTTGCAACCCCTTGTTAGGACTCTAGCTAGGAGAGTCCTAATTGAGAGGGACATTCATGTAGGAGGTTTTTTCTTAGAGAAGAATTAGGAGTTATAAGGGAATAGGAGTTTTGAGTAGGAGTCCTATTAGGAGTTGGTTAGAAGTAAGAGTCTTAAGTATGAGTCCTATTAGGAGTTGATTAGAAGTATGAGTCATATTAGGAGTTGGTTAGAAGTAAGAGTCTTAAGTAGGAGTCCTATTAGGAGTTAGGGTTTAGAAGCCCTATAAATAGCCATGTATTCCTTCTCTTTTCTTAAGCAATAGATGAATCTTTTCTGCAGCCTTTGAGTAGCAACTTGGAGGGAGGAACCCCTATAGAGTTCCAAGGAGGCCGATCCCCTAAAGAGATCAACCCCAAGTTTAGAATCTGCAAGGGTTCTAACACCTGGTATCAGAGTAGCGTTCTTGGCATCTCGCTGCCCTTCCACTGCCATCCATCAACCCTCCACAACTGTCCAAAGCAATTCCCATAATTGCTTAAAAGATCATCGCCAAATTCCGCCATCATCTCCACCACAGCGGATCATCCCGTGAATTGCAACAGGTTCTGGTTTCCTACCTTACTGCTGCTGCAATTTAGTTATCCCTATCCGAAAATCCAAAAAAAAAAAATTTTGTTCCTATATTGCTGCATAAACTTTTTGTCACAAAGTTTTCATCTCTACAACGAAAGATACATTGCAGAATTTCAATCGCATAACACTATTTGTTTGATCTTGATACTATATTTTCTCTGTCATATAAACTAAGATATTACTGTCAATTCCCTCCTCAAATCTCTCAAATTTTTGGTGGAGATTTCGTCGAGAAACCACTGTTTCTTCGACGATAATTCTGCTCTTACAAGACAACACAATTCTGCAGCAAACTTTCACTGATTTCTATCAAACCTATACATGCCTTTAACCCGTCAACAAAAGAGAGATCTTAACATCATGAGTCATATACTATGGCATCTGAGGAGGCAATCAATGCTAAATTTGAAGCCTTTGAGGCACGAATGGAGGAGAAGATTCGAACTCTCCTTACCGAATTCAGTTTGGGCCGACCACCAAGCCCGAAGAAATCACATCAAAGAGAGAGCTCTAACCAATCACATCATGCCCAAAGAGATGACTTCCAAGAGAGGAGAGGCTCTATGACCGACCCCAACTATTCGTGCTATGAGAGTGGACTTCCCTAGATGGGAAGAAGGAGACCCAATTGGTTGGATCTCGCGTGCGGAGCGATATTTTCGGTACCATAAAACTGCGGATGCATCCATGGTGGAAATTACAGCTATACATCTTGAAGGGGATGCTATACAATGGTTTGACTGGTTTGAACACACTTATGGAGTCCTTTCATGGCGACAATTCAAAGAAGGACTACTGATCCGCTTCGGACCAACTTATTACGAGAACATTGACGGACAACTAGCAAAGATCCGACAAACCTCCACCATTCAGGAGTACCAAACCAGGTTTGAAAGGTTATCTAATCAAACTCGTGATTGGTCTAAAAAATAGTTATTGAGGACCTTTATTGAGGGCTTAAAGCCAGAGATCCGGGGAGAAGTTAAGGCACGACAACCATACACGCTTATGGCAGCCATATCTTTCGCACGACTTCAAGAGGAGCGATTGAACCATGAAGCCCGGAGGACTAGGATCACTCCACGACCTACAATACTAAAGCCCTCAGCCCCCACTACTATCAACCGAGTCCCTGCACCGAAAAGGTTAACAAGAGAAGAACTTCGGGAGCGATCTGCGAAGGGGTTATGTTGGCATTGCGACGAGCCATGGAGCCGCGAGCATCGCTGTAAAAAAGGTAGACTTCTTATGATTGAACTAGTAGAAGAAGAGGTCATTGAACATCTAGAAGAGAGCCTTGAACATGAAGAAGAAGATATGGAAGAAGAGCCACAACCGACCGACATTACGGTACATGCACTAGCCGGCTACTCAAACCCGCAAACGATGAAAGTTGGAGGCCTTCTCAAACAATAGCCGATCACTGTTCTCATCGACACAGGTAGCACTAATAACTTCCTGAATAGCAAGGTTGCTGCTCGGATGGCACTGCATATTGAAGGTTGCAGCAAGTTCGATGTAAAGGTTGCCGATGGCAGAATCCTAAAGTGCGACCAAAGATGCCCGCAGGTGAAACTATTACTACAAGACCAAGAAATTATCACCTATTTCTTCCTCCTACCAATCGATGACTATGAGGCAGTGCTTAGTATAGAATGACTGACTACACTAGGTGATGTCTCTTGGAACTTTTCTAAATTAATTATGAAATTCTATTGTAAGGGCAAATAGATCATCCTACGCGGGAAGCGCGGAAGCAACGTTACCACTGTTTCGACCCAACGAATGGAGAAAGTTTTGCATAAGGTAAATGGTGGCTTTTTGATGCATCCCCAGCCACAACCAGAAGAGAAGAAAATAGAAATTGAAGATCCTAATCTTGCCCAATTGCTTACTGAATTTGCCGACATATTTGCTGAACCGCGCGGTCTTCCTCCTTCTCGGCAACATGACCATCGAATTCCAATCCTTCCGGGCAAGCCACTAGCGAACACTCGACCGTACCGATATCCTCACCTCCAAAAAGATGAAATTGAAAAGATCGTAAAGGAGATGCTTGAAACAGGGGTGATTCGGCCAAGTTGCCGCCCCTATTCCTCACCGGTGCTACTTGTACACAAGAAGGACGAAACTTGGCGGATGTGCATCGACTACCGAGCTTTAAATGGCATCACCATCAAGGACAAGTACCCAATACCAGTGGTGGATGAACTTCTTGATGAATTGAAAGGAGCTCGAGTCTTCACGAAGTTGTGTTAGGATCGGAGCGGCACTAAGAGGGGGGGGGGGGTGAATTAGTGCAGCGGATTAAAACTTCGGTTTTAAAAAATTCTTTAGTACGATAAGAACGGAACTTGAAAAGCTTAACTTGAAAGCGTATTCTTAAAGTTGCGCAGCAAAGGTAATAAGGAACTAAAGCATGTAAGAAGATTTGCAGTAATGTAAATGACAATAATGAAATACAAACCAGAGATCACGTCGATTTTAGAGTGGTTCGGTCAAATGACCTACATCCACTTGTGAGGCCCCTCTTCGATGAGGCTCCCACCTTCCACTAGCAAATCTCTTGAAATGGAAGGGTGAATACCCCTCTTACAACCTTTTACAAGCAGTTCAACCTCTTACAAATTTTCAATAAGAAAGAAGGAGGAGAACTCTCTAGCAAATTGAAAACAAGACTTGCTAAGACTTTCTAAGACTTTTCTCTCAATCAAAATGCTTCTCAAAAAGTTATAACCTCAGCTGAGATTTGAGGGGTATTTATAAGCCTCAAGAGGATTCAAATTTTGGGCACCAAAATTTGAATTCTCTTTGGGTTCCCGAATGCTAGAGGTGCCACCGCCCAGCCAAGCGGTGCCACCGCCCAGCGCTCGGGTGCTGGACGGTGCAACCGCCCAGCCAAGGAGGTGTCACCGCCCAGCTCTCGGGTGCTGGGCGGTGTCACCGCCCAGCCAGGCGGTGCCACCGCCTAGCTCTCCGGTTCGCTGATTTGGCTTGATTTTAGCCCAAACCAAATCGGACTTTGGGCCCAGTTGGCCCCTAACCAGGACATAGGATTATCTCTTAATCCTAATCCTAATTACAAGTGAACTACATAACAAAACACATCCTAAGCAAGTTTTCTACCGCGAACGTCGAGTCTTGTTCCGGCGAGCTTTCCAACGAACTTCTTCCGACGGACTCCCATCAAGCTCCCGAACTTGTGATGACTTTAACGAGTAGCCGAGCCTTCTCGGTGATCTCCGTGAACCTCCGATAACCTCTTCGGCGAACTTCCGAAAATTCCGACAGGTTCTCGATTTCTTCTCGGTTGGTTCCGGCAGCATCTCCGACGATTCTTCGGACTCTTAAACGTCCATCAAACTTGACTCCGGTATCCTTGCTTTATGTTTTCTGGTTATCGTAGTTAATCCTGCTCACTTAACTCAATAATATGGATTAGATCAATTAACCCACCAATTGATTATATCATCAAAATCCGAGATTCAACAATCTCCCCCTTTTTGATGATGACAATCAATTGATGACGGAGTTAAACATAACTCCCCCTATCTATAGGCCATATTATGAGAAGGTAAAAAACACTTGAATTCCATCCCATTGGATTCAAGCATAACCTGATAAATTCTAACCGTAGAGCTTATTGTAATCCTTATTAAACAATAGTAAGTACGAAACTTTAATGAAAATCATAAGTTAAATGATAAGGGACAAATTTTACTGCGACAGAAGATAAAGATTTTCAATATAAATTTCATGATATAGATGTAAGGCATGCTTTCAATATTATCAATCAATCTTGTGGTATTTTCAAGGATTTTGCAAGGCATATATCACACAAGTTTTTGTAATTCATATAAGTCATGCTATCGATATGGTGTAAGTCATCACTTAGTCATCACTTCTCCCCCTTTGTCATCAACAAAAAGAGACAAGCCAGCTAATTGATGATCATAGAATTTGCTGAAAATGATCATTGAATCATTAAAAAAGGTTTAGCATTTAAAACAAAATTCATCATTCAAATTTGCTAGAAATAGTTTGTCATCATTAATGCAGATCAAAACATTTGTTATCTAAAAGGAAGGATCAGTTATCGTTCAAACAATGACAGACTTTGAACTTGCTGTTAAAAGTAAACAGAACAGAATAAAAAGATACATCAATTTAATCCTTAGGAGGTAATCCACAGTGCTGATACATGAATCTCGTATTTTGATGATGAAACTACTTGATATATGTTTATGATTTAATCTGCGTTTTGAGTGACGCAGGATGCTTTGATCAGGATGAGACAATTAAAGCAGGAACATCATGTTGTGCCGGAGGAACATGTCAGAAGATTGGACGTCGGGCCGGTGGATCGGTCGACGTATCGATAGAAGGCTTCGAGCCGTGGACTCGGGCATCGGGCCAAGAAGAGCGGGTATTGTGCCAAGGATATCGGAGTTGCGAAGTCAACAGGCCGATTGGGCAATAGGCTGCAGGAAAGGACGATGCGCCGAAGAATCGGACGAAGCGAAGAGGGACCAATGACATGCCGGACAACTTGGTTAATTGCTTAGGATTAATTGTCTCGATCAAAGTTTTGCTTTAATTGTGCAGGATTAACTATGATAACGATGAAGACATAAAGCGAAACAAAGTGTCGGAGTCAAGCGCGAAGGATTTGTTGCGAGTTCGAGAGTTCGACGGAAGTCCGAAGGTTCGTCGGGAAAGCTACCGGAACTAGCCGAGAAAGATCGGAGCTTGCCGAAGAAGCTTGTTGGAATTCGCTAAGAACAAATCGTGAAGTCTAGGAGCTTGCCGGGAGTCCGCAGAATGGTTTCCGAGAGTTCATCGGAAGACCGCCGGAAGTTTGTCGGAAGCTCGCTAGAAGAAGTCTTGACTTGCGGACTTTGTAATAGCTTAGAAAATGTCTTTAAAATCATAGTTAGCACGTTAATTAGGGTTAGGATTAGGTGTTAATCCTATAACCCAAGTAGGGGCCAATTAGGCCCAAGTTCGGACTAGTTTGGGCCAAGTTTGGAGCCAAACCAAGTGAGCTGAAATAGTGAAAGAGGTGGCACCGCCCCAACCAAGAGGTAGCACCGCCCAGGCTATGTCTCCCAGCGAGACTGGGAGGTGCAACCGCCCCAGCCAGGAGGTGGCACCGCCTGGGGCTCAGTCTTCGAGCAAGACTGGGCGGTGCAACCTCCCTGACAAAGAGGTGGCACCGCCTGAGTTCGGTCTTCGAGCTCTGCCAGGCGGTGCAACCTCTCCAATCAGGAGGTGCAACCGCCTGATCCCGGAATTCCGGGATTTGATTCTTTTGAGCTCCAAATTTGAATTGGGTTGGGGCCTATAAATACCCCACCCATTCAGCACTGAGAAAGCAAGAACACACACTCGAAATCTTGCTATCTTTCTGTGTTTCTTAGAGCTCAAAACTGCTAGTTCTCCTCTTTCTATTCTTCAAGTTTGAGTTGTAAAGAGAGGAGAGAAAACTTCTGTAAGGGTTGTCTCCTAAGCCCGTCAAAAGGAGTGAATCTATAAGAGGGTAGTTGGCCTTCGCCTATTGAAGGAAGGCCTCTAGTTGACGTCGGTGACCTCGTCGGTGGAGGAAGCCAAAAGTGGAGTAGGTCAAGACTGACCGAACCACTCTAAATCTCTGGTTTGCGTTTATTTTGAGCACTTTATCATTACTGCAAACCTCCTTCATAACTACTGCATTCTGCGCTTTTACGAACAAGTTCTAAGTGCTGTTCTTTCCGAATCTGCATTCAGACGTAAATCAGTGTTTTCGTACATTACAGTTTACGTTTACGTTTTAATTCTGCAAAACTGTCTTCTACGCCTTCACGAACAAGTTTTTAAGTGTTGATCTGTCCGAATCTGCTTTCAGACGTAAACCAGCGTTTTCGTATGATATTTACATCGCAGTTTACGTTTACGCCTTGATTCTGCAAAACTGTCTTCTGCGCTTTTACGAACGAGTTTCTAAAGTTCAGATCCCTTCGAAATTGCGTCTAGACGTAAAATTGCGTTTAGACGTAAAACTGCTCAAACTGTGTAAAGACGTTTTAGACGTAAACTGAGTTTAGACGTAAATCTGCGTTTAGACGTAAAAACTGCGTTTAGACGTAAATCTGCGTTTAGACGTAAAACTGCGTTTAGACGTAAATCTGAGTTTAGACGTAAATCTGCGTTTAGACGTAAAACTGCGTTTAGACGTAAATCTGCGTTTAGACGTAAAACTGTGTTTAGACGTAAAACTGCGTTTAGACGTAAATCTGCGTTTAGACGTAAAACTGCGTTTAGACGTAAATCTGAGTTTAGACGTAAATCTGCGTTTAGACGTAAAACTGCGTTTAGACGTAAATCTGCGTTTAGACGTAAAACTGCGCTTAGACGTAAAACTGCGCTAACTCAGACGTAAAACTGCGTTTAGACGTAAAACTGCGCTTAGACGTAAAACTGCGCTTAGACGCAAATTGCGCTTAGACGCAAACTGCGCTTAGACGCAAACTGTGTTTAGACGCAAACTGCGCTTAGACGCAATCTACGCTTAGACGCAAACTACACTTAGATACAAACTGAGAAATAGCTTTTGCATTATAATAGTTTTTATTGAACGAACGCAGCTTTTGATTTTAATCGCTGTAAGATTTCCGCTGCACTAATTCACCCCCCCCTCTTAGTGCTCTCGATCCTAACAATTGGTATCAGAGCGGGGTATTTCTCATTTCGGATTTACACCCGAGAGAAATGGCTCTTCAAGAGGGCTTATCGGTTGTTCGTCCACCGTTCTTTAACGGATTGGACTACACTTATTGGAAAACTCGAATGAGAGTTTTCTTGATTTCTCTGAATCTGGATTTTTGGAATATTGTTGAAAACGGTTTTCAACTTCCCTCCAAACCGATGAACGAATGGTCGGATTTGGAGAAGAAGTATTTTTCTTTAAACGCAAAGGCTATGAATGCCTTATTTTGCGCTTTGGACAAAAATGAGTTCAATCGGGTTTCTTTGTGCGAAACGGCTTTTGATATTTGGCGCACTCTTGAAATCACGCACGAAGGAACTAGTAGAGTCAAAGACTCGAAAGTTAATATTTTACTGCATGATTTCGAGCTTTTTCAAATGAAGCCAAGCGAAACCATTGTTGACATGTACACCCGTTTTACGGATGTCGTCAATGGTTTAAGAGCTCTTGGCAAATGTTTTTTTAATTCTGAACTTGTGAACAAGATTTTGCGTTCTCTTTCTAAGAAGTGGGATTCAAAAGTAACTGCAATACAAGAAGCTAAAAACCTAAACAACTTACCACTTGAAGAACTAATTGGTTCGTTAATGACATATGAAATGGTGCACAATGCACATGATGAACATGTTGAATACAATCACCTTCCAAAGAACAGGAAGGATTTGGAACTCTGGACAAATGAATGCCACTTGAGCGATGACTCAAGTGATGAGGACAATGATGAACAAAACAATCTTCCAAAGAACAGGAAGGATTTGGGACATAGAACATTTGAAGACCACTCGAGCATAAGCTCAAGTGATGGTGAACTTAAACTACAAATGAAACGAAAATTAAAAAGCAAAAAGAATGGAACTACTTGCTTTAAACACAAGAAGAAGAACAAAAATTGGGATGAATCGAGCTCCTCCGAAGACGAAGAAAAAATCAACAAAAGCGAGGCGGCAAACTACGCCTTAACAGCCTACAATGTTGAGGTAATGCCTTTGGTTTATTTTGAAATTACTTGATGCTTTCATGATGTTGTTTTCTTTTTTAGTTTAGAATTAATTTTCTTGAAAATTACATGTTAAAAAAAAAAAAAATTATTACAAAATTATGATCATGCTAGTAATTTCGAAAATGATAATATTGCATATTTTATGATAAACAAACAAAATTTGATTGAAAATATGAAATCATGGTTAAGAAGTAATAATGTGTATCATGTTTGATTAACATTATTGAATGAAATCACGTTTGATTTAAAGTAATGCATAATAATATTAAATGGTTATGATACAATGATTAACAATTTTATGCATGAGATTTTAAGTTATTCATGATCATGAGCTTGTTTGATCTTCATGATTTAAATTCAAAATCTATAGCAAAATTCATGTCTGAATATATGAAAGTGTTAATTTCATTTTCGGATTCACTTAACAAGTGGTATCCTAACTATCGGATTTACTCATACACTTATGAAAAATAATTTTCTAAAATAGATTTGATGAAATGATTCCTGCTTATAAATTCCATCTTGAAATATGAATGATAGTATTTTTGCTTGCAAAGATTTGTTTCACATACATATCACCTATGATTCATGTGCAGAAAAAGAATTTATAAATCATAATACAATGAGATTTCTTATGCAAAAATAAAGTGCTTTTGTGATTCATTGCTAAAGAGAATAATTATTAAAATCATGATCTTGATAATTATAACATGAAGCTCTTTATAAATCAAGATCGTTCATTATGCTCCCTACATTTATCAAAAAGGAGTTCTTCAAATGAAATGCAATTTGTCTTTTGATTTCATGATATTTTATGAATTTCGAAATTAATTTTAATGACTTGATTATGAGTTTCAAGTTGACGATTTGATTTGAATAAGTTATATCTAAATCATAATCATGATCTTGCAAAATTGAAATCACAAATAATATCTTTTGGTATTCATGAATTGATACTATAAGTGCCATATTCATCATGTTAAGATATCAAGAACTTGCATCGTAATTCTACTTGATGATATCTTACCATATGATGAAATGCTACAATTGATGAACACTTGAAATGTAATCCTCTATCTTATTGATTTTTCAATAAATCTATGCTTGTCATACATGAATTTATTGAATATAATTTTGAGGATGATTTCAGATTTGACAAATGCTTGATTCGTATTTACGACATAAGATACACTTAAAATATGAATAATGCATCAATCATGTTAAATGCTTCAATCATTTTCTATCTCTAGAGTTCTCGATTTTGATAAAATACAAGTGATAAATTCATTTATGATATCTTGTAAATCACTTGAATTATGAATGAGTTTTTTATGATGTGTTAAAAGAATCACTTAAAAAGAAAATGCTTTTCCCATCTTATCGAGATTAATGATTTCATAATATTGTGTGAATCTCGAAATTGATTTTGATGAAATAGTAATAACGTTATTCATGTTATGAATCTCAAAAATGATAATATGCTTCATGTGATAATATGAATACACGAAACACTTATGATATGATTTTTATACAATTCCGTGTATTCATAAAATATTTATCTCCTCATCCAATAACTTTTCTTGATATTCCTTATGAGATGAAATGAAATAATGCATGAAATACAAATGAGGAGTTATTGATCATGCATGGTAGGATATAATTTGACAAAATTGATACCATCATGATATGAAACATTTATGATTTGCAATTATGCATGCAATACTTGTGCTTTCTAATAATGATGTGATGTATTGCAAATGATGTAAATCATGATGAGTGCTAAGTTACACATTTTGAGAAGAAATTTCTATATTGAAACATTAATGTAATTATGAATGATGATATGATATTATGCATGTAATACTTCAACTTATGATAATGCAATGATAAAATATTCATGATGAAAAATTATCTTGACATTCATAACTTGATTATTCATCCTTTGTCATGATCTTGAAATCGTTGTAAAAGGAAAAAGAACTACAAAATTGTATTCTTCCTTTCTTTTTGACAATGACAAAGGGGGAGATAGCTAGCTTGCACAAGTCAAGAAGATACAAAAACTTGATTGCTAGCTTGCCTATCTTAAGTAGCAAAGATTGCTAACTTGCTTATTTCAAGAAGCAAAAGTTGTCTTCTTGAACATCACCATCTTGAATATCTCAAGAAGCAAGACTTGCAACCTGCACATTACAATAGGAAGCAATAATCATGAGCCTACACAAGAAAGTTATCTTGCATTTGCTTTCGAGGTTTTTGCTAACTTGTATATTGTAAAAAATTGCTAGCTTGTAATCTAAAGAGAAGCGAAAAGTTGCTATCTCAAAAGAAGCAAATGTGCTATCTTGCCTATCTCAAGAGGCAAACATGCTAACTTGCGCATCTAGCAAAGTGGACAAAATTTTCATATTTCAAGAAGCAAGAGTTGCCTTCTTGAACATATCTAATTTGCTAGCTTGCATGATGTAGAACTTGCTATCTTGAACATCTCTAATTTTCATACCAAGTGCTATCTTGTATGCTATAAAACTTGCATATCTAAAACTTGATAGCTTGAATATTCTAAGCATGAATCAACACTTGCTATATTTTCTAGCAAAATTGCATGATGATAAAACTTGATATTATGTTTTTCATGCAATGAGTTGAACCAATATCACAAACACTTGATTGTGATACTTCTCCTTTTTGTTGATGACAAAGGGGGAGAAGTATGTTGATGAAAGTATGTTGATGACATGACATATGATGCATAAGTTTATGCATATGTTCATGTTGACGTGTTGCAAGTATTCATGATGAATATTGCAATGACTTGAATTCAGTTTGAATTCAAGGTTCTATCAATATGGCATATTGATAGGGGGAGTTTGTTTAAACTCCGGGAGTTAGGTTTAACTCCGTCATCAAGTGGTTGTCATCATCAAAAAGGGGGAGATTGTTGAATCTCGTATTTTGATGATGAAACTACTTGATATATGTTTATGATTTAATCTGCGTTTTGAGTGACGCAGGATGCTTTGATCAGGATGAGACAATTAAAGCAGGAACATCATGTTGTGCCGGAGGAACATGTCAGAAGATTGGACGTCGGGCCGGTGGATCGATCGACGTATCGACAGAAGGCTTCGGGCCGTGGACTCGGGCATCGGGCCAAGAAGAGCGGGTATTGTGCCAAGGATATCGGAGTTGCGAAGTCAACATGCCGATTGGGCAATAGGCTGCAGGAAAGGACGATGCGCCGAAGAATCGGACGAAGCGTCGAGGGACCAATGACATGCCGGACAACTTGGTTAATTGCTTAGGATTAATTGTCTCGATCAAAGTTTTGCTTTAATTGTGCAGGATTAACTATGATAACGATGAAGACATAAAGCGAAACAAAGTGTCGGAGTCAAGCGCGAAGGATTTGTTGCGAGTTCGAGAGTTCGACGGAAGTCCGAAGGTTCGTCGGGAATGCTACCGGAACTAGCCGAGAAAGATCGGAGCTTGCCGAAGAAGCTTGTTGGAACTTGCTAAGAACAAATCGTGAAGTCTAGGAGCTTGCCGGGAGTCCGCAGAATGGTTTCCGAGAGTTCATCGGAAGACCGCCGGAAGTTTGTCGGAAGCTCGCCAGAAGAAGTCTTGCCTTGCGGAATTTGTAATAGCTTAGAAAATGTCTTTAAAATCATAGTTAGCACGTTAATTAGGGTTAGGATTAGGTGTTAATCCTATAACCCAAGTAGGGGCCAATTAGGCCCAAGTTCGGACTGGTTTGGGCCAAGTTTGGAGCCAAACCAAGTGAGCTGAAATAGTGAAAGAGGTGGCACCGCCCCAACCAAGAGGTAGCACCGCCCAAGCTATGTCTCCCAGCGAGACTGGGAGGTGCAACCGCCCCAGCCAGGAGGTGGCACCGCCTGGGGCTCAGTCTTCGAGCAAGACTGGGCGGTGCAACCTCCCTGACAGAGAGGTGGCACCGCCTGAGCTCGGTCTTCGAGCTCTGCCAGGCGGTGCAACCTCTCCAGTCAGGAGGTGCAACCGCCTGATCCCGGAATTCCGGGATTTGATCGTTTTGAGCTCCAAATTTGAATTGGGTTGGGGCCTATAAATACCCCACCCATTCAGCATTGAGAAAGCAAGAACACACACTCGAAATCTTGCTATCTTTCTGTGTTTCTTAGAGCTCAAAACTGCTAGTTCTCCTCTTTCTATTCTTCAAGTTTGAGTTGTAAAGAGAGGAGAGAAAACTTCTGTAAGGGTTGTCTCCTAAGCCCGTCAAAAGGAGTGAATCTGTAAGAGGGTAGTTGGCCTTCGCCTATTGAAGGAAGGCCTCTAGTTGACGTCGGTGACCTCGTCGGTGGAGGAAGCCAAAAGTGGAGTAGGTCAAGACTGACCGAACCACTCTAAATCTCTGGTTTGCGTTTATTTTGAGCACTTTATCATTACTGCAAACCTCCTTCATAACTACTGCATTCTGCGCTTTTACGAACAAGTTCTAAGTGCTGTTCTTTCCGAATCTGCATTCAGACATAAATCAGTGTTTTCGTACATTACAGTTTACGTTTACGTTTTAATTCTGCAAAACTGTCTTCTACGCCTTCACGAACAAGTTTTTAAGTGCTGATCTGTCCGAATCTGCTTTCAGACGTAAACCAACATTTTCGTATGATATTTACATCGCAGTTTACGTTTACGCCTTGATTCTGCAAAACTGTCTTCTGCGCTTTTACGAACGAGTTTCTAAAGTTCAGATCCCTTTGAAACTGCGTCTAGACGTAAAATTGCGTTTAGACGTAAAACTGCTCAAACTGTGTAAAGACGTTTTAGACGTAAACTGAGTTTAGACGTAAATCTGCGTTTAGACGTAAAACTGCGTTTAGACGTAAATCTGCGTTTAGACGTAAAACTGCGTTTAGACGTAAATCTGAGTTTAGACGTAAATCTGCGTTTAGACGTAAAACTGCGTTTAGACGTAAATCTGCGTTTAGACGTAAAACTGCGTTTAGACGTAAAATTGCGTTTAGACGTAAATCTACGTTTAGACGTAAAACTGCGTTTAGACGTAAATCTGAGTTTAGACGTTAATCTGCGTTTAGACGTAAAACTGCGTTTAGACGTAAATCTGCGTTTAGACGTAAAACTGCGCTTAGACGCAAAACTGCGCTTAGACGCAAACTGTGCTTAGACGCAAACTGCGCTTAGACGCAAACTGTGTTTAGACGCAAACTGCGCTTAGACGCAATCTACGCTTAGACGCAAACTGCACTTAGATACAAACTGAGAAATAGCTTTTGCATCATAATAGTTTTTATTGAACGAACGCAGCTTTTGATTTTAATCGCTGTAAGATTTTCGCTGCACTAATTCACCCCCCCCTCTTAGTGCTCTCGATCCTAACAGATATCTATTTGTTCATTCATTTGTCGTAGTGTCTTCAAAATTTCAACTTGTTGATTTTGAATTTATTCCTGCTGTGATTTGATCTGAGATAGTTCCGCCATAATGAGATCTTCAGAGGAGGAAATAGGAGCTGAAGGTGCTGCGCCAAAGGAACTAGGAGGAGGAGATTCATTTCCCATAAGAATTGGTGTTTCGGGGTGTTCTATTGGTGGAGGAATTGGATCAGTCCTTCTAGGCTGCCTAACCCATATGCCATTGCTAAAAGTGCACCTAAGTCTTTTCAGTAGGTTTTTATTTATTATGTTATATCGATCATTTTGAATAGATTCTTCATCGGGTGGGATGCAAATGTCATAGGCATAAAGAAATCTAGTGATTAACCTCCCATATGGTAATATAGTATCTTTAGCCATAATATCCTGCATGTGTTGCCGAATTGAGTACCCAAAACAATTATGCTGACCGGTCATAATCCAATACATGGTACTCATCTCTATTTGACTTATTTCGTCAAGATGAAATTGTTTTGGGAATATGATGCTTGTGATAATGTGATGAAGGATTTTAGAGTTGAAAGGCAGTAAGTGTTCACAGCTCTTAGGTAGGAAGTCAAGGTTTGGATTTGCAAAAATTGTTTCTACGGCTTCGGTATAGGTTGCTCTTATTGTTTTGACGTCCCATTTTCCTTTAAAATAGCATCCCCTATCTTTTTCAGTTATGCCAATTAGCTCACAAATGGTGCTGTCAAATATTCTAATGGGTGTTCCTAGAAGGTAAGTGCTTAGGCTATCATTGTCTTCATATAGGTTGGCATAGAACAATCTCACTAACCGTGGATAGATTGGTTCCTCTATTTGTAGTAGAGGTAGAGCTTCTAGGTGTGCAAACCACCTAATGGGATCTAAGTCCTCTAGTTCATCCAGATCAACGTATTTTCCTTTATGGACACATCATGTTTCAAATTTTGGAAAGCTAAGGGCTACCTCTTTTGATCTAAAAAGGTCATGGTTATATGAATCTCCTTCAATCCTTTTTCCTTTTGATCTCTTAGGAGCCATTTTCTAGACAAGATGATGATGAAATTGTGAAAAATAAGCAAGAGAAAGAGAAAAGAAAAGAGGGATTTCAAGTGTTACCTTGTGGAGATTATGTTGAGAGATGGAAAGCTTGGACCACCAAGAATCCTTCTCCAATGCTTCTAAGAGTTAGAATGAGTGTTAGAGGGAATGGGAGAGGGTTTTTTGAGAGGTTTTTCTTCGGGTTGGGGGCGGTGTCACCGCCGGCCCTAACCCCTCGGGTTAAAAGGGTCACTCGATCGGTGTCACCGCCAAACCGGTCGGTGTCACCGCCGGATCTGGCGGTGCCACCGCTGGCATCCCGCGGAGGAAAGAAAAAAAATTTTTCTTCCTCCCTTTTGTTTAGCTTCTTCCCTCAAGATCATAAGTTATACTTTAATGGATCATTTTGAATTGAAGAAGAAGGAAGAAATCAAATCCACAAAGGAAAAGGACGAGTCATTTTTCGTGAAGCTCATTTTAGGGACAATTTAACATGCCTAATTCCCTTCTAATGAATTTAAATTGATCTTCGTTCAAAGCTTTTGTAAATATATCTGCTAATTGATGCTTTGTGTCAATGAATTCTAGAACAACATCATTGTTAAGGACATGATCGCGTATGAAATGATGCCTAACGTCGATGTGCTTAGTTCTAGAGTGCAGAATTGGATTTTTAGTAAGACATATGGCACTAGTATTATCACATTTTATGGGAATATTTTTAAAGTGAATTCCATAGTCTTCTAATGTATTTTTCATCCAAATGACTTGTGCACAACATGCACTTGCAGCAATGTATTCGGCTTCCGCCGTAGATAGTGCAACTGAATTTTGTTTCTTGGAAGTCCAAGAAACAAGTGCATGTCCTAAAAATTGGCATGTTCCGGATGTACTTTTTCTATCTATCCTGCATCCGCCAAAATCGACATATGCATAAGCTATTAGATCGAATTTTTCAGATTTTGGATACCACAATCCTAAATTTGGAGTTCCTTTAAGATACCTAAATATTCTTTTAACACTCTTCAGATGAGACAATTTAGGATTAGATTGAAATCTAGCGCAAAGTCCTACACTAAACATAATATCTGGTCTAGTCGCGGTGAGGTAGAGTAGACTACCTATCATTCCCCTATATGTTTTTTGATCGAAATTTTCACTATTTTCATCCATATCTAACTTAGTCGTAGTACTCATAGGGGTGTTTATTGCTTTTGAATTATCCATGTTAAAACGTTTTAACAATTCTAATGTATATTTGGATTGTTTAAGAAATATATCATCACTAAGTTGTTTGATTTGTAATCCTAAAAAGAAAGTTAATTCACCCATTAAACTCATTTCAAATTCATGACTCATACATTTGGCAAATGATTCACATAGTGATTCATCCGAAGAGCCAAAAATAATATCGTCGACATAAATTTGCACAATAAGAAAATTATTTTCAAAATATTTAATAAACAATGTAGTATCAACCTTGCCTTTGGTAAAATTATTTAAAATAAGAAAGGAACTAAGCCTTTCATACCAAGCTCTAGGAGCTTGTTTCAAGCCATAGAGAGCTTTAGTCAATTTGAATACATGATTAGAAAGAAGAGAATTTTCAAATCCGGGAGGTTGTTCGACATATACTTCTTCGGAAATAAAACCATTCAAGAAAGCACTTTTGACATCCATTTGAAATAGTTTAAAATTATTACTACTAGCATAGGCAAGGAGCATCCTTATGGCTTCTAATCGAGCCACGGGAGCGAAGGTTTCTTCGTAATCGATACCTTCTTCTTGGTTGAAACCTTTGGCCACTAATCTAGCCTTGTTTCTAACCACGATACCATTTTCGTCTTGCTTGTTTCTAAAGACCCACTTAGTACCTATGACTGAGTGGTCACTTGGTCTAGGAACAAGCTTCCATACCTCATTCCTCTCAAATTGGTTCAATTCTTCTTGCATTGCAATGACCCAAAAATCATCTTTTAAGGCTTCGTCAATGCATTTAGGTTCAATTTGAGAAAGGAAGGCGGCGTTAGCACAAAAATTCTTGAAAGAAGAACGAGTTTGAACCCCTTTTGTTGTATCTCCTATAATTAGCTCCTTTGGATGAGCATCTACATACTTCCATTCTTTGGGTAGAGAAATTTCGGAAGAAGATGCATTCAAATGGCTATTTTGAGGAGGGGGTTCGTTTAAATTCAGATTATCAAAACCAAGATCATCATCAAAATCATTTTTCTTTAAATCAGAAATTTCATTAAAAACTACATGAATAGACTCTTCTATTACTAAGGTCCTTTTGTTAAAGACACGAAAGGCCTTAGAAACGGAGGAGTAACCAAGAAAAATGCCTTCATCGGATTTAGCATCAAATTTACCTAGGGCATCCTTTTCATTTAAAATGAAGCATTTACAACCAAAAACTTTAAAATAAGAAATATTTAGTTTTTTGTTATTCTATAATTCATAGGGAGTTTTTGATAGAGATGGTCTTATTAGGACCCTATTCATGATGTAACAAGCCGTATTTACGGCTTCGGCCCAAAAATATTTGGGTAAACTATGTTCATTTAACATAGTTCTTGCCATTTCTTGTAGGTTTCTATTTTTCCATTCAACTACTCCATTTTGTTGAGGATTTCTTGGAGTTGAGAAGTTGTGATTGTACCCATTAACTTCGCAAAAATTTTGAAAGTCACGATTTTGGAATTCACCACCATGATCACTCCGAATTGATGAAATCATGAAGCCTTTTTCGTTTTGAGTGAGTTTACAAAATTTAGAGAAACACTTGAAGCAATCACTTTTGTGAGCTAAGAAATAGGTCCAAGTGTATCTAGAGTAGTCATCCACAATCACAAAAGCATATTTGCTTCCACCTAGACTTGTTGTATCAGTTGGTCCAAATAAGTCCAAATGGATCAATTGTAATGGTCTAGTGGTGCTAATTTGATTTTGTGGTTTGAAGCTTGTTTTTATTTGTTTGCCTAGTTGACATGCATCGCATACCTTATCCTTAATAAACTTCATATTCGGAATCCCTCGTACTAGTTCTTGAGATGAGATTTTAGATATTGTTTTCATGCTTGCATGACCTAATCTCCTATGCCAAAGCCAAGCATCATCATTTACGGCGGAGAAACACATTTCATTACTTAGTTCATCAAGATTGATGGTATAGACATTATTTTGTTTTAAAGCAATCATAGTCATGTTATGATTTGGTTTTTCAATAATGCACATATTTGATTCAAATCTAACGATATAACCTTTATCGCATAGTTGACTAATACTCAAGAGATTATGTTTCAATCCATCAACTAGTAAAACATCATCAATGGAAAGACTAAATTTGTTACCAATAGTTCCCTTGCCAATGATTTTGCCTTTGTTGTTGTCTCCGAAGGTGACGTACCCTTCTTCTTTGCTAGTGAGCATAGAGAAATGAGATGGATCTCCAGTCATATGTCTTGAGCATCCACTATCGAGATACCATCTCTTGCTCCTAGCTTGTGGGTTTGTCTACAAAAGAGGATGATTTTTAGGTACCCATTTGATTTTGGGTGCCTCAAAAATTGACCCACTAACCTTGTTATTTATTTTTGAATCCTTTAAAGTTCATTTAGGAACCTATATTAATTTTTGTGAACTAATTTTCCTAAATGGACATTTGTAGGCAATATGTCTGGATTTGCAATAGAAGTTGCACTTCATATAAGAGGAAACATGTAATGTAGGTCCTTTTATGAAAGTGGTAGGATTTTGATGTAATCCTTTTACAAATCCAATTCCATTTCTATTTGAGATGTGACCCTTGTGTGCAAGGATCATATCTAATCCTTTGCTACCAACCTTAAACTTGTTTAAGGTTTCCTTAAGAAGCAAATTTTCGTTTTTTATTGCTTCTAAATGCTCACACTTAGAGCATGGAGGAGTTTGAAGACTATCAAACTTATCTTGTAGCAAAGCATGCTCTTTCTTTAAGATACTTAACTTCTTGCTAACAGTTCTACATTCTTCAAATAATTCATGAAAAGCGATAGAGAGTTCTTCAAAAGATAAATCTTCATTAAGTAAATCACATACCTCTTCTCCCAAAGCCATTAGTGCGTAATGAGCAACTTGCTCGGTGTTGGACTCCTCTTCTTCGGACGCGCTTGAATCATCCCATGTTGCCTTGAGCACCTTCTTCTTTGATGTCCTCTTTTTGGTTTGAGGACAATCGTTCTTGTAGTGTCCCGGTTTTTTGCATTCATAGCAAATCACTTGGTCCTTCTTTTGTTCAAATTTATTTTTTATATTATTTTTAAATTTGTTCTTTCTTAAATATTTTTTAAATTTTTGAGTTAAAAGAGCAATGTCATTGTCACTGTCCTCATCACTTGATGTTCCTTTCAAGTGGTCTTCTTGTGATTTGAGTGCCATATCCTTCCTGTTCTTTGGAAGGGGGTTCTCGAGCTCGTCATGAGCTTGACATATCATTTCGTAGGTCATTAGAGACTCAATGAGCTCTTCAAGAGGGAATGCTTTAAGGTCTTTGGCCTCTTGAATGGCCGTAACTTTTGGATCCCAACTTTTAGGGAGGGATCTTAAGATTTTAGTTACTAGTTCAAAGTTAGTAAAATCTTTACCAAGAGCTTTGAGTCCATTGATGACATCCATAAACCGGGTGTACATGTCTCCGATGGACTCACTTGGTTTCATTCGGAAAAGTTCGTAAGAGTGCACAAGGATGTTGATTTTGGACTCTTTCACTCGGCTAGTGCCTTCATGAGTGACTTCAAGAGTTCTCCAAATATCAAAAGCCGAATCACACATTGAAACACGATTAAATTCGTTTTTATCTAGTGCACAAAACAAGGCATTCATAGCCTTTGCATTTAAAGCAAAAACCTTCTTCTCCGATTCATTCCATTCGCTCATCGGAAGAGAAGATTTTTGAAATCCATTCTCGACAATAGACCAAAGCTCAAAGTCCATAGAAATGAGGAAGATCCTCATGCGAGTCTTCCAATATGTGTAATCCGACCCATTAAACAAAGGTGGTCGTGCAATAGAATGACCCTCTTGCATGCCGGAGTGAGTCATCTCTCTTGGGTATTAAACCAAATATGAGAGATAACCTTGCTCTGATACCACTTGTTAGGATCGGAGCGGCACTAAGAGGGGGGGGGGTGAATTAGTGCAGCAGATTAAAACTTCGGTTTTAAAAAATTCTTTAGTACGATAAGAACGGAACTTGAAAAGCTTAACTTGAAAGCGTATTCTTAAAGTTGCGCAGTAAAGGTAATAAGGAACTAAAGCATGTAAGAAGATTTGCAGTAATGTAAATGGCAATAATGAAATGCAAACCAGAGATTACGCCGATTTTAGAGTGGTTCGGTCAAATGACCTACATCCACTTGCGAGGCCCCTCTTCGATGAGGCTCCCACCTTCTACTAGCAAATCTCTTGAAATGGAAGGGTGAATACCCCTCTTACAACCTTTTACAAGCAGTTCGACCTCTTACAAATTTTCAATAAGAAAAAAGGAGAACTCTCTAGCAAATTGAAAACAAGACTTGCTAAGACTTTCTAAGACTTTTCTCTCAATCAAAATGCTTCTCAAAAAGTTGTAACCTCAGCTGAGATTTGAGGGGTATTTATAAGCCTAAAGAGGATTCAAATTTTGGGCTCCAAAATTTGAATTCT
The DNA here is from genome assembly GCF_036884655.1 of Musa acuminata AAA Group. Classification (NCBI taxonomy): domain Eukaryota; kingdom Viridiplantae; phylum Streptophyta; class Magnoliopsida; order Zingiberales; family Musaceae; genus Musa; species Musa acuminata. Next base: position 20,664,376 of record NC_088330.1, on the reverse strand, counting down.
CTTTGGGTTCCCGAATGCTGGAGGTGCCACCGCCCAGCCAAGCGGTGCCACCGCCTAGCCAAGCGGTGTCACCGCCCAGCGCTCGGGTGCTGGACGGTGCAACCGCCCAGCCAAGGAGGTGTCACCGCCCAGCTCTCGGGTGCTGGGCGGTGTCACCGCCCAGCCAGGCGGTGCCACCGCCTGGCTCTCCGGTTCGCTGATTTGGCTTGATTTTAGCCCAAACCAAATCGGACTTTGGGCCCAGTTGGCCCCTAACCAGGACATAGGATTATCTCTTAATCCTAATCCTAATTACAAGTGAACTACATAACAAAACACATCCTAAGCAAGTTTTCTACCGCGAACGTCGAGTCTTGTTCCGGCGAGCTTTCCGATGAACTTCTTCCGACGGACTCCCATCAAGCTCCCGAACTTGTGATGACTTTAACGAGTAGCCGAGCCTTCTCGGTGATCTCCGTGAACCTCCGATAACCTCTTCGGCGAACTTCCGAAAATTCCAACAGGTTCCCGATTTCTTCTCGGTTGGTTCCGAAAGCATCTCCGACGATTCTTCGGACTCTTAAACTTCCATCGAACTTGACTCCGGTATCCTTGCTTTATGTTTTCTGGTTATCGTAGTTAATCCTGTACACTTAACTCAATAATATGGATTAGATCAATTAACCCACCAATTGATTATATCATCAAAATCCGAGATTCAACAAGTTGGACCTCCGATCCGGTTACCACCAAATTCGGGTATGTGATGATGACATTCCAAAAACTGAATTTCGCACACATGATGGCCATTATGAATTCTTGGTATTGCCTTTTGGACTTACTAATGCTCCTTCAACCTTTCAAAGTCTCATGAACGATATTTTTCGGAGCTTTCTTCGTAAATTTATGCTGGTATTTTTCGATGATATTCTCGTTTACAACCCTTCTCTTGAGATTCACTTTCAGCATTTACGGATTGTTTTGACGATCCTTCGGGAGAATACTCTTTTTGTTAAGCAACTAAAGTGCAGCTTTCTCCAGCAAAAAGTAGAGTACCTTGGGCATATAATATCAGAAGAAGGAGTGGTGGTAGACCCAACAAAAATTGAGGCAATGCAAGGCTGGCCGAAACCTACAAACGTGAAATTACTGCGGGGGTTCCTTGGACTAACGGGCTACTACCGAAAATTTGTTAAGGACTATGGGAAGATCAGTGCACCGCTCACTTCTTTACTGAAAAAAAATGATTTCCAATGGTCGGACAAAGCCTCTTCTGCCTTCGACAAACTTAAAGCAGCCATGACAACGACGCCGGTGCTTGCACTACCAGATTTCAATAGACCCTTCATCATTGAGGCCGACGCATCTGGAGTCGGAATTGGAGCCGTTCTCATGCAAAATGGTCGACCACTCGCATACACTAGTAAGGCATTATCTCCCTCCCATCAAAACATGTCAGTATATGATAAGGAGATGCTCGCCATTGTACACGCAATAACGAGGTGGAGACCCTACCTGATCGGTCGGCGATTTCAAATTAAAACTGACCATAAAAGCCTCAAGTACTTTTTGGAGCAAAAGATATCATCCCCTGAGCAGCAAAAATGGGTAACCATACTTCTTGGATTTGATTATGAAATTATTTACAAAAAGGGGAAAGAAAACGTTGTTGCAGATGCACTCTCACGGCTACTTGAACAAGCTAAGGTTTCAGCCATCTCCCTTCCTACCACCGGTCTCCTCGAGGACATTAGGGAAGAATGGAAGAAGGATCCAGAGATCAGCAACATCATAAAAAAATTGGAGGAGGATCCAAGTACAATAGCCCACTACACTTGGGATTCGAGGGATCTACGCTACAAAGGTCGCATTGTGCTTATACCTGACTCCCCTTGCATCACAATCATCTTGCATGAAATGCACTCCATACCTTCAGCAGGGCACTCTGGATTCCTAAGAACCTACAAAAGAGTGAAGCAAAATTTTTATTGGAGAGGGATGAAAAAAATTATTGCTGAATATGTGGCACAATGTGATGTATGTCAACAGCACAAGGGTGAAACTGTGGCAAATCCAAGGAAGCTACAACCACTACCCATACCAGACTCAGTGTAGACTGACATCTCCATGGACTTCATTGAAGGGCTGCCATCTTCCAAAGGTAAAAGCACGATTCTCGTGGTGGTTGATCGACTTACGAAATATGCTCATTTTTGTGCTATGAGAAATCCCTACACTGTTGCTAGTATTGCCCAGATTTTCATAGAAAATATTGTTAAACTGCATGGGATGCCAAGGTCCATCGTAAGTGATCGTGACAGGATCTTCACTAGTAAATTTTGGACCGAGTTATTTCAGTTACAAGGCACCAAACTCAAGATGAGCACAGCGTATCATCCACAAACTAACGACCAAACATAGGTGGTAAATAGGTGCTTAGAGACGTACCTCCGGTGTTTCGCTAGCGACCGACCAAAAGAGTGGGCAAAATGGCTTCCCTGGGCCGAATGGTGGTATAATACTACATATCATTCATCTACAAAATATGCCCCTTATGAAGCATTGTATGGTCGACCAACCCCTGTGATTCCAAAGTATGTAATTGGCTCGGCCAAGGTAGATCAGGTTGACCAAGAATTGATTGATAGGGACAAACTCTTACAACTGTTAAAAGATAATCTCTCTACTTCTCAAGCCAGAATGAAGCAGCAAGCCGACACACGACGAAGTGAAAGAGAATTTTCAGTGGGAGATTGGGTTTATCTTCGCCTACAACCATACAAGCAACTCTCTATCAACTCTTCCATGAAGCTATCCCCACGTTTTTATGGGCCCTATCAGATCACAGAGCGTATTGGAGCTGTGGTGTACAGACTTAAATTACCTGAGGATGCCAAAATTCACCCTGTCTTCCACGTATCATGCCTATAGCCCAAGTTAGGAGAACACGAGTCACCCCAGATCCAACTGCCCAACACAACTGAGGATGGAGTTATTCAAACCCAACCACAAGCCATCCTCAATCGTAGGATCGTGATGCGTCGCCGACATCCCTCTACTGAAGTACTAGTGCATTGGAATAATCTACCACTTAAAGACGCCACATGGGAACCATATGAGGAGCTGAAGACCCGGTTCCCTGAGTTCATAGAATCTCAGCCTTGAGGACAAGGCTGATTTGAAGAGGGCGGATCTGTTAGGACTCTAGCTAGGAGAGTCCTAATTGAGAGGGACATTCATGTAGGAGGTTTTTTCTTAGAGAAGAATTAGGAGTTGTAAGGGAGTAGGAGTCTTGAGTAGGAGTCCTATTAGGAGTTGGTTAGAAGTAAGGGTCTTAAGTATGAGTCCTATTAGGAGTTGGTTAGAAGTAAGAGTCTTAAGTAGGAGTCCTATTAGGAGTTAGGGTTTAGAAGCCCTATAAATAGCCATGTATTCCTTCTCTTTTCTTAAGCAATAGATGAATCTTTTCTGTAGCCTTTGAGCAGCAACTTGGAGGGAGGAACCCCTATAGAGTTCCAAGGAGGCCGATCTCCTAAAGAGATCAACCCCAAGTTTAGAATCTGCAAGGGTTCTAACACCCCTGCTATGTGGATCACCACTATAGAGGAGGGCACTTGACCTCCTTCATCCTCTCCCATTGATTTATAGGAATTCATGGATATAAGATCTCCCTAGGTAATCTTACGCGTAGTTTTAGTTTCGCGGGTTTTGGCGCACCAATCTTTGTACGATAATAAGAAACCTTTTTTCTGTAGGAAATCTATGATTTTTATTTCTGTTCTTTCGTTGTGCATGTGATGTCGCCCTAGATTTCCCAATAGTGGTATCAGAGCCAGGTTACTCGTGCAATAGATTGGTTTTTAAACTGCGTGTGTTGTGTTCAATCGCGTAAAATTGTTTTACGTGATTGTTGTGATTTTTTGGTCATATTCTTCAAATTTTTGCTGCATATTTTCTTGTTGTTATCAAGTGTTTTAGATGTTGAATCTCGGATTTTGATAATAAAATCAATTGATGAGTTTGTGATCTAATCTGTGTTTTGAGTGACGTTAGACTAGCTTCGATCAAGGAGAGGCAAATTGATTGAAGCAGGAGGAATCAGACGTTGAACATATTAGGAGATTGGATGTTGGGTAGAAGGATCGATTACGCGTCGGTATAAGGACTTCGTGTCATGAGTTTGGGCATCGGGTTGAAGGATCGGACATTGCACCAAGGAGATCAGAAGTTGTGGGAGTCAACATGTCAATTAAGTAATACGCCGAAGAGGACGATGCGCCGAAGGATCGAATGAAGCGTTGGAAGAACCAATGACATGCTAGACAATATATGATTTATGCTTTGTAATAATTTGTTTAGATCGAGTTAGTTTAGGCCTAATTGAGTCGATATTTGGGTGAAACAATGTCAACTCAATTAGAGGTCAATTAGGCCTAAATCAGGGTTGAATTGGGCCTGCTGTTTGGCCTATTTAGTGTCCTATAGCAAGTCTGGCGGTGGTACCACCCAAACACATTATTCAAGACTATGTCAGGCGGTGGTACCACGTAGTGTCAAAGAGTACCGACGGTGGTACCGCCAATACCCCGAAAACCCAGGGATTTGAATTTTGGCTCCAAGTTTTGAAGCCATTTGGGGTCTATAAATACCCCATAAATTCCTACTTGGAACATACACAAAAATAGAGCAAAAACTCTATTATTCCAAGGTTGTAAACTCTTTTAAGTATAGAATCCCTCCTCCAAGAGCTTAGTGATAGTCCTAAGGGAGGTGTGTGAGGGAACACTTGTAAAAGAGGGGTATAAAGGTTCTCTCCCGAACTTGTGAAAAGGAGAAAAAGAGTTGTGAAAGCGTAGTTGATCTTTGCCCGTTGAAAGAAGATCGGTAGTGGAAGCCGGTGGCCTCGAGTGAAGACGAATCGGGAGTAGACGTAGGTCATGACAATCGAACCACTATAAAACTCGGTTTGTATTTCTGTTTTACTTTTCATTGTCAGTAATATTCCTTTAACTGCTTATTGCACTTATTCTAAGTCAAGCATACCTTCAACATTTCCGACACTATTTTTAATCGAATGAAAGTTTGAATCGTTGAGTGTTTTATCGAAGCACTAATTCACCCACCGCCTTCTTTTAGTGTCGATTTCGGTCCTAAGATTAGAGAGGGCTTTTGATGTCAAATTAATTGACACAAAAGGAGAAGAAAGGGTAGCAACCGTTGTTACCCTTTGGATTGGTCGAAGGCTGCTTGCAACCTTGGCCGAGAGCTTTACTTTGCTGCTCTCAGCTTGGCCAAAAGTTGCAAGGCTGAGAGCATCATGGGGGCTCTTAGCCATGGGGGTTGCGGCCCCTATAGCCGGGTTTCCTGGCTGTAAGGGGCACCTTAGGTTGCTAGGGTTTCCTAGCCGCCCAAGAGCCCCTAGCGGCCAAGACTCCTGACCGCATGGGGCAATGTGGTGGCTAGGGTTTCCTAGCCACCTATGCTCGCCTTGTAGCCAGGGTTTCCTAGTTGCAAAGGCAACTTTAGAGGCTAGGGACCCCTAACCGCCTAAGGCAGTCCTGCGGCCAGGGTTTCCTAGTTGTAGGGGTAACCCTAACGGCCAGGGTTTCATGGCCGCATGGGGCACCCTAGGGTAGGGTACCCCAAAGGGCTACAAAATAATTAATTAAATAGTTTAATTAATTATCATTATTATTATCTAGTAGTCCTACATGATGATATGTACATGTGATGTGTGATGTGGATGGATGATCATGGACCGTGTGATGTGTGTGTACATGTGATGTGATTATTATTATTATTGAGACCTGCGAGCCTTCAATTTTTTCTCATTTATTGTCAGGCCTACATGCTTGTGATTATATTGTAATTACACAATGAGGCAAAGCGGGAGCGTGGAGGTGATAACAAAACCCATGAGGCCGAGATGGATGATCGCGACGCATATAGATGCGTCGAGATGCCGACGGAACCGGCTAGGATGAGATGGACGATCACAAGGTATGGAGATGCGTCGCTGCACACATAGATCTTGATGTGAGTGATTAGACCCACTGGCTCGATCATGATCATATTGGGATATGGTCTATGAACATCTAGTATGATTGATCATGTGATGTATGATTACTAATACACCTGCTAGATATATATATATATATATATATATATATATATATATATATATATATATATATATATATATATATATATATATATATATATATATATATATATATATATATATATATATAAAATATGTATGTGTGTGACGTCATATGAGACCAAATCAAAATCCTATCTCTTGATAATATTAAGTTGGTAAACATGAGGTAATTAGATTGATCCACATGTGGCCTTCCATCATTATAGGAATCGATTCCCGATATAGGTTGAGTTGGTTGAGTCCCTCGAGGCTCCCTTATATCATGATTCAATATCTTGCCTATGACATAGAGATGTCACTAGTGACATGAGGATATGATATGCTTGGTCAAATCCCTCAAGGGCATATTATCGAATTAGACTCATCTTGTAACGATGGTGATGACTTAATCGAACATCATGGTTGATCAAGTCCCTTGAGGCCATGGTGGTTCATAGGTCAAACAACACGAGAATCACAAAGAGTTGTGATTGACAAGAGTTGCATACCTTTATAGCCTTAGCTTGATTGGTTGAGTCCCTCGAGGTTACATTAAGACGTCGATTGGATCTCAATCCCCACTAGAGATTCGCCCGGGGTCTTCGATTCACATATCGGAGGGAGTTGTGTGTTTCGCAAGAAAATAGTGGGAGTAGACTAAGATAGAAGTTACTATCTTAATTATTTATTTTTATAAAATCTGCATGTTATTTATTTCTGCTGCATCTTTATTTTTAGAAAAATATCGCTTTCGAATCTCTTACGTGGCATACTTGATATCAATCGCTTCACTAGTCCAAATTATATGTATTGGCTTCACAATATGAGAATTACTTTTATGGTAGAAAAAATCATTATGTCCTACTAGTTATAGGTACTCTACAAGCCAATCACGTGAGTGATGGAACATGTGACTGTTGAATCTCGGATTTTGATGATAAAATCAATTGATGGGTTAATTGATCTAATCCATATTATTGAGTTAAGTGTGCAGGATTAACTACGATAACCAGAAAACATAAAGTAAGAATACCGGAGTCAAGTTTGATGGACGTTTAAGAGTCCGAAAAATCGTCGGAGATGCTGCCGGAACCAATCGAGAAGAAATCGGGAACCTGTCGGAATTTTCGGAAGTTCGCTGAAGAGATCGTCGGAGGTTCGCGGAGATCACCGAGAAGGCTCGGCTACTCGTTGAAGTCGTCACAAGATCGGGAGCTTGTTGGGAGTTCGTCGAAAGAAATCCGAGGGCATATCGGAAGTCCGCCGGAAGTTCGTCGGAATGCTCGTCGGAACAAGACTCGAAGTTCGCGGTTGAAAACTTGCTTGGGATGTTTTTAGTTATGTAGTTCACATGTAATTAGGATTAGGATTAAAAGATAATCCTATATCCTGGTTAGGGGCCAACTAGGCCCAAAATTAGACTTGGTTTAGGCTAAATTTAAAGCCCAACCAGTGAACCGAAGGGTCTAGCGGTAGCACCGCCAGACTGGGCGGTGGCATCGCCCAGCACCCGAGAGCCAAGCAGTGGCACCGCTTGGCTGGGCGGTGGCACCGCCAGTCCACTGTCAGTGTCAAACACTGACAGGCGGTGGCACCGCCAGCATCGGGAACCAAAGAGAATTCAAATTTTGGAGCCCAAATTTGAATCCTCTTGAGGCCTATAAATACCCCTCAAATCTCAGCTGAGATTACAACTTTTTGAGAAGCAATTGATTGAGAGAATGGTCTTAGAAAAGTCTTAGCAAGTCTTGTTTTTCAATTTGCTAGAGTGTTCACCTCCTTTTTTCTTGTTGAAAATTTGTAAGAGTGTGAACCACTTGTAAAAAGTTGTAAGAGGGGTATTTGCCCTTCCCCTTCAAGAGATTTGTTAATGGAAGATGGGAGCCTCATCGAAGAGGGTCTCGCAAGTGGATGTAGGTCATTTAACCGAACCACTTTAAAATCGGCGTGATCTTTGGTTTGAATTTTCTTATTGCTATTTACTTTACTACAAACCTTCTTAAGTGCTTCATTTCTTCATTACCTTTGCTGCATATCTTTACGAACACGCGTTCAAGTTAAGCTTTTTAAATTCGGTTATTATCGTATCAAAAGATTTGTCGAAACGAAAGTTTTAATCCGCTGCACTAATTCACCCCCCCCCCCTCTTAGTGCCGCTCCGATCCTAACAGTGACATGACACACACTCTTTTTGTTTATTATATTATTTGATATTTTATCATTTTATATTATTTATTGCATGAATATATTGTGATGTCTACGGATTTGTGCAATGGGAATCAAATTATGATGAGACATGATAATGAGATTGATTTGCCTTTAAACATAGATCCTAAATAATCTTGATCATAGGTTACTCGAGAGGAAAATCGAGATAACTAGATAGATTGGTGTACTATATACCCATCCATATGATGGAGGTGGCTGGTCTCATAGCTACTCATATAGGGATACTAGGAATATAGTGTAGGTGCACATTGGAGATTGAGTTTATTGATTGATCCATTCACGGAATGCTGGATGGTTGATGATACCTTATTGTCAGATAACGATTCCATCGTCCCAATGGTGTATCCAGTCCTTAGACTTGAGTTACAAAGGATATCTTGTATGAGTACTCCACTCTTTGATACCAGACTTATAGGCCTGGAAGTTTCAAATCTAGCATAACTTGTTATTAGGAGTGACAGCCAATCTTACAAGGGCTAGGGAGTGTCGATAGAGGATCATCCGCTCTTGGTGTCATAAAAGGAATATCATATATGTTCTTACTTAGACAAATCACTAGCCAGGGTCATTCAAATTAAGAGAGAAAGAGTTCTTTAAGAGAATTTGATTAGAGTGAGACTCGAGTAGAAACTGTATGGGCTTGATAGTACTATGCCTGGTATATGGTCTTTGGGATATTAGATGGATGACGGACTATAGATATATGGTAACTAAGGATAAATATGTCCAATGGATTGAATTCCCGTGTATCGTTTGGGGACTACGACATAGTGACCTAGTATATCCGTATTCGATGAGTCGAGTGAATTATTATGAAGATAATAATTCGCTAAGCTAGAAGGAGTTCTGATAGGTATGACTCATAGCCAGCTCAATATTGGGCTTAGAGGGTCACACACATATGGTAGGTGTTGCAATGAGTAGAGGTTCAAATATGAGATATCCGTTGGAGCCCCTATTTTATTGGATATCCAATAAGCTCTAGAATTATTGGATCATATGAATAAGATCTAATAAGAGCTAGTGAAATATTATTGGGTAGAGACCTACTAATCCGGAGTTGCGGAGGTCAACTGGCCGATTGGACAATAGGTCGTAAGAGAGGATGATGCGCCGAAGAATCAGACGAAGCGTCGATGAACCAATAACATGCTGGACAACATGATTCAAGCTTTGTAATAATTGTCTAGATTGAAGTTGGTTTTTATATGCGTAGGATTAACTACGATAGTAAGACATAAAGGAAATTTGTTTTTTGATTTAAATGATGAGATATGCTTTGATTTGGCATAAATGAAAAACGCATGCTTCTATGAAGCAAACAATTTAAAATGAAACAACAAAAAAGGGAATGCATTTTGAAAATAAATATTTGTATCATATTTGATGATTTTATACTTTTTAAACTATGCATGATGAGTTGAAGTAGTAATGGTTTGAATGCATAAATCGATAATTTTTTTTGTCACACGAATCATGACTTCGTCACTTGATACTCTAAATTTTTTTATGATTCATGAAAAATTGAGACATTATGCATGAATCAAGTTCTCGTGTGAATTTATGTTGCCTTCATTGAATTTTTCAAAAAGTGATTTTGATGATCATTTTGATTATTTAAAAGGAGAATTGTCGAAATGATTCATGAAATTTTGGATTCATGACTTGATCTTTCATTTGTTTATAAGATGGTTGAAATCTTTGTACCTTCGAATTCTTCCCTTCTCCTTTCAATATTTTGAAATTATGGATGTTATATGTTAAAGATTTGAAAACATGTTTTGGTATCATGAATACCCAAGAAATGTTGATTTGACAAATTGAATGAGTTGAAAATGAATGATGATTTTTTTTCTCTCGATTATAACTTGTGATACTTCTTATATGAATCATCATCTTGATTCCTCGATATTTGATACATGAGATTTCTCTATAAATCAAGATCTTATAATTTGCCTATGTTTCTTTTTGCTATTTATAAAAATAAGAGATTTGATGAAATAAATCATGTCTTGTGGCATTCATGATTTGATATTAATATCTTTAATTTTTGATGATTGAAATAATGAATGAAATATTGATGTAATTATGAATGTTGATTTTGTATTATGCATGCAATACTTCAACTTATGATAATGATGCATGCAATGATGAAATATTCATGATGAAAAATTATTTTGACATTCATGACTTGATTTTTCATCTTTGTTGTTTACCTTTGTCATGATTTGAAAATTATTGTAAAGGGAAAAGAATTACAACATTGTATTCTTCCCTTCTTTTTGACAATGACAAAGGGGAAAAAAATTGCTAGCTCAAGATGTAAAATTTGGAAACTTGCACATTGCAAAAAAAGCAAATTTGCTAGCTTGTATGTTGTAGAACTTACTATCTTACTACCTTGCATGTTCTAATATGATGTAGCACTTGCCAAATTTTTGCTAGCTTGCATAAAACTGAAGATTATATTTATTATGCAATGATTTGAACTAATATCTTAAATACTTGATAGTTGCACTTCCCTTTTTTTGTTGATGACAAAGGGGGAGAAGTATGATGATGTTATGCATAAGTTTATGATAACATGTTGCTTGGATTTTTGAATCCAAGAGTTCTATCAATATGGCATATTGATAAGGGGAGTTTGTTTAAACTCTGGGAGTTAAGGTTTATTGAATTTCAAATTTTGATGATGAAATATTGGTAAATTATTTGATCTAATCCATGTGTTGAGATAAGTGTGCAGGATTAACTACGATAGCAGTAAGACATAAAGTAGATGATGGGCCGGAGTCGAAGACTCGGACGACATATCGGGAGCTCGCCAAGAGTTCATCGTGAGATCACCAAAAGCACATTGGAAGACTTGCCGAAAGATCGTCAGGAGATCGCCGGAAGCACACCGGAAGACAAGCTGAGAGTTGGTCGAGAATTCGCTGGAAGCTCGCCAGAAGACTTGTCGAAAAGTTCACCGGAAGATCGTCGAGTGAAAAATCGACATACCAGACCATGCTTGTGTTAGGATCAGAGTGACACTAAGAGGAGGGGGGGGTGAATTAGTGTAGCAGATTAAAACTCGTAAGTTTAAAAACAATTTCGTAAATGCGTAGAGATTTCAATTCGTCAATGACTTGGAGAAAATAGCTCGGCTAAAGTGAGAAGATGAAAACTGAAAGCTTGCTGCTATGTAAATAATGGTTTCAAAAAAAGTAAGAACTCACACATTCAAGGAACGCACCAATTTAAAGTGGTTCGGTCAAAATGACCTACATCCACTTGCGAAGCCTTCTCCAATGAGGCTCCCAACTTCCACTAGCAAATCACTTTGAAGGGGAAGGACAAATATCCCTCTTACAACCTTTTACAAATGGTTCACACTCTTACAAATTTTTAAAGAGAATGAGGGAGGTGAACACTCAAGCTATTGAAAACAAAAACTTGCTAAAGACTTTGCTAAGACTTTTATCTCAATCTCTTACTTCTCAAAGGTTGTAATCTCAGCTGAGAATTGAGGGGTATTTATAGGCCCCAAGAGGATTCAAATTTGGGCTCCAAATTTTGAATTCTCTTGGGTTTTTGAGGCTGGCGGTACCATCGCTTGTCGATGGCGTTGCCACCGCTTGTCAATATCATATTGACCGTTTACTGGCGGTGCCACCGCTCAGTCCAACGGTGCCACCGCTCGGTTCTCGGGTTCTGGGCTGTGCCACCGCCTAATTTGGCGGTGCCACCGCCTACACTATTTCAGCTCACTAGTTGGGCTCCAAACTTGGCCCAAACCAGTCTGAACTTAGGCCCAATTGGCCCCTACTTGGGTTATCGGATTAATACCTAATCCTAACCCTAATTAATGTGCTAACTATGAATTTAAAGACATTTCCTAAGCTATTACAAAGTACGTAAGTCAAGACTTCTTCCGGCGAGCTTCGTGCGAACTTCCGGCGGTCTTCCGGCGAACTCTCGGAAACCATTCTACGGACTCCCGGCAAGCTCCTAGACTTCACGATTTGATCTTAGCGAGTTCCAACGAGCTTCTTCGGCAAGCTCCGATCTTTCTCGATGAGCTCCGCGAACTTCCCATGATCCTTCAGGCGAGCTTCCGAAAAACCCTTCGGCAAGCTCCCTACTCATTTTCAGACTTCCGTCGAACTCTCGAACTCCCAACGAATCCTTCGTGCTTGACTCCGGCACTTTGTTTCGATTTATGTCTTCATCGTTATTGTAGTTAATCCTGCACACACAAGCCAAAACTCTACTCCGATCTAGACAATTATTACAACACGAATTGACATTCTGTTGCCCGACACGTCATTGGTTGGCGCTTCGTCCGATTCTTCAGCGCATCGTCCTCTCTTGCGGCTTGTTGCCCAATTGGCGGTTGACCTCCGCAAACCCGATATCCTTGGCGCAATTCCGCTCTCCTCAGCCCGATGCCCGACGTCCGAAGCCTTCTACCGTCCAATATCTTGAAGTGATCTCCTAAGACGCAATGTCAATTCCTCCTGCGTCAACTATCTAATCCTGATCGAGTAGACCTGCATCACTCAATTAATTTCATCATCAAAATCCGAGATTCAACAATCTCCCCCTTTTTGATGTTGACAACAAATTGATGACTAACGGAGTTAACCTTAACTCCCAAGAGTTTAACCAAACTCCCCCTATCAATATGCCATTGATAGAACACTTGGATTATCCCAAATCCAAGTAACATTCATCACATGTTATGAAAAACATTTAAACCATCATACAAATATATATAAAATATTCAATTCAATGCATGAAGTCATCAATATACTTCTCCCCCTATGTCATCAACAAAAAGGAGAAGTAGCTCTAGCTATTTTAAAAGATATGCAAGTTTTTGCAACATGAAGCTAGATTTTCATCACAACATATAAGCACAAAAGCATAGCAAGATTCTTAAGTTCAATCATGGCAATTCAACACTTGAATTTTTGTGCAAGATTGCACTTTGCTTTTCTGTGCATGTTCTAACTAGCAAAAGCTTTCTCCCCTTTGTTTTTGTCGAAAAGAAGGGAAGAGTACAAGCTAGCCAACATTTGCCTTGAGCTAGCAATCTTTCTCCCCCTATGTCATTGCCGAAAAGAAGGAGAGGAACCGATGATTTAGACTTTTACATAAATTATGAATTTGCATCAATCAATATTTCAATCATCACATGATATATACAAGATAAAAATGCAAAGAAATTACATCATGAAAGACATCAATTGTTAAACATGATATGATAATAGTCTCAAAAATTTCAATTTGCGATACATGTGATACATTACGATACTAAAAAATTTAATGCGACACTTTTAAGGATATCAACCTATTTTTGATACAAAGCATGGCAAGAGCAATTATATTACAAGTTTTCTAAGGTTTGCATTTTTTGCTTCTTTCGAGATAGCAATTCTTTGCTTCTCTACAAGCTAGCAACTTTTACGATATGCAAGTTTTACTACATACAAGCTAGCAAATTTAAAGATGTGCAAGTTGGCATATTTGCTTTTCTTTGCAATGTGCATGATAGTATTTCTTTGTAATATTCAAGATAGCAAATTGTACATCATGCTAGCTAGCAAATTAAAGATATTCAAGAAAGCAAGTTCTTTCTTCTCTTTTGAGAAGTGTCATTTTTGCTTCCTTAGCAAAATACCAAACTAGCAAGGGACCATGTTTTACATGAGGCAAGCAAACAATTTGGCAAGTGTTACATTTGTATCTTTTCTTTAGATGTGCAAGAAAGTAATCAAGTTTTTGCATTTTCTTGACTTGTGCAAGGTAGCTAATTTCTCTTTGAGATGACCCTTTACATCAATTCAAGATAACACATTAGCAACTCTTTCTCTCCCTTTATCACCGGCAAAAAGAAAGGAAGATTCAAGTCATGAATATCAAAATAATAATTTTATCATGAATATTTCATCATTGCATGCATCATTATTGCATGCATAATACCAAATCATCATATATATTTTCAAAACATATAAAGTCATCATTATATGCATGATTCCAAATCAACATTCATATCATTTCAATCATTGTTTCAATCATCACTATAACTCATCATGCACAAAATGTAAAATCATCTAACATGATACAAACATTTATTTTCAAAATATTTATCACTATTTTCATGTATGATAATAAAGTATTCATGATACCGAACATTAAGTCAACAATGATTCATTTTATCAAATCTCTTCTTTTTATAAATAACAAAAATTGTAGGTGTACAAAGAAGAGATTGTGATAAAAAAAAAATCTCAAGTAGTAATTCCAAGAAGTCAAGATCATAATTCGAATACAAACTCATTCAAATTCAAATCGTCAAATTCATCAAAATCTCAACATTACTTTCAAGAGATTCAAAATGGTATACAAAGATTTATCATAAAGCAAATTAATTTTCAATCATCACATAAGGCATTTAAAGAATTTTTGAAACATAGGAGAATGATTAATTTAAGCATGCAATGTTTCAATCAAATTCAAGTCATGAATACCAATACTTTCATATTGTGAGTATCAATTCAGTAAATACCAAAAGATATTATTTGTGATTCCAATTTTGGAAGATCAAGATTATGATTTAGATAAAACTCATTTAAATCAAATCGTTAACTTGAAATTCATAATCAAGTCATCAAAATCAATTTCGAGATTCATAAAATATCATGAAATCATTAATCTCGATCAGATGGGAAAAGCATTTTTTAAGTGAGTCTTTTTCATCTAAGCATGCTTTAGTCATTATATGCCAAATCAAGATAAGCATGAAAGTTCAAGACATAAAGGCAAAATCTTATAAAACAACTCATCAAGCAAGATTTTAAATATCTATTTTCAAGCCAGAGTAAGTCAAGGATTCAATTATCTCATGTCATGAATTCCAACAGGCATCTCAAATTATCAACATCATATCAAAAAAATATTTGAAAAAGATATATCTATAAGTGATTCATTTGTATCATTTCATTTTCGGAAGATTCTCATCTTTGGTAAATAAATCTAGAAGAACAAAATGAATTAAGGGAGATATAACATGATTGAAGCATTAAACATGATTCATATTTAAAATGTGTCTCATGTCATAAGTATGAATCAAGCATTTGTGAAATCTAAAATCATCCTCAAAGTCACATTCAATAAATTCATACATGACAAGCATAGATTTATTGAAAAGTCAATAAGATAGAGGATCGCATTTCGTTTTTATAAATTTCTATTCATATGATTTGCTTCTTATAAGCATGCCTTTACC